>NC_089762.1:6983546-7583546 GCF_040412425.1 Macrobrachium rosenbergii | reverse complement strand
TTTGGTTATTGCATAACATACTCCTATTCAACATCACACCAAGGTCTTTAACTGCTTCCTTATTTGTGATTGTCTCATTATTAGGACCTTTATATGCATATAGCATTCCTTCTTTATCACCATAGTTTATTGATTCAAATTTATCAGAGTTAAATACCATCCTATTTACCTCTGCCCATTTATATATATTGTTTAGGTCTCTTTGTAATGAGTTCCTATCTTCATCACAAATAATCTCTCTACTTATTCTTGTGTCATCTGCGAAACTTCCCACTACCGAGTCTTTAACATTATTGTCTATGTCTGCAATCATAATCACAAACAGCAATGCAGCTAACACCGTACCTTGTGGCACACCGGATATTACCGTAGCTTCATCCGATTTCTCATCGTTAGCAATCACTATCTGTTTTCTGTTTTGCAAAAATTCTTTTATCCATCTTCCAACTTTATCCACAATGTTATGTTTTCTTTTTTTTTTTTTAAATATATTATGGTCCACCTTGTCAAAAGCTTTTGCAAAGTCTAGGTAAACCACATCTGTATCTTTTTCATTTAACATATTTTTATATATGCTTTCGTGGTAAGCTAACAGTTGGGTCTGTGTACTTCTTCCAGGTACAAAACCATGTTGTCCTGTATTAAACAAACTATTTTTCATTAAATGTTTCATTATATATTTTTTCATTACCCTTTCGTAAACTTTCATAATATGAGATGTCAGACTCACAGGCCTATAATTACTTGCCTCTAGTCTTGATCCACCTTTGAAAGTTGGGGTAATATATGCTAATTTATGCTCATCATAAATCTTGCCTTATCTATACTTTGTCTTAATAATATTGCTAGTGGCTTTGCGATTGAATGAACCACTTTCTTTAACAAAATGGCAGGAACACCATCAGGTCCTGCTGCTGATCCATTTTTAATCTCATTAACAGCCTGCACAATATCGGCTTCAGTAATATCTATGTCCGATAAATATTCACAGTTTTCATCTCTTATTTCTGTATCATTATCCTCATTATCAATTCTAGGTGTGAATTCACTCTTATATCTTTCTGCTAATATGTTACATATTGCCTTTTTTTCATTTGTTAATCAGCCTTCAATTCTTAGAGGGCCTATTTCTACTATTATTTTATTCATCTTTTTTGCATATGAGTAAAAAATTTTTGGGTTTTGTTTGATATTTTGCAGGGTCTTTTCTTCAAGGTCTTGATTTTCTTTATCCTTTGACTGTATAATCTTTTATTCTGCATTTTCTATCTTACTTTTTAGCTCAATCACTTTCCATGCATTCTTTTCTTTTGCAAGATCTTTTCTCCACTTTCTGATTTTCTGGAACAAGATCCTTCTGTCTCTTGGTATGTGTGACTGATGTTTACTTTTCTTCTTTGGTATATATTTTTCCACTATTTCCTCTAAAATTTTATATAATATATATACGTATTTACCTGTATATTATCACTTACGAATATGTTTTCCTAGTCTTTGTTTAATTCTTCATTTATTTTTGACCATAGAAATTATATTACTATAGAAATTATATTTTCCATATCCTTCCCATTTTTTTTTCTCTTGCTTATCTCTTGTTTTCAATAGTTTTGGAATGGACTGTTAATTCTATGACATTATGGTCTGAAATACTCGTATTATACACTATTATTTCTTTAACATAGTTCATCTCGTTCACAAACACTAGATCTAAAATATTATCCTTTCTTGTTGGTAGGTGATTTATTTGCTGAATGTTATGTTCTAGTAGCATATCTAATAGCTTTTCAAATTGCCTCTTATCTTCTGCACTACTATTACTCTCTTTTTTTATATGTATAAATACAACCACAGTCTCCTATTCGTTCTTTCCATTCTACGAAAGGAAAGTTAAAGTCTCCGGATAGAAGTATAGTCCAGTCTTTGTGATTTCTACATATATCATCCAATTTGTCAATTATTATATCAAACTCTTTAGTATTCGGGGGTCTGTATATTACAATGTTCCCTAATTTTTCAGCTTTAAATTCTACTGCTATTAATTCACATTCTGTGTTACTATATTTCTCACAGATTTTTCCTTGATTGGTGCTTCTCCCATATATCGCGGTTTCCCCTTGATTCCTATTTTTTCTATCTGATCTATAAGTTTGGTAACCCTTTATCTGATCATCATTACCACTCTCTTGTGAGTACCAAATTTCACTTATATTCATTATATCTATTTTTTCAGTTTGGGTTAGTTCTTCTAAGAACTATTTTTCTTTTTGAATTACTCGGAACTAGACCCTGTGCATTCATCACTATGATGGTTTGTGTTTTATCCCCATTATCTAATAAGGGTAATAATAAGGATTTTCCCATCGCCTCTGGAGATGAGACCCTGGAATTAAAAGAGAGAGAGACGACATTCTCCCTAAGAGGCATCTCCAAGCTGGTACCGGCTGTTCCCTGTTGGACAGGAACACCTCTACTTGGTGAAGGACCGACTGGATCCTCACCAGGGTTGGGGGAAAAAAACCTAAAAGGAAGAGAGAGAATCCTCATCCCTGAGAGGTTATAGATTGTGTTGGAACCAGGCAACTCTTGGCAAAGATTAGACAAATTCCTAGTATCTTGCATAGATTCAATAAGAAGTCCCTCGCCCTTACTAGCCGACACAGGAGAAATGAGTTAGAAGCAACAAAGTTTGTCATACTGGCCACATCACCTGAACCCTGAGCAGCCACACGAATCACAGCCTCCTGTAACGCTACTGCTGACGACGACGACACGAAATTGACCATGGAGGAGACATCCTCCTCTCTAAAAAGACTGTTGCAGAGCAAAATGCACCCTCAACAGAACCCTCTTATGTATGTCCGGATAGTGAGGCGGAAGATGATTTGAAAGAAGTACTGTACCTCCTCTACTTGCCAAAGAACGTTGTACAGCCAGCAGAAATGTTAGCCTGGTAGGCAAACCCATCGAAACCAAAGTGATAAGGTTGTCAAACAGTACAGGATCGGAGGGAGTATATCCACCTTGTTTGAGAAACCCCATCAACCCAGACAACATCCACATAGTGTGGGACAAGGCCTCAGACTGGCTGCGAAAAGTGTCCTCCAAAATACAAGCCTCATGAGATGTAACCGCTACCAAATGATTCGACGAAGGAACCCAAGAGAGAAGAGCCTCAACAGATTTGTTGAGAGGAACTCTGACACTGGCAGAAGGGTTACCCACTACCCTATAGAACCCCTTCCGATTAGGAAGCAAAGTTGAATCCTGTCTACCCGACCTGATAAGAGAAGCTAACCTAGAGTCAGCCTCCCTCAAAGCCCATCCGACTAGGCCAAACCAGACCAGTTTACTTGATGTTTGGGAGACTACTGGTTTAGTTGCATACAACAATTCAAACACTGCCTGGTTTGGTTGTGTAGGTTCCTCAGGAGCCTGGACTGTGAACAGAGAGAATAGATCAAGGCCACCATCCACTTATACTCACTGTCATTCCCTGGAGAAAAAACCTTTATCTGGTACCGGCTCCTCTTCTTCAAGAGAGCATTCTCTGTCAGACTGGTCCGACGGAACTGGGACAGGAAAAGAGACAGACTGACCACCCGCAAGAGCTGCACCCGATAACCCAGAACTCGCAACACCAGGATGTGCGAGACCTACACCTGACATACCTGACCCCATCATACGTGAGCCTACCGTAACCCGGTTGCGCAAACCCTGTACCAACTAAAGCCGATGTCAAAAGTCTTGAGTCAGACGCACTCGACTGCGCAAACCCTGCACCGCCCAGCGACGATGACGTAACACCTGGGCCAGCCAGACCTGGGCGACAAAAGCCCACCCCTGCGAGCGCAGAGGCCTCAACATCTGATCCAACCAACGCCAGATGCACCAACGCCGCACCGGGACAGGTATCCGGAGCTGAAGTCACTGATTAAGGCCCGGAACCAAAGCTGAACCCACATTGAACACCTTAGAAGGAGGAACAGAAATAGCTGCAGGAAAAGTTGAGAAAGAAGTAGAAGAAGGAGAGAAAAATAATGAAGCCACACTCGGAGTAACCACCGGAGCACCTACCGCCGATGTTGGACAGGTGGAGAACATACCTACTGGTCCAGTACTCAAAGGTGCTTCTCAGGACAAGCTACGAGCTGCGGAACCAATGGGGACTGAAGAAGGAAAATTACCAGCTACTCTGGTGAAAGGAGAGGCTGAGGACATCATCGGTACTGATACACTTAATGATGGCGCACATGAAACACCAACTGCCATAGCATTCGCAAGAACTGCGGTGGACACATTACGTTTTAAACATAGTAAAGGGTGAAAACACGGAGTTGTTGAAGATTCTGCAACTGCCTGTGAAGCGCCTAGACCAGAAGCCTGAGAAAACTACAGGACCCGTGTAAGGTGCTAAAGAAGACAGCCCCGCCAAAGGTACACCTTACCTCAACCCCGAAGAGAGAGAGGGAGCCCCCGAAACTCCAACATTACAGGATTGAACCAATGAAAATTCTTTGCTCTGCTGAGTTAATGGCAAAGAAAAAGGATGAGCGAGAGAAGACTCCGAAGAGCCCTCCAAAGAGTGACCTGAAAAAGAAGAATGTGTAAAGACATTGGAAGAAGGCTTAGAAGAAATCGGGGGGAAAAAAGGAACACTCAGAGGCAGCAGAAGAGGCTCTAGTTTTTTAGAGAAAGAAATTACACCGACTCTGTTCCCCCTTGATAGTCTTGACAGACATCATTAGCAAACTGAGGAAAATTTTTCAAGACGTGATCATGAATATTGGAAAACCCAAAACTGAAAACATTGCCTAACTAGTAATCTATAACCCTGTGATAAACCCAACAATTCTGCATTATACTGAGCCAAATTGAAACCCTGATCACCAGAATTACCACCACTGCAAGACGAACCAAACTCATCCACCTAAGGTAAAGGAACCTTCGAAGATCATCCACCGAAGGAAAAGGAACCTTCAAAGACGAAAGAACATTCTCCAACACTTCAGAACCCGACAAACCAGAAACCACATCCAAATGACGAACCACGGACTTAAAAACCTTCTGTTGTACAGAACTCGAAGCAGGAAATAAAACCGAAGATGGATCCAGTCGTCACACTAGAAACCCCAACCGAACCCGAACCCGAAGAAGACTGCACCTTCCACTTCTCTTCCTGAACACTTCCTAACCTATTTTCCCCACTCGTCTGTGTCTTACCTAACTCTACATCAACCTCAGAACTTATGCCTTGAGTGGGAAGGGGGCAATCTGCTGCCAACATACCTGCTCTATGCTGGGGGGGGGGGGAACCTACCTTTGAGGCTTGCGGTTCTCCATGACCCCTGACACCCGTTAGGGATGGTTCTGGAACAGGCAGGGGGGCTGAAAAAGAACAATTAGAATCAACTATGCTACTACTACCACTATCTCTATTCTCAGTTAACTTACTCATCAGGCTAGAAAATAGGCTATACATACTGGATGATAACCTGTCCTCTAACTTCTTGAATAACTCTGAATCTAATGCTTCCTTATCTACTGATTGTAACCCTACAGTTGGTCCCGACCTGCGTTTATTCTTCGAGGCTAAGGATTTCCTGTGCTTCATATAATCCTCCATTTGATCTACTGACCAGGACCTACATTCATCACATCTCTGACTGATACTACACTGAACCTTCCTACATAAAATACAAACAGAATGTCGATCGTGTTTGAGGGCAAACCAAACTAGATTTTTTTATGAATGCGCAACCACTGGTTTTGTCGCAAACAGCAACTCGAACATCGCCTGATTCAGTTGAATAGGTTCCTCTGGAGGCTTGGACTGCGGATAAAGCGCATGAATGAAGTCCACCATCCGCTTGTACTTGTTCTCATTCGTTGAAGAAGAACAGGCTTCCAGTACCGGATCCTCTTCCTCGCAAGACAAATCCTTATCGGACAGGACCGACTGAGTCGAGACTGGAAAAGAGACAGGCTGACTCCTAGAAAACGCTGGATCCGCCAACCTGGAACACGATATACCCGAGTGCGCAAGATGAACACCTGGAGAATCAGTCACGATCATGTTGGGGGCAACCCGCACCCTCCATCGACGGTGGCGCCACGCTTGGGCCAGCCACACCTGGGTGAACCACGCCCACTTCTGGAAGCGAAGAAGCCGCAACATCCAGCCTAGGCTGTATCATAGTCGCATGCGAATGAGGAACCGGAGCAGACACTCCTCTATTTGCGGAAGAAGAACAAGGGGGAAAAACCCTTGATGACCAGCAACCAAACCTGATCCTACATAAACCGCCTTAACCGGAGGAACAGGGAAACCTGTTGGAAAGGTTGAGAAAGAAGGCACCAAAGAAGGGAAGAGAGAAGAAGTCACATTCGGGGTAACCACTGGAGTTCCTGCCGACGATGTCAGGCAGGTGGAGAACATCCCAGTTGGACAGTTTCGCATGGAAAACTGCAGGATACCGAACCCAAAGCGATTGCGGATGATAAGTTACCAGTCATTCTGGCTACCGGAGCGATTGTTGAGACTACTGGTACCAGAACATTGAACACGGGAACAGCCGCACTGCCAACTGCCACAGCAACTAGCTCCGGAGTCTGAGAAGTTATGAGATGTGCTGGAGATTGTCCCAATGGCAAGTCCACTAATGGTAGGGAGCCTGGATGAGCGAGCGAAGAGACCAAAAGTTTCCCGGAAGAATGACCCGAAACGGAAGGCTGAGAAGGAGCAATGGAAGAAGATTTTGAAGCCATAGGAGAGAAAGAGATGTCTGTAGATACAGAATTGGCCATAGATTTTAAGGAAAGAAAATACTGATTCTGTTCCCCCCTGATAGTCTTGTAAAGCATCATTCGTGAATTCTGGGAGATCCTTTATGATGTGATCAAATATGTTAGAAAAACCTATATTGAAACAATGTCTAACTAATGATCTGTAACCTTTAGAAAGACCCAACAAGTCAGCATTATATTCTGCAATATTTAGCAATTGATCTACAGAATTAGCCTCCGCATAGGACGAAGGTTTGTCCCCTGGGGGAAAAAGAATCTTTGAAGAAGAGGAGGAGGAAGGGATATTCTCCAACCTTTCTGAACAAGAAGAACTAGCAACCAAATTTGAATTATCCTCCACCGATTTTGCAACCCTTTGTTACAGAGAGCCTACAGCCGGAAAAATAATTACTGCTGGATCTAGCAAGGGAGCCGCAACCTTAATCACACCTGACTCCGAAGCCGACTGCACCTTCAACTTATCTTCCTGACTATCTACTAATAAACTATCCCTACTTGTCTGAGTCAAACCTACATTTGAATTTACCTTAGAACTTACGTTACCAGAGGGAAAGGGGAAATCTGCTGCTAACACTGCCTGCTCTGCGCCAGGGGGGAGGGCAGATCCTACCTTTGAGGTTTGCGGTTCTCCATGACCTCTGGCACCTGTTAGGGCTGGTTCTGGAACAGGCAGGGGAGCTGAAAGAGAACGAGTAGATTCTGTTTCCCTATTACTTTTGTCCTGATCTTTTATTTCTGTCAATTCTGACATGAAACTAGAAAATAAACTAGACATACCAGCTGACAATTTGTCTTCTAATTTCCTAAACAATTCAGATTCTAAGGCATCTTTGTCAAAACCCTGTGTCTCTACTGTTGATTCCCTACGCTTGCTCTTGGAAGCTAGAGATTTCCTATGCTTCACATAATCTTCCACTTGTCCTATCGACCATGACCTTCATTCGTCACAACGAACGTCTGTCATGTTTGAGGGTACTCATCCTTTTCTTGTAGGCTGCGCACAAACAATGGGCTGCAGTGTCTCCAGCAGTAGAGCTCCGTCGTAACGGCAGCAGCAAAGGTAGAAGCCGCGGTTTTGTCCGAGGGGGGCGTCTTATTACCCAGTTTATCCATTTCAATTCCAAAATCCAGGCCAAGTCAAGACGGGAGAGAAGATCCAAAACCCGGGTGAAATAGAACAATCCAGGAGAAAAGGGGCGATAAACCGGTCCAAGTCGTTATCCAAATTCCAAAAAGCAAATTATGGGGGTCGGGCTGAGAACCAAAATTCGCCTGATGTAGGACAAGTCCCAGCAGCACGGCGAACAAAAAGCAATTGGGGATCTCAGCCACGCCCGGCCGGGCCTTGCAGCAGCGTTGCCAACGGTACGCTAGGTGACTCACTTGACAAGATTTTTCTGTAAGCGTTGGTAACGCTGACAGTTAATTACCCACTTAGTGGGTAATGAGTTATGGGGATGTAGTTCGGGCTGGTAGGTGACCATGGCTAATTCAGGTGTTCAGGGAGTGTATTGCAATACCTGTTTTAGATGTGGGAGAGTTGGCCATGAGAAAGCAACTTGTAGGTGGTCAACGGGCCTTGTTTTGGCCAGAAAGTGAAAAAGTTGGAGTGTTTTGGTTGTGGACAGGCAGGCCACAGAATAAAGGACTGCCAGAGTGGTAGGAGTGGGAGTCCAAATGCATCTAGCATGGCTAGATGTGGCAATTGTGGAGGAAAGGGGCATTTTGCCAGAATGTGTAAGAGCCCCAGGAGTCACTGTAACAGTTGTGGAATGGATGGGCATCCAATGGAGTTGTGTAAAAGTAAGAGTGTGAGTCGTCAGGGAAACTAGATGTGAAGAGGGTTTACTGTGGTGAATCCTCTGGTGTGAAAGGGACAGACCCGGGGATCAACGATTTGGTTCCCTAACCCGAGGGCCAGGAAGAGCCGACGAGAGATCCCACTGCCGCCCCTGTGGAGGTAGGCAGTCCCTTAAAAGTCCCAGGGTGGGATTTCTTGGGGCGGGGGAGAGACAGCCTTCTTTTTCTTTGACCAACGAGCCTCGGAAGAAGGGGAGGACGTAGCAGACAACGACAAAGATGAAGATGAAGACGACGACACCTTACGAGACCTCTTCTTCGTCTTCTTCTTCAGGATGGCGGTCAAGTCCCCCATCCAGGAGGGAGTAGCAGAAGACCCAGGAGCAGCCAGGGAGGCCAGGGTAGCAGGGGCAACTCGGCAGCAGAGATGTCAACCAGAGAGCCAGAGGCAACTGGGGCAGCCAGTGCAGCCCGGGAGCCAAGGACACCAGGAGCAGCGACAGGAGTGCCCGGCACGGGCGAGGCAGGTGTAGGAGCCAGGCTGGGCCAAGAGTCAGGTAAGCCAGGAGTTGGGAGACGGACATCAGGCAGACCCAGGTGGAGCCAGGCAGAAGTGAGGCCTAGAGCCTGTCCCCCAAGAGAAGTCTCTACTGCCATACCCGAAGACAAAGCCGGGTCAATAAAGAGAGACTCCACTCGCTCCAGGGAAAAGTCCCCCCCCAACCCCGGGAGTGAGGAGAGGCCCCCCGAGAGGATGTCCTGATTGTCCATTCCCCCATGGCCTTCAACACCCGACGAAGCAAGTGAAAAAGACGAAGGGGAGTCCTCAACCGAAGGAGAGGCAGCAAGAGGAGGAAGCTTGCCAGGAGAGAGAAACGATCCCGATGCATTAGCCAACAAGGGAGTCATCGGGGGCTTGTAACCCCTGGATGACACCTTGGCAGGCTTTACTTTCGGGCGGGCGGGACTCATGCTTCCCTGACAGCAGTTAACTGCCTAACCACCTTGTTCGAAAGTTCAATGGCCGTTTCCAGCTTTGCTGAAGGTAATTCTTAAAGGACCGATGGCTTGTATATCGTGTCGGAACAAACGGAGGGAAGGCACAGGTGTTGAGGTTGTCCCATGGGTGTTGAAACGCATCCTCTGCAGCACAATGGAGCAGAAGACTTGAAACTTCTTGTTGTGCCGGGTGGCAAACAGGTCGATGGGTCGAGTTTGTGTGCTACTACATTCCTCTTGCCTGGAATGTATCTGGCTGACAGCTCTACTGAGTGAGCTACTGCACACTTGTGCACCTGCAGTGTCAACTGATGAGCGGAGGGGACACGAGGCTCCCTTCCTTGTTGACATATGCCACTACAGTACTGTGGTGTTGTCACTCATCAACAACACTGAGTGTCCCATCACTCGATCCTGAAACTCTTGGAAGGCCAGGAAGGCCACCTTGAGTTCCAAGATATTGATGTGAAGGTGCTTGTCGTCTCAGTTCCACACACCCAAAACCAGCAACTCTTTTAGGTGTGCACCCCATCCCTAGGTTGATGTGTCTGACAACAGAAGCATGTGGGGAAGGGGAGTATGCAGAGATACTACTATTACAAGGTTCCTGTCATCCATCCACCAGTCTAGGTCCTGTCTCACTTCCTCTGAGAGAGAAATGGGAAAGGACTGGGGATCTCAAGTCTGAGACCAGAACGCCTTCATTCTCCACTGGAGAGAAAGAAGGTGAGCCACCCATGAGGGACCAGCTTCTCCAAGGACCACAGGTGACTGATGATGTCTTGCTGCTGCCGAGCTGGCTGCTCCCGTCGAGACAGGAACTGCTGTGCTGCCTGCCTTCCTTAGCCTGCTGATAAGAGAGTCTGAGGGAAGACTTTTGCTGCTACCATATCAGCATGCCCAGGTAATTTATGATCTGCTTGGGGATGAGATCAGACTTCTCAAGATTTGCTACGACCCCTAGTCTGTGGCAACAGTCGAGAAGTCGATTCCTGTCCGAGAGCAACTGCGAGTAGGAGCTCGCCAGGACAAGCCAATCTCCAAGATATCTCAACATATGTATCCTGTGCTAAAGGGTCCAAGCTGACACAAGGGTGAACACTCGCATGAACACCTGGGGAGTGGTCAAGAGCCTGAAACACACTACCCTGAATTGGAGTACTGCTTCCCTGAGGATAAAACATAGGTACTTGTCAGAGAACGAATGGATGGGTATTTGAAAATGTGCATCCTTCAAGTCCACCGTAAGCATGAAGTAATTCTCCCTGATAGAAGCAAGCACCGAGCATGTCGTTTCCATCGTGAACCAAGTCTGGTGAACAAATCGGTCCCAACCCCGAGGCTTTCTTTACGAGAAAGATGCAGCTGTAAAAGCCTGGGGACTAATCCAACATGACTTCCACAGCGCCTTTCTTCAGCATCACCTGCACATCCTCCTAGAGGGTGAGATCCTTCAGTAAGATGGGAATGTAAGTTAGGGATGGACCGGGTTGTTGGTGAGGGGTGGCCTAGACTCAAGGGGAAGTAGATTGTCCTCCTGAAGGGCATCCACTACCCAGGACTCAGCTCCATGTCGCTGCCATGTTGCCCAATGGCTCAACAGGCACTCCCCCACCAATGGCAGCAGCTGGAGGGGAACACTGTCCCTAGCATCTTCCCTTCTTTTTACCTTTGCCCCATTTTCCTGACTGGAAAGAGGATTGAAAGGAGTGCAGCTGCACCCCCTATCTTGGCAGAGGTGGAAGAAGGATGGGTGTTTCTGTGAGCGAGGAAGTGCTAGCTTGACCCGAGGGTTGAGCCGCAGTGGCATGCGAAGACCCGGAGGTCTTTGCCACTGCCTGGTAGACAAGGCAGTCATTGCCTTTGGCAAACCTCTTGTCTACCGCAGCATCTACCAAATCTCTGGGGAAGAGAGAGGCAGAACCTAGCAACGGTCCCTGAGTCGGCTCAAGTCCTAAAGACCTGGAGATCTGATTCAGAACAGCGTCCCTTCTCTTCAGCACCAGGTTCACCCACAGAGGTAGCTTCAGGTTTGCCGCCTCTTGCTGCAAGAGGGAGTCCCCTTCCACAGCAAGCTGCTACAGCAAAATACCCGAGCCTAGATGAACCAGGTCTGGGTTGACCTGTTCAGTCAACAATGACCTTTTTAAGGCCATGTAGAAATGCTTCTATTGAGGCAGAGGATGGGGAAGTAGCTTCTCCAAAAGGTTCAAACAAAGTGAATTATCCTGCCCAGAGACCACATTGTGGTAGGTTAAGTTTGGGTTTGTAGGATGAAAAACGTTTGTATGAATTAATTGTTGTTTTGTTTGTTGTGATGTTTTTATTTTTGTTTGATTTTTTTTTTGTTTCCTTATTAAGTTTGGGTGTGTGTATATGGTGTTTATGAATGTGTTGTTGGTGTATGATTGTTTAATTAGTCGTTGCTTTTACTTTTTTTTTTGTTTTGCACTGTATGTCAGGAAGGAGCACACTAGGTAAGTCTGTTTTTTCTGTTTTTTACTTGCAGTTTGCTGAATACATCGGAGTAGTGTGGCTTGCTCCCCTTCAACCCAGTGTGTAAGCGACTTGAGAAGTTAGGATACTTCCGAGAATTTCCCAGGATAAAGGAAAGTTAGATGGACATAATCTACTTGTTCCAAATTAATTGCGGTTGATTTGATTATGAACCATCTACTGTAATTTGGACTCTGTTTGCAGTGGGCATGTGCTTCTTTTCATGAAGCTAGTGCATTTATGTAATTTTGCAGAGTTTAAATGAATTATTGAGTTTTTTTGTGGTTTTGAGCCCAATATGTTTTTGTTATAGTGAAATGAAGAGTGACTTCATGGAAAAGGACAAATTATTGTAGAAATGTGTTATTATTTTTGCACCAGACTACCATTTTAATCTTTTGTATATACTGTACACTGTTTGGTTGGTACCGTATGCAGCTGAAGTATTTTGCTGGTTTTTGTAGTATTAAGTTGGAATACAGGATAAGTTCTGATGAACTATAATATTAAGTTAGGCTAAGTTAGATATTGGCTAAGTTAGGATAAGGTTCTGTCTGAAGGTCTTCATGCCACTGTAATATTAAGGAAATAAATTAGGTTAAGGAAAGTCAGAGTTTCATTTAATAACCTCCAAAACTGTTCCCATCATACTGCCCCAATTGTGTACTATAAAAGGCCCCTACAACATTACTGTATTTTACTGTATTCACTTGTTCGAGCACCCCTTTGAAAAGTGTGGACCATAGCAACCCACCAAAGCTTTGGGTTCCTTCTTAGGACCCCAATAATATCCGAGGAGCAAAGGACGATCCATAGAAGAGACCATGGTCCCCTCCCCGAGGTCATTATGCTGACAAACCAGCGCAATGACCTCTGAAAAGGATCTCTGTATCTTGGGGTATCAGTGTCCTTGGGAAGAGGACCCTCGAGTCCTTCCAGGGTGCGGTCCTCCTGATCAACTCTCCCTGCAGACCCCTTGGATCCTTCCTTGACCACTTGAGAATAGGACAGAGTCGGTCCGAGAACCGAACCCGGGGCATAGGCCTTCGTGGTAGAACTCTGATGGGAAGAAGCGTTCTCATCGTAGTCCCTCGTGACCAACTCTTGCCTCCTGGTGTAACCCCAGGAGGTTGAGGGGATAGGTGAGGGGGATCGAGCACTCCTACTTGTCCTGCTGGAAGAACCTGCAGGAGGAAGGCTGTGGGCGGTTGCCAACTCGAGGTGGCGATGGCAGCATGGGTCTAGGAGAGTGCCTATACCATGGCGAGGCTCTGTCCCAAGAAGGGCGTAGAGGTTCATGCAAACGTACCCGTACACTCTCCTCTAGTGAGCGGGATCGATCATGCTAACATGAATGGGGGCTGGCCGAAATTGAGTGCTCGGGCACCGCCGGGCGTGAACTTGCCAAATCTCGTACAGAACGATCAATAGGAACTGTCTCTACTTGAGAGTCCGAAGAAACTCAGGAAGAGGCAGACACAGTACCAGTCTTGGAAGTGAGCTTCCCAGAGCTGGTTCCGAGTGTGTGGGCCTTGGGGGTTCGTGTACTTGAGGCTCCCAAGACACGAGACCCTGGAGGGGTGCAGAAAACAGTTCCAGAGTCCGAAGACCAGGGAGAGCCAATGACAGATCCCACTGCTTCCCCTGTGGAGGAAGGCAGCCCCTTAAAAGTCCCACAGCGGGCCTTCTTAGGGGAGGGGAAGCATGCTTCTTCTTTGGCCAGCGACCCTCAGGAGAAGAAGGGGAGGAGGCAGCAGCAGATGAAGTCGAAGACGAGACGAAGACGATGATGATGATGACACCTTGGGACTCCTCTTCTTCGATTTCTTCTTCGACATCTTCAGTATGGCATTCAGCAATTTGTCTCCCATCCAGGAGGGAGCAGCCAGAGCAGCAAAAATAGTAGGCGGGAGAGTCACAGCATAACCCGGAGCAGGAGCATGTACAGTACAGCAGTATGGTCTACCACAGCCGGGGTCGTCAGGGTTGGAACATGGGATGACACTGATGTAGGGACTTTGGCGAACACTGTCATAGTCACTGTAGTCGTGGTGGACGTGACAGAAGCATGAGTCACGACCTGAGAGCTCCAAGGAGATCCAAGTCTCCCAGAGCTTGACCGCCTGCCCTGGAGAAGACAAAGTGGAAGGAGACACCCCTCGCTCCGAGGGAGAAGCTTCCCCCTCGTAGCAAGCGGAGACCCCCAAGCCAAGGTTGTACCAGTTACCCACGCCCCCTGATGATCTTCACCCGATGAGGCAAGTGAAGATGAAAAGGGAGAGATGGTTCGTGGTTTTGCATGATGAAAAATGATCAAATACAAAAGCAGATGTTATGACACCACACAACAAGAAAAATCCCACAGGGAAAAAAGCAAAATGGCGATCAGGGCAGAGTCAGGAAATACGTCTCCATCATACAATGGCTGAAAGCAAATTGGAAGGCTTACATCCGGGCAAGTGGGACAGTTGTTAATTGCCTAACCACCTTGTTCAAAAGTTTATCGGCCGTTCCAGCTTTGCTGAAAGTGATTCCTTATGTAAAAAACCGATGGTTTGCATATTGTGTAGGAACAACTTTAGGTTAAGTGGTGACTGTTTCAATTGCTCACTAAGATTGTTAAAAAATTAACCACTGCTCTTGCTCCACACTTCTCAGTTAACTTAACACAGTTTCTTGGAGGAAAAAAAAAAAAAAAGACAACTGGGGGAGGGGGTGCCCCTTATCCGGTAAGAATCGGTGTGCATGGTTAGATTGAGATGTACATAATTATTTATTATTATTTCAGAAGATGAAACCTATTCACATGGAACAAGCACAGGGCCCACTGACTTGAAATTCAAGCTTCCAAAGAATGTTCGTTTCTAACCCCCACTGCAACAGTAACTGATCATGTTACAGAGCCAGTGATTTTACATCGCCCCGGGAGAGACGTGAACCCGCGACACCTGAGTGGCATGCCCTGACACTAACCACCATACCAGCAAAGCAGTAATCGTCTGTACCCCAATTAATTTCTGTGCTCTACAGCATTTCAAGAAAGGTTAGGGTTAGGTGCCAAAGTTGGTTGTGCAGAGGGGTCACTTGGTCTGGCCTCGTCTACCCCTAAGTATATTATATGTCACAAAAGGAATGTGACCTAACCAGACTATAGAGGGATGAAGAAATTTGTTTTTATTTAGCATTTCCCAACGTTTTGTGAGAGAGAGAGAG
Organism: Macrobrachium rosenbergii; assembly: GCF_040412425.1. Taxonomy (NCBI): domain Eukaryota; kingdom Metazoa; phylum Arthropoda; class Malacostraca; order Decapoda; family Palaemonidae; genus Macrobrachium; species Macrobrachium rosenbergii. The sequence goes on along the minus strand of NC_089762.1, from coordinate 7,568,234 downwards.
AGAGAGAGAGAGAGAGAGAGAGAGAGAGAGAGAGAGAGAGAGAGCGAGTGTAATTGTCGTTATATGGTTCGGTTGTTGGAGTTCGTTTTTACGGGCGCTGTCTGTTTGTCTGTCGGTCTGTCGGGAGTTTTTCGGTTTTGGGGAAGTCTTGGGCAGTTGAGGTCCAACCTTGAAAGTGAACGGGAGTTTGTCTGGCTTTTGTTTTGGATACCGGTACCGATATTGATGGTGCATGTGTCTCTTTTTTTCGTTCGTTGTTGGTGGAGGGTTTGTTTGAAATTTTGTTTTTGTGGTTTCTGTGTGCTGTGATTGGCGACCGTGGACCGTTACCCATCTCCAGCAACCGAAGATCAGGGTGAGTGTTGTGTTGTTTGTGGGTGTGAATTCCACCACAAGACCTGACTAGGCAAAACTTTACTTTAGTTACGCAGCCAATCAGGCCACACAACTAGAGTAAAGTTTTACCCCTGCCTTTACCTAACCTTACCTAGGATATCAAGCCCTTCCCCGGTCTGAACCTTCCGCCTCCATCTGCGTAGGCTACTACCCTAGGAATCAACTTATGCGGAGGGGTTGTGAGACCTGGTCTAATTTATCTCTGCACTCTACTGAGCATTTCAATAACCAGGCTTACCTTTACTCAACAATACCTAGAATGACACGTCCTTACCTGGCTGGACCCTAGGCTACTTAAGGACTAGGACCACAGACCCCAGGTTGGGCTAGATTAGGGTAAGTAGGGTAAGGATGAATCCGTGTCATTGGCATCGCCAGATAAATGTCCCTCACAAGATAATGTTAATGTTAATGTTAATGTTAACGTGGGCTGCTCGGCCACTGATCACGATTCCCCGATTTCTTTTATAGTAGTTTTCCATCTGTTTAGGCGATATGTCTTCCACTCAGTGCCTTACGAGTTTCAATTCCTACTGATGCAATTCTATGACTTTCGCTTACTTCCCCGCTAAAACGCCTGGGGTTTCCAAACGCTGTCATTTCATAATAGTGACACACAGAGGCCCAACTCAAGAGGTAGGCCGTGAGGCACGAAAACGAGGGATTTGCGCCAACAATTAATGTAGAGTCAGAAATGCGAGGAGGAGGAGGAGGAGGGAGCAGAAAAAAAGGCAGGGTTTATGTATTTGGCGAAGAATGAGCACCACAACGATACCAATACCAGATGAGTGGTTCGTAAACTTATGCAGTATGCACTCTAATTCTAAGAATCAAGCCTTCGGCAAAAGACAATTCAAGACTTACGCCATGTCGGAATTTTGCCTTTCAGAAGGTCCGCGATACAACTAATTCAGATTGCGTAAGTCGCGACAGCAACGTTACCAGAACTAAGTGTGAAAAATTGTCAGTGAATTTACCGATTACGTTTCGTAATGGTATTCTTGGCTTTAGTTTTCAGTCACTTTATTGGCATTTAATATAAAAATCAGGTAACAAGTGAAATTAATATCCTGCACTACACACACAAACAGATTTGTAAACAAAATATTAATATTGTGCTACTTAACAGATGTTTTTTCGCAGGGGTTTTTTTGTTTGTCAATTTATATCATCATTATCATCATATTTTTTTCATTTTTGGAGGTCCCTTTTCAGAACTTGCTTGGTTCACCTGGTAGGCATCATTTAGTTTGTGAGTTTATAGTTTTCTTGAGTAAATTGTTCCTTCGTGTCATTACTGTTCGTTAATATGTAACTCTCTAGTTTCTTCTCAAGTGTTTCTACGTTTTCTCGTTTTATTGAGTTCTTGGTATAACTGGCATAACTTTATACCTCCAATGCATCTTGGATCCAGCAATCTATATTTGTCCATGTCCCTACGCATGTTAATGCTTTCACATATATTTTTTGTAGGATACCTTATACGTATTTCTTTTCTTTCTTGCAAGGCACACCCAAAACAATATTTTTATAATAAATATATTCTTTCTTTAACATACAATCAAGGAAGCTCATTAAGGATGAGCTCGAGTATCCCCATACAGTAGGAAATTTTTCAATATTAATTTTTTTTTATGAAATCCCGCCCGCCAACTTCATGAGTAAATACTTTGGTAGAAAACTATAGACCGTTACAATGGTCTAGCCTTGTGATTACATGGCTGTATGTAAATGAATTGTTAACGTTTCTATATTGAGCATTTCTTAGTTTAAGGTGTTCTTTCACAACATTAATATGCAATATGTCATATTAAGTTTTTGTCTATTCGAACTCCAAAATTTTTTTTTTTCTTTTACGCGTGCCTATGATTCATCTTGACTGCTTTAATATCATTCTTATTCTTTATTAATTTCAATATTTTTCTGTTCATTCCAACTCTTTACGTACTTCATTATGCTCCCAGTTTTAGTCATAATAACATCAGTGTCGTCCCCAGCTTGTTAAAAATGCATTTCACCTGAGAATAATCTGTTCTTGCTTTTTTTATCTTTAACCAGCATCATTTGATAATGCCTATGCTAAATAGTGTCATTCATAAGACACTACTTTTGTTTATTCCTAATGGCAGAGTTTTTGAGGTAGATTTAGTTTCCAGTTTGAACTCTGAAAGTTCTACCAGAGATTTCTACTACTCTGCCGCATAGTCTTACACGCCTATCCATTTCTAGTCTATCATAAGCTCAAGTACTGCTGTATCAAATGCTGCACGTAGTGTTAGTATTGAACATTTATTAAGAGGTCATTTACTCCGGAGTTTAATAGAGTACTATTCCAGTTGAGAGATTTTTTTCCCCTACAAGTTAGCTGATCTTGGCACTTTTGAAGATGTTCAACGAGCTGCGGGTTTATCACGGTGGGTCCCTTTTTTATAGAAACGGCCGACTGTTTATGCCATTTATTCTTGTAAGCTAGTTTAAAACATCCCATTTTCTCATTATTTAGTAGTAATGTTCTAGGGTCTTGTTTAACATTGCACTGTACATGACAATTAAGAAAATTTGCAGCTTTTTCAATGTCTGCCATTGGAAATGGGTCAACATCACAATATGTGTCGAGAATTTTCCCTACGTTAGCTCATTTTTCTGGTTCTTGCCGGATGTTCTGGGTCTGATACAAAATCTAAACACGTCACCGACTCTGAACCAGAATGAACATGTGGTGGCTACACAAAATACGAGCACATGTTCTAAATTTTATTACAAAAATAGACTACTTACAAAAAAATACCCAAGTTATTTCGAAACTACGTTAATCTAAAAAAAAAAAAATACGAGGAAATTTACAAGAACTTTACATTATAACAAGCTATAGTTGGGTTTACAAAAATCCAGAGACCACGAAGTCAGGAGAAAGCAAAGGAATAAAAACTCCCAGACAAGGAGATGCACTGGGATACTCAGCACTTTCATGTAGGCTCCAGCTACGGATGACTTACGTTAAACTGAATCAAGAAACAAAAGGACGAATTCTGGACCACTTGCGGCTGAATTAAAGCACACAAAATTTACGTTAAGATTGTTACAAAATCACTCATATCGCGATTTAATCGACCCTAGAATATTGCCTATCGGCCTCACAAATGCTGAAGCGATACGTTACAAATTAACGCAATAACTGAGATGGACATCGATTAAATCGGATTATAATTACCTAAGGTAGCATGGACGATCGATCTAACAGGTGGCCGGCTACCCGGGACACACACACACACACACACACTAACACAAAACACGTCTAATCAACTTGGTGCTAGAAGGAAGAGTGAATTTGGTGTAAAAAATATTTGTTAACTTGTTCTAATATTTTTTTGTGTCTACTCCTCCTCCTCCCCACCCCCACCTTAGTAAGTCAGAACCTTTCTATGATATTTACAGAATTTCTTTTAATATTTGGACTTTTCTTTCTGCTAGCCGTTGTTTTCTCCTGGCTCGTCTTATTTCATCATAAATTATGGTGAGTAGTTGTATTTCGACTTCCTTCACAATTATCGGACAATGCTGACTGAGCTTCGAGTTTAAACCTTTGACATAATTTCAAAGAAACGGTTTGCGCTTTCACTGTTAACATAAGTTTAAATGATTCAAACTGTTTTATCTCCAAAAAAGAAGGTTTCATTCAATATACCCTCGGATACTTCCACAGTTATGTCAAAAGTAATAGACTTGTGATAGTATGTACTGTAAATTGGTCCATCATCATTCTGCATAAAGTTATGGACATTTGTGAACATGAGACCGAGTAAGGGATCAGATTAATTCAGTATTATAAAACCGAGCGATTGGGAACGGCTGATTTGCCTGACGTAATACTGACATCGCTGAATAGTATTATTTAGTCTATTTTTACAACTGCGCTGTGGTTGCTACCTCAGAACTGATGTTTTCGGCGATTTTTATAAACTTGACAGCACTCTAGTGGTTGTTTACTTGGGGAATCTGTGGATCTGGCAACACTGACGAGGATAAACAATCTATAGGTTGATGCATGCAGAAATGTTAGATAGAAAGGATGGAATATGAACAAAACATGAGACAAGAGAAAGCATTGAATTGACAACTTTAGGTGAAGAATATTTCTTACCGGTTCCAGTAATAATAAGCAATTAGAAACAGGAAAAGCACAGCATATCAGCGGCTAGGAAACCTCAGGACCATTTACTAGAAGTACGATGTATATTTGTGGAAGAATATAAAGTAAGGTAATTTCTACACAATACACTGTACACAGGGTATCAACAAATAAAGTCATGGATCACTGTGCAATATTGAGGCATGGACTGGGCATTAGTAAACAGCACTCTTGACAGGCAAAGGATGAACTGTCAAGCGCAAAAAGTTTAAAGGGGAAACTCAGAATGCAGGACCAGGTAAAATAGAGGTGGAGAAGCTAAACGTACAGGATAGAGCAGAGTCATTAGGATGATAGCAAAATGTAATAAGAAACCACAAGGCAAGAAAAATGAAAATAAAAAGTGTGACATGGTTGATGAAACAAAATGGGATTATACAGGCTGTGAGGCCAAGAAAGGTCAACGTTGTTGTTTAAGATTAAGCCAGCCTTGTGCTGGCACGGGCTCTTGCTCCTGGAGCAGACCGTAACTTTAAAGGTCAAGTGGGTAATAACTTATTTATTAAGTTGTTTTAGATTTAGCTGGCCTTGTGCCAGCACGGGCTCTTGCTCCTCGAGCAGCCCGTAAATTATTTATTAATTTATTATTATTAATTTATTACCTGAGCGCAGATACATATGGCAAAGTGCGGACGGAAACGTGGTGCCCGACCTCCGATCGCCGTGACCCACGCTCTGAGCAATTTGTGTTTGTTGACAGACAAACAAATGGCAATTTTCAGAGACATAATGAATGTACAATGATGAAATACATATCGGAGGAAAGGCCAGAAAATTCTACACATGAATATTTACATGAGAGTCTTGACATATTAAGAAATGCAATGCATGACGTGATTGATGCGAAAATGAAGAGACGTCTGACGTCTTTACAAGTACTCCCCACCCAAGACAATAATTTTACAAAAATAATGCTTGGAAGATATCTGAAAAATCAATCATGGAATCGCTTTGGGAGCAGGAGCCCCACCCCTAGTTCTTGATACCTGTGGACGCAGGGAGGCTTCGACTGTTGAATCACCCGACGGCTTAGCCGAGCGGATGATTTCCTTAGTGCGGCCCTTGGGACGTCCTCGACCCCATTTCGGGATGGCTACGGGATCATCTGCGGCCACGTTTTGTGGAGGAATTCTGGGTCGCCTTCCGGTTTCCTCTCGAGTTTCGCTGTCTAACAGGAAAGCTGGTTTCAGTCGGTCGACAGAAACCCAGTCTTCACGCCCGTGGATGTTGATGAGATAGGCCTTGGATGATCTGCTGACGACACGGTATGGGCCCCTGTATGGTCTGATCAAGGGTGGGTGTCCATCCTGATGAAGACATGGGTGCAGGTATCCAGGCCCCCAGGGCTGTAGACGTGGGTCCTGTCCGTGAAAGTCTTTCTGCAGAGCACAAACTTCTGTGCCACTTCCCTCAGCCTTAGAAGGGAGGTATCTGCGTCGTCTGGCGCCGTGGGGAAGAACTCTTCCGGAACGACTAGTGTTTCGCCATAGACTTTCTCTGCGGGAGATTCGTCGCCGCCTGCCCTTGGTGCGGTACGGAGACCCAGCAGGATCCAGGGGAGCTGGGCCTTCCAATTGTCGTTGATGCAGCGTGCCATCAGAGCTGCCTTCAATGAATGGTGGGCCCTTTCCACCATGCCATTGGCTGCGTGGTTATATGCCATCGTACTGTGGAGAGTTGTCCTCATCAGGCATGCCAGGGCGACCCAGAGCCCCGACAAGAATGCCAGGCCCCTGTCCGTAGTTATGCTGTCAGGCAGACCAAAATGGCTGATCCAACTTGACAGGAAGCCTCTGCACAGGTGCTCGTTGATGCTTCCGTCATCGGGGTTGCTTCCGGCCACCTTGTGGAATGGTCTATGACCATCAGGAGGTATTGGGCATCCCCTGATTGCGGCAGAGGACCTACGGCGTCTACATGGATGTGACCGAAGTGCTGCCGTGGTTTAGGGAATTTTCTGATACCTGATTCCGTGTGCTGGGTGACTTTACTTGTTTGGCATGGTATGCAGTTCTTCGCCCACTGCCAAACGTCCTTCCTGATACCATGCCACATGAACTTCTCTGTCATCAGGCACACTGTTGTTCGGCCTGATGGATGGACAGGCCATGGATGACATCAAACATCTGCTTTCTCCTGGAATCAGGGATCAGGGGGCGCAGGCGGCCAGTGCTGGTATCACAGAGAAGTGTTGAACTGGATCCTCCTATCGGCATGTCTTCCCATCTCAGTGCAGTGAATGCCGTACGGTAGGCTGCTGTTTCCGGGTCTGCAGCCTGTTCCTTCACCAGGTCCTCAGAGTCTATGCCAAGGTGGACGGAATTTATCTCGACCCTTGATAGGGCGTTGGCTACTGGGCTCTTCCTGCCAGGGACGTAGCTAATGGTGCAGCCGAACTCGGAGATAGCGGCCAAGTGCCGCTGCTGTCTCACAGACCATGCATCTCCCACCTTCGTGAATGCATGTACTAAAGGCTTGTGGTTTGTGAGGATGGTAAAAGGGGTGCCATCCAAGAGGTACTTGAAGTGCCGCATGGCTTGGTAGATTGCCAGTAGCTCCCTGTCGAATGTGCTGTAGTGGGTCTCCAGTGGTGTTAACTTGTGACTGAAGAAGGCCAGCGGGCATGGGGAGCCGTCTAACACCTACCCCAACACCGCCCTGCAGGTGATGTTGCTGGCATCGGTGGTAAGTCTCAGGGAGGCGGTGGGGTCGTGATGTGTTAATGTGGTGGCTTTGGCAAAGGCTGCTTTCGTCTGCTCAAATGCCTGTTGTTGTGGAGCTGTCCACACCAGTACTTTTAGGTTTCCCTTCAGGACTGGGGTCACGGGATACATGATGCGGGCGACGTCTGGTATGAAGCGACAGTGGTAGCTGACCATGCCGAGGAACTCCTGCAGGGACTTGATGGTTTTTGGCGTTGGGAACTTCTTTACTGCGTCCACCTTGGAGGCCATGGGGCGGACACCTGCCGGGGAGATCTCATGGCCCAGGAAATCTACCTTTTCTGCTCCGAAGGTACTCTTGTCGAACCTGATGACCAAACCATTCTCCTGCGGGCACTTCAGCATGGCCCGGATGTGGTGCAGGTGTTCCTCTGGGGGCCTGGAGATCAGGATGTTGTCTACATAGCAAATGCTGAAAGGTAGGTCCCGCAAGATGGTGTCCATAAGGCGTTGGAATGCGGCCCCGGCGTTCCTGAGGCCAAAGTGGAGTAGGAGAAGGTATATGTTTTGAACGGAGTGATGATGGCTGTCTTCAGAACGTCATCGGAGTGCACTGGTGCCTGAAAATACTTTGGCCCAGTGCAGGGTGCCTGTTAGGTGTCGTTATTAGGTTCAGCCGACGATAGTCCCCACAGGGCCTCCAGGAGCCGTCTGGTTTCTTTACCATGTGGAGGGGGGATGCCCACGGGCTTGATACCTTCCTGCAGATGCCCATCCGTCCCATCTCGGCGAAGGCCCGTTTAGCATCTTGGAGTTTTTTGGGTGGCAAGCACTGGAATTTAGCGTGTGGTGGCTGGCCTGTCGTGGTGATATGGTGATGGGTGCTGTATTTGGCCTGGGTTCCCGGCAACTGACGCAGCTCTGGCTTGAAGACGTCTGGGAACTCATGGAGGAGGGTGCTGTACTTGTTTGAAGAGATGGAGCAGACAGCGGGCATCCCCAGCCCGGTGGAGAGTGGTTGGGAGCGGCAGGTTCCGGTAGCCAGCAGGCATTTTCAGCCATCTACCAGAAGTCCGTGGTGTGCAAGAAAATCGGTGCCCAGGAGAGGGAACTTGACATCTGTGATGACGAAGGGCCAATCATATTCATGGCCCAGGATGGATATTCTGTGGGTCACAGTTCTGTAGCAGCGGATGGGGCTTCCATTTGCGGCCACCAGTGCGGTCATGATGCTGGATATGCAGTCACGGTCCTCTCTCGATGGCGGAAACACCGATTGCATCGCCCTGGTGTCTACCAGTATCTGTCGTTTCAATATAGCGTCGTGAATGAAGAATCCTACTGATCGGGAGTCTTTAAGGTCTGCGGCCACTGCTGTTACTTGTGGCCACTTTTCTCGTTTTTTGTGAAAGAGCAGGGGGCTCTGCAATTTCTGGCGGTGCTTCCAAACCTCCGATGGAAGTAACACCAGGCTGGATTTGTCCAAATCCTCTGTTGCTGTAGTGGCGCCTTCCTTCTGTACACCGCGTTCATGTCCTCTACCTCGTCTTCTTCTGTTACTAGGTTACAGGCTGTGGGTGTTGCGGTGTGTTTGGAGGCCTTGGTGGCCTCGTGGAGTTTGTGTGCGATGTTCACCAATTCGTCCATTGAAAGGGTATCCGCATCCATGATTTGTCCCCTCACTTCCCGAGGAAGGCGCCGCAGGAATATTTCTCGCGACAAGCTGATCTTCCTCCGACCATCCACGTCAATCCCCGGCAGCATCAGGAGATCTCGGAGTTCGTCCCAGGCGTTTCCATTTGCACACTGTCATGTATATCTTATGCCCAGGTAATAAATCAATCAATACCCAGTTCTCTCTCCTTTGACTGCACAACTGGTGACCTGAGGAGCGACGGTAAACAGCGGTTTTGGCCTCACCATTAACGGACTCACTATGGCCGCTTTACCTTCAGAGAGCCTTTAACGGAACCATACAGCAACAAAGTCTAGACCTCTGAAAGCTCCTTCCTCGGAGAACACCCATGCCACTAATGGACTATTACTATGTACCTTCTTCAGGTACATTCTGGCATACTCGAACGGTTTGGCCCTGCCATTTATGATTCACGTTGACCATATTCAGAAGTCATTAACGGAACCACACTGCATATAGTTTTGACTTCTGAAGAGCCCCAAACACCATTAATGGACTAAATATGGCGATTATTTCGCGTTTTGGCGCGAGTCAAAATGTCAGACACTGAGGTAGAAAGTCGTTCCGAGGACACACAGATCCTCTGCATCCCCCTCTTGCCTTCAAAGAAAGCAATAACCCAGGCGATGAAACTGCCACCATTCTAGTGGCAAAATACCTGATCCTGGCTCCTGCGGGCAGACATCCATTTCCGTGTAGCTAAAATCACGGATGAGGAAACCAAAGCAGACGTCACCATGACAACACTGGCGGAGGAGGTCTTCAACAGACTCACCTCATGGTTGGACTCACAGCCGGGCAAAGTCAAGTACGAAGACCTACAAAAGAAACTCATTGACATGTACTCCATACCCGTCCCAGAGAGAGCCTAATGCGCCCTTGACCTAATGAACCAGCCCCTGGGGTATGCATCACCCAGGGACGCCTGGGACAAACTACGAAGTCTCCTGATGCTGCCAGCCTTTGACTCAGATGGACGGAGGAGGGAGATCAGCTTGACACAGGAAATATTCCTGCGGTGCCTTCTGCAGGAGATTAAGAAGGGCACAAATCATGGAAGCAGATGCGCTCTCAATGGACGAATTGGTGAACGTCGCACACAAACTCCACGAGGCCACCAAGGCCTCCAAGCATGCTGCGACACCTGCAGCCTGCAGCCTGGTAGCAGAAGCAGCTGAAGAGGGGACGCGAATGCGGCATACAAGAAGAGGGCGCCACCGCAGCTGCAGAGGACGAGGGCAAATTCAGCCTGGTGTTACTTCCATCGGAGGTTTGGAAAGGACAATAAGAATTGCAGAGCCCCTGTTCTTTCACAAAAAACTAGGAAGGCGGCCACCCATAGCAGCAGTGGCCGCAAACCTTAGAGAATCCCAGGCAGTAGGATTCTTCATCCATAACGCCAAATCGGGACGACGGATGCTGATAGACATGGGGGCTATGCAGTCTGTATTTCCTCTGTTGGGGGAGGACAGCAACCACACATCTGGTGCCGCAGCTGCACTAGTGGCTGCAAATGGAAGTCCCATCTGCTGCTATGGAACTCAGACCTGCAGAATATCCATCCTGGGCCATAAATATGAATAGCCCTTCATCATCGCAGATGTCAAGTTTCCCTTATTAGGCGCTGGTTTCCTTGCACAACATGGACTGCTGGTAGACGTCAGCCAAAAATGCCTGCTGGATACTAGAACCTGCCGCTCCTGACCGATCTCCACTGGACTAGGAATGCCCGCCGTATGCTTCGTCTCATTGAACAAATACAGTGCCATCCTGCGCGAATTCCCAGATGTCTTCAAGCCAGAACTGCGTCAGGTTCCAGGTGCCCATGCCAAGCATGGCATCCATCACCACATTTACACTACAAGCCCACCGACACATGCCAAGTACTGCCACGGGGCCAAGATATTCACAAAAAAAGTCCTTATTTCAGGTGCCAGTACATCCCAACGACGTTCTGAAGGCAGCCATCATCACACGGTTCGGGACATATACCTCTTACTCCACCTTTGGTCTCAGGAACACCGGGGCCACATTCCAACGCCTGATGGACAGCACCTTGGGGGACCTACCTTTCTACGTCTGCTATGTGGACGACATCCTGATCTTCTCCAGGTCCCAAGAGGAGCACCTGGGTCACGTCCGGGCTGTGCTGAAACGCCTTCAAGAGAACGGATCGGTTGTCAGATTCGACAAATGTACCTTCAGAGTGGAGAAGGTAGACTTCCTGGGACATGAGGTCTCTCCGACAGGTGTCCGCCCCATGGCCTCCAAGGTGAATGCAGTGAAGGATTTTCCAACACCAAAAATGATCAAGTCCCTGCAGGAGTCCTTTCCAATACCAAAAATGATCAAGTCCCTGCAGGAGTTCCTCGGCATGGTCAACTACTACTGATGATTCATGCTGAGCATTGCCTGCATCATGTATCCCCTAACCGGAGTGCTGAAGGGGAAGCCAAAAGCACTGACTTGGGAAGTCCTGCAACAAAAGGCGTTTGAACAGACAAAGGCAGCCCTCGCCAAAGCCACCACCTTAACATATCAAGACCCCACCACCCCCTTGAGACTTAGCACTGACGCCAGCAACATTGCTTGTGGAGCCGTGCTGGAGCAGATAGTAGACAGTTCCCCCTGTCCACTTGCGTTTTTTAGCAGCAAGTTAAAGCCGCCAGAGACCCGCTACAGTGCATTCGACAGGGAACTGCTGGCAATCTACCAAGCTGTGTGGCACTTCAAGTACCTCTTGGACAGCAGCCCATTCACCATCCTGAGAGACCACAAGCTACTGGTACACGCGTTCACATAGGCGGAAGATGCATGGTCGGCAAGACAGCAGTGGCACCTGGCTGCTATCTCCGAATTCGAATGCACCATCAGTTACGTCCCTGGCAAGACGAACACGGTAGCCGACCCCCTATCAAGAATTGAAATAAATTCAGTCCAGCTGGGCATAGACTACGAAGACCTGGCGAAGGAACAGGCCGCAGACCCAGAAACGGCAGCTTACCACACGGCACTTACCACACTGAAGTGGGAAGACGTGTCAATAGGTGAATCCGGATCGACACTTCTCTGCGACACCAGCACAGGCCACCCATGCCCCCCAGATACCCATGTCACGAAGAAAGCAGGCATTCGACATCACCCATGGGCTGTCCCATCCACCAGGATGAACAACAACGCGCCTGATGACGGAGAAATTGGTGTGGCATGGGATCAGGAAGGAAGTACGAGAATGGGCAAAGAACTGCATACTGTGCCAGACAAGTAAGATCACAAGGCACACAGAATCAGGCATCGGAGATTCCCTCAACCATGATGCCGTTTCAGGCACATCCACGTAGACGTTGTAGGACTTCTGCTGCAACCAGGGGACACCAGATACCTCCTGACAATCATAGACCATTCCACAAGATGGCCGGAAGCAACCCCAATGGTAGAAGCATCAACAAGTGCCTGCGTGGAAGCCCTACTATCAAGTTGGATAAGCCGTTTCAGTGTGCCGGATGATATAACTACAGACAGGGGCCCGGCATTCTTGTCGGAACTCTGGGTCTCCCTGGAATGCCTGGTGGGGACAACACTCCACAGTACGACGGCATACAACCCTGCGGTCAACAATGGTGGAAAGGACCCACCGTTCATTGAAAGCAGCATTGATGGCACATTGCACTGTCGAGAATTGGAAGGCGCAGCTGCCCTGGGTCATGCTGGGTCTCCCCACCACACCAAGGGCAAATGGCAAGGAATCTCCCGCAGAAAAAGTCTATGGCGAAACATTGGCTGTACCTGGAGAATTCTTCCCCACAGAGCCGGACGACCCAGATACATCCCTTCCAATACTAAGAGAAATTGCAAAGAAGTTTGCACCCTGCCAGAAGACTTTCGCTGACAGGACCCATAACTTCAGCCCAGAAGGCTTGAAAACCGAGTCATCAGTAGAACATCCAAGGCCTACTTCGTCAACATCCATGGGTGGGAAGACTGGATATCTATTGACAAGTTAAAGCCAGCCTTCCTAACGGACAGCAGAACCCAGGAGGAAACCGGCAGATGTCCCAGAATTCCTCCACAAAACAAGACCTCGGATGAAGAGACCGACATCCTGAAACGAGGCCGAGGACATCCCAAGGGCGGTACTAAGGATGTCATCCGCCTGGCAAAACCGCTGGACGACTCAGCAATCGAAACCGCCCCACAACCGCAAGAAGATACCGTGATTAACATTCAACAGATCTTCCAATCATTATTTCATAATAATTGCCTTGGGGGGAAGTACTTGCAAGACGTCTTCTTTACCCATTAATTACGATCATGTATCGCATCTATCAACGCAGCAAGAATCTCATGTATATATTTGTATGTAGAATTTCCTGGCCTTTTCGCTAACATATATTTTATCACTGTATGTACATTATGTCTCTTGTTATTGTTATTTGATTGACTGTTAACAAACAAATTGCTCTCACTCAGCGTGCAGGTCACAGAGACCTGGGGTCAGGCACCAAGTTTCCGTCCGCACGCTGCTATGTATACCTTATGCCCAGGTAATAAATCAATCAGTACCCAGTTCTGTCTACTTTGACCTCACATAGCATAACATTAAACTGGGCAAAAGTCGAAAAGTCAGAGACGAAAAGGTAGAGGTCTGTAAAGTCCCCGCTCAACACATTCTCTGTGGAGAACATCACATTTTCTGCAGTGCCTTTCCATGACCTAAGGTCAATCGGAATATATATTTATCATCATAATTGTAAACTGTGTATATGATGTCTTTCTAAGCAATCATGTATTATGTACAAGTAACAAGTTATTTATCTCGTATGTCAGACATTGTTTATCACTATGTTCTCTGTATGAACCTGTCCTGTTTTTTAAGGAACTAGTTTGCCCTCAGAATTTAGTTCCATTTGAGATTGACAGTGGCGCTGCTGTGTCTACTATAACCAAAGAGTGGGTACATAGGTTAAAACTAAATATGGAACGATGCAATAAAAAGCTAAGAGGTTATGATAATATGAAAATTGATGTCTTGGGCAAAGTGTTAGCTCCTGTACTTTATAATAGCACAAAGGTTTCTCAGGTATTTTATGTTGTTGATTCTTGTAATACAAATTTGTGTGGTAAAGATTTAATGCAGCAAGTAGGTATTTATCTGGCTGGAATAGATGAAGGTACTAGAGTAATAAAGGTTGCTAATGTGAGTGCAGAAAAGCTGCTAGATAATTACTTGGTAGATTCAAGTAAACCTATTGCTGGTGTTTTGGCTAAGATTCATTTAAAAGGTAATGCTACCCCAAAGTTTATGAAAGCACGCACAGTTCCTTTTCATTACAAGAAAATGATTGAAGATGCCTTAGATAAGCTAGTAGCGGATGAAATGATGGAACCCATATCACATAGTGAATGGGCAGTTCCTATTGTACCTGTATTGAAAGAAAATAAGGTTGAAATGAGGATTTGTGGAGATTTTAAAATTTTGAATACACAAATTCATTGTGACAGGTACCCGTTACCAAAGATAGAGGAATTGTTATCTGTTGTTGGTAAGGGAAAGTTTTTTTTCCAAAATTGATTTAAAGAATGCTTATCTTCAAATACCTGCTGATGAGAAAAGTCAAGAGTATTTAGTAATTAATACTCATAAAGGATTGTTTAAATATAAGCGTTTACCTTTTGGCTTGTCCTCATCTCCTGGTATTTTCCAAAGGTTTATTTCTCAACTGTTGGCAAATGTGGAGGGTGTAGCTGCTTATTTAGATGATATTATTGTAAGTGGTGCTACCAAAAGGAGCATGATCACCGATTAAGAAAGGTTTTGGAACTTTTGCAAGCACATAATGTACAAATAAATAAGACTAAGACTGTTTTGGAGGCTGAATCTATTGAATATTTAGGATACCACATATCAGGTGAAGGAGTCAAGCCATCTTCAAAGGGACTGAAAAGCTATTTTAGATTGCCCATGTCCTACTTCTGTTGAAGAAGTTCAACCTTTTTAGGTATGATTACTTACTATTGCAAGGTTGTAAAGAATTTTTCTTCTAAGCTAGCTCCTTGTATGATTTGTTGAAGAAAATGTAAAATTTAGATGGACTTCAGTACAGCAGAAGGCGTTTGAAGGCATTAAAAGAGATTTTTCCGAGTCCAAAGTGCTGACTAGTTTTGATGGGAATAGTCCTTTAATCATTGAAGTGGATGCGTCTCCTGTAGGTGTGGGGTGTGTTTTGTTGCAAAAGGTTGGTGACCAAGAAAAACAATTTATTTTGCAAGTAAAAACTGTCTAAAGCAGAAAGGAACTACTCTCAGTTAGATAAAGAAGGATTAGCTCTTATTTTTGCTGTGAAACGTTTTAGATATTTTTTGCTTGGCAGGAATTTTGTTGCTAGAACTGATCATAAACCATTACTGGGACTTTTTGGAAGAGGGAAACAGATTCCATGTAATGCTAATTCTAGAATACAAAGATGGGCTTTGTTGTTATCTCAGTATGATTATGAATTAGTTCACAAACCTGGGAAGGAAAATGTAATTACTGATGCCTTAAGCAGATTGCCACTTGATGATGATTTTCATTCTGGTACACCAGCTGAGTATGTTAAATTGGTTGAATTACTTGATTTTGATGACATCTCTTTTCAGGCAGTTAAACATTTCACCAATAAGGATGCTGTATTGTCTCAGTTGAAAAATTGTTTGAAGCTGGGATGGTCAAGGGAACATAATATGTCACTTCTGGAATATGCCTCTGTAAAAGATGATTTATCTCTTCATAATGGTGTAATATTGTATAGAAATAGGTTTTGATTCCTGTTGAGTTAAGATGTAAGGTTTTGAACCATTTGCATTGTGGGCATAATGGTATAAATGCTATGAAAGCTGAGGCAAGGAATTGGGTATGGTGGCCAAAGATAGACCAGGACATAGGAGAAGTCACAAAGAATTGTAGCATTTGTTTTAAGAATTTTACAAATCCTCGAGCTCCTACATTGTCTTGGCCTATTGTTGGTAAATCATGGTCTCGACTGCACATAGATTATGCAGGACCAATGGATGGTAAATATTTTTGATAATTGTAGATTCTCATAGTAAATGTTTGGATATTCATTTTTCTAGTTCCACTACGTCAGCTGTTACCATTGGTCATTTGAGGAAGACATTCTGTAATTTTGGTATACCTGATATCATTGTATCAGATAATGCTCCAAATTTTGTTTCTCAAGAGATGGAGGAGTTCTTGTGTAAAAATAGTATCAAGCATGTAACACCAGCTCCTTATCATCCATCCTCCAATGGTCTGGCTGAAAGGGCGGTGAGAACATTCAAGGAGGGCCTGGGAAAATTTAAGAAGGAGATATTCAGACCAGAATTTGTAGATTTTTGTATAACTATAGGAGGACTGTGAATTCTTCCACGGGTAAGGCCCCAGCAGAAATAATGTTTGGTAGGAATTTCAAAGGTACTGTTGAATCGGTTAAACTGAAAGACAAATCTTTAAGGAAAATGAGGGGTGAAATTTTCCAGGAGGAAGGTAAATTGTATAAAGTAAATGATGCTGTGTTTGTTCGTAATTTTGGGAAAGGTTCACCATGGGTGGAAGGAAAGATTGTGGAAGTACTTGGGTTGAGAAATTATAAGGTGGAAGTACAGAGTTTTGGTAATATTATTTGGACAAGACATGCAGATCAGATTATGCATAGATAGATATATGGGTGACTTTAACCAATCCAATAAAGAAGTGTTATCCAATAATTCTAAGTCATCTGTAAATCTGAGTGATTCTAGTGCTTTCATTTCAGACACTAATGTACCATGTGATAATAGTGGGGCTGAAGAACCCATAGAAGTAACTGTAAATAATGATAGTGAATGTTCAGTACAACCGCCAATGTTAAGGCGATCCAGTCGAATAAGTAAACCTCCAGATCGACTTGATTTATAAATATATACAAATATGCTGTATTTATCATGTTGTTTTGTTTTCATATTTGTAACATATTTTGGAAGAAGTATTGATTTATTTAATTGTCTGATGTTTTAAGTTGGAATATTATTGCTTTTCTAGGGATAAGGGATGTAGAGTTTTAGATAAAAAAAAAAAGGTAATCCTTTGTTAATTCTGATTCTATTCCCTGCTGTGAACGTCTTTTGTTTTTGAGTTCTCGGTTCCGGGGTTGTGTTGTGATGCGGCCGGTGTGCTGGTCCTTGGCGGCAAGTTGTTGTAACGGATTCACAATAAACCTTGTATCCGGCCCTGTATTTAATTATGCTCGTCCTAACAATTCTTAAATGCTACAATAGTAGTCTTCCTTAACCCAAAACTCAGCCTAACATTCTTAAATGCTACAGTAGTAAAGTCTTTCTTCTCTACATTACGGAACCATAAACAAAGTAACCTGTTATTAAAGGACTGCCAAATATCGAAACATAGTAAATTAAATCCGAACCTCAGATGCAATAAGGCTTAACACAATATTTTAATTCAAGGTAAGGCCTTGAAAAATGGCTTAGTTGTGACGAATGGTTACCGCCCCCCCGCGCCATCCTTACTCTTTTAGCAAAGATTAGAAAGACACAACCCGACATTTAGTGGTTTCACGGTTCAATTTGAATACACCCATGTGGGGAAGGAAACTGTGACTTGGGTGTTCCTCTGGGAACTGGGGAAGACTGTCAATTCTACGAATTATTCCATTCTTTAACTGGTCTTTAAATACCTTGTCCATAAGGGATAAATTATTTCGTCTTTTTGAAGTTTCTTCAAATTAGATTTCAACACCATTAAAGCTAATTCATACTTTGTACCCAATAAATGAGCCACCTTAAAATTCCACAAAAGAGGAACTACAATCCTACCCTGACCATCTCTTACCTCATTATCAAGTGTATACTTAACTAGCTTGTTATTAAGCTCTGAATCTTCAGGTTCTGGGCCTCCATTACTCATGTTCGTATACCTGGAACAGTTCTCCTCCAAAATATGATTTAACACTTTTTCAAGCTGGGATTCTATAAGGTTCCCCTTCTCGTCCAATATGGAAAATTCTGTAGGGAGTAAACTCTTTTCAATGGTATTCAGATAAAAGACAACTGTTAACATTCAATTCAATATTAAACTCAGGAACTGTAGTCAGATTACTACTACATCTATATACTTTTATATGGCAAAGGAGATCTTGAAGAAGTTGGTCGGTATTACCCTGCAATAATATCCCTGCGTGGGTTTCAGCATAAACTGAAGTTTTATTCACACTAAATAAAATCTCATTTTGAGGTAAGCAGTGGCATGACTCTGACCCTGGAATAAAATCAACACCATCAATTAAGTCATCCTGACATGAAAGGTTCTTATCAGCTAATGCATAACCTCTGTCATCTTTAGCTAACTGAGGAAGCTTCAGTGCAATACTTATACTTGGAATGCATAGGGCCTTAACTACTTGAACAACACTATTAATTTCAGCATTAGCTTCAACCAACCTGGTTAAATATTTCTGGAAAGAATTTATACCTTCAGGTTCAAGTTTTCAGCCACTGTACTGGAAATAAAATTAGATTGACAGTCCCGTCTTTAAGGCTTCTAATTAGCAGTTTGCCCTCAATATTACAGGTAAATGTGGGTAAAACTGATTCCACATCAGAGTCTACCTTTAAAGCTTCTGTTACATTAGCAACACAACTATTGGTTTGCTTACCAGATTTTTCTTTCATTTTAGGTATACTTTTCTCAAAATTAGAGCAACTATTAAATCAGTACCTACAAGCATTACTTGATTTGCTTTATTGCCATCAAGTTTAGTGCAAATGCTGCGAGGCTTGAAGGTTTTTGACTTACCTGTTTCAGGTTTTACATTAATGGCCATGGCAGAGGCGACATTATCAGCAGACCCTGGATTAGCTTCCTTTAGGGCAGTATTCTTGCAATAAGGCTTCCCTCGCCTTTGGCCTGCCAAATACCGCTCAGTACCTTCCAAAAAATTGTCTAGAATTTCACTCAATTTTGGTTTATGATTATTAGTAATTTGGATCAAGTGATTCCTAAAGGATATATTCATCCCTTCCCAAATGAGATATTGAAGCACTTGTAAAGTCGCCGCTAAGCAAGTTGTCTTTGATGACGGCCCATTTTCTTTGTACCTACGATTCGCCACGGTGGACGGGCTAGGTCACGAAAATTCAATTTTTAAACTGTGTATGCAATTATTTATCTGTTCATCAACTATGTACCGTGTATTTCTTCTTTCGCAGGCGTCAAGATTATACTCAACTTTAATTCTGTTTATTGTTGCATTGTATATTGTACTCGTTCGCTGTATTTATTTATTAATTGTTATCGACCTCAGGGCACCCTTGCATCCATTGTCTTCCGCGGCCCGACGCCAGTCGGCCGCTATATAAACTGCCTGGACCTTGAATAAAGCAGCAGTAACTTTTACCTGCTCGTTTCTTTAGCACCTCTTATACACATAACTACTTTTTCTTTCCAAGTGCTCCAGCTCAGATAATTTATCGTACGCTATAAAGCGCATGTATATCTATCTCATTACACGACGTCCAACTGGAGTGCAGGAGTGGGGTATATCTTATCTTAGACTTGCTTGCTGCCAGTGCTAAAATTGCACATTGTGTGCATCTCTCGTATCCTACCTGTCCTCATGTCAGGCAGCGCCCTCTAGTTCTTATAACTAGCTACCCACTCGTGTCACATCCAGTTTCCATTTCTCTCAGTGCCACTAATCTGCGGCACTGCTAAGCACCCAATCACTAAAGCACATATCTTTCTCCTTTCACTTTCCTTTTCTCTTTCCTTCGGCTGGTGTCTCTCATTTACCTTTTACCCCCTACATACCTTCTGCTCAGGCAGAGTACCTCACCTTCAGTGCCAATTCATGCACTGACATTTTGCATTGCTCCACGGAGCGCACCGGCACCACAGTGCCACCCAACCAAAGCAGCCTTTTATAAGCCACTGCACCTGTATTGAAGAAACAGAGTGCCATACAACCAGTGCTTCCGCCCATAAGGACCGCGGCTCCTTCAGGAACACCTCATTAACAGTGCATCCGCCCATATGGACCATAGAGCCTTCAGGAGCACTCCATTTACTAACGTATCCACCCATAAGGACTCAGACTTCCTTCAGGAACACTTTCCCCTAGTGTGACCTTCGCACGGCACACTCATCCACAGTGCCACCTCCTCCAAAGGTGCCACTCACTGAAGTGCCAGTAAACTAAGGACACTTCCTCATCGTCACAAACCTTTTCCTCCGGGAACACCAAGTTAACTCACTCAGCACCCCTTCCCCATCAGCAACATGTCAACCGAGAAGCACCAATATTTTAGGAATATAGGGAAGGAGGACGGTCTTTCCGGCCAGGCCCTTCAAAGGTTTGTAAAGGAACAGATTGCTGAGAAGAGAAAGTATGAAGAAGAACAAAGACAGCAAGAAGAAGAACGAGAGGAGCGGAGAAGGCAGCAAGAAGCCGAGCAGAGGAGGGAAGAAGACAGGAGATGACAGCATGAACTAGCCCTCAAGGAAAGTGAGCTGGCGTTCTTGGATAAGGAGCTCAAGTTGGAGAGAGCCAAGAAGGAAAATGCAGAAGCTCTAGCAGCCCAACAAGCATCCAGCCCCACCCCATCTGCACTAAATATGTCCCTCGCGACAGTCAATGACCTTGTTGGCAAATGGACAGAAGATGAGCCAGAACAATGGCTCGAAGAGATCGAGTTCCTCTTCGAGACCTATGATGTTAGCCTGGCTGAGAGGGCCTTACTGCTTACCAAGCACCTGGATGGTAAGGCTAAGGCCTCCCACCGAGCATTGGAAAGAGATCAACAAGGAGACATGGCTGCCGTCCG
This sequence comes from Macrobrachium rosenbergii, assembly GCF_040412425.1. Classification (NCBI taxonomy): domain Eukaryota; kingdom Metazoa; phylum Arthropoda; class Malacostraca; order Decapoda; family Palaemonidae; genus Macrobrachium; species Macrobrachium rosenbergii. The sequence continues at coordinate 7,547,431 of NC_089762.1, read as the reverse complement.
TGAGGCCATTGCCAGGGCGTATGAAATTACTCCTGAGAGAAGGAGACAAATGATTCTGAGGTATGGCCAGATTGCTGAGAAGAGAAAGTATGAAGAAGAACAAAGACAGCAAGAAGAAGAACGAGAGGAGCGGAGAAGGCAGCAAGAAGCCGAGCAGAGGAGGGAAGAAGAAGACAGGAGACGACAGCATGAACTAGCCCTCAAGGAAAGTGAGCTGGCGCTCTTGGACAAGGAGCTCGAGTTGGAGAGAGCCAAGACGGAAAATGCAGAATCTCTAGCAGCCCAACAAGCATCCAACCCCACCCCATCTGCACTAAATACATCCCTCACAACAGTCAATGACCTCATTGGCAAATGGACAGAGGATGAGCCAGAACAATGGCTCGAAGAGATCGAGTTCCTCTTTGAGACCTATGACGTTAGCCTGGCTGAGAGGGCCTTACTGCTTACCAAGCACCTGGGCGGTAAGGCTAAGGCCACCCACCAAGCATTGGAAAGAGATCAACGAGGAAACATGGCTGCCGTCCGTGAGGCCATTGCCAGGGCGTATGAAATTACTCCTGAGAGGTGGAGACAACGATTCTGAGGTATGGCCAAGGATGCCGGCTGGTCCTGGACAGAATGGGCCTGCCACAAGACTCAGGCTGGGACCCGTTGGTTTGAATCCCTGCGGTGCTACACCTTCGAGGATGTGTTCAACCGGACCATGCTGGAGGACCTCTTCCAGTGTGAGCCCGGGCCTCTGGCTGTGTATCTTAGTGATAAGCAGCCAGCCACCCTCAAGGAAGCCTGCCGCTTAGCTGATGCTTGGAAAACGTACAACCCCTCCCACGGCACCTTGCAGCGCAAAATAGTACCACCCGGGCACCTCTTGGCCTTCAATCACCCACGGAATGGACCACCTAGCAGACCTATGTGCACCATCTGCAAGAAGTACGGTCATGCTGAAGCAGACTGCCACTACAGGGACAATAACCAACCGGGCAACAACCCTCGGCAGCCTACCAATAACCATCCCTCTTCCTCTCCTAATTCAGCACCAGCTTCCCAGCACACCGTCACTGCCGGGAGATCATCCTATCCCCGGGGCCCTTGCCGAGACTGTGGAGCTTCAGGACACTCTACCTTAGGGTATCTTGCATGCCCAAAAAATGTGGTTGCTCCCAGGCATGTCAACCTGATCAGTACCACATCCTTCCTGGCTGAGCCACCAGAAAAGTCTCACCCTGAGTGGTTCTGGACAAAGTTCGTCACCATAGCCCCTCTGGATGAGTCTAGCCTAATAGTGAACCTACCGGCTACTGCCGACACTGGCTCGGATATTAGCCTGATCGATTGGGCCAAATTGCCAGCCAGTGTCTTCATAGATGAGGAAGTCAGGTGGACGGTAACCTGGGTAGACCAGCAATCCATAACTGTTCCCACAGCTGAACTCCGGGTGATTACCGACTGGAGCATCGAAATTCACTGCCTGGGCATAGTGAACCGTATCAGGCACGGAGTGGAATTCCTGCTAGGATGGGACATCCTCTGGGGATGCCCCCGACCCCTGCCATTCTATTGCCTGACTGCCTCCGCCAGGAGGCCGTGCCAGAACCGCCTAAGTGGGACACAGCCTCTGTGACAGCTGTGCCACCCTCAACCAAATCTTCCGTTTGCCCAAAAGCGAACTGGACCCACCAGCATCGAACACATTCCAGACCTAGTCAGCAGATCTTGCGACCGGACGGCCACCAAAGAATTACTCCCTCCTCACAAAGGGATCTCACAAATTACCGCTGCAGGACCTGCAACGTAAGAGGGCACTCTGAGAGATAGTTGAAGTGCCCCAGTAAGCTAGCCGCAGCGGCCAACTCCACCGAACCAAGAGGCCCAACCCTCTCACCAAGACATGAATCGCTGTCCCAAACCACACCCGAAACACCGAGGGGTCTTGATCCCCCGGGTCCCCCTTCAGCTTTGTCTAACACCAATTCGCTGCCAGTGTCACTTGCGAGCACTGGTCAGTGCTAAGCTCTGCCTATCTTGGCTGGATGCTCCCTTCCAAGCGCACTTCCTGTGCCTGGCCCTGAGTTAGTGCCAGTGCCGGATCCAGAACATGACTCTGATCCTCCAACGGGAGATCCACCCAATCTCACCACCGTATTCATCACTCAGTGTGAACCTCCGACCCCTGACGTTTCTTCTTCCCACACTCTTCCACCTGCAGAGGACGACCCTCTGGCAGGCCTGGACATTACCTCTTTTCTGGTCGACCAGGAACTGTCCAGCCAGGACGCAGACGCTGATTCTCTTCCCACGACAGTTGTTGCAGCAGCCGAAGTAGGAGACCAGCCCATAGCCCCTGAGGCTGCTCCTGATCCTGCTCCTAACGGCACTCCTGGCCATTCTTCAGAGTCAGTATCCTCATCGCTCCCTAGGACTGGCCTAGCCAGACCCTGGAGACCCCCGAAGAAGAAGAAGGGGCGGAAGAAATCCTCTTAGTGAATCAGAGCCATAAGCTCTCTTGGCACTCGTGCCCGTTGGCACAGTGCCACTTCCATCTCAGAGCGATCCTGGCACCTGCCCAGAGAAGGTAGCTTGTGTGACCTATGACCCCATAGCATTAACCATTAATCACTTAGGCCTTTGTACTACTAACCCTTTTCCAACTAACCTCCTTCCAACCCACTCTAGACTCAAACTGATACATTACTTAATCATACATTGTGAATTACCCTTCAGGTTAGTCATGTTTCAATTTGTTGCGTGTTAATCGTAAAGCGTTGTGCCGATCCTAATTCAGCTCATTCAGTGCCAGAGTTGTAGGATAGTAGGTTAGGTTAGTTAGGTGTTTACCATGTGCATTTGCCTAGGCGTAGAGTTCTCCTGTCGTCAGAGACAGTTAGCCGAAGTGTCTATACCCTTAGCTAGGTTAGGCCCGTTGTATATGTGAAGTTAGCCAATTAAAAACCCTCCTTAGCAGTTAGGTAGGCTCCTTTAGCTGTTGCAGTGCCAAAGCACAAGTTATGTAGGGTCCCTGGATGCCAGTCGGGAGGAATTAGCTAAGACCCTCACACCTAAAAGGGTATGAAGGGCCTTTTTCAAGGGGGGACATATCAAGGATTTACATTCCTCCCTCCTATTTAGCTGTTATCTAGCTAACTTCGCGGGAAATTTCTCATTTCAGTTAGCTTATAGCCGGCGCCAATATGGCGGGCGAGACATACCAGATAATAGCTGTTAGCACCAGTGTGGGGCAGTATGGGAGTTCCTTCCAAATCGCCTGATCTTGGGAAACAATAGGCCTCCCTCTTTCAACCCCCTTACTACCAGAACACACCTAGATTCCCCCCCCCCCTTTTTGGGGTAATGTTTTCAAAGAAGGCCCAGGGAGAAAATAGACGTTAGGGCGTAAACCACTCATTATCTTTAAGACTGCTATTCCTTTTACCTGTTTACTGGCAAAGAATTCACTTTCAGGTGGGACCTACTGCTCCGAAGCCTGCTCGAGGAAGCAGGCCAAAGCAGATTCACCCCAGGTCTGTCCTGTCTGCACGTTTGTCTCAGGTGGTGGCCCAAGTTTACGAGACGTGGTATTTCGGAGCTCAAATATTCGTCTGAAATAGGGGAGATATCATCGGCTCCGTTGCACTCTGTGTATGCTAAGCCTGACTGCCATTCAAAGTTGAAAACTATTCCTGGTCGCAGCACGACTGCAAGATTCCGTTGCTGGTCCCTCAGACATTTACATTACGGATTTTATTAGCCTGGAGTTCCCCCTCTTTATGGATTACCCTACGAGACAATTTAATGTAATCTTGGCCTAACTAAGTTATTATTATTACAACGGGAATAATTGTATTGTACATTGGCCCCTTATTAATTAGCTTGCTCATTTCCAATCACTGCATTATTGATCACTGTATATAATTCAAGAGCCTGCCCATTGGTTACCATTTTGCATTCTGTTTTGTCTCCTTGCTTATTTGCTAATCTCTGTAAATAAATCCCTTTAAATTGTAAAAGAATTCTAATTCCAAATGGCGTCCTTAATCATTGAAGCATAAATCCAGGGAAAATCTAAGGTAAGTTTTCAAATAACTTCCTTTGTTCATAATCTGGGCTCGCTTGGTCCCGTGGCAGTCTCGAAGTAAATGTGTCTTCAATTCTCTCCCCAACCAAGATGACCAGTTTATGACAATATATATATATATATATATATATATATATATATATATATATATATATATATATATATATATATATATATATATATATATATATATATATATATATATATTATTTATATATATATATATATATATATATATATATATATATATATATATATATATATATATATATATATATATATATATATATATATATATATATTGCTGTCTGCAATAGAAAACGTGTTGTGCATTTGGCATGTGTGGACTAGACCATCATGAAATAAGAGTTTTCACCCAACAAATTCATCTCTACGGCATTTTTATCGAGAAATAAGACTTTCAATAGTTATTGGAGGGTTATTTATTTTATTTGTTATTCTTAGGCATAGCAACAGGAGTTATTGAAGGGGGGTTGTCTCCATAGCCATAGTGTCTGTCTGCCAATAATTATTAATTTTCTTGTTATGAAAAAAAAAATTCAGTAAAGGCGTAAAAATTGTTACATAATACAAAACTGCAAGGTAAAATTTAATCATCACAATTTTCCAGAGTAAAAAAAATATATTTTGAGATAAAGAGTGTTAGAGAACTGCAATTTCCCATATCATCATCATCATCATCATCATCATCACAGTCAAAGTAAATACATCAACCCTAAGACTTGCACAGTCCCCCAATAATGCAACCGTGCAGTTTTGTAGAAACCTCAGAATAATTGGACACACAATTTTTCTCCAGCATAATAGAAATTAGCAATGCAATATGACAAAAGCAATGTGCAAGAGCTAGATTTTTTTTACATTACAGTATTATCATCATCACAGTCATTGTATATGCATCAATTTCCACAGTTACGCTGTCTTGTGGAGTGAAAAAAAGGTGTAGTACAAGCCTTAAAATAAATCAAACACATAATTCTCTAGTGTACTCAAAATCAATATTGAAATATATAGGGTGTATGTGTATGCATATAGAAATAATGTACAGTAACTGCAGTATCACATATCACCATTATCATTAACATCAGTCATTGTTGTGCCTCAACCTTGACATTAGAAGAGTCCTGCACAGTTAAAAAAAATCACTAGAATTATAATTTTAAACATCACCATCATCATTACAGTCACTGTTTATGCATCCACCTTCACATTTACATAGTCTGGTGCAGTGGACTCCAGCTCTAGTACATTTGCAATTTCTAGTACAAGATTTTATACAATCACCGTGGAGGAGGATGGAACATGCATTGCTAGCATCTGCAATTGATGTCCAGTATGGCATCCAGGTGCCATTGTCATCTCTGTGCCTGCCCCAATCACTAAAGTCTGGGATTTCTTGGGATCGTGAAATGGCCTGATCCCAGTAAAAAGCTGGCCTGAAGCAGTGCTCTCTTTATGTGTTGGAACAGTGCTGCTTGAGTAGGTGGTATATTCTCAAGTGTTTTTCTGCCAGTTGTAAAAAGATATTACCTGGCTTCAATGACCTTGGCTAAACCACACCCCTTACTGTACATTAGCACCACAAATCTTTCTAAGTTTTGCATGTGGTGAGACTCAAGGGTGAAGAGATTGGGGTCTTTGCTAAGGGCTTTCAGTGTTTCAGTAAGTCCAGGTGTACTTTGCCAAGATGTCCATGCAGTCTTTTTGCCACAATTAAGGAACTGTGATGCTGTGTCACATCCTGTAATGGCATGAAATAGTGGCAATGCCAGGGACTTGCATGGTCCGAGCTGAGAACAGATATCGTGTATGGGAATATCACGATATTTCTTTTCGCTGTCAAAACCTACCCACAGCTTTGAGAGACCAAGTGTGGTAAAGAATCGTTTGAAAAGAACCACCACATCACTGTCAACGGTGCGCACATACGCTGTCTTGTGACCTTTTTCTGCAGCATGTGCTGGATGAAGCAAGATTCTCGACTCTGCCTCAGAGTGATTACAGGGTTGGAGTGCTGAAACATCATAGGGCCTGTTAGAAAGCACATACTCATACTTGGTACTCAGTAGAAGCCTTCCATCCATGTCACTCTTGACTATCTCTTCACTTAGAAAAGGGAAGAGTTCTTTTTTTGTTTTCTTCATTTTTAAGGAAGTCACTGTTCCAATCATGCTTTGGAATCCGTGTGCTGCCATCCCCGACCCTAGTTCGTGGACCAGTACCACGTCTTTGATGTGTCAGGTCTTTGAGGATAGCTGTCTCACACAGCATCAATACGAGTAACTGTCTGGGTCGCCTGAGACATTATATATGGCACAATGTTTTTTAACGCATAGTCAGAAAAAGTTGGTGATGTGGGCAGCACCATATGAACAATAGCTGTCATGTCTAGCACAACAACTGTGGCTAGTCTTGCTGATACTGCCTGGCCTTTAGGTGCTTGGATACGTTCTAGAATATCAGACTTGTGACCTGATCGAAGCAAACCATGATCTGCCAAACTAGGTGGTTCTTGTTGACTCTCAAAACGAAAAAAATCTGCCATATCAGCATCTGGACGAGACTGTAGAGAAAGGAAGAACTGTGTGATCAAAGATGTATTTTTCTTATGCTGACTGCTGTACTTGTTGCCCTTCTTGACTGGAACAGGACGATTAGCAAATGTTAGTATTTTGTTTCGTGGGATGACATCAGATATTGGCGCTTCAGCCGTTTCTAGCCTTTGTGAGATGTAAGTTGCATGAAGAGCTTGACCAATTTCTTTAACTTGCAATAGTGATTGAGTGACTTCTTGTTCCGTCACAACCTTTGTGTCAAGTGTTACGAGTTTTTGACCTGTGTCAAAGAAGGATTACCCAGCTGCTCAACAACATTGTAAATGAGCGTACATCCTTCTGATACTTAATTTGTAAGTTGTGCGATTCTTTATGATGAGCAGTGTTTGTGCATGATGTGTCAAGAACAGATTCAAACTCTTGGATACACTTGGAGCAGTCTGGACCTGCCAGCATGAAGAGTGTAAGAGCTTCAGGATTGTGATAGAGTCCAACTGCTCTGCCGTGTGCCTGGAAACTTATTAGATTGTTCATGTGACTGATCCTTTGCCATGAGGCTAAACTTGTATGATGACCGCTGAACAACAAAATTCCCTTTTAGGAACTCAGCATAAACATTTGGGTGCTTTTTTTGACAACTGGGCCATATCCCGCACATGCACTGGTAGCCAACGTACGTAGTTTGTATGGTCCAGAACATGAAACCATAGGCAAAGCTCATCACACACCTGAATGTAGAGAGAGGAATCTCCCTCGCGGAGTGATCAACAAAGCGACACAGTAGGAGCTCAAGTTCCATGGTGGTAGACCAGTGTTTAAACTGGGGAACCTCTGCTTTGCAACGTTGATCCCACATCTGTGACTCTGGTGGTCCAAGCACAGTTGAACAATACTTGGAATAAGCTCCGTGCTTCAGGACGTAGAGAGACATGAGTGAGACCTGGTGGGCATAACGTGTACGTTTAATGTGATGCTCATTGAGCACTGACTGAGCACGACCACATGTTGGAACTTGTGGCTGAGAAAGCACTGTTGTCGATCCAGGGCTGGCTAGCAACTTCCCAATCATCAGATGAACCTTGTCTTCAGTATGCAGCGCTCCCATCATCAGAACTAATTTATCTTCGCCTAAAGTTACTGGAAATTTCCATTGCAGTTGTTTTGCCAAAGCATATAGTGGCTGATCTGCACCAAGAACACCTGTCTGCCCTGGATTCATGCAATGATTTTTTTAATAACTATTAAAAAAAAAAACTTTTTCTCGGCATGTTTATGCAGAAACGTTAACATGTAGAACGAAATAATACATACCTAATGAAAGAGAAATATTTGCCCTACAATTTCATCTTTATGGTAATTCATATAGAAATGCATCATTCTTGAGTTACTGAAGGAAAAGTAATGGTGAAATCGATTTTTTTCATTTACGGCAAAATGTGCCGCCATTTGCGGGGTGATTTACGCAGAAACTGTTATATTTATAAGAATAACTCACTAAGAAGAATTTGTGCAGAATTTAATTTCCATTTTTTTTATTCGTGTACATTTTTACATGCAATGCTCCGTTATGGAGAAAAAAAGAAAAATATAGAAAAAAATACCTTCCGCAAGGGGGGTTTTCCCCCGAAAAAGGGGGTTAATGTGGGCAATTTTCTTGGCACTCTCTAGAATTCGAAATAGTATAGTATGTAACCTACGTCTGGGCCAAATTTGATGCTTTTAGATGAATCTGCTCGATCACCCATTCCACGGTCCCTAAGCTCCCCGACTACAGGCTACTTCTTCAAAGAAGCACAACGAAACGCCTAGGGGCGTTCTTATAGGGTACTCTACTGCGATATTGCTCTACTGTACGCTCGCACATGGACGATAGGCAAGTTTTATAATCAGAGCACTTAATAGTGTGTAAAGCTAAGCTGGCACTTATGAACTGAGATAGTTATCGGCCATACAGATTTATGCGGTATGGATTTCAGAAGCATCAACTTTATTTAAGGTAAATTAACCCCTGTTAAAACACCTGCTCTGCGCTTTTTCCCTTTATCGAAGATGAGCGATGTCTTCCGTAGCGCTTTTTCAAACAATTAATCTGCAAATCACATAATTAAACATAATCTCAGAGGCAATCATTATTTTTCAACACAAGACATTTTGAGTTTCTAAATTATTTCTTTTAACGTAACCAATAGTTAACTATCTACCTTGTGATTTGTCACAAATCTCCCCTTTGTAGGTTGTCAAAATAGCGCAGGTTCTCAAAGTGAGCGATATTTGATTCAACGCGACAACGAGGTATCACAGGGAATGTGGTTTACATTATTCTAATTATTGCCCGAGAGTAAAGTGAAAGTTTAGAAATGGTGTCACACTAAATGTTTACTAAGCTGTTGATATTTACTAGTACTTTCGTTAGGATAGTTAAGACTTTCTTCTAATGAGGAAATTAATGATATGTTCATATGATTTTCGCAATCAAACAAAATCTTATCATGCTTTTTGACCCTCGATTTCAAAAGTTCATCCCGGGCCTGTTCAAGAGTCCTTCCTGTCTCTCAGGTTTACCAACATAACAGCTTAATACTTTTTTTTAATTTTTGAATCGTACTTTAGCTGATGCTTTAGTTTGAATAAGTTGATTGATAAGCATTAATCTAAATAGGACATAAGTAAACATAATAATCAAACGGTTCCACTGTATCAAGACTTCATACGGCCGCCAACAGAGTTCGATCATTTCCAGTTCGCAGACTGTCGCGAACTTCCGTAAGGACTACACACGAAAATGTATGCGCAAACCCCCTCCTAGACAATAATTATAAGTTACTCATTGCTATTTTTGTGTTTTTCTGCAGTTATTCATTACGTAGAGAACTGAATAGTAAATATAGAACAGCTGAAGAGAGACGGATGCTGGGAAAGGTAAGGCGGAACAGATGCAAAGCTGGGGAAATTGGAGGGAGTCAAGCAGGAGGAGGCAGCCAATATTGCCTTCCCTCGAATCATTTCTGTGTCATAAGTGGCTTGCCTTTTGGTACTAAACGCCAGCAGACATTCTCTCGTCGTTCAAACGCTGAATTTGCTTATACACGTAATATTGTAATGTATGTTATGTTATGAAAGTTATGAATATATTAGATGCGAAGAAGAGCACTGTGCAACAGATTGTGTCTTGACCCCTTCCGTCATTGGACCAGTGTTTGTTAATGGCCGTTTTTTATCTTGATAAATATAGTCATTCTACATTTTCATATTTTATATAAATATTTTAATCGCGTACCGTTTTCCCACATTGACAAGTGATCCGAGCTGGGGCAGTGTCGGCCAAAAAAGGGGTCTAGTTCGGAAGATCCAGGAAACGTACAATATACTCATTATTATATATATATATATATATATATATATATATATATATATATATATATATATATATATATATATATATATATATATATAAATATATATATATATACATATATATATATATATATATATATACATATATATATATATATATATATATATATATATATATACATATATATATATATATATATATATATATATATATATATATATATATATATATATATGTATATGTAATTGCATTTTAAGAAAGGACATTGAAATTTTCGAGGTCAAGCAACAAATTCAAGTCGAGTAAGTACGCATTATGCCGAAAAAGTATAGTTAAATGAAGAATTATGGAAGCAAGGTAAACTGTTCTAATATGGTAAACTAAGGATAGTATAAAACTTGACAGGAACAAAAACTTATGAGCATCAAAGCTCACAGGCCATAAGCAATGCACACATACCCGGACTTTTCAAGACCAGGCTGTATTTTAATTAAAGCAACCTTTTATCTGGCAGAACCATCGCTGCCACCGAATCGCATCTAGTTTATGTTTTTATACAGAAATTATAGTAGCTATAGAGTAAATCAAAGGGCAAATTAAGAATAAAAGGCAACCAAAATGTACAAGAAGCGCATGTATACAGTATATCTACACAGTCCTTATAAATCCTTAGTTTTCTACTTATATTGCCCATTGAGTAAATGCAAATGGCAGTGTTAAGTTGTTAACCGCACCTGAAATAATAACATTATCATATAGGCATATATATATATATATATATATATATATATATATATATATATATATATATATATATATATATATATACAGTATATATATACATATATATTTATATATATATATATATATATATATATATATATATATATATATATATATATATATATATATATATATATCTTCTTTTAACGTGCTTTTTTCCCATTTGTATGGGGTAAGTACAATGCATTCTTTTGAAGGACTTTGATTTGGCTTTGAGGTAGACTTTGTAGTTTCGATCGGCTGCCCTGCCTGTCATCGCTTAGACCCCTGTAGTGCATGTACATGTATTGTACCAGTCACCAGCGCCCTTTTCTCCCAGCAGTGAGGAGTCTTTGCACGCTTAGGTCAACAGTCAAGACGTGCAGTGTCCGTTTTGTTTTTAGAAGATGTTGGAGTGGCTTTGTTTGTGCGTGTATTAATCTGTAACACCCATTTGCTTTTAAGCAAACCTATCCGTTGATTACATACATAATCCCGGGGTGTCTACACGGATAGCAAGGTGTCCGCCTCTCTGACCAGTCGGCTGCAGATTTGAACCCGCACCACAGACCTCTAAGAAGTCTGAGGCTGATGCTCTAACATACAATTACATATATATATATATATATATATATATATATATATATATATATATATATATATATATATATATATATATATATATAATTATAATAGCCACAATGCCCTTTTAATCTTATCGAATTCTTCGCACTTTTTTGAATACTCTTGTCACTACAAAGCCCTAAGATCCAAGTGCAAGATATATGAAGAAATTCTGATGCGCGGGAGCAGGAAACGAACCCAGGTCCGCTAATCAGAACGAGGTACCATTGTCGACATGACCATGAGAAGGTCAGGCCAACATTGGTAACTTGTTCTGATTAGCGGACCTGGATTCGTTTCCCCTACTGCGCATCAGAATTTCTTCATATTTCTTACACTTGGATCTTAAGGCTTTGTAGTGACAAGCGTATCCAAAAAGATCGAAGAATTCGGGGAAGTTAGGAGGGCACTGTGGCTGTTACAATTACATATGTATGTGGTAAAAAGTGACCAGTAGATTCTACACGAGCACACACACATACTATATATATAAATAAATAAATATATATATATATATATATATATATATATATATATATATACACAGTATATATATATATATATATATATATATATTAGAAGAAATTATTGTAATTAAAATTAGAATAGTAAAACCGTATACATAATTAACTACTACTATCTCATCGTCTACTCTGTTGTAAGCATCGAGATACAAGCTGTACCGCCATATATAATTATAGCTGTGATAGTTAACGTAAACATAAAATATAAGTAATAATTAACATACAGTATATACATATACATGTATGTAAAAGAACAGGAAAACTGAATCATCATATACAATATGGACAAAATCAATCGGAAATCCAGCTCAACACTAATGTTGACAACAAGAGCCCCATTACAGGCAAATCCATTAATTGGCATCTTAAACAGTCATTTAGAAAATTTATTAAACATTAATTTATTAATAAGTAATTAGCAATTATGCATAAAATCTTCACTGTTTATACAAATATTTAAAAGTCTAGAGAACTATGGAAAGAAGACTCCAAAAGTCACATTAAGTGGAGTATTCGAGTGAAAAGCAGCAGTCTCTCTTAGTATTTCATCATTAACATGTTTCGTTTTATCAAAAACCGTAGTTGGAAATTTATTATTAACAATTTTAGCATCAATGTCTACGATCCTGTTTTATAAGGAACTTATTAGTGTTAGAAACTTCGCATCTTTCCTAGGTAGTGACCCCCAAGGGTTTTCGGGGGTCGTTATCTAGGATTAAGGTTTCTTGGGGGTTATTATCTTTATTATATTTACAGTCTTTTGTTTATGTTTTTACGGTAATCCCCAACGGGCTTGTACTCAACACGCCGCAAAGGTGGATACATACCGGGTTGAAACCTTTTGGGGGTCACTATTTAGGAAAGGTCCAAAAAGATTGCCATAACAAAAAGCAGTGCCCCGCGCTGCCAAATCTAAAAGGATTTTAAAAAAACTGCGATTAAAATTGTTAAAAACAGAATCTGGTTCAGGAAAAAGTTCATATAAGAAAATATCGATAGTTTCTTCCACAAAGATCAGTTAAACCCACTCTTAACTTCTAAGTATGCTTATAAGTATGCTTATAAGTATGCCTGCCCTAAGTGTAACTCTGGAACTTATGTTGGATCCACAAGGAGGTGACTGAGGGTCAGAATCGACTCTCATCGGGGATTAAGTTTTCGTACTGGCTGTACTGTAGGCTCTCCAATCCCGAACATCCAAGCATTAGGAGCTACTCAAAAATTTGTAGAACATATTATACAGAAAGAAGCGATTTTGTATTATAAGCCAGACAACCAATGCTTACGAACTGCCTATCCTCAAGTTACTACTTATTAAACAACTGGTCCCCCAGTTAAATACCCAGACCTCCTCCACTCAGCTTTACCTGAGTTAACTTGATAATTATTCATTGTCTTCTGCCTTCTTGGTATAAGGTTGGTTAGCGGTCTTTGGTCTTGTTTTTGGTTCGGTTTTCTGTTTTTTACCTGATTTTTTATCTGCGCTGTATTTTATTGATTTTTAGAGTAATTTCATTCATTATTTAACAGATTCCCTGACGATGTAATAACGAGTTATTAAAAAACGTTGGAAATAAAGAATTATGCTGAATTTAGTACGTTTCCCTGGTCACTTTCGCGCTGATGTGTCCTGCTGGTCATCGCCTACCCCTGTTATATATATATATATATATATATATATATATATATATATATATATATATATATATATATATATGTGTGTGTGTGTGTGTGTGTGTGTGTGTGTGTGTGTGTGTGTATGTGTGTGTGTTTGTGTGTGTGTGTGTGCGATTAATTGTAATAATCACAATTTCCCTTCAGCTTTTCCATTTTTCACACTTTTTTGGATGCGCTTGTCACTACGATCTCAGGCTTCTTAGTTACAACTGTATCCAGAGATGAGAAGAAATCGATAAGTTAAGAGGGCATTGTGGTTATTACCAGGACCTTGTTTATTACAAATACACGCCCCGCGCATCTGGTAAAATGTGGCTATTAAACACACACACACACACACACACACACACACACACATATATATATATATATATATATATATATATATATATATATATATATATATATATATATATATATATATATATATATATATAGTATGTGTGTGTATGTAAATATATGTATATATACATGTATATATATACATGTGTGTGCGTTCGATAGAGAAGGAGGTTTCTGAATGGGCCGAATGAGTGAGGTCCCTGAACCCCGATCCCAGAAGAGGAACAGTAGGCCTCTGTCGTACAAGGTATAAGGTCCGATTGCAATGCATTTTTGGAGAGAATAAAAAACAAGTACAGCGTATAATGTTCATGAAACTTTTAGCCACTGCCCATGAATCTCAGCTATGGTCTGGTGGTGGCCTGTGTTGGTACCTATAGCAGTGCCAGAAGTACGATTATGGCTGAATTTAACCGAGGCTAGAGGGCTGCATTTTGGTATGTTTGATGATTCGAGGGTGGATGATCAACTTACCAGTTTGCAGCCTTCTAGCCTCAGTAGTTTTAAGATCTGAGGACGGACAGAAAAAGTGCGGACGGACAGAAAAATAGCCATCTTAATTGTTGTCTTTTACAGAAAACTAATAAAAGCACTAATTTGCATATTTTCCAGTTGAGTGTTAAGAGATGTACCCAAGAATTTAACAGCGCAGTTCCTATGAATTAGAAACTGATATAACTAGGAGCATATATTGATTATAAGATCTCTGTGGAACACGTCTAAAAACATATACGAGCATGCGCACTAGTTTTTCTATATGTAAATAAAAAATATTGTGAAACAGGAGTCCACCAAGTCTGAGAGTCATGAAGTGGGTCGTGTCTGCGTGGCCTGAATACGAGTATCGGCTCTCGCTCGGCCGAGAGAAAGTTTACCTGAGAGAGAGAGAGAGAGAGAGAGAGAGAGAGAGAGAGAGAGAGAGGTAAACATAAACTTAACACTTTTTTCTGTTTGTTCACGTTTCATTATATTCAACACACTTGAACTTAGTAGCACCGGTTTCACATATTTCGATCCATCTGTTTTGTAATTCGCGCAAAGAATATCACACGTAAAACCGCAACATAAAGAATATTTCTTCACGTGGAACATGAACGAGAAATAAATTCCATCGTTCAAGCAAGGTAAGAAGTTAATGAAGAGATGTAAATCACTCAATATGTGAATGTATAAATAAACAGTAACACAACGAGTGAAAGAAGGATTAACCAAGAAGATCGAGAACAATGCACTAGCCATAATAGATCTTTATGAAGGATGATTATTGAAAGTACAGAGGAGAGCAAAAATACGCTGCGACGATCGATGAAGACAGAAGAGGCATTAAACTGGAAAGTGCCTAGGCAAAGCGAACGCCAGCACACACACACACACGCGCACACACCTGTAGTGAAAGGCTACTTTGGATGACTGCTGATCATGTTGGGAGATTAAATTATTTTATATTACCAGTAAACCATTATATTTTGTCGTGTTCTTGATGGAAAAGAACAAAAACTTTTTTATTGCTGTTCTGCATTTCTTTAGACTTTCCATACATAGAACTATGGTCGGCTGCTAGTTACACTCCAGAAAAAGCTTTGTGTAAATTACACAGTGTAATTATAAATACGAGTGATTTGGTTAGAGGGACACGGAAGGGATATTCATCATCAAGATAAGGTAAATGTAGTTGCATCTCATTGTTAGCAGAAAAATCATTGGATACTTTAAAAATACGGAGATTGGTTGAATATATCCCCCCTTTTTTATAACATCTGCCATTCTGTGGAAACAAACTTTTACGTAAATTAGATTCAGAGTAAAGAGGGTCTTTCAAGGAGTAGGATTCGTGAAGTATGCTAAAGATAAATCCATAAGAGAACTACCTCTTATGAGTTCACCCAAGAAGGATTATCGTCAGACCCATCTTCATTAGGCAGTAGGCCTACCTTTTTGTAAAGGAGAATACTGGAATCATCGTCATTTAACACACAGTTCACGCTATTTTGTTTATCACATTTGAGTGGTTGTGAATGATACATCATGACTACAATAACATCTGGTAGAAGTTGCATGGAAGAAAAACACCCATGTGCTTGTGGGCTTTGGCACTACTGGCTCCAAAGCAACGGCGTCTTTACACATTCATTAGAGTTCCTCGTTGGGATAGTCGGTAGAGTTGTGGGCTAGCACTCGCTAGGCCCGAGTTCGAGTCTCCGGCCGGCTGATGAAGAATTAGAGGAATTTATTTCTGGTGATAGAAATTCATTTCTCACTATAATGTTCGGATTCCACAATAAGCTGTAGGTCCCGTTGCTAAGTATCCCATTGGTTCTCAGCCACGTAAAATAAGCCTAATCCTTTGGGCCAGCCCTAGGAGAGCTGTCAATCAGCTCAGTGGTGTGGTAAAACTAAGGTATACTTAACTTTTACACATTCATTATGTATATCTCCTTTGAGTAGCTGATAGAGATATGTCATTGACAATGTCTTAAGAGTTTCCTTCCCTCACTGGCTGCTGCCTGTGAAGATACCAACACACTGATAGCAAAGTCTGCTCCACTTTGTCCAGTTGCGCATCATTTCTCTGCAATTGTGTAACAAATTGTTGCTGTGTGACCCTGTGCCTCACTACTAACCATAAGTATACCTTAGTTTAACCAGACCACTGAGCTGATTAACAGCTCTCCTAGGGCTGGTCCGAAGGATTAGATTTATTTTACGTGGCTGAGAACCAATTGGTTACCTAGCAACGGGACCTACAGCTTATTGTGGAATCCGAACCACATTATAGCGAGAAATGAATTTCTATCACCAGAAATAAATTCCTCTAATTCTTCATTGGCCGGTCAGAGAAACGAACGCGGGACCAGCAGAGTGCTAGCTGAGAGCAGTACCCACCTGTTCAATGAGGAACTATACTAACCATAAACTCTGTAGCTTGAGATAGTTTGTATAGGCCTACTTAACTGTCTAACGATTGTTATTCTCCGAAGTAATATTCATATAACTGCTTTTGCTGTTAACTATCATAATTATTGTTTACTTCCTGTATATACTATTTCTCAGTATTCAGTACTGAACTGTATCTTGTATAATAAATACCAAAAGGAACCGCTGTGTTTGTCAAACCATGACTGGTGGCAGCAAGTCAGAATCCACGCCTACCGAACATAACGCTGTTGCAAAGGAGATTATGCTGAGTGTGTCTTTTGGGCATGATGTGTCTCCAATGTCTTGGCAGTCCTTTTCATCGCATTTCTCTTTAGTCAAGCAAGCAAACTTACTACGAGGGGTACCGTCTTGGCGCGACGCAGGATATCGGGCCCTCATGCTGAGATTGCAATTTAGGGGACCAACAGCCAACTATGTGGAGCAGCAGGCGTTACAGGACCCTGAGTGGGGTAAGGACGATGTTGCAATTATGGACAGACTTGCGCAGCGTATCCTCACGGCGGATGCAATTGAAGTAAGGATTCTGAGGTTTGAGGAATCTATACAGTTGCAGGGTGAGAGTCTGAGTGATTATATGACTCGTTTGCAACTGCTGGCAGGTCAAGCGTTTGCTAAAGAATCAGCTGATATTGTACGGAAGCGTGTTGTATGGCGATTTCTCTCGGGGT
Organism: Macrobrachium rosenbergii; assembly: GCF_040412425.1. Lineage (NCBI taxonomy): Eukaryota > Metazoa > Arthropoda > Malacostraca > Decapoda > Palaemonidae > Macrobrachium > Macrobrachium rosenbergii. The sequence continues at coordinate 7,529,891 of NC_089762.1, read as the reverse complement.
TGCACGATGCAGATGTTCGATCCCAATTGATTAGAGAGAAGTGGATGGAGTCGGAGGAGACTGCCAAGTCGTATGATGAGGTGGTGAAAATTGCATTGGCAGCGTTGTCTACTAAACGAGCAACTAAAGCAACAGGACCTAGGAATCCCAGTGTCCATGTGAATCAAACTGAGGGTACGTCCAATGTTTGTTTGATGGAGGACACACCGGAAACTATGGAGGTTGCAACTGTACGAGGAAATGCTGGATCATGGGGCAGCAAGAAGAGGGAATCCTATTCTTCTCGTAAATTTAAGTGCTATTATTGTAAAATGACACATGTGGGTGGATGGAAAGCATGTGCACGAAGGAGAGACGAAAATCCTGCTTGGTAGCCTACCCTCCCCAGGTTCAAAGAAGAAATTTTCAGTGAGGACTGCTCCACACGGGAGCTCGGAGCAGTCTGTACAAATGAATTCTACTTCCGCTTTCCAACGCACTGTGGCTTTGGTGCAGCCAAAGGTGAAGGGTCAAATGAGATATCGGCATGTGTTCTCCAGCCGAGCAGCAACTCGGGTATTGAAAAGTATTACAAATTACGTTACTGTGGAGATGATGAAAACTAAGTATAATGCTTTGGTGGACACCGGAAGTGATTATTCTTTAGTTTCTGAGGATATCTTGAATGTTCTAACACCGAAAATGAGTTAGAAGACGATCAGAATTGCTTATAGTAATGATAATGCTCGTCTTGATAAATGCAACATGTTAAATGGCAATTATTTATTTTGTTATTATATTCTTGTATTATTTAGTAAATTTATTTTATTGACATTCCCGATTTATTCATATATTGTCTCATAAATAAGAGGGGGAGTGAGATAGTTTGTATACTTAACTGTCTAACGATTGTTATTCTCCGAAGTAATATTCATATAACTGCTTTTGCTGTTAACTATCATAATTATTGTTTACTTCCTGTATATACTATTTCTCAGTATTCAGTACTGAACTGTATCTTGTACCGTGAGGTTTGGATAATAAATACCAAAAGGAACCACTGTGTTTGTCAAACCATGACTAGCTTTCATGGGCATACCTGAAGCATTCCAGGTGCTGTTTTTGCTGTATAAGGTGCTGTGCATTGTATTCATGGCTCCATCAACTCCTAAGAGGGCCAGAAAGGTGTTGACACTTTAAAAGAAGGCGGAACTTGTTAGGGAAATCGAGACCGGGTGGGCTATGGGTTGTATCATGGCTGAGTATGCCATAGCATGGTCTACCTTGTAGGACATCAAGAATGCTAAGAGAAGATTGCACAGTCAACCTTGATCTGGTTTTATCAGCAGAGGTCAGCTGGGGTGCTTGGTCGTGGTGCTGAGTTGAAGTCCCCAGCTATAAAGCTGTAGGTGTGCATGGGGTTGCGGGCTTTTGGGCGTCCTAAAGCTGGCTGTTTTGGTTTAAAATTCAATATGGGATTTCCAACAAGAAGACTCATGGTGAAGTCTTGGATACTTTCAGGGAGCGAACAGGAATTTTATGAAAAAGGAAAGCCTTGTTTTGAGTCAAATCTACAATGCTGACAAAACATTTGTTCTGTTGCTTGGTGCCCACGAACATATGGGCTGATAAGAAGGAAAAGAATTTACCTGGTTGAAAGTTTTTGAAGCAAAGTTTGTCTGCTTTATCATGGGCAAATGATTCTGGTAGTCATCGCTGCAAAACCAGTCGCAGTTGGACATGCAAAGCAACCTCATGCTCTACATGGGTTGATGGATAGTCGCCCTGTGATTTGATATCATTTGGCATAGTCTTGGTTCTCCTCCAAGAATGCTTCCAATTAGTTCCATAACCACTTCTGTCACAGAGCCTGGGCATTGCAAGACATTGGGTGAAGGCTTTTCTTCTCATTGACAATGCACTGGCACATCTTAGCACAACTCAGATGGCTGGTGATGAAGGTCATATCAGGGACGTATGGAAGAGGTTGCTAGACACTTTTCAGAAAAACACAGGGGTTAATGAACTTTGTCTTAAAAGAAAATTGTCCAGTATAATAAAGACAGGTGATAATTTACAGGACTTTATAGTATCATTGAAATTTTTGAATAATTAGCCATCATAGGTGATCCAGTAGAGGAAGAGGATAGATTTGTTAATTTATTGTTCTCACTTCCTGACAGTTATGGTACATTAGTTACAGCTTTAGAAGCAATGGATAAAGTGCCACCTTGGGAGTCAGTCACATAATGACTGCTATATAAAGGAAAAAATAAATAAAGAAAAGTAATGGTGATGACCCAGCCCTAAATGAAAGAAAGGTTTTGATAGCCAAAAAATAATTTCGAAAGTCCTGTTGAAAGACTGGTCATGTCAAGAAGAACTGTCATAAGTATATTGAAAAGGGCAAGAAATTCAAAAATAAAGACAGAAAAAAAATCATATGAATGCTGTTGTCACAAAATCTGATGAAGAGGTTACTTTGTTTGACAGTGCTTTGTCTACAAATGTTGTCAATAAAGACTGTTGGATTACAGCCAGGTGCAACTCAACGCATGTGTAATAATAAGAAATACTTCTCAAGGTCTGTTGAGATTTCCACTTCAGTGAATGTGGAAGTAGGTGATGGCAGACACTCGGCTGTACTTGAAGGCTGCGTACTGTTGAAAGTCAACCTACCTGATGACAAAGTGAAAACTTGTGTTCCAGAGGAAGTTTTGTTTGTACCAGACTTAACTCACAATTTGATATCTGTTTCTCAGGTTGCACAACTGGGGAAATAACAAGCTTCTATGATGGTATGTGTAAGATTTTTAATGAGAAAAATGAGCTGGTGGCTGCAGGAAACAAAATAGCGGAACTGTACATGCTTCATTGATTTAATAATGTAGCATTCATTTTTCAAGTGTTTCTGAAAATAAGATGTTATGGCATCGTAGATTTTGCCATCTTTGGGTGAATAACGTAAGGAATTTGGTTTCAGAATATTTAGTTAAGGTTGTTGATTATAAAATCTCACTAAAGATTCTTTAGTTTGTAACAACTGTTGTGATGGTAAAAACCACAGAGTTGCATTTCCAAGAGTGGAAAGCAACTAGCAGAATAAAGTTTTTGACATGATTCTTAGTGATGTTTGTGGTAAAATGAACACTCCTTGGGTGGTGGATATTATTTTGCAACTTTCACTGATGATGCTTCTAGATATACTTGGGTATATACTTTAAAAAATAAAAGTGAAGTTTTTAATCAATTTAAAAGTTGGAAAACTAGTTGAAAAGCAGTATGAGAAGAAAATTCAAGCGATGCGTACTAACAGTGGAGGAGAATATACTTCCAAGGAATTTGAAGGCTACCCACAGAAGGAGGGTATACGTCATGGAAAGACTGTCCCCAAAACTCACGAAAGGACGAATAGGACCTTAATTGAAACTGTGAGATTATGATGTCTGATTCAAGGTTGCCTTAGAATTTTTGGGCTGAGGCTCTATCTACTGCTGTGTATGCCCATAACAGAAGTCGTGCTGCTGCTGCTATGAAGGATATGACACCTTATGAGGCAGTGAATGATCGCAAACCCGGCGTTAAACATCTAAGGATTTTTAGAAGCATTTCTTTAAAGAGATAAACTTGATTCGAAGTCCAAAAGGTGGATTTTACTGGGTTATGGATCTACAACAAAAGGATATAGTTTCTATGACTTGAATATCAAGACAGTTCTACAAAGCAAAGATGTTATATTTGATGAAATGCAGTTTTTATCACTTGTGAAGGAGTCAGCACATGATGACTCCACTGATAAGTGTATTCAGTTTTACATTCCTGACAATGAAGAAATAGAAACTTTGAAACCAGAGATGGAACTTCGACGATCTACCAGGGACAGATGATCTGATTGACTGGGTGAGTGGGTGAAGAATTACTGTATATAAACCTGCAACCGTTACAGTAGCTCTTGGTGGTCCAAAAGCTAAGTAATGGAAAGAAGCTATGCTAAGAGAGATTGATCCCATCGCCAGTAATAATGGTTGGACGTTGGTTGAATCTTCCAAAGAATGGAAGCCTTGCAGCTCTAAATTATGGATATCACAAAGAAAATAGGACCAGACGGTTCTGTGCGTTCACACAACGCTCGACTACTGTAGTTGCTCAGGGGTTTTCCCAAAAGTTAGGATAGACTACGATGAGACTCTTGGTCCTGTAGTGAGATAATGAGTCCATCCATACAGTAGCTCAACATGGTCTCAAGGCACGTCTTTAATTTTTTGAATGGTGAACTCTCTGAAGAACTATACATTATGCAACCAGAAAGTTTCATTTAAAATGGTAAATATAACTATGTGTGTAAGTTGCATAAAGCTATTTACGGTCTTAAATAAGCACCAAAGAGTTGGAATTCCTCATAAGACAATTATCTGAAGCAACTGAAACTTGACAGGCAAGCAGTGATTTTTGTGTTTATACGTATTGCTCTGATGGTGTTTTACGTATCACTGCTATATATGTGAACTATATTGTTGTTGCTTGTAAGTCTCTTGATTTTCTGAATAAAGTAAAATTAACCTTAAGTGCTCATTGTCAAATGAAGATTCAGGTGAGTGACATTATTTTCTTGATGTCATTGTTATTCAAGATGATGGTAAAATCAATATACATCCGTCTTCATATGTTCAATCTTTTGGTCTTGGAAACTGTAAATCAGTATCAACACCTGTTGATGTTAGTTGTGTACTAGAAAAGGCCACAGATGAAAATTTTCAGGCTGCTGTTGGTGATCTGTATTTGTCAACTAAGACAAGACCTGATGTCACTTTTGCTGTGTGTAATGTAGTTAAGTATTGGTCTAAACCAGTGGTCTTCAACCGTTTTAAGACCATGGCCAACGTCTGGCATTCCCAAATACTCATGGCTCACTGCCCTCCAGATTTAGACTAGGAATGTGACAAGTAAAAATGCCACAGTTTACCTTTTATTAAAATGAACCATTATACTGTAATTCCTGTAAATATAACTCGTATACTTAAACTTGAAAGTACTTTCTTGGCCAGAAAACGAATCTACACAAAATACTCTGTTGCTTTGTATGTAACTGCCCCTCAGATGGAGACTATACAGTCAGTAGGATTTTACAGATTTAGACTACATGATTTTAAAAAGTTCCTGAATAAAACATACTAATGGAATTTTATGACATTGACTTCTTATTCAAGAAATGAACCAATTTACTGTCACCCCTCACAATAAAACTCGTGTCTTCTTCTTCTTCGTTTAACGTGCTTTTTCCCATCTTTCATATGGGGTAAGCACGATGCCTTCTTTTGAAGGACTTTGATTTGGCGTTGGGGTAGGCCGTAGCCTCGATCGGCTGCCCTGCCTGACATCGCTTAGACCCCGGTAGTATTGTATTAAAACTTAGAAATACTTTCAGGGCCAAAAGACATATAAACAGATAAAACTCATGTACTGTACTTAAAACTTAAATATGCTTTCACGACCAGAAAACAAACGCAAATAAAATTATTCTTTGTAACAACTAACTAGGTCAGGTAGCTAATGTGAAGGCTGTACTTGCTTCTTATCTATAAGCCTATCGAATCGATGGACAGCTGTTAGTAAGGCGCATAGTATATCATCCTCCACCTCTAAGCGGTTTCTCGATTTTGTTTGAATTTGAAGTAGGCCAGAAGAGCCTGGCTCACACAAATAAGTGGACGAGAAAGGTACAGTAGAAGTGCTTTAGCGAAAGCTTTCTGTTTCAGGGTATGATCGTGGCCACCGTATGATGCACTTCCTTGGGCCCAGAAATCCTGTATAGGAAGCTCTTCATGCAGATCGCTTACACCAGAATCGAATTTCATTTCCAAATATTTATGTTGGTCAGCGTCTGAAAAAGAATCTGGTTCAAGGTTAAATGGATTTCTTACTAATGACAGATCTGCGCCCTCAAGATCAGGGAAGTTTCTAAAATATTCTTGGCCCATATTTTGAATCTCCCTCGACAGGCTAACCTCGTAGAAGATTTATCTAATTTAACACCGTAACACCTGATCGACCAATTCGGCAACAAAGCAGTCATTAAAGCAGGTTGCAATAAAAGACACAAATCCTGATTTGAAACTGATTTGTAAAATGTCGAAGGGGACCTCACTATTTTGCCATTCAGAAATCTTATCAGACATCAGAGCTGTCTTCTCCATTAATGAGTACCCCTTCCTGTCTGCAAGCTTTAAAACATGCCTTTATTAAAATGCACCAAAAAAGTAAAAAATAATTTTTGAGACACCGGGATTTCTTGTAGCATTTCCTTCCATGTCTGGGGCCGACGCTTTAATTTTTTAGACTTGATTAATTGTAAGAAAATCCTGGTGTGTCTCCAAAAATTATTTTTTTACTTTTTAGTGCATTTTAATAAAAGCGTGTTTTATATTTTTTTTAATTTTTTATTTTATAATATTAGTTTTGACAGAAACTGTAACCGATTTATGATTGTGGTTAACGAAATTGATATCCGAATATGGGGAGGGGGAGGGAGAGCGAAGGGAGGGGAGTAGGAAGGTGAGGGGAAAGGGGAAAAGGGAGGTGAGGGGAGGGGAAGGGAATGTGAGGGGAAAGAGGGAGGGGGATGGAAGAAGGAAGGGGAGGTGGAGGGGAAGGGGAGTGGAGGAGGAAGGAGGAGGGGGAAGGGGAGGGGAGGGAGAAGGAATGAGGAGAGGGGGGAAGGGAAGGGAGGGGAGAAGGAAGGAGGAGAGGGGGGAAGGGGAGGGGGGGGGAGAAGGAAGGAGGAGAGGGGGAAGGGGGGGGGAGAAGGAAGGAGGAGAGGGGGAAGGGGAGGGGAGGGGAGAAGGAAGGAGGAGAGGGGAAAGGGGAGGGGAGGGGAGAAGGAAGGAGGAGAGGGGAAGGGGAGGGGAGGAGGAAGGAGGAGAGGGGATGGGGAAGGGGAGGAGAGGAGGAGGAGGAGGAGGGGGAAGGGGAGGGGAGGAGGAAGGAGGAGAGGGGATGGGGAGGGGAGGAGAGGAGGAAGGAGGAGGAGGGGGAAGGGGGAGGGGAGGAGGAAGGAGGAGAGGGGGATGGGGAGGGGAGGAGAGGAGGAAGGAGGAGAGGGGGAAGGGGAGCGAAGGAAAATGGGAAGGGGATGGAGGAGAAGGAGGAAGGGGAGGGAGAGGACACAGCTAAATTAACACTTGATCATGTGCTGGGAGGGGAAGGGGAGGGGAGGGGATGGAAGAGGGAAGGGGAGGGGTTATATAGAAGATAGATTCTACCGAATCAAAGAAGTTGTGAAAAATCCAAAGAGCTTCATACAAATCTTGGGACATTGGGAGAGGTCACTGTAGGGTCACTGGATGTCACTGCTGACCTACTGATCATGTAAGGTTGTATTGTCATCGGGACTGAGTAACCATGCAAAATTTCAAGTCCACCGGACGAAGGGAACAGGTCGAAAATTGAGTTACAAGGTCTGACCCAAACAGATAGACATACAGACAGACAGACAGACAGACAGACAGACACAGAAGTCAAGTTAAATAAAAGCATGTAAATACTTCACAGTGTCAAAAACTCGTCCATTTCGGATTCAGCACCATTACATGTACTACTTGTTTAATAGTTGTTTTAAAATCGTCCCATGTCTTACAAGACTTAAATTTAACTGTTCTCGTCCAACTGACTATATATCTCTTTGCATGGCCGAGAGAGCTTTGGCTTCATGCAACTGTATTTTTGGATACCCTGTTTTCTTTAAAGCAAAATGAGCTTCAAGTAGCTGATCCATGATTCAACTCCAAGAGTGAGCTGCCATTATTTAACCCTTGCAAAGACACAATTGAAGTATGCGTTGACAACTGTGAAAATATTCTTATCATCACCAGTCGCTGTTTTGTCAGTTCTTTCTTTTTTTAGATTTAGTCCGAGAAACTAACCTGTTAAGTCTGTCAAACCAGCAGTAAAAATAAACTCTACCCTACCTTAATCTCATTAAACACACAGCAAAAATAAATCACTAACTAGAATAAATCACATAAATAAATCACAAGTTAAAAAGTCTATGGTTCTAAAACTAAGTCATAGGGTATTGATATACCCTATGATATAGGCTTACAGATAGCAATGTCTACAAATGTGCAAATTTTAGTATGTTTAGTATGAATGGGGTGAGGTTTATACTTAGCTTTTTATGGAGCAAAATTGTTTAGGCAGCCTGAAGGACATCAGTCTCGGTGAGGGACATCACCGGATGGTGGTTGACTCCAACAAGTGACACAGTTGAGGGCAGGCATACTGATGAGGAAACCACACCACACAGCAACGATGCTTCCTTTTCTCTCTTCTGCCGGACAAAGTTTATAAAATCAATTTCCTTTCTCATTGTTGGACAGGTATTGTTAACATTTCGTCAAGGTCAAAGTCAGTGGGTAAAGACATCTGCTACCACAAAATTTTGATAGCAGTGCTGACAAATAAAACCCAGTTTATATTTTTGTGCTGTACAGATCTGGATAATAGGGGTCTTGACTCTTCTGTTGGCTATCAGGCTCTCTCTCTCTCTCTAGCACTCATCTTTCACATGGCACTCCTATACTGGCAGTTGCAGCTATTATCAATTCACAGTACCTGTGCATCTGATATCTAGCCCCATCTCCTACGACGCTCCTGATTGGCCATTGATCAGCCAGTCACAGGGCTTGAAACTGGTCAGTCTCTTCCAGATGTCACCAAGTGAACATCTACGCTGCGACCTCTCCTCATGAAATATGTTGATAATTTATCAAATTAGAATACAACAGTTACGCTGTTCTATGTTATGTTAACATGAATGATCATTACTTGTTTGAACATGTTTTGTAAGATAGTAACATGAATGATCATTACTTGTTTGAACATGTTTTGTAAGATAGTAACAATTCACACCACCCGTGCATCAAATATCTAACCCCATCCCCTATGATATTCCTGAATGGCCATAGATCAGCCAGTCACAGGGCTGGAAACTGGTCAGTCTCTTCCTGCTGTCACCGAGTGAACATCTACGCTGCGACCTTTCCTCATGAAATATGTTTTCCAAAATTTATTTAACAAATTAACAGGCAAAGAATTTAGATGTAAAGGCCATGACTTCCACTCAAATTTTGGAAAGATTTTTGAATCTGGAAAAGGCTTTTCTTTCATTACACCTCAGTTTTACCCGAAAAGTAGTGTTTCTCAATTTCATCACTAAATATCGTCAAGCAACGGGGTTAGATATTCGGTGCACAGGTGGTGTGAATTAATTATAGCTATGGTTACTATCTTACAAAACATGTTCAAACAAGTAATGATCACTCATGTTAACATAACATAGAACAGCATAACTGTTGTATTCTAATTTGATAAACTGTCAACAGTGGTTGTAGGTTTGTATGTATATGACACACAGAAGTGAGGCCATGGGAACAAGGTTTCTAACTGTCTCTGCTTTGATTATCATTATTCCACCTTGTATGTCAGCATCTTGTTTAATAAACACTGGCTTCTCTCACATTTCTCCAAACATCCCACCATATAGGTTTCCTCACTTTGAATAAACTTAAATATTTCACCTTTTCCCATTAACCATATTGATAGTCATCCTTTTTCAAGTCTCTTATTTTGCTTGCTTTACAACAATATTACACCTACCCATACACATGGGTTGATGGACAGTCTTCCAGGGATTTAATACCATTTGGCAAAGGCTTGATTCACTGCCAAGATCATCTCTGATCAGTTCCACAATTACTTTTATATTATAAAGAGATTATTTGTCATAAGACACAGAACCTCGGCATTACTAGTTTTCAGGGTGAGGGCCTTGTGAATTATCAAAGTTGCACCTGTGCATCCCACAGCAGCCCAGATGGTTGGTGGCAAAGATCATATCAGGGTCATGTTATTGCCCTCTAATACAACTGCACTCATACAACCAATGTCCCAAGGTATTATTGCGGCAACAAAACGGATGTACATGAGGAAGTTCATAGAGAGTGTGCTGGTAGTGTTTGAGGAAAATGAGGAAAAGAAGGAGAAGGAGCGGGGCTTGGCTACACATGAGGAATGGACTTTAGAGAATCTTGAAAGGTACTCACTGAAGTCTGTCATCTACAATTTCATACGGCTTGGAAGGACACTATAGAGTATATTGTACGATCACTGCACTTGTGGATGCACTCTTGTTTTGTTTTGGTGGGGTTGTTTACAAAATGAGATGGCTGTCAGCCACTGCAGTGTACTGTTTTAAGAAATTAAGTATTATAGATTACTGGGGCCCCCTTGTCTAAGTTGTCCAAGAATCATAACACTGGCGGTGAGTTCCAGGTCCTACTGTCCTCACCAGGATGATGCCTGTAAGTTTTTTGGAGCTGTTTTCAGTGAGAATCATCAGCATCCGGGATCTGCAATATTTCACAAGGCGGCAAAGGAGTTACCATTGGCCCATCACCATAGCTTGTAGCCTGGGAGAGAGAGGAGCAGAGTCACAATTATCTTTATCTTTGTGGTTACAAGATGTTACTTGCCAGTTAAGTAGCTCTGTATCATTAGCCTTAAAGTAGCCAAATCTAGCTTAGGTTTAGTAGGTTATAATTGTGATTTTGACAAGGTTGCCTTCCCTTTTGGTGTGTTTATTTCCTGGCTGTGCAATTTGCTGCTGTATCAGGGATTATAGTTTGATACAACCTGTTTCAGTAAGTAGATTTTAGAATTGTGATTGTTTATACAGGTAATATACTTTTATGCTTAACATGTTATTATGTTTTGTTGATTGCTTAAGTTTCTTGATAAAGCAATTGATAACTGCTGTGTCTCTAGCTAAATACTGAGGGCCTACCATAGCCAATGGTTTTCATTAACTGCTTAAGGTTTAGTTTATTATATAAGGCTATCCAGTGTTTCATGCAACATGGCCAACCCACACATTGGTGCGCTAGAGTTTTGGAAACAAATTGTGCTCATATGTCAGTAACTGAGGCAGACCGAGAAAAAATATCCTGCTGGTATTAATTAAAACTGACATTTTTACAGTGTTAGGAAATATTTGTGAACAAGATTAACCACATATTGAATCATATGATTTAAAAGCTTGGCTCAAAGTGTATTACGATGTAAACCTCAGTTATCACTGCAGTTTGCTTGCTTTCCAGCAGAGGGGGAAAAATCGGGTGAGTCTTACATGAATTTGTATGCTGATCTTGTCTTCGGCTAAAAACTGCAAATTTCACGGGCAGTATATGTCTTTAGAAAATTAAATTTATTTAGCAAATTAATAGGCAAAGAATTCATGACTTCCACTCAAATTTTGGAAAGAGTTTTGAATCTGGAAAAGGCTTTTCTTTCCGAAAAATCTATTCTAGTACAGCATTTGTATCAGTGATGAGAAAACTAATCGTCGGAATCTGTGCCAGAATCGGTACTTGGAAAGAAAAGTAACATTGTCAAAATAGTAGATGGTGTGGTTCTTTCAAGTGGAAGTAGTGAGGAGCAGCTCTTATCAGTTAACACAGTAGATATAATAAAACAAAGGATGTTGTTAATTTACTTATAAAGGGCAAACCAGTTCCTTTTGAGGTGGATTCTGGTGCTACTGTCAGTGCTATAGCTGAGGATTGGGCTCATGCATTAGGTTTAACCATTGATGATTGTAAAAATTAAAGGCATATGATGATGTAAAAATCAAAGCTTTTGGAAAGGTGACCACAGAAGTTTATTGTAATTAAGTATACCTTAGTTTAACCAGACCACTGAGCTGGTTAACAGCTCTCCTAGGGCTGGCCGGAAGGATTAGATTTATTTTACGTGGCTAAGAACCAATTGATTACCTAGCAACGGGACCTAAAACTTATTGTGGAATACGAACCACATTATAACGAGAAATGAATTTCTATCACCAAAAATGAATTTCTCTAATTCATCATTGGGCGGTCGGAGAATCGAACGCGGGCCCAGCAGAGTGCTACCGGAGAACGATACCAACCCGTCCAATGAGGAACTATTTATTGTAATGATTGTCATGTACACTAGAATAATTCAAACGCTCATGTAACAGACTGAATGAGGTAGATTGGTATTTACTTGATGGGCATTCATACATTGTCTAGGGTAAATAATAGCATTGTAAATTGTTTGATAGTTATGAAGTCAGCTGTAATAAACTCATTGTTGGTTTTGTTGCTAAAATTAATGTTAAAAGAGATTCAACCCCAAGATAAGCCAGTGGTTGAGAATGTTTTGCATGACTAGACAAAAGATGATATCAAACCTGTTAGCTTTAGTGATTGGGCAGCCCCAATCGTTACAGCTATGAAATCCGAAAAAGTCAGTTCGTATCTGTGGTGACTTAAAGAAACGGAACCAATGTATATATAGATTTGTGATCAGTATCCATTACTTAAACCTGGTGAACATTTTCCACTGTTGATTTGGAAAATGCATATTTACAAATACCAGTGGACGGAGCGAGTCAAAAGTAATTAGTGATGAATACCCATAAAGGTCTGTGTAAATTTCAAAGGTTACGTTTTGGTTTCTCTCATTCCCCAGAAATTCTCCAGAGGAGTATGACACTCTTGTTAATGGTGAAACTGAAGAACAGCATGACCTTAAACTTCGCAAAGTCTTCCACATAATATAAAAGAAAATAATGTCCAGATTAATAAGAAACAGTCTGTTGTTAAGGTTACTTCCTTAGAATAACATAGTATCACATCTCAGGTGAGAGTTAGGCATTCCCATAATAAAGTTAGAGCCATCTTAGCTGCACCTTATTCTACTACTTGTGCAGAAGACGTTCAATCATTCATAGACATGGTTCCATACTATTATAAATTTATCGAAAACTTAACTGTTAAATTGGCTCCCTTGAATGATTTAATAAAGAAGAATAAGATTTTCAGATGGGATTAAGATGAGCAAAATGCATTTAACACCACGAAAAAAATATTTAGCCAGTAGCCTATACCAATATTCTACAATTACGATGGCAAGAGTCAATTGACAGTTTAGGTTGACGCATCACCTGCTGGAGCAGGTTGTATTTTGCTACGAGTTGGTGGAAAGCAGATGCTTGTATATTTTGGAGGTAAAACGCTTACATCAGCTGAGCAGAGCTACAGTTAAATAGACTAAGAAGGGCTTGCTGTAGTTTTCGGTTTAAATAAATTCATGTATTTCTTACTCGGCAGGAAATTTCGGGCTCGTATCCACCATAAATCCATCTTAGACTTACTTGGTAAAGGGCGTAAAATTCCTAGTCAAGCGTACTCTTGCCTTCAGTATTGGGCTTTCACTGGATGATTTTGATCTTACTTATAAGGCTGGTAAAGAAAATGTGGTCGCAGATGCCTTTAGAAGGTTACCAGTTAATGTGATAATCTTAAAACAGGAACTCCAGTTGAGTACATCATACTAGTGGAAGTTTCAGATTTAGATGATATTTCCTCTGAGATTATTAAGAAGTACACCATGATCGATAAACTTCGGAACCTACTCATTCATGTCAAATTTGGTTAACATAAGAGTGATGTAAGGTTATCTGAATATAGCGCTGTCAAGTCAGACCCAAGTTTATACGATAACATATTAATTTATGGAAACAGAACTGGGTTTGGTGGCCTACGATTGATCAACACCTTACAGGAGTTGCAAAAGAATTGTCATATTGGTTTTGCTACTTCCCAACCAAACCAAGCTCCATTTCCTGTCCCTCGCCTATAAGGCACTTCCTAGACTTCATATGCTGGCCTCATTGATAATAAATATTTATTTTGATTGTAGATGCTTATTCAACTGAGTTCAACTCTTGCTATTGAACTCCTTAGGAAAACATTGTCTAATTTTGGCATTTCTGATGATGTAACTTCTGATTATGCACCATATTTTGTTTACGATTTGGTTAGAATCTTTTATAAGAAAAAGAGAATAAATCACATAACACCCACTCCGCATAACAATCATCTAATGGTTTAGTTACGGGAAGTTAAAACTTTCAAGAAAGGTCTGAAGAAGTTCAAGTGCTGTTCTTTAGATGCCCGAGTTAGTCCATTTTTGTGCAGTTACCGAAAAAGCGTGCACAGAAGTAGTAGTACAGGGAAGTCTCCTGCAGAATTGTTGTTTGGCCTTTGTAGTTTTAAGACAACCCTTGTGTGTGTAAAAAGGCACCCTAAAAGTGAAAAAGAACGTGAATCTTTAACCAAGAAGCTGTTAATACCAGAAACTAAAATGTCTACTCGAAACTTTGGGAAGGGAGAGCATTGGACTGAAGGTAAAATTTCTAAAGTTCTGAGAATGAGAAATTATTTAGTCTAAATACATCATTTTGATAACTTGTTATGGACAAGACACCAGGATCAGTTAATGCTACGATTTAATGGTAAGTTACGGGGTGCCCTGGAGCAAGAGCCCGTGCCAGCACAAGGCTGGTTTCATCCAAAACGAACGAACAGGTCAGTTTTTAGAATCCACCTGAGGATTCACTTTGAACTTCTGTTTGTTCACCCGCAGTGGAAGTAAGCCTTGCTCCAACCAGAATGTAATGTCCCTGTGTCTCCAGCAGAAGATAATTATTGAAACCAGTTTTTTTTTTTTTTTTTTTTGTTAGGTATTTTTTATCTCTAAGGGGTGATTGTAAAGTATATGGTCACCGCGCCTGTGGCTGCATTATGGTTTTATTTAGGGGGGAGGGGGGGATTGTGTTCAAACTGAGATGGCTGACGGCCGCGACATTGCACTTCTTTAAGGAATGAATTATTATGGATTACTGGGCTCCTATGTCAAATTATCGAAAGACCTAACAGACTTTCCCGAAGGGACAGTGCCGTCATGGTCAAATGCGTGCTGACAAACGGTTCACTAATGAATAAATTCCATTGCAATGTAATTTTTTAAGAGGTACCTGTGCAACTGTAACAAAAGCAGCACAAATCGAGTAAGACCAAATTATCACATTTGCCTTCATCCATCATTTTTTATAGATCATTTACAAAAGGGCTTAAAGCAGTCTCTTTAGAGTATCATTGTCTGCAGGATGACTGTCAGGCATATGGGCACTAACAGTCAACTATTGATGTGCACCGCTTAGTCGGACTTTAACAAGCCCAGTCATCAACACATTCCATCGGTAATTGGTAACAAATGTGCAAGCACACACATGCACATTATATATATATATATATATATATATATATCTGGTAAAAAATGACCATTAGATTATATCTATATGTATATATATATATATATATATATATATATATATATATATATATATATATATATATTGTGTGTGTGTTTGGTTATGTTTTCGTTTCTAGAAAACTTCAGTTAAGGAGGAACAGGATAGCCAGAAGACGTGGTAACACTGCAGACATTATTTTTTCTCAATATCATACAGAGGCACAGCCAAGCTTTCGTTAATTCATAACCTTTCCAATCATCAGGGTCACTCATCTATAGGATTTCGATAATAAAATGAAACAGTAAGATTAAAGGTATAAAAACAGTCATAATTACAACACTTTAAAAGACATCTGACGCAAGATGAACGTAGGCTATATGACAAATAAAATAAATGCCCTATACAAAATTGAACTTAAAAACTAAAAATTAAATGACTGTTGATCAAAAATGACAAAAAACGCAATGATCAAGAAGAAACTACAAAATAAACAAAAATCATCACTGAAGTAACTGAGTCGAAAGATAATAAATTTTTGCGTAATTGGACGAACATCTAGCCAACAGGAACTACTAATGCTCGAGTCTCTGATGACAAAACAGTTTGTTCCGATATTGAACACTCAGACTTCGGCTGTTCCTTTATACCTGTCGTAATAATAATGTTTTTGTTGCCTTGTTTCTCTTTCGAAAACCTCATTTTCTGTATCTGCGGCGCAGGCCTACTGACAGGTTGGCTCCATACCCTTAGTCAATTTTATGTATTTATTTATTTATTTTCTTAATGTGATTTTAAATTTTAGTGTTTTAAAACAAATATATATATATATATATATATATATATATATATATATATATATATACATATGTATATATATATAAGTATTTATATATTTTTTTACTTGTCTTTTATATGTTCTACTTGTTTTAATTAATTTCTCAGTGTTTTGCCTGTTCCCCAGTGTCCTTTGTGTAAAAAATTTCCCTTTTAAGTTGATAGTCATTTTTTATGTTCCGACTTTGCCTTTGTGTATTTTTTCTGTCATTTTTATTGTCAATGCTTTTTGTTTTTTAATTCTAGAATCCCTAATGATGTAATCATGGATTATGAAACGTTGGGAATAAATATGTAATCAAATGATTATTCAAGAGTATTCCTGTCCGCCTTCCTGTTTGATGTATATATATATATATATATATATATATATATATATATATATATATATATATATATATATATATATATATATATATATATATATATATATATATATATATATATATATATATATATATATATATATATATATACATATATATATATATATATATATATATATATATATATATATATATATATATATATATATATATATATATAATTCGTGTGGGCAGCATAGCCGTTACATACAACACATATGCTGATGGACAATTAAGTTTTACCTTTCTTGTACATATTTATTTCCCGACGTTTCGTAATTTTCGTATATAATTACATCCACAAGGGCTCTAAAATGGATAAAAAAAAACAACACATAATTAGCATAAAACTCACACATAAATTTCTGACACTTAAAATTATACATTTAAAAAAAATTAAGATATATAAAACTCACAAAGTATTGGACCAACCTTCCACCAGAGTACAAGAAAATAAGTGGAAGGAAACTTAAACATAAAAGAAGAAGAAAATCTACCTCAAGACAAGAAAAGGGGAGTGGCTGTCGACTGCGTGTTTAATAGGGGAACCAGTTGTTTGATCAATAAGGACTCTAAAATATGTAATTCCTGGGTGTTGGGTGTTTGCCAGATGATTTTAAAATCTTTATTTTCAATGTATGTTTTACAGATTTTAGCACGAGCTCCTTGGGTTCGTGAGTCTGCTACCTGTCCGGAAACTGACCCCTCTATGACAGTCGATGAGTACCTTAAGGAGCCTCCATGTGGATCCCACATACTGTAAGTCCCCTAGTTACACCTGGGGCAAGTATATTTATATACTGCACAAGAGAACATAAAAGGGCACAGACGATCCTTGGACTGAAACAGAGAGCTGATGGTTAAGGGATTTTTCGGAATCAGGTTAACTTTTATAGCAGGAAAATGTTCTTGTATTTCCCGAGTAAATTTTCTTTTAAAATAACTATCAAAGACATAGGGGAAGTTGGCATAAAATCCCAGTTTTGATACAGTAGGATATTTTACTAGTGGGGAGAAGAAATTGTTCAGTAATTTTCGTCAAATCTTACTGAAAAATTAGCACGAAAACAGTTGTTTTTAAAATAGTTTGCTAAGAATATATATTCCTTGTGAAACATATCCCAGTTAGAAGTAAGCCGGAAAGCTCTGTGGAATAATGTATAAACAGAATTAAATTTAAAATCAAACTAGCATGAACTATAGAAATTCAAGCCCAATCCGGTAACAGTTCGTTTTCTAAAATCAGTAGTGTCAGAAGCATTATTTTGCCTTGTAACAAGGACGTCAAGGAAGGGAAAGTGATGGTTGGACTCCCTCTCCAGCATAAACCTGATATTGGAGTGTTGGGTCTTGACGAACTTGAGGAGGGAATCGGCATGATGGTCCTGTTTGAATAGCAGGAAAGTATCATCAACAAAATCCACATTATAAACTGGCGAAATTCCTCGTATCCCTGCTTACTACTACTAACAACTATGCCATAAAAAACTCTTACGATTTTAAAGAAAAAGTTTTTATCCAAGACTCCGATCTAGTAATGACCAGTTTACAAATGTTCCAGTTGCTGAGACTATAGAAATAATCTTTGATAAGCTATTTCCCGAACCTAATTCAGTTTGTAGAAATTTTAGCCACTCGACTCTTAAAACCTTCTTAGGCCTAGCTGTGCTGGACACGGCCTTTGTTTTTAGTGGTAAGTTACATAAACAAATTAAGGGCATGGCTATGGGTTCACCTCTTGGACCTCACCTTCGCCAACATCTTCCTGTGCTCCCTGGAGGAGCACATGTTAGGCGATTATCCCTTAGGTTTACGCCCTCTATTTTATTCCAGGTTCATTGATGATACTTTCCTGCTTTTCAGACAGGACCATCACGCCGACTCCTTCCCCGAATTCGTCAAGACCCAACACTCCAACATCAGGTTTATGCTCGAGAGGGAGTCCAACCATCAGTTCCCCTTCCTTGATGTCCTTGCTAGACGGCAAAATGATGCTTCTGACACTACTGTTTTTAGAAAATGAACTGTTACCGGATTGGGCTTGAATTTCTATAGCTCATGCTACTTTAATTTTAAACTTAATTCTGTTTATACATTATATTATAATTTACAAGAAGTCGCTGCACAGTGCGCCTCCCCCCCCCCACCTAATTTACCCTTTGTTTATTGAAAACCGCATGGCCGATCGTATTTGACCTAGAAATCAGAGCATGGTTATCAACATTTCGATCTGTCCTTCTTTTTACCTGAGATGACACGGATAAAAAGGGGCAAGGAGAGGAAACTAGATGCCACTCCCTTAAGAAGCTTAGCCCAACTAAGCTTCTTAAAATGGCCTTTGTAAAGGCAGATCAAGCTGCGAATTGTCTTACCTTTGCAGGACTGGGGAAGAGGCAACAGAATTGCTGACCACCTGGCAAGTGACACATCGTTTGCACACGGCTCCTACCCCTGACTGTGTGCCTTAAAAGAAGAGACAGCAGTAGGCTGTACGCAGTTAGTCTTGTGAGGAGTCGTAGGGGACAGCCATACACGCGGGCGGGTGATACAGTTTGTTGAAAGACCATTCATTCTCCCTGTCCGACTCCAGACTCCAGTCATCCTCAAGGGCAACCGCCATATGTGTGATTGTCCCTCGTCCTTCTTCGCCAGAGACCCGCTTCCCCTAAGGTAAAGTGCGAGTAGAGACTTTTCAGTCACGATCGTTTGCCCTTTAGAAAGCTTGGAGTACCACCATTTCACTTCTGTCCTTGTGCCAGTTTATCCAGTGCCATTTCCAATGTCCTGTGTTCGAGTGTAAAGTGGTCATTCATTCCTTGAGTCTTTGGCACCCTCAGTGCAAACTCGAGTCATATTCGGTGTTATATTGTTCCTTTACTGGCGTGTAATGTGTAAATCTCTTTTGCAGAGGGACCCATTTGCAGTGGACTCATCTTGGACTGTGCCTTGCCTTTAGTCAAGACTCCAGTAGAAGGATCTTCAGATGTTGCAAGCTCCTTATCAATTTACTTATCCATTTTCCCTTCAAATGCTTTCTTTTGTAAATATAATTCTTTAATTTATCCCAAGTGTTTACATAACACTTCCTTATGAGGTAGAGCCTTCAGCTCCTAAATACTCCCCCTTTTCATATTTTTTTTTATGACTTCCCTTTACGCAAGTCAGAACTCCAAGGCCAATTAAATAAAGTTTCCGTTGCCAGCCTGTAAAATACCATAAACCCAGGGAAATACGTAAAAATTATATATATACATATATATGTATATATATATACTGTACACACATATATATATATATATATATATATATATATATATATATATATATATATATATATATATATATATATATATATATATAATATATAATCTAAAGTCCATAAAAAAATTACAAAGGTTATAATCCTGCCTGGCTTCGGATTTACAACCCTTGCCATGTACTCATGCCCTTTTCAGGGGCATCATGCCCATGGTGCATGGGGGGCGGTGGCCGGGCGCCCCAAAATTTTGATATAAAGCAATATACTTGTGAAATGCCAAACCCTTCCACTGTCACTTTCAACTTTAGGTTAAAGAAGGACAGTAACCCTGTAAAGTCCCCGCTCAGCGGGTTTTCTGTGGTGAACTACCCGTTTTCTGCAGTGACTCTCCTACAAGCCTAGGTCAAGCCAAATAGCCACATTTTTTATCTATGTAAATACATATCTGTTACTGATTTATTTATGCCTGTTTACCTTTTATATGTGTCAGAGTATTGTTGCGTCAATTCTTGTAATCTGATCTTTTATGTTATTTGTGTTTGCCTGTCCGAATTCACATTGACAGCAATTGACCTCGGGTCACCTGTATCCTATTGTATTCCTTTGTATGACGTCCGCACGCTGCTTTATAAGTGGCCTGCTTTCCTAATAAACCAGCAGTACATGTCCACCTGCTCATTATTTAGCACCTCTTATAGTGGTGACCCCGGAGTGGTTCCTGGAGTCATTAGTGGACTCATACGGCGACCTAGTCTTGGCTCCATGAACTACCCCACGCTCCTAACGTTTGGGCGTGCTGACTCTCGTCGGCAGATCACCAGCGTCATTAGTGGACCCACACGGCGCGCTCACAAGTGCGTATTGACGCGAGTATCCCACTCCAAGTAAGAGGGCAATAGTGAGTAAGGACGCGGACATTCCATCCCACATACAGTTAACCGCGAACTTTGTGGACTCAGATATCTCCCTCGTGCACAACCTGCCTGTGCCCTCCCCCGCGCCAAGGCTCGCGTGCTCCTCCACACTGATACCCGCTCCCCGCACGCTGCCCACCCTGACAGAACAAACTAAGTCCACCCTCACCAGAAAGCTGCCCCCCTTCACGCACAGCAACCAGTCATCATGGCTCTACAGGGTCGAGGGGCAGTTCAGGCTAGTGGGACTTACCGACGAGGTGCTGCAGGCAGACGCCGTGATCAACGCCCTACCGGAGGAGGTCAACAGGAAGCTTGTCCCATGGGTGTCTGCTGCATGTCCTGTCCAACAATGTTTTAACTAGAAGTTCACGAAGCCCTTTCTTCATTTTAGATGATGATAGACGGTCCTTGAGTGGTATGGTTCTAATGCTCATTTCATCAAGTACTTCATAACTAGCAGCAGAAGTTGCTCTTTTTGCCCTTGTCTTTGCCTCTAGGCTACATTCAATATAGCGGTCAAAGAGTACTCTTGCCTCATCATAGCCATTTGACTTTCTGCCAATTTGTGCAACAAAAGCCCCGTTAAGATAACATAGCTTTGTCAAGGCGGGTGTCTTTTTCATGCATTGCAACACTGCCATTGTATCAATTATCAGCACATGATCAGTTGGAACTTGCATTTTAGAGGCCAAACCTGTTGCAGGCAGAGTATTAGCTGCTCCTTCAGTGATGTGCATGAGGCTCGCTTTGTCAGTGCAGAGAGGCAGGGAGCCATCCACAGCAAACATTGACCATGGCACCACAGCTATCTCATATTCACCAACTGTAGCTTCTAACTTGGGAACCAACTCTGGTTGAGACTGCTGAATGACCAGAAACTGTGCTAGCAGCTGGCGCTCTTCCCTTAGTTTGATTACTTTGTTACCAACTGACACTTGGGTCTTGTCCATCCAGTTGGAGAATGTCTTCAGTTTCAGTTTCTTCATCTTGTACCAGATGGATATTTTGGAAGTTTTTAGAAGACGATCTTCATCAAAGTCCTCATACTGCTTTTGAAGTGTGCATAGCTGAGGATGTACTGTTTTGCTTTAGGGGGAATGGGTGCAGGGGAAACAATGTGTTTTGATCACATAGGGATTCCCATCACAGTAGAGTTCCAAAGAGTTTCTGAGTTTTAGGGCATTGTGGCTGGAACACAGGGAGATATTTCCATGAAGCTGATAATGCTCCCCTGATTTAGTTGAGCTCTGAGGGTGGTGAGGGAAGCTTAGCGAGAACTGATTAACAATTCGCGCTAGGTGAGGTGGGTGTGAAGCAGCCTATCCAGGGAACCTTCATCTTGAGTGAGCCCAACAATGCCTCCAAGTTTTTCAAACCCTTTTTCTCTTGCTCCAGTGTTTGGTCAGTAAACAAATTTGTGAATGGAATTTCAGATTTGTTCACGACAAATTCTCCAGACCTGACGGTTTCCCATATTCCTGGGTCGTCTTTCCCCAGTGCATTCATTTGGGCAATGTGAAGTGGCATCAACCTTGCATAATTGAGGAGGTTATGAGCAAAGTAGTATTTTATTTGATTCCCTCAAGCAGTGCAGTACCCCTCCCAATTTGCTTGCCTGCAGGCACTGATCAGGTGCAACAAGCTATCAGTTTGCTGTAAGTATTGGTCGTGATATTGGGCCAGCTCTCCAACTCCTTCCTGCTCCTCTTGTTTTTGCATTTGGTTTGCATAATAGGAATGAATGTCCTAAACAATCCCAACCATTCTAGGATCTCGCTCATGAAGGGCATGCTTTAGCTCCACACACTGTAAGTGCAGAGGTTCAGGTTGAAGTTCACCAAAGATTGCATCATACCTCATCATCATGATGGCCAATGCATTGATGATGGGGTACTCCACTCCCCTCTTGAAGGCCTTACCACCATAAATTCATCGGAGCGCTGCAGAAGAGTAGATTTCACTCTCTATGGCATGTGTCAACATCGCTGCTTTCAACTATCTTTCCCAGGGCATGTAGTGAAGCAAATGCAATATGTTAGATACCGCCTCTCAAGACCCACTTGCGGTTGCAGACAGACTCCTGAATCTTGATTAAACGATTATACAAGTCAAGGTCAAGTGTTATGGGTGTGCATCTTTCAGGACCGATGGTGACAGCAGATATATTTTGTTTGAGGATCAAAAACAGTGTATAGTGTGGCGTAGTCAGTGGGAAAGGTCTTGAAAAGTGGAGCAATAACCTCGGAGTTTGTCCTCTTGACATTAACATTAGCTTGCTAGGTTAACATAAGAGATTTTGTCGCTGGCATCACATCTCCTTTCATTAGCTTCTCTTTCTTACCAGTTCTGCTCCTCACTCGCAGGATTAGACCCATGGCAGTTTTACCATCCACACTAGAGGCAGAGGATCCCATGAAAGAAGAAGGAGCTGTAACGAGTGTAGAGAGACCAATTTATTCACTTATAAAACTAAATTTTTAATCATCTGCATCACCATTCAAAATTAAATAATCTATTTATCAACTTTATATTGACACATTTACCTCTAATCAATCTGGGACACTCAAAATTCGACTCAGCACCCTCAAAAACCCCTGTTTACAAACAAAGATCATCATATTCAGCTAATATGTTCCTGACATATAACCCGGAGTTGGTTCGGTGGTGGTCAATTTGAAAAGGGCCCAAAATGTTGTTTTATGGGTCCCCAAAAATTTGGACCCGAAGATTTCCTGTTACTGTAGTCCGTCATGATACCAAATCTTGAAAAAAATAAATTTCAGCACAAAAATCCTACGGGACGCCATTTTTGTACACATCATCCTGCACTAAGGTTTACAACTGCAAGCATTCAAAATCACATGAGCATGAAACAGTATGATCGCTTGGCAGGCTTCCCTCCACATTGAACCCATTGATTCTCAATTAGATGCCGAGGGAAAGCGATTTTTGGAGCTAGGGAATAAGGAGCGCCAGAATCGGTATGAAGTTTTGTCAGTTCTACTTGATGTGACGAACACACTCACACGCTTACATCTACCATTCCGAGGTCATGATGAAAATGAAAGCTCATCTAATAAGGGTGTATTTCTAGAAGTGGTGCATTTTATATCACAGTGGAATGACGATCTTGCAAAGCATTTAATGCAAGCTAGCGCTAAGCCAAAAGTTACCCTAGTTATATGTCACCAACTCCACAAAATGACATGATTCTCTGTAGTGCCCAGTATATTCAGGAGAGGATAATTAAGGACGAGAAAAAGTAAAAATATTTTTCTGTATGCTTAGATACAACACCTGACTCGAGTAAAGAGGATCAGTTGTCCATGATACGTTGATAGTAATGGTTAACTCAATGAGGATTTGTTGGAATTTATCCATGCCAGAGAAGTGACGGCAGCAGGCTTATTTGAATCCCTGAAGTCGGTATTTGACAAGTTTCAGTTGTGTGTTCACGTGTTCGTCAATCGTCATCTATCGGTGTGGACAGGACAAAGCAAGCGTCTCGTTTTTTTTCTCTACAGGAACGCAGTTTCAACCATACAATATTTCCGTCTGTTTCTTCCTAACCATTGTTGTCTTGTTTTATGTACAATCATCACTACTTGCATTGCCATGCAAGCACTCTAATCATGTACTCATAATGTTCCACCGAATCTTCTGTATCAAACTGTAGGCTATGTGTGTTTCTGTTTGTGAAGACGCCAAACGTCTCTCCATTTCATATATATTATGCTACTGCATTGTATTCAGTAATCTGTCTTGAATCTCATGCAATTGGCCATATGTAGAATTTCCTGGCCATTCCATTGATATATGTTTCGTCACTGTATGTTAATCATGTCTCTCAATATCGCCATCTGTTTGTCTGCCGACAAACACAGATGTCTGAATCTTTTATCCCTGTTTTACCTGTCTGTGTGTAGACGCTACTTTACCGCTCGCACGCGTCAATAACATCTTCGAAGATTCTGTACAAAAACCCCCACCAAAATCACTTTCATGTATCATAATAAAGTTTTCATTAATCTACCCATCTCACAGACTCATCATCAACATAGAGTTACGGGCTGCTCTAGGAGCAAGAGCCCGTGCTGGCACAAGGCCAGCTAAATCTAAACCAACAACAACTGTACAAAAACCCGTTACGGGCTGCTCTAGGAGCAAGAGCTCGTGCTGGCACAAGGCCAGCTAAATCTAAAACAACAACATGTACAAAAATCTCAGTAAGGAACTACCAATAAACCAGTAAACACCCAGCCAGTATGTCACTCAATCCCCAGTCCTTACAGGTGTTCCACTATGTCTGGATGCTATTCAGGAGAAGCTCGAGTAGGGGAGATCTGTGATTCAGCATATTTTGTGTACTGTTATGCACATCGACTGAATCTTGTCATTGTTGACATGTGTTAAAAAACAAAACAATTCGAAACTTTGCCGTGGTGCAAAGTCTTTATGCTTTTATTGAGAGCTCTACAAAATGACATGCAGTCTTCAAAGTAATATGTGACCAGATCATTTCAGACACTGAGAGGGAGGAAGAATCAGCTATTTGGAACGGGTAGCAAAACTTTGCATTCACTGTCCACGACACGGTGGTCAACTCGGTTTGACAGTTGTAGAGCTCTAGCAGATAATATTATTGGAGTTGTGGAAACCTTGAATACAATCACGCAGGTTTCAAGTTATGACCGTCAGACAGGATGTGATGCAGTATCTCTCCTAAGAGCAATTGATTTTGCATTTCGCTTGACTTTGATATTATGGACCGATCTCACATTGTATCAAAGAATTTGCAAAGTAAAACTCTTAACATTGCTTTAGCATCTGTTCAAGTACAAGCACTGGTTTCGGAGATCAGCAAGAAGAGATCTGATGAACAGTTAGAAGAGTACTGGAATCTGGCTACCACAATAGCCAATTCAATTGACGTTGAATTAATTGAAAAACATTCCAGGAAAACATAAAGGATTTTGGATGAGAATGCACAGAATGAAACAATACTGGATAGCAAATAAAAAATCAAAATTAATTTCTTTTTTGAAGCGGTAGATCTATTTTTATCTGCCCTGAGAAGCAGGTTCCACTCAGATTTAACGCCTCCTCTCGCCTCAGCTGAGTGCCCGCAGAATCCATCCATCACAAAAATTCATAAGATTGAGAAGCTGAGGTCATTTTACCCAAAGGATCTGGATGAAGAAATTGTTTTGGAATACAGGTTATTTTGCAATGCGTTCTCATCATCAGATGAATTAAGGTCATCTCAAGGTATACAAGAAATCTACCTGCGCATAGTGGAAAATAAAATGATTGGAGTCTGATCCAAAAGTTGCACGAGGATATCAGTTGGTGCTAACATTGTGCTCATGTGAGGGGAGCATTCTCTTCCCTCAAGTTTGTTCAGAGCTCTTAGAGGAGCACAGTGAGTCAGACTCGCCTGAGTGACCTCATGATCTTGACAGTTCAAGCTGAAAAACTACAGTCGCAAGAACTTCAGAAGGTAGTGGACAGAGTCTGGAACAATGTTGCTAGACGTTAGGAGATGGTGGTATTTCTTTGCATACTTATGAACTATTGAGTTATGATTTTTCCTCTGAAATTCAGCAGTAATATTTGCAATTTATTATGTGTACCAGCGGCAGGTTCGGTGTGCAATTGTAATTTGTGGATGTGCACAGAAAACTTCAACAACATTGTAATTATGTTCATGTCATAACAAGGAAACTAGAACTATTCTGTAATTATACTTTGTATGTCATTTCTCTTTATGGTAAGAAAATGCATGTAATTACTCCACAACTATCTTCCCTAGCTGTCAACAGGCACGGCGGCCCCCCAATTTTGCCATAGCATGACGCCCCTGGCCCTTTTGGTTTTGGTCTTTCAGTCGATATCCAAATCCAGCGAAAGTGCACATAATGCATAGCCCCTTTTTTTTTTTTTTACCTATGGAAAGCCATAAAATCATTTAAAGTCCCTCAATCGTACGATACTTTTTCCGCCACAAGTTTTGCCGTACTATCCCGTGGGAGCCCCTAACCACGGAAGCAAACCCTTTATTATTGAACCGTTTGTTTATGATACAGTCTCTGGGAGTGGGCCCTTAGTGTTCCATTCAGTCGCGGTTATTAATTGATTTGAAGTTTTGTTTTATGTAATCGAATAATCATTTGTGTGAAAAGAATTTAAATATTACAATACCAAGACGGATTTACCAATAAAGGCAGGTTCCACAAAGTTGTTTTTTCTAGAGTAAAATAGGAAGTGCTGGGAGGTGATGGTAACTGCATGACCAAATGTATTAAATTATACGGTAGTGGGCGTCTGAGGCCTCTTGCCAGGGAGTGAGAGTGGACTTGTTAAAGAGGAAAGACTTATAGATGAGAGGTCACGATATCCGGAGGATGATGGTGTTCGGCGAATATTGCAATCCATAAGTTATTGCTCATTTCAAACAGATGACTGCGAGAAATATCAGCGTCTATATATGCAGTATTATATATATATATATATATATATATATATATATATATATATATATATATATATATATACACACACACACACACACACACACACACACACATATATATATATATATATATACATTATATATATACATATATAGAAAGAGAGAGAGAGAGAGAAAGAAAGAGAGAGAGCGAGCTTATATGAATTGCCATAGTCCCCAAACTACATCATCCTCCGGACACCGTGACCTCTCACCTATAAGTCTTTCCTCTTTAACAAGTCCTCCCTCAGTCCCTGGCAAGAGGCCTCTGACGCCCACTACCGTATAATTTAGTACATTTGGGCATGCAGTTACCATTACCACCCAGCACTTCCTATTTTACTCTAGAAAAAACAACTTTGTGGAACCTGTCTTTTTTAGTAAATCCGCCGTGGTATTGTAATATTTAAGTTCTTTTCACACAAATGATTATTTGATTACGTAAAACAAAACTTCAAATCAATTAATAACCCCGACTGACGGGAGCACCAAGGTCCCAGAGCTGTACCATAAACAAACGGTACAATAATATAGGGTTTACTTCCGAGGTTAGGGGCTCCCACATGGAATGGATAGTACGGCAAACCTTATGGCGGAAAAAGTATCGTACGACTGAAGGACTTTAAATGATTTTATGACTTTCCATCAGTAAAAAAAGTCTATGCATTATGTGCATTTTAGTTGGGTGTGGGTATCGACCGAAAGACTCAACAAAAAGGACACGAGTCCGCGAAAACGCCAAAGAAAGTCTTTATTATTGACAATAAGGTGTGCAAGTTGGCAGGCCTGGTGTGACGTAGTACTCACGGAAGAAGGCGCCAGAAGACGCCTCAGTTCAAGTCAAAACGGTGTGCGGTCCGTGTCAGTGTGTCTGTTCGTCCCAAGTGCTACTCTGTCGCTAGATAGCCATGGAACTCTCTTTAGTTGGTGACAGGGTTTACGCCGCAGAGTGCATTCAAAAGAAGAGAGTGAGAAGGGTGTGTAATTTGAAAGTGTCTGATGAGTGAGAGAAAAAAAGTGATGAGAGATGTTGATATGCAGTGAAGAGCTGAGGAGGAGGTGTTGACAACGTCCGTCGTCTCATTTATTTTGATTTTTCCGTTGCAGGGTCGAGTGGAGTACCTAGTCAAGTGGAAAGGATGGTCCAACAAGTGAGTACATGACTTCCCGCCCCTTCGCCTGCCCTCTGGCTTGCTTGCCCCTCACGTTTCAGGCGGCGTCCCTCCCTCTAGATCTGGGTCATTCGACGCTTCTCTAGGCTGAAGCGCAGTACGCTAGGCTAGGCTAGGCTAGGCTAGTGTCGAAGATGAATAGTAGGCTAGCCTCCAGGGCTAGAGGTTAGCTAACTTGAGTACCAAAGGCAATTGGTGAGGAGGGGAAGAAAGGCTGAAGTGACACAATGTTACGAGACGGATTTGATGGGGGAAAAGTGCCCGACTGTAGCCTCCCCAGGCTACCCACGGAGACTTGTAGGCAAAAGCCAAGACGCACGAGGCTACAAGCCACACGAGGCAAGATTTGTTATCCAACGTGATAGGCTTAAGAATGACAAGTTTGTGCACGTAGCCTATGCCTATTATTGTCATTTCACACCACGTTTTTCTTGTGGCTCCAGATCCTCCCGTCTGCAGTAGCCTGTGCCCAGTTAGCCTAGGCTGTGAACCAGTTGTTGGTGGGGAGCGGCCCTGAAGGGATGCACACGCAAACCAGAAATCAGTGAACTGCCAACAGGAATAGGAATGGCCCTAAGTGCAAAACAACTGGAAAAAGACTTGCTTTTTTCCCACAAGGCAGCCTGTGCTTTGCAACTTGACCTAGCCTAACTTAGGATACAAGTTCATACTAACCTGGTGGTGCCTTCCCACCCCCCCATCCTGGCTAGGTTTTTCTCACATGAAATGGTAGCAGCCTATGCAGAGCAGGGAGACAGGAGGGATAGCCAGTGTTAATTTGGGGGGTTTCAGGGGATGGGTGCCAAGTTAGGTAAGGTCTGTTGAGGTCAGGACACAGCATTCCGGGAAAGGCTAGGACTTCTCTTGCCCAGCTCTGTCCCCCTGCTCTGCATCTGCTCTGTTTGTCACGAAATCATGAAAGTAAAATAGAAGTTCATTTCAAGGCAGCCTCCCACAGCAGGTCATAACTTGCAAGGGAACACCCTTTGTCTTCCCTTTAGTTAGCTTTGTAATTATTATGCTCCAGTATTCCCCATCCTGTTAATTAGTCTCGGTCATGCAAACCATAAGTTTTCGTTGAGGAGAGACATTTAGGACATTTAGAAGTGGTAGGGATTTAGTATTGTTGGTTTGAGGGCGGTGTCTTATACAGTACTTGGAAGCATGAATTTGTGCACAGACCAATTGGGAATCTTGAACAAAAGGAGCCATTGTTATATATACCAAATACATGGATGATGGAAAATGAAGTGTACTATACAACATTCCCTGACTGGTCCATGTCCCATTTGAGGCTGAGGGCAGCATCATATCTCCAAAGTAGAGACTACTACGCCCACAAGTGTTGCATCATCGGCATACTGAACAGTCTTGTTTTCCAGTCCAACAACCATAGCACTTGTACTGTGTGTATATATATATATATATATATATATATATATATATATATATATATATATATATATATATATATATATATACACAGTATAAAGTGTAAATTGACAGTGGGCCAAGAACACTGCCCTGTGGAACTCCAGACGCAATAGGCCTTGGTTCACTAAAGATCCCATCCACAGCAACTCTCTGCTGACCTCTAAGGAAATCTTGAAGTATATAATTCTAGAGCATCTCCACCCACTCCAAGATTCTGAAGTTTATAAATAAGAGCCTTGTGATTTACTAAGTCGAAAGTAGCACTAAAATCTATTTGAATTGCTCTGCACACAAAACCCTTACCAAGGTTCCCTTGCAAATGGCATGTCAGGTCTAAAAGAGCATCGCAGGTATCTAACTGTTTCCTGTATGCATACTGACTATCAACTAACAGTCCTTTAGATTCACGTAGTACTTAGCCTATATACATAGTGGCTTAAAAATAAGTTTTTACGTAAGTAACTTACCAAGTAATTACTTTGCTATTAGTTTCATTGCTTGTCAGCTAAAATTTTGAAATTTGCCGGTCACGCTATTTTGTTTTGGTTAGGTGACCAGCCCCGCCCACTTTCAGGGAAAGAAAGGAACAACAGCAGAAGAGCTACAATTTGTTTCTGCCGGCTGAAGGATGTACACCAGTTGTTATACTCTATCGGCGCCTTCATGGCAATTTAGGCGTTGTCCCCTACGTTGCCAAATGTACTTCTCTCAAGTTTTTAAAGGCCTACCCTTCCCATTTACCCCTTTTAATCCGTGCTTCTGTCAAGGAGGTTTAACCTCCTTGGCGTTTGTTAATGTCTCCTGGGAGCAGTATACTTCTGGGTGTTCCCTATTGCCTCGACACTCCTTCAAAAATATTTTCATTCTTCCAGGTCTCTGTTTTTCATATATATATATAGAGAGAGAGAGAGAGAGAGCTATTGACATTTGAAAAGGATTGTGTGTGTAGACAGATAAGAGAGCGCGGCATAAATATACATAGGTTACACAAATAAGATTATCGGCAGCTATTTAATTTATTATCTATTCATAATATGGTCCTTCGTTTCTTTCCAGTAAGAGTTTCATAACATTTTTCTATTCATATATCTTCTTTTCTTTGATTAAGTCAAGTGTTGGTACTTCCTTCCTTACATAAAAGTCTAAAACAGTTCTACGTAAAACGCTCTCGTCAAAATTGTCGAAATCTGTCACAGTTCTCGGTTGATGCTTCTCCCGTTCCAGGAAAATTGCTGTGCCGCATCTCTCTTCCGTATCTTTGCCTTCTTTGCAAATCCTGCTGACTGTTCTCTCCGGTATCATTGTTGCTTCTAAGACGCGTTGTAGTGTTTTTCTGATATCCACAATGGGTCCACGGTTTGCCTTTTCTTTAGAAAAGTACTTAACGACCCTATGAACGATTTCTCGAGCCTGTGGATGAAGATTAATGCGGGAACGAGGACTTCCTTCCATGTTGTTTGTAAGGCGACAGACTCCTTAATGAGTCAGTGAGTGTTTTGACTGAGCTTCCCTTGTGGAGGCAAGGGCTGTTTGACATCTTTATGCCCTAAGGTCAGCTTAACAGGTGAGAGAGGAACTGGCAGCGGTGGAAATTTTTCACACATTTAAGAATAAACGTGTTGTTTTATTGTTGTTAAATGCTAGAAAATTACGAGGGCCTTTAATATTGGGCAAAAATTGATTAGCAACCAATTATATTTGTGTTGTATGACTTATGCTGCCTTCATATACCATACAATGTGAGTGGGAATATTTGATGTGGCAGTGCAGGTCACCTCCCATGCCCTGCCCTTTTCGCCATGAAGGAGCCGATGGAGTATAGCAGCATCTGATTCTATTTTGGAATTCGTCTTTCCTGTTGTTATTTCTTCGTTGGGTGAATATTCTGTTCAGTATTGGTAGCCTTTTCGGCACATTTAGTGTATTCCTGATTTTGACTTAACTTCCTTTGGTTTTTTCCTTAAGTCTGACTCTACAGTAGCTCATTTAGTTTTTGGTATTGTAGCAGAGGCTGCAATACTCATTTAACCAAGGAAACCTATGGCTGTCATATGATCTGCACAGGCTGTAGGTAACAAGTATGTTCAGAAGAGTTGATTGGGATTTAAAGAGGTGGAAAACTTTGAAATCACATTTGATTAAGCTGGCTAGGGACAAGGAAAGAAAAGCTACTGCTAGACAGACTAGTAAATCTTTAGCTAACCAGGAATCTCATACTATGGTTCTACTATTGATAATGCTAACATTGATATTAACGTTCCTGCGATGTTTGCTAATCCCATTAATGATCCCTCTCCTTCACCTGGCTCTCATGCTTCCAAACCCAACCCCATGAGCAGCCTCAAATTGATCGCCAAATCCAATGCAAAGTTAGCTTCTTCCATCAAAGTTCTTATGGATGACAAGAGTGTTTCGGAGCACCCGGTAGCGCCCAGTACTAGTGTTGCGTCAGCAGAGCGCACAGTAGCGCCCAGTGCAAGTGAAGTGTTAGTGGAGGAGGTGGCTGCCCCACCCATTGATTCTCCTAGGCAAAGGTCGGTGACACATTCCCCAAAACCTGGGAAGAGTCAAACTGGCAGCCTAAGGGAGGTCAGTGGGGTCTGCCCTTGGGCAGTTGCCCTCTTGGTTGAACTTGTTGCCAAATCCCAAGTTGCAGCCAAACACCATCAGAAAGGTATTTCATTAGACGCTCATCGTCTTTCCTCGAGTTCGGAGGATTCCTCTCCGAAGCGGCAGTGGCCGCATTATAGATGAGTCACGTCCACTGAAAAGACATGCTAGTGGTATTTTGTGTTCCCCTCCAGTGCCTTGCAAGAAGTTTAAGATCCCTTGGATAGTCCTCAGCCTTCGTGCAGTGGTTGGGACAGCCCGGAGTGGTTTTCTTCATGTTGTAGAGTCAGGAAGTGTCTTCTAAGCGCTCCTTGTCTCATAAACGATCAGATTCTCATAGAGTATCTTCTGATCATCTCTCGGCACCAGACTTATCCTGAGCGCCCATTGGCTCCCAAGCTCTCGCCAGTTTCCGAGCACCTTTCTTTTCGTAAGCACCATAGAACGCCCATGTTTGTCCAACCGCTTTGTGTCTCCTGAGGGCCCTGTCATTTCGAAGCACCCAAGGATGGCTGGGCGCCCTCTTTCCACAGTTGATGCTTCTCTTGCTCCTGCTCCTGTTGCAGCTTCTGCAGTTGTTCGTGCTTCATCCGCTCCTCAGTCTAGTTTGCTTCAGCCTTCGACTAGTGTGCAGTCGGCTTCTACAGTGGACCCTATCCAGAGCAATCTGGACAATATTTTGAGCCTGTTTACCAAGGCTCCTTTGACTCCCCATCCACAGATCCAGTCTTGTCACCTGTTTCCTCTGAAGACAAAGAGGAGCTGCTCGTTCAGGACGCTCGCCCCTCAGTTTATGTGGCTCTACTGAAGTACCTGTTAGCCACTTTCCCAAATTTCTTCTCGCCTGCTGCTCCTTCCTCGCCTGCCTCTGCTTTTTTTTGGTGGAGGCTCAGTCATCAGACTCTTCTAAGTTGCTGAGGTTAGTGCTTTCTTCCTCAGCAAAGAAAGCCTTGAGCGATATTGATAGTTGGCTATTGGAGAAGGGGGAGCAAGGTCATGCCATCTTTAGCTTTCCTCCTTCAAGGTTAACTAAGAGGAGACACCTTTCTTATTCTAGAGGGGAAGCTCTTTCCATGGGAGTGTCTGCCTCCTCCCAAGGGGACTTCTCTGGCTTAATTGATTCTTCCCAAAGATCGCCCTTTGCTTCGGCAAAGATTATGTTTTCCTCGATGGAACTTTCACACCTTCTTAAGAATCTTTTTAAGGTGTTTGAAGTATTTAGCTTTATGGACTGAGCTGTGGGCTCTCTAGCCCGTAAGATTAAGGAGTGTACGACTGTTCCTGAAGGTCATGCCTCTAACTGGTTAGGGGTACTTTCCTGTATAGTTAAAGGGATCAGGGATGGTCCCCAGGAGTTGGCTTCCCTTTATACTATGAGAGTTCTGAAAAAGAGGGAGTTGTGGTGTTCATACACCTCTAAGGGGGTTACGCCATCTCAGAAGTCTGCTCTTCTATTTTCCCCCCTAGATCATCTCCATTTGTTCCCGCAGTCAAATGTTCTGTAGATATCATCTGACTTGCAGAAGAAGAGTATGCAGGATCTGCTGACGCAGTCTTCATGACGCCCTAAGGAGTTGTCCTCTCTTCCCTCCAGGACTGTTTCCCCCTTTGTAGTTTCATCCTTTTCGGGATAACAGGCAGAGAATGTATTCCAGGTCTAGATCTGGAACCAGATTCACATCAAAACTCATCAAGAAGTCATCTTCCCGTACGTCCTCTCGCAAGTGAGAATGTTCCCCTCCGAACACCAGCTGGAGCCAGACTCCTTCTCTTCTGGGAGAGATGGAGAGAAAGGGGCCAAACCCTGGATAGTAAATGTTCTCTAGGAAGGGTACTCAGTTCCCTTCTGAGAAGACCCTCCCTTAGTCAGATCGCCAGTAACATTGATGGTGTACTTCGAAGGCTCTGCGAGGCTTTTGGCCCTATTGGAGGAATTTTTGTCCCTCCTCAAGAAGGGGACGATAGAGTTAGAAGACAACATGAATTCTCTGGGGTTCTGCAGTCGTCTTTTTGTGGTACCCAAAGCGTCGGGGATGGAGACCCGTCTTAGATGTCAGCGCCTTGAACGTCTTTGTACAGAAGACAAAATTCTTGGTGTAGACAAACCATATATATCGTCCTGTTGTCCATTCGCCAGGGAGAATGGATGACGTCAATAGATCTGCAGGACGCATATTTTTCATATTCCAATTCACCAGGAGTTGAGGAAGTTTCTGAGGTTTGTCTACGGGAACAAAGTCTGTCGGTTCCATGCCCCATGTTTCAGGCTCTCTACAGCGCCGTAAGTTTTCACCAGAGTTCTCTCTCCCCTGGCCAAGTGGCTCCATTTGATGGGTATCAGAATCTGCCTATATCTTGACGATTGGCTCCTCCGTGCCCAGTCAAGGGAGAAGTGTTTGGAGGATCTACGAAAAACCCTCCACTCAGCCAAATACAGTATCTTGGGTTGGTCATCAATTTTCAGAAAGTCCCAGCTGGTTCCAGATCAATAGATTATTTATTTGGGAATGTTGATCAACTCTTGGACTTGTCAGGCTTCTCTGTCCCCGAAAAGAGTGGAGTCTTGTCTGATAACTGTAAACAAGTTTTTGGAGCAATTCGTTCGCCTCGGCAGGCTTCACAATAGACCACTGCAATTTTACCCAAGGATCAGCTGGGACAGGAAGGTAAAGTTTATCCAGACATCTTCAGTTTTCGCATTTCAGCCAAGATCAAGATCAAGGACCTACGTTGGTGGAATTTAGAAAGCAGGTGAGTGGAAGGGAAGTCTCGCCCCAACCTAGACTTTTATTCCGACGCGTCCCCCAACCTAGACTTTTATTCCGACTCGTCCCCCAACTTAGACTTTTATTCCGATGCGTCCCCCAACCTAGACTTTTATTCCGACGCGTCGAATCTAGGTTGGGGAGCTCTTTTAGGGAGCAAGGAAGTTTCAGGGACATGGTCCCCGGAACAGAGAGGGTGGCATATAAATTTCAAGGAACTGAGAGCAGTACATCTGGGACTTGTGTTCTTCATATGGGAAGTATGCAAAAATACAGTAGTGGTACATTCGGCCAGCACGATTGCCCCTTCTTATATAAAGAATCAAGGGGAAACTCCTCTCTTTGCAAGATAGCAAGGGAGCTTCTGCTTTGGGCGAATCAAAACCAGGCGAACCTTTAACTTCATACAAGGGAAGTCAAATGTTCTGGCAGAGGAATTGAGTTGCCAGAAGCAGGTGCTACCCACAGAGAGGAAGCTAGATCAGCAGGTGCGTCTACATTTATGGAAACTGTGGGGGACCCCAATTCTCGACCTATTTGCGACTTCCAGAAACCCTTGTCTTCCTCTGTTTTGCTCGCCAGTTCTGGATCCTTTAGCATGGGCAACAGATGCCATGCTTCAGAACTGGTCCAGCAAGTTCCTCTGTGCCTTTTTGCCTCTCAGTATGGTGAAGCAAGTTCTAAACAAATTTCAGATGCACCAGAATGTAGAAATGATCCTAGTAGCTCCGTTTTGTCCAACGAAAGAGTGCTTTTATTTAAGTAAAACTTATCAAGTAATTACATAGCTATAGTTTCTACTTTACACAGTAGCTCAAAATTTGCGGTAGCTCACTTTTGTTTTGGGTGTAGGTATACTACCCTGCCCACTGTCGGGGAAGAATAGGTACATCGTAGCTAAAGAGCTCAATTTGTTTCTGCCGGCTAATGACTTAACACTGGTTATTAGCAGCTCTTGATTTGTTTTCACTGGATGGTTGGAGGTTGTCCTTTGGTGAAGTACTCATTACTTTTGGTAGTGCAGCTATTTAGCTTAGCTAGAATTCTGGTATATTTTTTTTATTGTGACTTCCTTGATTGGACTTTAGACTTATTATGTCTGACTCTAGTTTGTCTAGCATTAGGTATTGCAGCAAAGACTGCAAAACTAGACTCACTTCTGCAAAATTTGACTCTCATAGTGTATATAGTTTTTGCACAGAGCAAATTTGCTCTCATGAGCTTAATTGTGAGAAATGTAAGGACTGGAATAAGGGGAAGTATAAGACCTTACAGACACACTTAGATAATTTACAGCGTGACCGACTGAGGAAAGCTACAGCTAGGGCTGAAGCTAAGGCTGCTGCTATTTCAGTTCATTCTCCAGGAGTTGATATTGCTGTTCTGCCAATCCCTTCAACACCTGTGATGGTCTTTTCTCCCATTTCCAGTCCTCCAGTTTTTCCTGTAACTCTGTTACCTAGCTCTCATTCTGCTGAACCAAATGCCATTGCCCGCTTAGAAGCATGGGTAGATCTGAAATTTAATTTGCTTGTGAATACTGTTTCCCAGATTGGGAATTCTGTGAAGGTCCAGATGGAAAAATTTAATAGTGTAGTGTCATGTGAAGTGTCAATGGAGGGGGTGGCTTTTCGTCCCACCGATGTTCCTAGACCAAGGTCCCTGCTAAACTCCTTTTGCTCACCTGGGAGGAAGCAAACTGGCAGTCCAAGGGAGGTCGGTGGGGTTTGCCCATGAGCAGTCATCACCTCATCCGAGCGTGTTGTCCGCCAATCCCAGGCTGCAGAAGAACACCATTGGAAAGACGTCCGGATGGATGTACATGCCCTATCATCTAGTGATTCACTCTCCCACAACCAAGAAGCACAGTGGTTGTTTTACGAAAGTTTCTAGGCCATTGAAAAGGCCAGGCCCTTCCTTGGAAACAGATTCACCCCGTCTCGTAAGTGAGCTGTAGAGAGGGAACGTAGCCCTCTCCCTTCGTGTAGTTTTTGGGAGATGCCAGTGAAAGATTCTCATGCCCACTCAGTTGCAAAAGTGCGTTCCGACCCCAAAAGAGTGTTTGCCAGTCCAGTTAATCGGCGCAAAGTGTCCGAGCGCCCGGAGTCCGATAGTGTTGTGCGTAAGTGCCAGCTAGAAGATCATTTGGTGTCCGAGCTCTCATCTCTTGAGCGTTCAGTGTCGGCTTTTCCAGTTCGTGGGTGCGCAGTATCCGATTGTTCCGACTTGGAAGATCCTGTGTGTTTGAACGTCAAATTGCCGAGCGCCCATCATTTGGGCGCCAAGTGTCCGCTAAGAGTGCAGTGGCCTCGAAAGATTCAGTGTCTGCTCCGACAGTGAGTGGGCGTCCAGTGTGTGTGGGTGCTTTCCTCAAAGTTCACCCAACTTCAAAAATATACGCAGCCCCGCAAGGAGAGCTTCCAATACCTGATTCTTGAGGTGAATTTCCCTCAGTTGCCCAAGATCCTTCATTGGCGCCACTTCAACTCCGACCTGACAAAGTTCTGAGCCTTCTTCAGAAGCCAGCTCAGGTAGTGCAAGAACCCTCCAGGATCACCCGCTTCCTCCGTCAAGGAACCAGTAGAAGAGGAACAACCTACATTGAACTACTCGGAGCTGCTCAGATATTTCCTGATCTGCTACTCTTCGTTCTTCTCTCCGGCTGTCCCTTCGTTGCCGGGGTTGGCTTTCTTGATGAAACAGCCTCCAGGTACTGCCAGACTTCCATGTATGGTTTCATCTTGTTCTTCGAAGAAAGCATTCGCCCGTATGGATGCCTGGTTGGCAGAAAAGAGAGATGTTGGGAAAGCGGTTTTCTGTACACCACCCTCTCGCTTGATAAGACAGAAGTATCCGTCATATGCAACTGGAGAAGCTCCGTCCTTGGGAGTCTCTGCCTCCTCTAAAGGGGACTTTTCCAGTATCGTAGATGCTTCGCATCAATCCACTTTCTCTTCAGCCAGAATTCTCTTCACCATTCAGAGTTGGACCATCTAATTAAAGACATCTTTAAAGTCTTCGAGGCCTCCAGTTTTCTGGATTGGGGCTCTAGCTAAGAAAATAGAAGACTGTACGACCCTTCAAGAAAACTTCACATTGGACTGGCTGGGAGTTTTGGCTTGCATTGATAGAGCTGTAAGAGATGGAGCACAAGAACTGGCAGCCATCTTCACAACAGGAGCCCTTAAGAAACAAGATTTGTGGTGCTCATTTGTGGCAAAGGGAGTCACCCCATCTCGGCATTCTTCTCTTCTTTTTGCCTCCCTGGACAACAACAGTTTATTCCCACTGGACACCCTGGAACGTGTTTCAGTAGCGCTCCAGAAGAAATCGACGCAGGACCTTCTTGCTCATTCCACCAAAAGGACTAGGTTCCCTGCACGAGCCATTGCAACTGCCACATCTGCTAGGACGTCGTCTCCTTTGCAACAACAGCCCTTTCGAAGTTCTAGAGGTTGTTTCCAGTCCCAACCTAGAGCCAACCTGTTAACAAGCCAGCACCTCGAAA
Source organism: Macrobrachium rosenbergii (assembly GCF_040412425.1). Taxonomy (NCBI): domain Eukaryota; kingdom Metazoa; phylum Arthropoda; class Malacostraca; order Decapoda; family Palaemonidae; genus Macrobrachium; species Macrobrachium rosenbergii. The sequence goes on along the minus strand of NC_089762.1, from coordinate 7,491,359 downwards.
GTGAGTCGTCTGTCCGTGTTCCAGTGGGAGCAAGACTTTTTCATTTCTGGACCCAGTGGAAGAGCAGGAATGTGGAGCCATGGGTGCTGAAGGTCTTGAAAGAGGGCTATGCAATCCCTTTCGGGAGAAACCTCCCTTACTAACCTCTCTCATCAGCTTCATGGCCTACTCGGTAGGCTCGGAGAGGTTTTCGGCCCTATCTCAGGAAGTGTCAGCCCTACTAGAGAAGAAAGCCATGGAAGCAGTTGAGGATGTGAACACAGAGGGGTTTTACAACTGCCTCATAGTGGTTCCCAAGTTATTGGGAGGATGAAGATCTGTCCTGGACGTCAGTGCCTGAACCTCTTCGTTCAAACAATTAAGTTCAAAATGGAGACGAGTCAGTCGGTATTGTCAGCCATCCACCAGGGAGACTGGATGGTCACGATTGACATGCAAGATGTGCACTTCCACATTCCAGTTCACCCGGATTCCAGGAAGTATCTGAGATTCGTGTTCCAGGACAGTCTTCCAGTTTCGGGCACTGTGCTTCAGGCTCTCCATGGCCTCTCAAGTTTTTACCCGGTACTCGCTCCCCTAGCAAAATGGCTACATCTCATGGGGATAAACATCTCTCTCTACCTGGACGACTGGTTCCTACCCTCCCCCTCGAGATCTCAGTGCACAGAGGACCTGCAGAAAACACTTCGTCTCGCTCAAGATCTGGGTCTTTTAATAAACTTCAAGAAGTCTCAGCTAGTCCCGACTCAGTCTAGTCTATATTTGGGGATAGTGATAAATTCTCTGAGTTTTTTAGCTTTTCCATCCCAACAAAGGATCCTAAATTGTCTCAGAAAAGTCCAAGACTTCATAACTTGCCCCTCCAGCTCAGCCAATGCATGGATGAGTCTCCTGGGAACCCTCTCTTCCATAGAGAAGTTTGTTCCATGGGCAGGCTATACACAAGAATACAGGCAGTCCCCGGTTTACGATGGTTCCGGCTTACGACGTTCCGAGGTTACGACGCTTTTCAAATATATTCATCAGAAATTATTTCCTGGCTTACGACGCATGTTCGGGGTTACGACGCGTCAAACGCCGATCCGACGGAAGAAATATGGCCCCAAAATGGCAGAATAATCATAATTTGAAGGTTTTTTTGATGTAAAACTCAATAATAATGCAGTTTACATCGTTTTCAATGCACCCAGAGCATTAAAAGTAAGATTTTCTTATGATTTTTGACGATTTTCGACGATGTTCCGGCTTACGACGATTTTCGGGTTACGACGCGGCGCAAGAACGGAACCCCCGTCGTAAACCGGGGACCGCCTGTACTGCAATTTTACCTCAAGGCCAACTGGCAAAGGAAGTCGTTCCCAGACTCGTTCGTCTTCAACATCACTCCCCAGATCTAAGAGGACCTTTGTTGGTGGCTAGTGAATGACAGATTTGCAACAGGAAAGTCTCTGGCTCCAATGAACCCTGATCTAATGTTATACTCGGACACTTCGGATCTGGGTTGGGGAGCCCATCTCAATGGTATGGTTTCAGGAACGTGGTCTCCAACCAAAAGAAACCTCCACATCATTGTAAAAGAATTAAAGTTGATACATCTTGCACTTCAACATTTTGCAATGCATACCTTCAGCAAGACAGTGGCAGTCCATTCAGACAGCATGGCCACCCGGGCTTATATCAAGAACCAAGGAGGAACACTCATTCTTTTTCACTCTACGAAGCGACCAAGGAATTTCTTCTGCGGGCATGAAGCAACAAGACCCAATTAGTGACCTGCATCATTCAGGGGAGAATGAACGTCCTGGCAGGTGAATTGAGTTGTGGCAAATAGGATCTACTGATGGAGTGGACACTCAATCCACAGGTGCGCACCGCCCTGTGGAAGCTGTGGGGAAAGCCATCGATAGACCTGTTTACGACGTCGGGGAACCATCATCTTCCTCTGTATTGTTCCTTGGCTCCGGATCTGCAGGCATGGGCGATGGATGCCATGCTGCAGGACTGGTTGCATCTCGAACTTTACGCCTTACCTCCCTTCAGCATAGTGAGGGACATATTGAAAAAGTTCAACACACACAGCAACATGTCAGTGACCTTAGTCGCTCCCTTTTGGCCACACTAGTGGTTCCCCTATCTCCTAAGTCTACTGATGGGCTTCCCAAGGCTACTTCCTCAGAAGAGAAATCTTCTCAAACAGCCACACTTTCACAGACATCTGTAGCCCAGATCGCAGATTTTCCGTTACATCTTAGAACCTTGAAAGGTCTTGCAACATCTACCATCAAGGGTTACAGAGTTCAGTATTTAAACATAGAGGAGTAGACCTGTCTTCAAACCAAGACATCAGGGAGTTAATGAAGCATTTTAATACTAGTAAGCAAGCAAAACCTTCGGAAGTCGCTTGGAACTTGGACGTGGTCCTTAAATGGCTGTCAGAACCGCCGTTTGAACCTTTGGAATCATCGTCACTTAGGAATCTGACGAAGACCTTATTCTTGATGGCACTAGCTGCAGCCAGGAGAGCTAGTGAGCTACATGCCATCGATAAAAGGGTAGGTTTTTCTCAAGGCAATGCTGTATACTCACTGATTTTGGAGTTTTTGGCCAAGAATGAGGATCCAACTAACCCTTGGCCTTGTTCCTTTTCAATCAAGAGCCTGTCCAAAGTACTCGGTCCATTCGATCAAGAGAAAGCCCTCAGTCCTGTAAGAACCTTGAGAGTATACCTTGAAAGAACTAAAAGCCTTAGAGGTTCTGCCTCAAATCTTTGGTGGTCCGTGAAAGACCCTTTTCTGTCCTTTGCCCAAGAATGCATTAACATTCTTTTTAAGATCTGTGATTTCGGAAGCACATTCAGGAGTTCAAGATGATTTACTACCCTTATGTAAAGTAAAGGCTCATGAAATAAGAGTAGTTGCGATGTCTTTGGCTTTCAGATGTAATCTGTCTCTCTCTTCAATCTTGCAAGCAACATATTGGAGGTGCAAGTCAGTGTTTGTCATGTTCTACGTACGAGATATTGAAACCGTACACGAAAAAGGCAGTACTTTAGGTTCATTCTTTGCAGCTGGCATGGTATTGAGGGGGATGAAGGATAGGAGGAACTCCTTCTTTTCCTCTATCCACTGTCCTTGAATAAGGATAGTTGCACTTCTTGGGAAGTCTGGTGGATACTGAGTCGTGAGTGCCACCAATCTGTATTTTATGGTTTTGTTTAAAATTTTGTTGTGGTGTAGGTTAATTTTATCTGGTCTTTGTTTTCCTGTTGTACTGCGGCCAGGGCAAGGACATATACACATTATTTATGTGTCTCTTTTGGATTGTAAGCTTTGGCAACCTGCAATTAACCTCCTACGTTGCAAAGCACCTGCTCAAGTAGAGGCGACCTTTGGCTCTACCGCCAAGCCGCTACAGGTCGAGAGGAGCTTCGACCAGAGGCAGTACCAGTCTGCCATTGCTCCCTCACTAGGTAAGGTTACAACAAGCATTTCAAGATGCTAGCTAACTTTCTATTCCAAATTCTTCTCCATATCAGTGTCTTTTTGGGGTGGTATATCCATTCATCCCACCTCCAGTCAATGTGGGATTCAGCTATGTAATTATTTGGTAAGTTACTTATATAAAAATGACATTTTTATAATAAAACAAAGTTGTTCCAACACAATATACAAACCCTCGGTCCTTTACATTAGGAATTACTTTCAGGCGTAGGCTGGGAATGGCCGTTAAACTCTTGAGCAAGGTGGTTAGGCAGTAACTACCGCCAGGTAGGCGGGGATACCCGCCTGCCCGGATGTAAACATTCCAGTTTGCTTTCAGGTGTCATGCGTTGCTGACGTGTTTTCGTTCTCTCTCTCCGCCTGACTGTCATTAAGCTCTCATTATCCCGGTGGGATCTTTCTCTTTTTTTTATTTATATATACATGTGTTTGATATTTATTAATACAAACCCACGATTTGTGGTAACCTTGTATAAGCCGTCGTTCCCTGCCTGTGGCTTGGGTTTGACAGCCAAGGGCATAACTGGAGCAGCGTAACCAAGTGGTAATGCTTCTCTTCCAGCAGCCCTTTACGTAAATACTGAAGGCACTCCTGTACTTTCGGAGATATAGTTTGGGACGCAATATCTTCACTCCCCTACATCCGTCGGGACGTAAGAGCTAGTTCCCTTCTTGGGCTTCCGCCCTCCGTGTATAAGGGGCATCAGTAATTTCTTCCTACTTATGCTGAGTGTTGCTCGCCGTCTGCGCTTAAAGAATTGCGGGCAGAGTCGGGGGTTGCGGGCGTCGTCGATAAGTTCCACTTCCACGGCGCCCTTGGTGGCCTCCCCTCCGTCCATTTTTCTCTTCCAGTAGGCTCTTCCTTCTTCGCTCACTCGTCGGGCGAAGACGGGGTGGGGGCGGGGGGAGCGATCGGGCGACCTCGTCTAGAGCACCTCCTCCCGCTGCATAGGGCAGTTCCCCTTGTAGCGGGAGGAACCTCCCTCTACTAATCATCTTTGCTTTTCTTTCAGGTTGACAGTGAGCATCGCAGACACAGGAGTAGTTGGCTGGATATATCAAAGAATATCTCGCATGAAGCAGTCCCGACATTCATTCAGTGTTGCTTCGGGATCGACCACAATACCTGATTAGATGACATATTTCCACGTCCACGTCGGGATCGCTCTGACTCTGTTCCCACCGATGTAGATCGATCGCTGTCATTGCTGGTTTTCATGTATGCTGTTGCAATGCCTCCAGCGGATCTGTGGTCCATCTGTTCCTGCTGTTCCCTGTGTTATGCTCTTGTCAACTTGACGAGTCTCTGGGCTGCTCTTCCTGGTCTCCTGCCGCAGCCGCCCTGATCGCTCCTGTCGCTGCTGGTGACTTTCAAATGACATTCTGTCCGTTGCAATAGCTCCTGCCTTCCGAACCGCTAACGTAGCTCCTGCATCGGATGTCCTGATCGTGCCCGCTTCTTCTCCTAGTGATCGTACCTGGGGCCACTTCCGTTGTGTTCCTGCCAGCTGCCCTGGAGGTTACGATGTCTGCCATCCTGTAGAAGATGTTAGCGTGAAAGGGAAGGAAGTCGCCTTGTGGAAGTGACGTTCCTGGCCGTTGCAATAGCTCCTGCCCTCCGATCCTGTGCCGTAGCTCCTGCATCGGCTGTCCTGATCATTGCTGCCACTTCTGGTGGTCGTGCCCGGGGCCGCTTCCATGCGTTCCTGCCAGCTGCCCCAGAGGTTACGATGTCCACCATCCTGTAGAAGATGTCGGTGTGAAGATTTAGGAAGTCGTCCTGTTGAGGTGATGTTCCTGGCCGTTGCAGTAGCTCCTGCCTTCCGAACCGCTGCCGTAGCTCCTGCATCGGCTGTCCTGATCATGCCTGCCGCTTCTCCTGGGGGTGGTGTCCTGGCTGCGTCCGTCGTGTTCCTGCCGGACTACCCTGGAGGTTGCGATGTTTCGTGTCCACCATCCTGTAGATGATGTCAGAGTGGAGGTGAAGGAAGCCCCCCTGTGGAAGAAGCCGCCGTCTTCTTCATCTTATCTTCGATTTCGTCTTCTGCAGCGTCTTTCCTTCCTCTCCCGAGGTCCAAGGGGGTCCTGAGAATCAGACAGACCTCCGTCGGCCGAAGGAGAGGAATGCTGCTTCTTCCCCTTGATGCCCTTGGACGTCTAGGGACTGCCTCCTTCCGAGGAGGCAGTGGGTCTCTCGTTGGCTCTTCCCGACCTTCGGGTTAGGAAACCGATTGGCATAGCCCTGGGTTTTGTGTTTCGGAAGCTGCGGGCGCTCAGACCTCAGTTTGCGATCCCGTTCCCGAGTCTTAGAGGTTCTGCCTCTAAGATGGGGGCTGCTTCGGGCGCTTGTTCGCGAGCCGCTCCGAGTGCTCGAGATTCTATGGAATATCGAGTATCCCGATCTGGTCTGGCACCCAGGTGTCTCGGCTCCTCTTCCTGCCAGCACCGCAAGCGCCCCCCGAGTGTTTGCCAGTGCTCGGTCGGGTTCCCAGCCTGGTGTTGATCCTGTCGGTTCGAACATCAGAAGAAACAGGGAAGAGATTCACTTTGGGAGTCCTGGGGGACTTCTAAGGGACTGACTTTCTTCCGGGAGACAAGTTTCTCTCGTTGGCTCTTTCCGCCCTCGGGCGGGAACTGATTTGCATTCTCCGGAGGGATCTTGCGTTTCTGGGGCCGCGAGAGCGCGGCCTCTCGAGGCCACGCCCGTGTTGCCAGTCTTGGAAGTCTGCGTCTAAGGCTGGTTCTGTGCTTGGCTCTTTCGATCTACTAGGAAACAAAGCAGCCGCTCCCGATTTTCGAAAATCTCGTGGGTAGCTTGAATTCTATGAATCACGAGCGCTCTCCTAACGAGAGGCACAGAACGAGAGAAAGTGCCGAGACACCCGTGTGTCTGGTTGCCGGGACACCTGGGTGTCTGGGTGCCGAGACGCGGTGTCTCGATACTGCCCGCCAGCTGCTTCGGTTGCTCGGGCGGTCTTCATTCTTGTGTCTCGAACTTTAGGGTCCAAGCATGCAAGATAGCAGACACAGAATTCCCCTTTGAACCTTCTTCTCAAGGGGCCTCGGCCTCGAAGGAGTTTAGAGTTCGGGAAACTAGCAGTTGTTCACAGCAGATGAGTCCGGCCTGCCCAGTTACGATTGTGTTCGCGCAATTGGCTCGGCTCGGCCCCCGGTCGAACTTACGAGACTGACTCGGCTCGACTCGGCTTGCCAGACTGGCTCAGCTCACCCCGCCTGCCTCCCAGTCCGCCGCATACCAACCAGCTGGATCGCGTTCGCGTGATCGGCTCGGCCCTACTCGTTTTTTTCCGTTTTGGGTTCTCAGCTATGTTCGAGTGAACTTTTTTGCTCTTCCCAGGAAAGCGCTTTGCCACGGCACAAGTGCTCTTGCTTCCCCATGTGGCAGTAATCTCCTTCGGTTGATTATCGCTCACGGTCCGCCTCTCCTGCTTATCTTACTGGCAGGACAGGTAGGGATACTCTTTTCTCCTCACCTGGTCTCTTCTCCTCACGGTTGTTCCGAGAGGCGCGAGACGGACAGAGAGAGCTCCGACGAAATTTTCTTTCGGGGTTCGGCTGCCTGGCGTGCTTTGGGTATTGGTCCCCCCCGATTCTCTTGTATTATAACCAGGTAGCCGAGGAGAGTTTCATGGGATCTGTCAAGGTTTCCCTCCAAGGGGAGAGGTACAGGAGTTTCACACATCGGAAACAGCGAGGGTCTTCCTCTTCAAGTTATGATCGCCCCCGTGTTCTCGGGGAACTTCGCGCCGATTCGTTGGCGCGAGGATCCCCGGGACAGGACCGCAACTCCCCCAATGAATAACCTTCATCACTCGCAACCCTTGCAGTTCCCGAGGGACCGAGAGTGTCGTGGACTGCCGCGGTCCTGGCTTCTGAGAGCGTTCTCGACCTGATGAATTCTTTTCTTCGAAGGAGTTTGTTCAGGCTGAGACACCAAACTTCCACCCCTGCTTCGACAGAATATGAATTCTTTCCTCGGAGGGTCTTGCTGACTGCAGTTTTTGGGCAATTCTGGTGCTAAGAAGAAGGACTGTCCCAATTCGGATCTCCAGTTTCGTAAGTCCCGAGTTGGCTCGACCCTTGGGAACGAACCTTTACTTGGTTCTGCCTTTCTCTTTCAGAGATTTGACAGATTCCTCGGTAATCAAGGTTCGTACCAGGGCACTGCCTTGTCCTTTGGACAATGGCCAAGAACTTTGGGTCTTAGTCATCTCAACTCGACCTTGAGTTCAAGCCAGCCCCCCCTCAACTCCTTAGCTAAGAAGTCCTAGGCTTCAGAAGAAGATTGCAACTGCTGAATGCCTGGACGAAATGGTACTTATTGAGTCTCTGGAACTGGCAGCGACATTGCCGAGACCTGGGAATGGATTCCTTCAGGAGAAGTATCTATTTCCCTTAGGTCTCGGCAATTCTTTCCATCGAACTTCCATCCCGCCTCCTCTCCTGTGCTCCTGATTTGGGAAATTCCAGCCCGGCTAGAGCTAATTGGCTCGGTACCCTGTCATCTTGCAGAAGCTTCCCCATGGTGGAGAATGGAAGTCTGCTTCCATTCCTCCGTCCGTCTTTCCTCATTGATGTATGAGGAAAGAGTTAGGCTAATGCTTGATTGAAGGAACCTTCAAATATGCTTCCATATTCCCCTCACATCTTGTGTCTACTTATGGATTCACAGATTTAGGAATAGGCGCATACTGGTAAGACCTTGTCTTGAAGTTGTGTGACCAAGACAATTAGTACCTTATCATCACCGTCCTGGGCTCAGGGCAGCCTTTTGGCTGCCCGAGAATTCAGGATGGGTTTTGTGGCACTCACTGGTTTCGTTGAACAACAAAACCACAGTAGTGGCATTTGTCGACAAAGAAGAGGCAATCGTTTTTTCCTCCTGTTTCATCTTGACATTTGCAGGTACTCGAGTGTTGTTCTATTGCACACTCGGCAGCTCAATTAACCAGATGCATTCCTGGTGGGGATGGATTGGTAGGCAAGCCTGGCCTCAGGTTTGAGTGATCGGGACGGAACATGCTGCTCACTCTTTCTTCACGAAGATTCATGCAGAGACTGCTGGACTGAGAAATCCCTACCGTCCTTCTGTTGCCTTCCTGCACATAAGTCGGTAGTTTTTTCTCGCTCCTTCATACCAGACCAGCCCCTCGAGTAGGACGCCTTGACGAGGTGAGGGGCTAAGGGACCCTGGCCTTTGGGCCTGGGTCCTGACGAATCATCCTACATAGTTTTTGGTTTAAATGGCGTGGACATTTCCACATTCGCAAAATTTTACTGCTTAGGTGAGTCTGAGAAGGGATCGTTTTTTGGAAGGGGTTCGCATTTGAAGCTAATTGTGGGAGTTGTGGTGGTTGAGTCGCCACCCGAGATAGTTTGGACCTAAGAGATGGTGATGGGATTTTTCCCACTGCTATCTTGAGGGCGGAACCATCTCTGGGGATCAGCCCATCGGAATCCAGGGGGGGCTGGTTTTTGGAGGTGGGACTCCTGGCTTTTGTCCGGAAGCCCACGAGTACGGTTGGAGTGGGGAGTCAGTCCCCATTAGTGGGGGCAGAACTCCCAGCAGGCGGATTGGCTTATACCTGGGCCACTGCAAGCGTACTGGTGCTATCCTGAAAGGGTAGGGTATGGGGTGGACTGTTGGGAGTCAACTCTCACTTGTGCCATTGGTGGAGAATGCGAATACCTGACTGATCTACGATACTTTCTTGATATGACCAAGCAGTTTTGGGTGGGTGGATGAACCAGTTTGTGTGTGGTGGTCTGATGTGTGCATGCTTGGCATCTTGGGGTCTCTTTGTGGGCTTTGGGAGTGTGTTGGGGTGGGGAAGCTGAGCAGTAGAGCTGCCCAGTTTGTCCTTTTTGATATGCTGTCGGGTCTGTGCGGGGCTCTTTGGTGTCGGGTGTGCACTTTTGGACCTTTGCATGTGGACTGGTTTAAACTTATGGATTTGGTTTTTAGTTCTCCCTCCCTGGATCCGACGACTTAACGGCACTGGCAACGACTTCTGGCATGAACATGGATACGGGCTTGGCTGTTGGACAGAACCAAACACTGAGACACCAGGGTGTTAATAAATCTGGTGGATTTGATTCAAATAATAGGTCCTTTATTGCACTAATGTAAACTTATCATTAGATTACGAATGTTTATACAGTGTAGTGAAGCAATTCGGCAAAGTGGAAAGAATTAAATTAATTCTAGAAAAAGATAAGCAGTCATTTTGTGCTTTTATCAAATTTTCCTCTCCCTTGGAAGCTAGTGAGGCACAACAAAGACTCCATGGCCACATTCTGAATGACTCAGTTGTCAGCACGAAAGTGTTTTCAGTGAAAAACTTGAATGATGAGCCATTTGACTTTGTTCCAAAGGCTGAAGAACATGGACCAGTCCCATGTACCAGAGCTCTTCCTCCCCTTTATGGCATGTTGCTATCTACAAGGAGGGAGGGAAAAATTTGATAAAAGCTGCTGACTGCATTGAGAGCAAGGTTGGTTCCATTCCCATTGGAAATTTGAAACGGTATGGAAAGAATCTTCTGATAAAAGCTGGAAATGAGACTCAAGCAGTTCTGTTAGCTAACTTTAAACCTCCTGAAAGTGGAAATATTGAATCTATTTCATCTCATAGATTCTTTAATACACTGAAAGGGAGTAGTTTACTCAAAAGATCTGCATGTTTTTAAAGAGGAGGAGATTCTCCATCGATGCCCTCCTTGTGTATCTCATGTAAAAAAACTGGGTGGTGATGCAGCTATCCTTTTAACCTTTTCTTCCAATTACCTACCTGATACCATCATTGTTGGCCATGAGAGGATGCAGGTTAAAAAATATAAAAGAAGTCCTAGACAGTGTCGCAAATGCTTTGAATATGGCCACATTCAAAACTCTTGCGATAACAATAAAGATGTCCTGTGTGCTCTGCAGAGCACGATAATTTTGATGATTGCAAAGCAGCCCGATACTGTTTTCTTTGCAAGGGTGATCACACACCAAACTCTAGGGCTTGTCCCAGATATAAATTTGAACAAGAAGTGTTGGCAGTGGCAGATAATGAACATATTAGCATTAGTGAAGCAAAGCGCATGGTAATGGGGGCAAACAAAAGTGCCAACACTACGTATGCTTCTGTAATAAAACTTATGAAAACTTCCAACAATGTAAGGCCACCAATAACTGTGTCTGATGGAAGATATCACAAACCTGGTATTTCTCGAACCATAAATAATAATGAAAATCTCCAAACTGGTGAGAAACTTTCGTCGGCAAGTGCTTTGAAGTCCAATAGCAAAAATTGTACTTCCAAAAGCACAGAAAATTTGTCTTCCACCACATCCACAGCTGTCGATTCATCTCCAAAAACAAGGGTGCCAAAATCGGCCAATAATTCAGGAAAATATTCTGAAAATACTTCAAACCAAAATAAGCTAAAGGAACAATCCCAATTAGATAGAGCTAGTTCAGAGCCATCAATCGCCACAGCCACAAACAAAAATAATAATAAAACTACGGTTGCAACTACCAAGAAACGCACAAGAAATAGTTCCCCAAATAATGATAATTTTATAATAAAAACTTCAAATGGGTTCAGTGTTTTGGAAGACATCTCTCCTCCTAGAAAGGTGGTTCCAAAAGTAGTTTCAGAACAAAAACATCCGAGCTCTATTCAGTCTTGCCGCCCTAAGACAAATAGGATTAGTGGTGCACAGAACCACAGCAATAATTCTGAACATCAGGTTCATAATAAAAAATATGAAGATCAACCAAAGACCCTGAACACCAATTCAGATGAAAAGGGATTAAGAAAACAATCTCTTATAAAGGAGAATTTCCCACTCCACCCTAGGAACAGTACTTCCTCCAAGGAGTGGGAAGTAGCACATTTTACCACCTTAGCATTCTTGCTCGATATTCTTCAGTGGAACTGTAAAGGTCTCAGAGCCCGTACAGAAGACCTTAAAAGTTTTAATGCATGAATTTAATCCAGGGATTATATGCCTACAGGAAACAATGTTAGGCAACTCTGTTTATAATCCTGGACTAAATTATTCAATATTTAAATCATATCCCCAATTGGTAATCGTGCCCATGGAGGTGCTGCAATTATTATTAATAAATGTCTACAGCACTCCACAATACAATTAAATACAACACTACAAGCTGTCGCTATTTCAGTCATTTTGGAAAAGAGGATAACAATCTGCTCCTTATACCTTCCACCAGACCTTGATTTTAACATTGAGATATTCAGTCGTTAATTGACCAACTTCCAGCTCCTTTACTTCTGCTAGGTGATTTTAATGCCCACAACCCCTTTGGGGAAGTCGGTTTTTAGATAGTAAAGGGAAATTAATCAAGACCTTATTGACAGGAATGATGTTACCCTGTATAATAATGGGTCAATGACTTTCCACAACATTCACGATAATCATTTCTCTGCACTGGACCTTAGTATTTCTTCAACTAGTATCCACCTTGATTTTAATTGGTCTGTTAATGAAGATTTAAATGGAAGTGATCACTAACCGATCCATTTGAAATATGCTCTGAATGCTCCATCTGAAGTTTTACCTAAGTGGAAGGTAGAGGACGCAGACTGGGATAAATTTAGTAAGGGTGTCAATCTAGATAGGGAGTTTGAGTCCTTTCATTCTCATCTAGATGCCTATGATTACTTTATTGAATCTACTTTGAAGAGTGCTGAAAGCTCGATTCCAAAAACAAAAGGCAAACCTCGTAGACCTGCAGTTCCCTGGTGGAATAAGACATGTGGTATTCTGAGAAAAGTGACTAGGAAATGCTACAGACGTTACAAAACTAGTGGCTCCCCTCAGTCTAAATTAATCTACAAACGTGCTTTAGCCAAGCAGCGGCGCTTTTATAAGAAAGCCAAAAGAGAATGTTGGCTTTACTATATTAATGGAATAAACTCCAAGACCCCACTAAGAGTGGTGTGGCGCAAAATAAGGAAACTGAGTGGAAAATTTGTAGCGTCACCATTGCCCTCATTAAAAATAAATGACACTCTAATTACAGAGCCCACTGAAGTTGCCAATGAGCTAGGAAAACACTTTTCTAAAGTTTCCAGCCCTAACAATTATTCTCCAGAATTTCAAAGAATTAGGAATTCTGAAATGTGTCTGAAGTTTGATTTGGGAAAATCTGAACCATACAACTACAAATTTTCCCTAAGAGAACTTCGTGAGGCGCTCTCTCAAGTGAATCCACAGCTCCAGGTGAGGATACAATCATATATGAAATGCTGAAACACCTCCCAGATGATGCCAAAAATATTTACTGAAGATTATAAACAAAATATGGGAAACTGGAATTTTACCCAAGGACTGGAAAATATCCATAATTGTCCCAGTTAAAAAGCCTAATAAAGATGCTTCCCAAGCCACCAGCTATAGACCAATAGCTCTTACCAGCTGTGTATGTAAGCTGATGGAGAAAATGATAAATACTAGACTGGTTTGGCACCTGGAGACCAAAGGATTACTATCGCCATTTCAATTTGGTTTCAGAAAAAACCGCTCCACCCTTGATCCCTTGCTGAGGCTGACCAACCAAATCCAGCAAGGATTCGCCAAAAAGTGTCAGACCATTGGCATATTTTTTGACTTGGAGAAAGCATATGACACTACCTGGAGAATTGGCATCATGAAACAATTGCACAAGATGGGCATATGTGGAAGAATGGTCAGGTTTATATATTCCTTTTATCAGACAGACTTTTTAAGGTAAGAGTGGAAACTCCTTCTCCCAACCTTTTATGCAGGAGGAAGGAGTTCCCCAAGGAAGCGTTTTAAGTGTAACACTTTTTCAGTGGCAATAAATAGTGTGATTGAAAAAATCTCGCCCCCTGTTAAATGCTCGCTTTTTGTCGATGACCTTGCAATATACTGCACAGGATATGATTCCTTGTCCGTATGTAAACATTTGCAAAGGTCTGTTAATGCTATTACTAAGTGGGCTGATGAGAATGGTTTCAAATTCTCCTCTTCCAAAACAGTTGCAGTAAGATTCACCAGGTGCCGGCGTGTGGAAGAGGTTCCCACACTTAGTTTAAAAGGGTCCATCCTTCCTTACGAGTGAAGTTAAATTTCTGGGGATGACTATTGACCATAAATTAACATGGGCTAGCCACATAAATGCCCTAAAGTTTAATGTTAAACAGTCTATGAATATTTTAAAGGTTGTCTCTGGATTTAGTTGGGGGGCTGATAAGAAATCCCTTCTGAGGCTATATGACTCTCTGTGTCGATCTAAGTTAGACTATGGCTGTCAGATTTATTCCTCAGCCTGTAAAACCAAGCTAAAGGAACTGGATGTTGTACACAACATGGGGTTGAGAATATGCTCAGGGGCTTTTAGAACTTCGCCTGTTGAAAGCATTTATGTCGACACAGATCATTTACCCCTTGATCTAAGAAGGCAAGAGCTAGGGTTGCGATACATGGCTAGAATGAAAAGTGCTCCCAAAAATCCCTCCTTTCAAGCACTAAAGGAAACAGACTCTCAAGTTTTTCTGGTACAAGAGCTTCTAAACCATTCCAAATTCGACTGAATGAGGATGTTAGGAATAATCACCTTAAATCCCAGAAAGTCCTGGAAGTAGAATATCCTGTAAATCCTCCATGGCTTATCCCAGAAGCATCAATATGTAAGAAACTGTTTAACAAAAAGGACTGCACTGTAGAAGAGATTAGGGAAAATTCTTAGAGCACGATGTTACCCATACTAATTTTACAAAAATTTATACAGATGGATCTAAGTCAGATAGTGGTGTTGGTTGCGCTGTTATCCTTGGTGATACAGCGTACACAGCTAAATTACCCGACTCTGCATCAATATTTACTGCCGAATTAACAGCCGTAGTGTCTGCCCTAGATTTAGTTTTTCAAAGTAGTGACTCTAATTTTGTCATATACTCAGACTCTAGAAGCACCTTAGAAGCTATTAAAAATTTAATAGCTTTCATCCATTAATTGAAAAAGTTCAGGAGTGGCTTTTTCGTATATATTGTCGACATAAATCAGTCTCTTTCTGTTGGGTCCCTTCTCACGTGGGGATTCATGCGAAACGAGATGGCAGACAGGGAAGCGAAAGCTGCTAGTATTTTATCAGAAACCTCTTTTAGAAAAGTGCCTCATACAGATCTAAAAGGTCCCATTAGATCTTATGTTTTAAGTAAATGGCAAGAAAGGTGGACTTCTCCCTTCTTGCCAATAATAAGAAATATAGAAATATTAGGGATAATGTACTACCGTGGTCTTCGTCATTCCAGCTTGACAGACCAACAGAGGTTATTTTAACGAGATTAAGGATTGGGCACACTCGTCTAACCCATCAGTTTATTTTAGAAGGAAGCAGCCCTCCAGAGTGTGCTTACTGTGACGAGACACTAACAGTGGAGCACATTCTGGTGGTCTGCCCCAGATATTTTAACCAAAGAGAGAGATATTTTCAGGGTAAATCCCTGCCTGATATTTTGGGAGATGAAGCAGATATTTCTGCTATCATCTCTTTTTTAAAGTGTATTAAAATTTTTAACGATATTTAATTTTATTTAATTTATTACATCACGTAGAATTTTAATGACAATTTTTTTTTTTTTTTTTATATAGCACATCATTCATTAAACTTCATACCCTTATTTATTGGTCACATCACTTCATTTTATTTATTAATCATTTCCTTCATGAATTCATAACTTTAACATCATTTATTTTCTTTCCATTACGGCGCTGAATGGCCTTGTTGGCCCCAGTGCCTGGGCTTTTGCCCTAAATATCATACATCCATCCATCCATACCAGACCAGGGGCCGTTCTGTTGAGGCATGCTGTCTTTTGGTGAAAATCCATATCGACGTTTTTTCCCTCCGTATTTGTCTGTTTTGCTAGGGGTTCACAAACATAGCTCACCCCGAGTTACAGACAAATACTTGAAGACTTGCCTGCATCCGACCTGATTGCCGAGGCATCGAGAAGAATTCCGCTTGACCCAACCTCCTGTGCAGCTACACAAGAAGCGGTTCTTGAGGCAGTACATCCCTGTGTGTTCAGGACTGGGAGACTTTCCAGCTTTCCTTGCAAGCACAGGCTTTCTCGCCGAGCGGCAACGGATATAGCTGGATGTCCCTTGAAGTCCTCTGCAATACTGTCCCAGGGACTGGATCTGTCTTCGCTGGTGGTGTCGTCGTCGGAACTTCTTCTTGGGTCAGAGCCGCTCGTCAAGTCTGGACTTCCTCGTCATCTCCGCTGAGGGTTGCTTCTCTCCCTTTCATTTGTGAAGAATGTAGGCCCTTGCGACCTAGTCTTCTATCCGAAGTAGCTTTCGTCTCCTCAGTTGAAAGTTAGCTACGGACGAGAAGCTTCTTCAGTCGTGCTGTCCCAGGGAACTGTTTCCTGGGTGGCATGCGACTTTTGTTTAGGGTTCCTGTCCGTGCTCTGCATGCGCCCTGCGAGAGTCATCGGATAGAGATATGCCCTCTTAGGACCATCTCTCATCTTACCTTGGCCTTGGCGTAGAAGATGGAAGAACAGGGATGGGGATCATACCTCGACTCCGTCTCGGATGTCATAGGTGGACTCCGAATCCATTGGCATCGACTGTCGGGTTCGAGTCCTTCTTGTTCCCCTCCTCCTTGAACTTGGTGTCAATGATCCAGATCATTTGTTACTTTGTCCTATTGGGAGCTGTGGTACTTTCCGAAAGGCTCGACATTCCTAACCTAGATGTCGTCAACGTTTTCGCTAGTACTGTCTCTCCCAAGGAAGAAGTGTCTAAGGACACATCTTCCTCCTGACTTTTTGTGAAGCAATCAAAGGAGGTACTTGGCAGCTGACGGCACGCGATACCGGTACCTTTCACCGAGCTCACGAAGTCGATGGCTTGGTCCATCCCTCGCATTCCGGAAGTTTCTGTTGGTCTGGAAGCAAGACGTTGTCTCTTAGACCACACTCTTGTCTTCTTCCTTCAGTCTTGCCCACAGGCCCTTGGAACCCTTTTTCCTTGGGTCTGTGGTGGCTGCTCAACAAGTTGTGTTGTCTTACCCGGCTCCTTCAAGAGTACGAGTAGCATCTCGCCTAAGGCGTTTGTTCTGGAAGTGAGAAGGATTCCAAGAGTGACTGGACTCTCTTCCTCCTCCTTCCCCGTCCTCCAACTTCTCCTCCTCAGGGATGAGAATAGGACTCGAACCAATAGCTGCTGGAACTGGCACTGATGCGGTAAGCCTACACATCGAGCACCCGTTCTATTTTTCTTATAGAATCTTAGGAGCAATTCCGCTCCTTCCTCTAGCAAGGGGAGGAAGGAGAGTGGCAATAAGGGAACCCTATCTCGGCTTTTCCTTATTGCCTCCGACTCTAGATCCTTCCAGCCTATTTCATAGGAGTTACGTTTCCTCACTCATGCGAAAAGGTCCAGTATCTGACATTTGATCTTGCAGTTCCTACACTCCGATCAATATGTCAGAGGCACGGTACTCCTCCTCGCTCTTTCAACCAGGAGGAGTAACCCAGGTGTGTAGAACTCCAGTCAGTTCAGGAAACTCACTCAGATTCCTCCCTCCAACCAGTGAGTCTTCCTAATGTAAAGGACCGAGGGTTTGTATATTGTGTCGGAACATTGCCACCCCTCAATCTGAACCTGGACCGAAAGGCAAACTGGAATGTTTACATCCGGGCAGGCGGGTATCCCTGCCTACCTGGCGGTAGTTACTGCCTAACCACCATGCTCAAGAGTTTAACGGCCGTTTCCAGCCTACACCTGAAAGTAATTCCTAATGTAAAGGACCTCAGGTTTGTATAGTTAGGAAAAATACAATTTTTAAGGTATTTTAGTCATTTATTTTTCTCCCTGCTTGTATTGTCCCTGGGCTTCCTGGTCACATCAGTCCTGGTCATAACTCAATTGAGAATCTGGTAAAACCAAGTGTGATTCATGACATCCTCTCTCACGCCCAAGCAGAGGGTAAAGCACCTAGGCGGGCTGATAGATACGGCAACAGTGAGATCCACTCTCCCCGGGACAGCTCCCGTCCACGTGAACGCGATCACTCTCCCTGACCCGTACAACCGTCGTCACTGCAGGTTGATGACCTCCCACGGCCTTCTTCACCTACCTGGACATCGTCTTCAGGCAGGTTTGTGAAGGGTACGAGTACCCTTCAGACTCGTGTGTCAGCAGGTTCAGAGAGAGTGCAGTTATTCCTGTCTCGACAGGAATAACCAGCTCTACAGTGACTAGTCGTTCCCAGTCACCGCTCGTCCTTAGAAAAGCTGGTCCCTCATGGGTGGCTTCACCTTTGTTCCCTTCCTCTCTTAGAGGAAGTAAGAAAGGATTTAGCTAGGTGGCTAGACGACAGGTGCCTCGTAGAGTACCGTATTGCCATTAGGCACTTCCCCCTCCCAAAATGCATCTGTTTTCAGACTCATTGATTGAGGGATAAGGCACACACCTGCTGGAGTTGCAGCTCCACATGTTGGTGATGCAACAGCATGAGTGGGCAGCAGCTCACTCAGTAGAGCTGTCAGCCAGGTACATTCTGGGGAACCAGAACGTAGTGGCAGACAAGCTCAATTGCCAGGGTCAGGTGATAGGGACATGGCCCCTGCACCCAGACATTGTAGAAGATTAATCTTGGGATCTCCCAACGATAGATCTCTTCGCAACCAGACACAACAGAAGTTGCCATTGTTCTGTTCTATCATTCCGGAACCATGGGCAGTTACAGAAGATGCCTTCCAACACCCATGGGACAATCTTGTGACCTACACCTTTCCTCCATTTTGTGTGATTCATCGGGTGATCAACAAAGTCATGATCACCCCAATTCACAGCTCTACTGTCCAAGGTGCCGAGAGAGATACCCCTTGACACAACCTGCTACACCAGCTGCATGTAGAGAGGTATCGCCAGGCTATGGAAGGTCTGTTACTTCTGGCCTGGAGACTATCCAGCATTTCTTGGGAACGAGAAGTTTTTCTCACCGCACAACAAAGATATCTGGACATCTCCCCGTTCCTCTGCGGCTGGGTATATGGGGAAGTGGACTGTCTCCTGTGATTGGTGTCGTCAGCAGGGTCCCTCTCCGGTAGGAGTTTCACTTCAGCAGGTAGCGGACTTCCTTGTTCCTTTGTGCCGAGAGAAGCTTCTCTCTGTCTCAGCTGTCTGAGCTACAGAGGGCAGTTGAGCATGCTGTATGTTCAACTGCCCCTGGCCAAGTCCTTCACATGAAGGGCATTGATCTCCCTTCCTCACGGGAGATCTATATGCTGATGAGAAGCTTCAAACAGTCTTGACCTCCCATATGAGAGTCATCGGACAGGGACCTAACCCTCAAAACTGTGTTCCTGCTTGAGATGGCGAGCTAAATGGCCATGCGATGCTAGCATTCGAGGAGATGGGGACCTGTTGCGCTCGAGTTTGTCATAGAATTCATAGCAAAAAACTCATAGAATTCATAGCAAAAACTTCGAAACCGTCAGTCCCTAACACCAGATTCGAGTCTAGAGTACTGCAGCACTATCTTACGAGGACTTGACATCTCCGGCCTGAGTGTTGTGCACTGTAGGCAGTACTAAAGGTCTTTGCAGCATCCCTGTGCCCCTAGCTGCAACCCCTTTCATTCCTTTTACTGTACATCCATTCATATCTTTCTTCCACCTTGCTGTCCACCCTCTCCTAACAATTATTTTATAGTGCAACTGTAAGGTTTTCCTCCAGTTACACCTTTCACACCTACTTACTCTCAGGTTCCTTTCCAGTGTCGAATGACCTCACAGGTCCCAGTGCTTGGCCTTTGGCCTAAACTCAATATTACATTCCATTCCAGGCCTGAGTGTCGACGACTCTTCGTTAGTACTAGTTCTACCAAGAAAGAAGTTCCAAGAACACTATTTATTTCTGGTTTTGTGAAACAATCCGAGTTGGAGCTCACGATGTTAAGGACATTGAACCATCCCTTGCATTCTGGTTGAACCTGTCGGTTCTACAGGTATTAAGGACGGGAGTGTGTGGTCTACAAACCACATTCACGTCCTACTACCTTTGGGACATTTCCCACAGGCCCTTGGACACGTTTTTTCCTAGGGTCCTGTGGTGGCTGCTCAACAAGTTGTGTGGCACACCAGGCTTCCCTAGAGGACAGATACCATCTCGCCTAAGGTGTACAGTGGCAAACAGAGAAAGTGAGCGAGTGAGTGACTGGCTTCCTCCTTTTGTTCTCTTACCTTTCCTCACTCGCAGAAGAGAGGCAATTGGCCAACCGTCATGCTTGTAAGGCGTGTCATGCCGGTGAGCCTACATAACTGGCTACCCTGCTTATAGTCTAGAGTAGATTATTTGGTGCAGGTCCTCCCCCTCTCTCTAGCAAGGGGAGAGGGGGCTGACAATAAAACAAACCTGTTGATATAGGTGCACAGTTCTGCATGGACACCTGTGTCACCAGATGTGTATGTGGCTCCAGTAGACCCCAGGTCACCAATATTGGCCCCGGGAAATCTTTCCCTGGGCAGTTAAGGTTTTTTTGCCTCTGCAGAGTCCGACAGACTCCCATGACACCAGCAGGGTCCCCTGGTCTACGGACCTGGGACCGACCTAATGAGAGAGAGTGAAGGCCTAGCACACAGAAGCGGCCTCACCCCCCTGCATGTTCTTGCATGGAAATGGTGCCAGGCTCCCAGAAAGGTGATGCAAACCCATAGGTAAGCTCAACCGGAGAAGGAAGTCTTCTGCTTGGTCTTCTTTCTCTGTGAGGTGTTGGACTTGAGGAAGCCTACAGCTCTTGTGGAGATGAGGCTCTTATACGCACAAGTCTGTCCTGGAACTCGTAGCGAAGACTTTCGAGTTACATTTAGCCCCATCTAGGAAGTGATTGGTAGTGATCGTAACATACTACTGTGTCCATTTAGAGTGCTATGGTACTATCTTCAGAGGTCTCAACATCTCAGGCCTGAGTTTCGACGACTCTTCATTAGTACTGGCTCGGCTAAGAAAAACGTGTTCAAGAACATAATTTCTTTCTAACGTCGTGAGGCTGTCAGTGAGCGGACTCTATGCCCAGCATGTAGCCAGGAGTTTGTTTAGAGTACCTCATGAGGATAGGGACATTGTCCATCCCTCGCATTCCAGAAAAACCTGTCGGTTCTATAGGTATTAAGACAGAAAGTGGTCTAGGGCTGTCCACTCTCACGTCTCTACCTTCAGGAAGTTGCCCACAGACCCTGGGACAGTTTCCTGGATTCTGTGGTGGCTGCTCAACAAAGGTGTGTAGCTCAACCAGCTCCCATAGTGAACAGTTTGCATCTCGCTTAGGGTTTGGCTTACACTTGGGCCACTCTAATCATTTGCCATCCCCTGTGGGGTAGGGTTGGGGGTGGACATTTGAGAGTCGGTTCTCACTTGTGCCATTGGTAGAAGAATAAATTCCTAGACAGGCTGATGATATCTTTTAAGGTTGTCAGGATTTCTTTTTCTCCTGTCTTGATTATTAGTCAGTCTAAGGATTCGAGTACCCATGGGCCCTTTGATGTTATTGTTCCAGCACAGTTGACAACCGCTACTCCAGTACAGAGCAAATCTTCTAGCATGGAAATGGATGGTTTTCTGGATAATCCGAATAATAAATATCAGGGTGGTATTAAAACTTTAATGCCTTATAAAACTCCCAAAAAGAGTAAAATGTAGACAGTATTAACCCTTAAACGCCGAGCCTCTATTTACAAAAGTGTCTGTCATATGCCAGCGGCGTTCGGGAGTTAGAGCGGAAGCGGAAAAAAAGTTTTCAAAAAATCACATCATGCTTAGGTTTTAAGATTAAGAGTTCATTTTTGCTCCTTTTTTTTGTCATTGCCAGAAGTTTAGTATGCAACCATCAGAAATGAAAAAAATATATATAAATACTGTATTGGAATATATGACGGCGAAAAAAACTTCATAAATAATTGTATACAAATCGCGCTGTGAGCAAAACGGTTAAAGCTAATGATTTATTTTTTTTTCGTTGTATTGTACACTAAATTGTGATGATTTTGGTATGTAACAAATTGTAAAACGATCAAAGGAACAGAGAGAAAATATTATCACAAAATGATGCATGAATTCGTAACGCGCAGACGTAAAAACAAGTTTTTTTTTTTTCTAAAATTCACCCTAAATCGAAATATTGTGCTAGAGACTTCCAGTTTGTTGCCAAATGAAGGTAATTGATTGAATATTGCTAGACTGTAAGTGTTTTAGCTTACAATTGCAGTTTTCGAACATTTCAGTCGAGTTAAAGTTGACCGAAGGTTGAATTTTTTCTGTTTATCGTGATTTATATGAAAATATTTCAAAACTGATAAAAGCTACAACCATGAGTTATTTTTTTGTTGTATTCTACATGATATTGCGCACATTTTCATGTATAACACTTTATGTAAGGCCTAATATAAAACGGTGCAAAAATTATGACAAGGTGACTAAAGAAATTCTGAGATTTTCAGCCGAGTTACCGCGCGCGGACGTAAGGAAAAAGTTTTTTCAAAAATTCACCATAAATCGAAATATTGTGCTGGAGACTTCCCGTTTGTTGCAAAATGAAGATAAATGATTGAATGTTACTAGAATGTAAGAGTTTTAGCTTACAATTGCATTTTTCGACAATTTCAGTTGAGTCAAAGTTGACCGAAGGTTGAAATTTTGGCACTTATCGTGATTTATATGAAAATATTTCAAAACTGATGAAAGCTACAACCATGAGTTATTTTTTTTTGTAATTTACATGAAATTGCGCACATTTTCATATACAAAACTTAATGTAACGGCTAATATAAAACGGTGCAAACATTACGACAAAGTGACGAAAGAATTTCTGAGATTTTCAGCCGAGTTACTGCGCGTGGAGGTAAGGAAAAAGTTTTTTTCAAAAATTCACCATAAATCGAATTATAGTGCTAGAGACTTCCAATTTGTTGCAAAATGAAGGTAAATGATTGAATATTACTAGAATGTAAGAATTTTAGCTTACAATTGCATTTGTTCCGACACAATATACAAACCCTCGGTCCTTTACATTAGGAGATACTTTCAGGCGTAGGCTGGAAACGGCCGTTAAACTCTTGAACAAGGTGGTTAGGCAGTAACTACCTCCAGGTAGGCGGGGATACCCGCCTGCCCGGATGTAAACATTCCAGTTTGCTTTCGGCCGTCAGCCGTTGCTGACGTATTTTTCGTTCTCTCTGCTGACTGTCGTTAAGCTCTTACGGTGGGATCTTTCTGTATTTTTGTTTATATATTGCGTGTGTTTGATATTTGGTAATACAAACCCACGATTTGTGATAACCTTGTGTAAGCCGTCGTTCCCTGCCTGTGTCTGGGGTTTGACGGCCAAGGGCATAGCTGGAGTAAGCGTAGCCAAGTGGTAATGCTTCTCTCAGCGGCCCTTTACATAATACTGGAGGCGCCCCTGTACTTTCGGGATTAGTTTGGGACGCTTTTTCTTCACTTCCCTACATCCATCGGGACGTAAGATTAGTCCCTTCTTGGGCTTCCGCCCTCCGTGTGTAAGGGGCATCACTAATTTCTTCCTTCTTATGCTGAGTGTTTCTCGCCGCCTGCGCTTAGAGATTTGCGGGCTCAGTGGGAGGTTACGGGCGTCGTCGATAAGTTCCGCTTCCACGGCGCCCTTGGTGGCCTCCCCTCTGTCCTTTTTTCTCTTCCCGTAGGTTCTTCCTTCTCTCTCCTTCGCCCTCTTCGCTCGCTCGTCGGGTGAAGACACGGGGGAGGGGGGAGGGAGCAAGCAACCTCGTCTAGAGTAACTCCTAACGCTGCGTAGGGCTGTTCCCCTTGTAGCGGGAGGAGCCTCCCTCTACTAATCATATTTGTTTTTTTCTTTCAGGTTGACAGTGAGCATTGCAGAGATAGCAGTAGTTGGCTGGATATCATATATCAAGAATATCTTGCATGAAGCAGTCCCGACTTTCATTCAGTGTTGCTTCGGGATCGACCACAATACCTGATTAGATGACATATTACCACGTCGGGATCACTCTGACTCTGTTCCCGCTGATGTAGTTCGATCGCTGTCATTGCTGGTTTTCATGTATGCTGTTGCAATGCTTCCTGCGTATCTGTGGTCTATCTGCTCCTGCTGTTCCCTGTGTTTTGCTCGT
Organism: Macrobrachium rosenbergii; assembly: GCF_040412425.1. NCBI lineage: Eukaryota > Metazoa > Arthropoda > Malacostraca > Decapoda > Palaemonidae > Macrobrachium > Macrobrachium rosenbergii. The sequence goes on along the minus strand of NC_089762.1, from coordinate 7,467,674 downwards.
GTCAACTCTACGACAGTCTCGGGGCTGCTCTCCTGGTCTCCTGCCGCAGCCGCCTGATCGCTCCTGTCGATGCTGGTGACTTTCAATGACACTATGTCTGTTGCATTAGCTCCTGCCTTCCGAACAGCCAACGTAGCTCCTGCATCGAATGTCCTGATCGTGCCGCTTCTTCTCCTAGTGGTCGTGTGCCGGGCCACTTCCGTTGTGTTCCTGCCTGCTGCCATCCTGTAGAAGACGTGGCCGTGAAGGGAAGGAAGTCGCCTTGTGGAAGTGACGTTCCTGGCAGTTGCATAGCTCCTGCTCTCCGAACCTTTGCCGTAGCTCCTGCATCGGCTGTCCTGATCATTCCTGCTGCTTCTGGAGGTCGTGCCCGGGTCCGCTTCCGTGCGTTCCTGCCAGCTGCCCCAGAGGTTACGATGTCCGCCATCCTGTAGAAGATGTCGGCGTGAAGATTTAGGAAGTGGTCCTGTTGAGGTGATGTTCCTGGCCGTTGCAGTAGCTCCTGCCCTCCGAACTGCTGCCGTAGCTCCTGCATCGGCTGTCCTGATCATGCTTCTCCTCGTCCGTTGTGTTCCTGCCGGACTACCCTGGAGGTTACGATGTTTGGTGTCGACCATCCTGTAGAAGATGTGGGAGTGGAGATGAAGGAAGCTGTCCTGTGGAAGTAGCCGCCGTCTTCTTCATCTTATCTTCGATTTCGTCTTCTGCTGCGTCTTCCCTTCCTCTCCCGAGGTCCTGGAGGTCCCGAGAATCGGACAGACCTCCATCGGCCGAAGGAAGGATGCTGCTTCTTCCCTTGATGCCCTTGGACATTTAGGGACTGCCTCCTTCCGAGGAGGCAGTGGGTCTCTCGTTGGCTCTTCCCGACCTTCGGGTTAGGAACCGATTCGCATAGCCGTGGGTTTTGTGTTTGGAAAGCCGCGGGCGCGCAGACCTCAGTTTGCGTTCCCCAGTTCCCGAGTCTGAGAGGTTCCACCTCTAAGATGGGGCTGCTTCGGCGCTGGTTCATGAGCCGCTCGAAGTGCTCGAGATTCTATGGAATATCGAGTATCCCGATCTGGTCTGGAGAGATTTTCCTGGGCCCAGTTCGGGAGCAGTGCGAGAGAAGGGCCGAGGCACCCAGGTGTCTCGGTTCCTCTTCCTGCCGGCACCGCAAGCACTCCCGAGTGTTTGCCAGTGCTCGGTCGGGTTCCCAGCCTGGTGTCTCGAACCTCTCGGTTCAACACCAGAAGAAGCAAGGAAGAGATTCACTTTGGGAGTCCTGCGGGACTTCCAAGGGACTGACTCTCTTCCGGAAGACAAGTTGGCCGATTCGCATTTTCCTGTGGGATCTTGCGTTTCGGGGGCCACGAGAGCACGGCCTCTCGAGGCCATTCCCTCGTTGCCAGTCTTGGAAGTCTGCATCTAAGACTGGTTCTGTGCTTGGCTCTTTTAATCTATTAGGTAACAAAGCAGCCGCTCCCGATTTTCGGAAGTCTCGTGGGTAGCTCGAATTCTATGAATCACGAGCGCTCTCCTTACGAGAGGCATAGGACGAGAGAAAGTGCCGAGACACCCAGGTGTCTGGTTGCCAGGACGCCCAGGTAGACACCAAGGTGTCTGGTTGCCGAGACACCCAGGTGTCTGGTTGCCGGGACGCCCAGGTAGACACCCAGGTATCTGGTTGCCGGGACGCCCATGTGTCTGGTTGCCGGGACACCCAGGTGTCTGGTTGCCGAGACACCCAGGTGTCTGGTCGCCGGGACACCCAAGTGTCGGTGTACCGCGACGCCAGGTGTCTCGATTCTGCCCGCCAGCTGCTTCGGTTGCTCGTGGGGCTTCGTTCTTGTGTCTCGAACTTTAGTGTTCGAGCATGCAAGATAGCAGACACAGAATTCCCCTATGAACCTTCTTCTCGAGGGGCCTCGGCCTCGGTCTCGGCCTCGAAGGAGTTTAGAGTTCGGGAAACTAGCAATTGTTCACAGCAGACGAGTCTGGCCTGCCCAGTTACGAGTCCGGCTCTGGCTCGGCTCGACTTGACTTGCCAGACTGGCTCGGCTCGACTCGACTCGGCTTGCCAGACTGGCTCGGCTCGACTTGACTCGGCTTGCCAGACTGGCTTGGCTCGTTTCGGCTCGCCCCATCTCGCCTGCCTCCCAGTCTGCCGTATACCGACCAGCTGGATCGGCGTTCGTGATCGGGCTCCGGCCCTACTCGGTTTTTTCCGATTCGGGTTCTCGCCTATGCTCGAGTGAACTTTTTGCTCTTCCCAGGAAAGCACTTTGCCACGGCATAGGTGCTCTTCTTTCCCGTGTGGCAGTAATCTCCTTCGGTTGATTATTGCTCACGGTCCGCCTCTCCTGCTTATCATTCTGGCAGGACAGGTAGGGCTACTCTTTTCTCCTCACCTGTTCTCTTCTCCTTTCGGTTGTTCCGAGAGGAGCGAGACGGACAGAGAGAGCTCCGACGAAATTTTCTTTTGGAGTTCGGCTGCCTGGCGTGCTTTGGGTATCGGTCCCCCGATTCTCTCGTATTATAACCAGGTAGCTGAGAAGGGTTTCATGGGATCTGTCAAGGTCTCCCTCCAAGGGAGAAGTACAGGGGTTTCACGATCGGAACAGCGAGGTCTTCCTCTTCAAGTACAATCGCCCCGTGTTCTCGGGAACTTTGCGCTGATTCGTCGGGCGCGAGGATCCCCGGGGACAGGACCGCGCCTCCCAATGAATAACCTTCATCACTCGCAACCCTTGCAGTTTCCGAGGGCCGAGAATGTCAGGGACCGCCGCGGTCCTGTCTTCCGAGAAGCGTTCTCGACCTGATGGATTCTTTTCTTCGATGGAGTTAATTCAGGTCGAAACACCAAACTTCCACCCCTGCCTCGGCAGAATATGAATTCTTCTTGCCTCGGAGGGTCTTGCTGACCACAGTTTTTGGGCAATTCTGGTGCTAAGAAGAAGGACTTTGTCCCACCGGATCTCCAGTTTCAGTAAGTCCCGAGTTGGCTCGACCCTTGGGAACGAACCTTTACTTGGTTCTGCCTTTCTCTTTCAGAGATTTGCCAGATACCCTGGTAATCAAGGTTCCCACCAGGGCACTGCCTTGTCCTTTGGACAATGGCCAAGAATTTTGGGTCTTAGTCATTTCAACTCGACCTTGGGTTCAAGCCAGCCCACCTCAACTCCTTAGCTAAGAAGTCCTAGGCTTCAGAAGAAGATTGCAACTGCTGATGCCTGGACAAAATGATGCTTATCGAGTCTCTGGAGCTGGCAGCAACATTGCCGAGACCTGGGAATGGATTCCTTCAGGAGAAGTATCTATTTCTCTTAGGTCTCGGCAATTTTTCCATCGATCTCTCATCCCACCACCTCTCCCGTGCTCCCGATTCGGGAAATGCTAGCTGGCTAGAGATAATTGTCTCGGTTCCCTGTCATCTTGCAGAAGCTTCCCCATGGTGGAAAATGGAAGACTGCTTCCTTTTCCCCGTTCTTTCCTCTTCGAGGTATGAGGAAAGAGTTAGGCTAATGCTTGATTATAGGTAGCCTGATTATAGGAACCTTCGAATATGCCTTCATATTTCCCTCAAATCTTGTGTCTACTCACAGATTCACAGGTTGAGAATAGGCGCACACTGGTAAAGACCTTGTCTTGAATTTGTGCGACCGAGATGATTAGTACCTTCCGTCACCGTCCTGGGCTCAGGGCAGCCTTTTGGCCGTCTGAGAATCCAGGATGGGTTTTATGGCACTCACTGGTTTCATTGAACAATAAAACCACAGTAGTGACTTTTGTCGACAAACAGGAGGCATTCGTTTTTTTCCCTGTTTTATCTCGACATTTGAAGGTACTCGAAGTGTTGTTCTATTGCACACTCGACAGCTCAATTAACCAGATGCATCCCTGGTGGGGATGTATTGGTAGGCAAGCCTGGCCTCAGGTTTGAGTGATCGGGACAGAACATGCTGCTCACTCTTTCTTCACAAAGACTCATACAGAGACTGTTGGACTGAGAAATCCCTACCGTCCTTCTGTTGCCTCCCTGCACACAAGTCAGTAGTGTTTTCTCGCTCTCTCATACCAGACCAAAGCCGCTCTGTTGAGGCATGCTGTCTTTTTGGTGAAAACTCGATATCAACGTTTTTTCCCTCCATATTTGTCCGTTTCGCTAGGGGTTCACAAACATTGCTCACCCCGAGTTACAGACAAATACTTAAAGACTTCCCCTTCTTCCGACCTGATTGCCGAGGCATCGAGAAGAATTCCGCTGACCCATCCTCCTGTGCAGCTACACAAGAAGCGGTTCTTGAGGCAGTACATCCCTGTGTGTTCAGGACTGGGAGACTTTCCAGCTTTCCTTGCAAGCACAGGCTTTCTCGCTGAGCGGCAACGGATATAGCTGGATATCCCTTGAAGTCCTCTGCAACACTGACCCAGGGACTGGATCTGTCTTCGCTGGTGGTGTCGTTGTCGGAACTTCTTCTTGGGTCAGAGTCTCTCGTCAAGTCTGGACTTCCTCGTCTTCTCCGCTGAGGGCTGCTTCTCTCCCTTTCAGTTTTGAAGAATGTAGGCCCTTGCGACCTAGTCTTCTATCTGAAGTAGCCTTCGTCTCCTTTGTTGAGAGTTAGCTACGGACGAGAAGCTTCTTCAGTCATGCTGTCCCAGGGACTGTTTCCTGGGTGGCATGCGGCTCTCGTTTAGGGTTCCTGTCCGTGCTCTGCACTCGCCCTACTAGAGTCGTCGGATAGAGATATGCCCTCTTAGGTCCATCTCTCATCTTACCCTGGCCTTGGCGTAGAAGATGGAAGAACAGGGTGGGGATCATCCTTCTCGGATGTCGTAGGTGGACTCCAAATCCATTGGCATCGACTGTCGGGTTCGAGTCCTTGTTCCCCTCCTCCTTGGACCTTGTATCGATGATCCAGATCATTCGTTACTCTGTCCTATTGGGAGCTGTGGTACTTTCCGAAAGGTTTGACATTCCTAACCTGGATGTCGTCGACGTTTTCGCCAGTACTGTCTCTCCCAAGGAAGAAGTGTCTAAGGACACATCTTCCTCCTGACTTCGTGAAGCGATCAAGGAGGTACTTGGCAGTCGATGACGACGATACCGGTACCTTTCACCCGAGAGCTCACAAAGTCGATGGCTTGGTCCATCCTTCGCATTCCGGAAGAATATGTCGGTACCACAGGAGCTGAAGGCGGGTGTGTGGTCCCAACAGACTACCTTCACCTCCTTCTACCTCCGGGATGTTGCACACAAGTCCTTGGACACTTTTTCCTTGGGTCCTGTGGTGGCTGCTCAACAAGTTGTGTAGCTTATCCAGCTCCCCTAACGGGACAGGATTGCATCTCGCCTATGTTGTACGGCTGTGATGGGGAGAATGGAGGTTGAGTGACTGGCCTCTCTTCTTTCTCCCCATCCTGGCTCTCTTCCCACGGGCAGGGAGCGGACATGCCGTTACAAGCTGGACCGGGCGATCGAGGCAGATAAGCGCATAACAGGAGCTCCCGTTCTATTTCCGTTCAGGTTAATAGAAGCAACCCCACTCCTTCCTCTTGCAAGGGGAGGAAGGAGACCATGACTATGAGACAACCCAATGCTTGTATTTGCCTTATTGTCATCCGACGTCAATTTCTTTCCAGCCTACTTTGCATGAACTGACGTTTCCTCTTTCATGCAAAGGGACCCAGAAGTCTGACAACTGATCCTGCGTTTCTTACAACTCGATCTTTTGTCAGAGGCAGGTTTTCCCTTCCTCGCTCTCACGACCAGGAAGGGAAGACAAGGTGGTGAACTCCAGTCAGTTCAGAGAGACTTTCTCAGATTCCTCCCTCCAATCAGTGAGTCTCCTAATGTAAAGGACCGAGGGTTTGTATATTGTGTCGGAACAAATAACAATTTTTAAAGTAAATTGTATTTTTCCTAACTATACAAACCCGAGTTCCTTTACAATTATGCCCACCTCATGCCACCCCTCAATCTGTACCTGGGCCGAAAGGCAAACTGGAATGTTTACATCCGGGCAGGCGGGTATCCCCGCCTACCTGGAGGTAGTTACTGCCTAACCACCTTGTTCAAGAGTTTAACGGCCGTTTCCAGCCTACGCCTGAAACTATCTCCTAATGTAAAGGACCTCGGGTTTGTATAGTTAGGAAAAATACAATTTACTTTAAAAATTGTTATATTTCAGAACTGATAAAAGCTACAACTATGAGTTAATTTTTGTTGTATTCTACATGAAATTGCACATATTTTCATATATAAAACTTTATGTAATGGCTAATAGAAAATGGTGCAAAAATTACGACAAAGTGACTAAAGAATTTCTGATATTTTCAGCAGAGTTAGTGCGTGCAGATGTAAGGAAAAAGTTTTTTTCAAAAATTCACCATAAATTTATTGCAAAATAAAGGTAAATGATTGAATATTACTGGAATGTAAGATATTTTCCTTACATTTGCATTTTTCGACCATTTCGGTTGAGTCAAAGTTGACCGAAGGTTGAAATTTTGGCACTTATCGTGATTTATATGAAAATATTTCAGAACTGATAAAAGCTACAACCATGAGTTATTTTTTGTTGTATTCTAAATGAAATTGCACACAGTTTCATATATAAAACTTTATGTAACGGCTAATAGAAAACAGTGCAAAAATTACGACAAAGTGACTAAAGAATTTCTAAGATTTTCAGCAGGGTTAGCGCGCACGGACGTAAGGAAAAATTTTTTTTTTAAATTCACCATAAATCGAAATATTGTTCTAGAGACTTCCCGTTTGTTGCAAAAGGAACATAAATGATTGAATATCACTGGAATGTAAGAGTTTTTGCTTACCGAAAAAAATATATATATAATAAAATATATATATATACACATTCATACATACACACACACACACATATATATATATATATATTTGTTCCGACACAATATACAAACCCGAGGTCCTTTACATTAGGAGATTACTTTCAGGCGTAGGCTGGAAACGGCCGTTGAACTTCAAACAAGGTGGTTAGGCAGTTAACTACTGTCCGGGAGGCGGGAGTTCCGCCTGCCCGGATGTAAACATTCCAATTTGCTTTCGGCCGTCATAGCGCTCGGACGTTGTTCTTCGCCGCTCTCTGCCTGACAGCATTTTTTCTTCTATTTTGGTGGGAATATTCTTATTTTTTCTTTAAAATGGAAAAGACAACTAAGCCCTCCTATCCCCAGCGTGTGTGTCCCGGGGTAGGGGGTAAAAAGTGTAATTCATTCAGATCTAGGGTCGACGTGGACCCACACGCACTCTGTACATCTTGCAGGGGGCGTGTGTGTTCACGCGACTCTGCTTGTAGTGAGTGTTGTTTGTGGTCCTCCGAGCAATGGGGCAAGTTCGAGGGGAGGCGACGTTACCGTCGTAAGCCTACCAAGGAGTCGTCCGAGGGAAATACGCCCCCAATGACTCCGTTGGTGGCGAATGTATCGGGTTCGTTTCTCCCTCCCGGCGAACTTCCCCTTCTCGCTCCCTCTCCCTCGGGTGAGGACTCCCCCTCCCCTTCCTCTTACGTTTCATCGTTTGTGGAAGGGCGCGGGGGAGAGTTGGACCGCGACATCCTCTCGGAAGTCTCTTCCCGTTCCGGAGGGGGTTTTTTCCTCCGGAGCAGGTAGGGGCTTCTATTTCTAACCCAACTCTTGCTTCAGGTCCCGGACTGGATAGCCAGGCGATGAATCCCAACTCTTCCTGGCTACACCTGGGCCTACGTGGCTCGGCTCTGGAGGGATTGGCTCCCCTGGCCCTCCCTCCAATCACGACCCACACGGCAGCGACAGCCACTACGACAACCGTCACCTTCTCGAGGTTCGTCCAGATGCCGATTTCAGTGGCTTCGCATCTGGACACCCAAGTGTCGGCGTCATCTGCAGGCCAACACGCTGTTCCACTGCCGCCTGGCTTCCTGGCTCCATTCACGCGTGCTGGCCCCTCCTACATGGTGACATCATCATATCCTTACGTGACTGTTGCTGCCCCTGTTGCTGACCATGGCCTGTCTTTGGATACGGTTCCTCGTCTAACTCTCCAGCCCGGCCCTTCGTCTGCCTCAATCCCCATCCCAGCGACCTTGGCGCGGCCCGACTTGAATCTGCACGTGGGAGGGGCGGCGCCTGCATCCCTGGCCCCGCCCACTTTGGTTCCTGGCCGACGCGCGGCTCTCTCTGCCCATGCAATTGCTGGCCCGAGCTCCGCCGTCTCTGCCCGGGATACGCCTTCTGCTGCAGCCCCTCCTGCTGTTCCTGAGTCGGCGGCCTCGCTTTCCTGGCTTGGGGATTTGACTGCTTTCCTGAAGCAGATGGTGAAGAAGAAGAAGAAGAAGAGGTCTAGGAAGGTGTTGTCATCGTCTTCATCTTCATCGTCGTCGTCGTCTGCTGCTTCTTCCTCTTCTCCTTCCGAGGCTTCGCGGCCGAAGAAGTAGTAGTCTGCCTCTCCCCTCCCTAAGAAACCTCGCACCGTGATTTCTAAGGGTCTGCCTCCTTCCACAGGGAAGGCAGTGGGATCTCTCGTCGGCTCTTCCCGATCCTTGGATCAGGGAACCGCTGCCCCGGCCTCCGGGCCAGGGGCACCGGGAGCCAAGGGCGTGCAGACCAAGGTCGGCACACTCCCCGCTGCACCTAAGAAACCTCCTGCTTCTAAGGCCAGCGAGTCCGCGTCGGACACTCGTTCGCGAGTTGCTCCGAGTACCCGGGTCCCCAAGGAGACTTGGGTACCCCAGTCTGATACGGTGGACACTTCTCGCCGTACGGACCAGGGCGTGGGATGAGAGAAAGAGCCGGGGCATGCAGGTGCTCCGCCTCTTCCTGCTGGCACTCCTTCCAGTGCCAGGTCAGGTTCCCGGGACAGTGCTTCAGCCCCGCGGGGCCGAAAGCAAGGAGAGGTAGGGAAGAAGTCCCCTACTCAGTCTTCCTGAGAGGCTCCGGCCTCAAAGAAGTCTGGGGCGCGTCCAGAGGACAGCGCAAGCTCGCGCCAGCCAGCCGCGCATTCGACTCCTCCCAGTCCTCGGCCATGCCCGCGCGGCCAGCCTGGCTCGGGGGAGACGAATGCGCAGCTCGACTCTCGCGAGCCGCTCTGCTCTCCTCGGGAGATCGTTTCACCTGGGCTGAAGCGGTCTCCTCGACCCGGGGGCTCGTCATCACCCCCGGCATGCACCTGGCTCGGTCCTTGGCTCGACCAGGTCCTATGCCCGCGTAGTTCAGGAAGGTCCTCGGGGGTCTGCCGAGGTTCTCCCTCCTGCAGGGAGAGTAGTTCGAGAGGACCACACCCTGGAAGGACTCGAAGGTCCTCTGCCCCAGGATGCGGACACCCCCGAAATACAAAGGACTTTTGCTGAGGTTATCGCGCTGATTCGTCAGCACAATGACCTCGGGAAGGGACCACGGCTTCGTCTGTGGATTGTCCGTCGCGCCTCGAGTCCTTCTGGGGACCCAAGAAGGAACCCAAGGCTTCGGTGGGGCTGCCGTGGTCCACGCTTGCCGAGGGAGTTCTCGATCAGGTGAACGGTCTTGTGTCTGGGCGGGACAGCTCGCTTCGATCGAGTCGCTCGGACAAGCTTCTCCCCCTCTGCCTCGTCAGAAGCGTTTCTACACACCAGCGGAAGGGGCGTTGCTGACTAAACAGGTTGACCCGGACCTGACTCGTTTGGATCCGGGTCTGTCGTTGCAGCAATTGTCTGCAGAGAACATTTCTCTCTCTCAGCAAGAAGCTGCAACCCTGGAAGCCACCGCCATGGCGGCCTTCCAAGCAGTCTCCTGGCCCGATCTGTGGTCATTCACAGTATCGAAGGTAGCTGCTTCCTCAGGCACTATCGTACCTGGGGAGGACTCCGTCTTTGGGAGACTGTGCCAGTCTGGAGGTAGGGCCATTTCCTACCTTGCCCACCAGACTGCAAACCTGTGGGCAAATCTGGTGCTAAAGCGGAGAGACGCTGTTCTCTCTCGCTTTGCCCTTCCGTAGGTCTCGAGTCAGCTATCGCTCTTCGGAATGGACCGTTGCTGGGTTCCTCTTCTCTCTTCCCTAGATAGTTGGTGGACGCTGCGGTGGACAAACGCCGTGCTGATGAAAGCGACCGGCTTGTCCACCAGGCAGTGGTTAAGACCTTTGGGTCTTCTCGCCCCACTGCAGCCAGGTCTTCAGGCCAGGCTGGCACTTCCTCGGCCCCTAAGAAGCCCCAGTCTTCGAAGGGGTCCCGAGGAAACACCCAGCCTTCTTCTTCCTCGAGAAGGGGAGGTCACTCCCGCCCCTTTTAGCCCCCTTTCCATGCCGGTAAAGGGGGCAAGGGTAAGAAGAAGAAGGGGAAAAGCTAGGGGCGGCGTTCCCCCCCAAAAGCTGCCGAATGGGGGGGGGGGTGCCTGTCGAGCCATTGGGCAACGTGGCAGCGACACGGAGCCGAGACCTGGATAGTGGATGTCCTTCGGGAGGGATATCTACTACCCTTCGAGTCTCGGCCTCCCCCCACCTACTCTCCGGTCCATCTCCAAACTTATCTTCCAGGTTCGTCGAAGGACATCGCACTACAGCAAGAAGTGCAAGCCATGATGAGCAAGAGTGCTGTAGAAGTCGTGTCGGACCAGTCTCCAGGCTTTTACAGCCGCATCTTTCTCGTAGAGAAGGCATCAGGGGGATGGAGACCGGTCATAGACCTCTCTCCCTTGAACCGTTTCCTTCGCCAGACTCGGTTCACGATGGAAACAGCGCAAACTGTGCTGGCCTCCATCAGGGAGAATGACTTCATGCTTACGGTGGACTTGAGGGATGCGTATTTCCAGATACCCATCCATCCGTCCTCGCGCAAGTACCTCCGCTTCGTCCTCGAGGAGTCGGTCTTCCAATTCAGGGCACTTTGCTTCGGGCTCTCGACCGCCCCCTAGGTGTTCACTAGTGTTCTCTCTTGTGTCAGCTTGGGCCCACTCGCACGGGATACATTTACTGAGGTATCTCGACGACTGGCTAGTCCTGGTGAGCTCTCGCTCGCTGTTGCTACAGGACAGGGATCGTCTCCTCGAGTTTTGCCGGGATCTAGGGATCATGGTAAATCTGGAGAAGTCAGATCTCACCCCCAAGCAGAGGACAAAGTACCTGTACATGCTGATAGACACAGTGGCAACGAAAGTCTTTCCCTCGGACTCTCATATCAGCAAGTTCAGGCAGGCAGCACAGTTGTTCCTGTCTCGACAGGAGCAACCAGCTCGGCAATGGCAAGTCGTCATCGGTCACCTGTCGTCATTGGAGAAGCTAGTACCACGGGCGTCTTCACCTCTGCGGTCTCTCCAGTGGAGACTAAAGGAGCATTGGTCCCAGTCCCGAGACCCCAGTCCTTCCTCATTCCTCTTTCCGAGGAAGTGAGAAAGGACCTTCACTGGTGGTTAGACGACAGGAACCTCTTAATAGGAGTATCCCTGCATACTCCCCTCCGGACATGCTTCTGTTCTCGGACGCATCGACCGAGGGATGGGGCGCACACCTGGAGGAGTTGCTGACTTCGGGAGTGTGGCACCGAGACGACAAGCACCTTCACATCAACATCCTGGAGCTCAAGGCGGCCTTCCTGGCCCTCCAGGAGTTCCGGGATCGAGTGATGGGACACTCCGTGGTACTGATGAGCGACAATACCACAGTAGTGGCATACGTCAACAAGCAGGGGGGACTGGTGTCCCACCAGCTTCATCAATTGACGATGCAGGTGCACGAGTGGGCCGTGGCTCACTCGGTAGAGCTGTCAGCCAGGTATATTCCAGGCAAGAGGAATGTCGTGGCAGACAAGCTCAGCCGCCAGAGCCAGGTGGTAGGGACCGAATGGTCCCTCCATCAGGAAGTAGCGGAAAGGCTGTTCGACCTGTGGGGGCGTCCAGTCATCGATCTGTTCGCCACCCGGCACAACAGAAAACTCCAGATCTTCTGTTCTGTCGTGCCGGACCCATGGGCCGCTGCGGAGGACGCGTTCCAACACCCGTGGGACAATCTCGACGCCTACGCCTTTCCCCCATTCTGTCTGATTCACTGTGTGATCAGCCGAGTGATGATCACCCCGAATCTCAGAATGACTGGTGGCACCCAAATGGCCCGAGGCCAGTTGGTATCCGGACCTGCTAGCTCTCCTCTCCGAGGCGCCGAGAGAGATTCCCCCCTGGCCCAACCTTTTGCGTCAACCTCACGCAAAGCGGTTCCACCTGGCAGTGCATTCCCTGTGTCTTCACGGCTGGAGGTTATCCACCATCTCATGCAAGCGAGAGGCTTTTCGCGCCGCGCAGCAACAGAAATGGCAGGATACCTCAGAAGATCCTCTGCAGTGGTATACCAGGGAAAGTGGTCCGTCTTCTGTGGTTGGTGTCGTCGAACGGGTATCTCTCCGGTCGGAGCTACTGTTCAGCAGGTTGCGGACTTCCTCGTCTTCCTTCGCCGAGAGAAGCTTCTCTCGTTTCAGCTGTAAAAGGCTACCGCGCCGCACTCGGCCTAGTCTTGCGGCTGAAAGGAGTAGACATCTCCTCCTCTTTCGAGATTTCTCTACTCATGAGAAGCTTCGAACAGTCTTGCCCACCCAGGGATCTCAGGCCCCCTGCGTGGGATGTGACTCTTGTATCAAGGAGCCTGACTCATGCACCGTACGAGCCTTTAAGAGAGTCATCAGACAGGGATCTGACCCTCAAGACCGTTTTCTTGCTTGCCCTGGCATCGGCGAAGAGAGTTGGCGAGCTTTACGGACTTTCCTTTGATGTTAAACACTCGAGGGGATGGGGATCAGTTACGCCGATTTCATCCCGGATTTCGTGGCGAAGACTCGAACCCTTCGGTCCCTGACGACGGTTCGAGTCCTTCACGATCCCCTCCCTAGAGGACTTCGTAGATAATGATCCAGACGAGATGCTACTGTGTCCTGTTACGGTGCTGCGGCGCTATCTGAAGAAGACTCGCACCTCCGGCCTGAGTGTCGACGACTCTTTCGTTAGCACTGGCTCGACCAAGAAAGAAGTGTCCAAGAATACCATCTCTTTTTGGCTTCGTGAGACGATAAGGAGAGCGTACTCTGCTGCAGGAGAAGACGACACCGGTACGCTTCGTTCGAGAGCTCACGAGGTCTGCAGCATTGGTCTGTCCCTCACATTCCGGAAGAATATGTCGGTACCACAGGTGCTGAAGGTGGGTGTGTGGTCCCAACAGACTACCTTCACCTCCTTCTACCTCCGGGATGTTGCACACAAGTCCTTGGACACTTTTTCCTTGGGTCCTGTGGCGGCTGCTCAACAAGTTGTGTAGCTTATCCAGCTCCCCTAACGGGACAGGTTGCATCTCGCCTATGTTGTATGGTGGTGATTGGGAGATGAATGTTGAGTGACTGGCCTCTATTCTTTCTCCCCATCCTAAGCTCTCTTCCCACGGGCAGGGAGCAGACGCGCCGTTACAAGCTGGACCGGGCGATCGAGGCAGGTAAGCACATAACGAGAGCTTCCGTTCTATTTCCGTTCAGGTTAATAGAAGCAACCCCACTCCTTCCTCTTGCAAGGGAAGGAAGGAGACCATGACTTTGAGACAAACCCAATGCTTGTATTTGCCTTGTTGTCATCCGACGTCAAATTCTTCCTAGCCTACTTTGCATGAACTGACGTTTCCTCTTTCATGCAAAGGGACCCAGAAGTCTGACAAACTGATCCTGCGTTTCCTACAACCCGATCTTTTGTCAGAGGCGGTTTTTCCCTTCCTCGCTCTTACGACCAGGAAGGGAAGACAAGGTGGTGAACTCCAGTCAGTTCAGAGAGACTTTATCAGATTCCTCCCTCCAAACAGTGAGTCTCCTAATGTAAAGGACCGAGGGTTTGTATATTGTGTCGGAACAAGTAACAATTTTTAAAAGTAAATTGTATTTTTCCTAACTATACAAACCTGAGGTCCTTTACCCTTTATGCCCACCTCATGCCACCCCTCAATCTGTACCTGGGCCGAAAGGCAAATTGGAATGTTTACATCCAGGCAGGCGGTACTCCCACCTCCCGGACAGTAGTTAACTGCCTAACCACCTTATTTGAAGTTCAACGGCCGTTTCCAGCCTACGCCTGAAAGTAATCTCCTAATGTAAAGGACCTCGGGTTTGTATAGTTAGGAAAAATACAATTTACTTTTAAAAATTGTTATTTTTTATTTGGTACGAATACATAAATAACAGGAATGCAGGTGATAAACTTTTTTTGATATATAAAACGAAATAATATACAAAACACCAATAGATACAGATATATAAAAACTTGTAATAAATATAAAATTAAATATAAAATCAATGCAGAATACTCACTCGTAATCCTGACTCTTCGTTCTATTCTTGTTTTCTCCCTCCTCCATTGAAGAGTCTTGCATTTTTTTCCTCTAGAGTGACGAGGTGCAGGTGGAGGAGGGAGGCGTGTGCCCTTACTGCAGATGGGCCGCCCTTCGGCGGTCGGCTGCGCCCTCCAGTGTCCCTTGGGTAGGTGCACTCCAATATATAAGCGCAGTGTGGTATTTGTGGTCACACTCCCTGATCCTGCAAAGTGCTACCTTGCAGGTGCGACAGACGAACCGGGTGTCTCTTCTTCTGCCATTCATATGGCACACCCGTCACCGTTTCTGCTTACGCCCTTCTAGGGGTTCCAGTGTGTGATCCCCTTCCTGCAGCCGACACACAGAGTCCACTATCCGACTAGACATTGGAATGTGAGGGAGGGTGGCAACAGGGACAGCAGGGGCGGCATCGGCAGGAGCAGGACAACCTAGGTTGGCCCTCCTAGCGACATTGCCCTATCCTCTCGGGGCAGATCTGGAGCTCGGGGGGGGCGGGGGTGTTGGAAGGCCACTCCTCAGGATTGAAGTTCATGAGGGCATTCCCGGCCACCTCGAGAAACTGGATGTGGAACAACCTCCGGGTGTCGGAATTGTACACACAGTAGAGGATGTAGGCATTCTGGAGGGCCAACTGAAGGAGGTATTTGAGGAGCTTCTGTGTCCACCTCCTGGTTCTCCTGGCGAAGGGATAATATTGGATGAGTTGATCAAAGAGATCAACTCCTCCCATGTGCCTATTGTAGTTCCCGATAACAGTAGGCCGTTGGACACAAAACTCCTCATATGTAACTTGGCCCTGCTGACGTGTCTTCTTCCGCTGAACGACCTCTTCTTGGATGGGCTCATGACTGGTCGTAATCGTGGGCACGAGTCGGACCAACTTCCAACAGATGACGAAGACATCTCCCTTCTGCCGCCACTCTGTCTCTCCTCTTGCCAGATGTTGCGGTTGGCTAGCGAACCTCTTGAGGACATTCGGGGCCCCACGCACCAACCGAAGGGTACCACTGACGTGCACATCTGCTTCATACAGTTCCTGGGCCAGGTATACCGAGTTACAATAATTATCCATAAACAGGTGGTATCCCTGGTTACGGAAACAATCCACAAGACCGAAGACAGTGTCACGCAGCGTGGAGAAGACCCCGGAACACACACAGAGGTCCTTGACGTTTCCAGTGTTGGATTCCGTAATAAAAAATAACTTCACACCATATTTCTTTGGCTTCTTGGGGTTGTACACTTTTATGCTTAGACGTCCTTTGTATGGCATCATCCCCTCATCCAAAGAAAGGTTCTGGGAAGGAACCACGAGAAACTGGGTCCATTCACGAATGTACTTCAACACTGGGCGGACTAAGATGAGGCGATCTGGGTTATTCCGGGGTATGGCCATTTAGTTGAAGGCGTTGAAATACCTGTCCAACGCCAGGAAACTATCACGGGGCATAATCCCGGGCACAGTGGGCATTCATAAAAAAAAAATTCCGCCTCCAATATTGCCTGACGTTGGCAGCAGGCATCATTCCAAAGAAAATGTGGAGCCCCAAAACATGCGCCATGTCCGTAAGTTGCAGCCCCGCCATCGATACAACAACATCATCTGCAGTTCCTCACGGCAGTACCAAGCGTAATCCGCCGTCTCTGCAACGAGGTATTCCAGCAATTCCCATGTAAGGAAGAGCTGAATGAACCCCAGTGCAGTGAGAGGCACAGGGACAGTCAGTCCAGGTACTGCCGTGAATGGGTGCATGTTAGGTTGGGTGGGGTCCTCCAACCACCCATCATCACTTTCGGATGAACGGTCTTCACCTAGGCTGCTGCAACGTTGCGACCTTTTACGGGCATGTGCGCAGGCACGACTTCGCACTCCCCCCCACTGGGCCATCTCCCTCACTTTCACCATCACGTTCTGATCCGTCCCAACCAGCCACAATCGGTGCCTCCTCCTCCTCAGGCAGCCTTCTACGGGCATGTGCGCAGGCACGACTTTGCAACAACAACAACAACAAACCCCACTGGCCCATCTCCTCACTTTCACCATCACTTTCTGTCTCGTCCCCACCAGCCACAATCAGTGCCTCCTCCTCCTCCGACTCTCCCTCATAAGCACTGAAACCACTGAACTCCAGTTCACTTTCATGCTCTGGCTCTTGTACGGACATTGGGGGCAAATACTCGTCATCACTGACATCGGGCGTGATGTCCTCATCACTAGATGACCAACTGCCATCAAAATGAGGACTTTCCACCTGTTCTCGATCGAGCTCCAACAAGTATTCATCAATTTCCTTTTGTTGGAGGCCTCCCAAATGTTTACGAATGCCTCTCAGGACACCCCGATGTTTCCTAGGGGTCGTAAAAGGCACAGTGTCCGGCCCTTGGGGCCCACGGTCACTTTCGGCCACACGTGGCCGTACAACACGGCGCTCATAAGATGGATCACCTTGGGTGCTTGATCCCTCTCCAGCATCCAAGTTTAGAACGCGTCTCACACGCTCACTACCGACAGGCAATACGCGCCTTTCAGAGTCCTGACGACGTTGGGACATCTCTGCGTACGTCCTATTGCATCACAAACACGCTTACACTTGCACAAGTTCGGCAAAACACGAACGCGTCAAGAAATCGCTCTCTGACGATGCGCTGATGCTTTCTAGTGGGAGAAGAAAGAAATTCGCGCATGCGCAGCTGGGTCACGCTTGTAAACAAAACAACACCATGATCCGTGAACTCCCAGCATCCCTCAAGGAGCGTGATTTAAAATTTTTTGCAAACTAGGCCTATAACTATTTTTCCGTGAATATTTAAAAAAATTTTCTGTAGTCGACGTATTTTACGTCCACTCGGCACCCGACAGACAATTTTTGTCAATGTAAAATACGTCCAGTCAGAGTTAAAGGTTTAAACACAAGAAAAACCCTCTAAAAATGCTTATACATGACTATTTTAATAGTTTTATCACAAAAAGTGCATTTAGTTATGAAAATATGGTAATTAGTGAATATTTCTCAGTGAAAAATCCCGCGAATGGGCGAACTTTCGGCGAATAATGGGTAGATATGTTCCACAGAGAAATCCACGAATACGTGAGTTCGCGAATCTTGAGGATGCAAATATGGGGGTTTACTACACACACACATATACATACACAAATACATATATATACAGTATGTGTATATATATATATACTATGTATGTATGTATGTATATGTATGTATGTATATATATATATATATATATATATATATATATATATATATATATATATATATATATATATACATACATATACATACACACAGTCATACCCCGAACTTAGACAAGGTTAGGTGGTTCCAGAACCCCTCGCACAAGGAGAATTTTCTTATAAGTTTGGCAGCACAGTCTCTAAAAATGCTAATAAATGCTTATTTCTAGAGCTTAAACACTAAATATGACCCTAATCATGCTCCCTAAGTATTAAGCTAACTTTTAAATAAAATTAAAGTCACTAACTTCATATAAAAGTTAGCTTAATACATTACCCTTAAAAAAAAAAATAAATAAATGGTTGACATAAAAATAGAGAGTTGGAAGAGAACTTCTCTCTCTCTCTCCCCTTTCGACCGATATATTTTAAGAAGTCTTCTCAACCTAGGTTATAAGAACTTCTTTATTCTGTCTCTTTCTTTTTACTGAAATGCTTTTTCATGAACAGTGTTTTTCATTTGGACTAATACAACTCTTAGTTATTATGCCTGTATGTTTTAGAATGTATTTGCCACACTAGCACATTTACAGTTCATAGATGGTACAGGTAAAAGTAGATAAAATTAAACTCTACTATACAGGAAAGACGTACGAGAGAGAGAGAGAGATAAGGGTTGTCCTTACTTAAGAGAGTGAAATTACTTATTGGTTATTATGGAGACAGATAGAATAACACACACAAGAGAGAGAGAGAGAGAGTTGCCCTTACTTAAAATAACAAGTTGAATTATTTAGGAATTATTTCGGAGACAGAGAGAATAACATGGGAGAGAGAGAGAAGTTATTCTTATGTTAGATATCAAAAGATGGAAGTTCATGATTTATGAAGGAAAAAGAAAGAGAAAGAGAGAGAGAGAGAGATAGTACATAGAAATCCTTTGACACGCTGTGGCCAATGATTGACATACTTGACAGCTTTGCCCTCAGCCCTCTCTTTGAAGGTTTCACAAAAGATTAGGAAATTATATTTCTTGAAAATATCACATTAATTTATTGTAGAAATGTGTAAATTTGGTAATTACAGTTATGCTATTATTATTTTTTTATTATTATTGTAGCCTCGTTAATCTTATTAATATTTGAAAATTTGTACTTATTAGGTAAATAATTTATTTATCATGCAAAGCAAATAAACATATGCATTGTAACCATAAAAATTTCCTCATCTCAGTAAGAGAGAGAGAGAGAATTATTATTTTTATTTAATGTTATTTAACCATTAAACACCCAGCCTCTATTTACAAAAGTGTCTGCCGTATGCCAGTGGGGTTTGGGAGTTAGAGCCGAAGCGGAAAGAAAGTTTTTAAAAAAAAATCACAGCACGCTTAGTTTTTAAGATTAAGAGTTCATTTTTGGCTCCTTTTTTTGTCATTGCCTGAAGTTTAGTATGCAACCATCAGAAATGAAAAAAATATCATTATCATATATAAATATTGGAATATATGACAGCGCGAAAAAAAAATTTCATATATAATTGTATACAAATCAAGCCGTGAGCAGAACGGTTAAAGCTAATGAGCTTTTTTTTTTTTTTTTTTTTTTTACACTAAATTGTGATGATTTTGGTATATAACAAATTGTAAAACGATCAAAGCAACACAGAGAAAATATCACAAAATGATGCATGAATTTGTAACGCGCGGACGTAAACAAAAGTTTTTTTCAAAAATTCACCATAAATCGAAATTTTGTGCTAGAGACTTCCGGTTTGTTGCAAAATGAAGGTAAATGATTGAATATTACTAGAATGTAAGAGGTTTAGCTTACAATTGCATTTTTCTACCATTTCGGTCGAGTCAAAGTTGACCAAAGGTTGAAATTTTGGCACTTATGATTTATATGAAAATATTTCAAAATTGATAAAAGCTACAACCATGAGTTATTTTTTGTTGTATTCTACATGAAATTGCACACATTTTCATATATAAAACTTTATGTAACATCTAATAGAAAATGGTGCAAAAATTTTGACAAAGTGACTAAAGAATTTCTGAGATTTTCAGCAGAGTTAGCGCGTGCTGACGTAAGGAAAAAGTTTTTTTCAAAAATTCACCATAAATCGAAATATTGTGCTAGAGACTTACTGTTTTTTGCAAAATGAAGGTAAATGATTGAATAGCCTATTACTAGAATGTAAGAGTTTTAGCTTACAATTGCATTTTCAACCATTTCGGTCGAGTCAGAGTTGACCGAAGGTTGAAATTTTGCCACATATCGTGATTTATATGAAAATATGTCAAAATTGATAAAAGCTACAAACATGAGTTATTTTCGTTGTATTCTACATGAAATTGCACACATTTTCATATATAAAACTTTATGTAACGTCTAATAGAAAACAGTGCTATAAAACTTTATGTAACGTCTAATAGAAAACAGTGCAAAAATTACGACAAAGTGCCTAAAGAATTTCTGAGATTGTAAGAGCCTGATGCCGTCTCTTCCAAACACGTGTGTGTTCGTGTGTTCGTGTGTTCGTCGTCCATCGGAGTGGCGAGACGTTTGGCGCCTTCACAAACAGAAGCATACACACAGTTTGATACAGAAGATTTGTTGGAACATTATGAGTACATGATTAGAATGCTTGCATGGCAATGCAATTAGTATTGATTGTACATACATCAAGACAACAATGGTTAGGGAGAAACAGACGGAAATATTGTATGGTTGAAATCACGTTCCTTTAGAGAAAGAAAACAAGATGCTCTTGTTGTCTTGTCCACTCCGATGGATGATGAACACACACGTGTTTGGAAGAGACGGCGTCAGGCTCTTACAAGATTTTAGCAGAGTTAGGGTGAACGTAAGGAAAAGTTTTTTTAAAAAATTCACCATAAATCGAAATATTGTGCTAGAGACTTCTCGTTTGTTGTAAAATGAAGGTAAATGATTGAATATTACTAGAATGTAAGAGTTTTAGCTTACAATTGCTTTTTTCGACCATTTCGGTCAAGTCAAAGTTGACCGAAGGTTGAAATTTTGGCACTTATCGTGATTTATATGAAAATATGTCAAAATTGATAAAAGCTACAACCATGAGTTATTTTTTGTTGTATTCTAGATGAAATTGCGCACGTTTTCATACATAAAATGTTATGTAACGGTTAATATAAATCGGTGCAAAATTTACGACAAAGTGCCTAAAGAATTTCTGAGATTTTCAGCAGAGTTAGCTGATGCTTTCTTTTGGGATAAGAAAGAAATTCGCGCATGCGCAGCTGGGTCACGCTTGTAAACAAAACAACAGCGTGATCCGTGAATTCCCAGCATCCCTCAAGGCACGTGATTTAAAATTTTTTGCAAATGAGGCCTATAAGTATTTTTCCGCGAATATTTAAAAAAACTTTTTGTAGTAGACGTATTTTACGTCCACTTGGCACCCGACAGACAACTTTTGTCGACGTCAGTCGGCGTTAAAGGGTTAATTGCGGTCGCCTGCATTGAGCATGAACAGGGTAAAATACTCATGCAGCCCTACTGTACCACCTTTGTTGCCATGTTCAAATACCTTAACATGACAGTGCCTCCCGTCATTCATCGTACTGCACAGCTAATTCATCATCATCATCATCTACAGCATACTGAAATCAACATTCATCACCAGTTACTACTCGTATGATTTAACTTTATTATTTATTATTATTAGGGTAACCAGTGTCGTATTACATAATAATATTTAATTTCTATTACTATTATATGTACAGTACTGTAGTACAGTATTATTATTGATTTACATGATTATTTAATGTTATTACACAATAAGTATGAAAATACAGAATATTGCTGTACGAAAAAGACAAAAAAATATGCATCCACAAATATGGAGTTTCCCACGAATATTTTTATAGAAATGTTCCATAGAAAAGCCCGCGAATGCGTGAGTTTCTAGTGAACATTTTTTGGATAGGTTCCATAGAAAAACCCGCGAATGGGTGAGTCCGCGAACCTTAGAACGCGAATACGGGGGTTTCGCTGTACATCGATACAGATAATTTTCCCCATGATCTAAGAAGGCAAGAGCTGGGGTTGCAATACATGGCTAGAATGAAAAGTGCTTCCAGAAATCCCTCCTTTCAAGCACTAAAGGAAACAGACTCTCGAAATTTTTCTTGTACAAGAGCTTCTAAACCATTCCAAATTCGACTGAATGAGGAAGTTAGGAGTAATCATCTAAAATCCCAGAAAATCCTGGAAGTAGAACATCCTGTAAATCCTCCATGGTTTATTCCAGAAGCAGTAGTATGTAAAAATTGTTTAACAAAAAGGACTGCACTGAAGAAGACATCAGGGGAAAATTCTTAGAGCACAACATTACCATTGCTAATCATACAAAGATCTATACAGATGGATCAAAGTCTGATAGTGGTGTTGGTTACGCTGTTATTCTAGGTGATACAGCACACACAGCTGAATTACCTGACTCAGCATCAATATTTACAGCTGTAGTCTCTGCCCTAGATTTAGTTTTTCAAAGTAGTGACACTAATTTTGTCATATACTTAGATTCTAAAAGCTCTTTAGAAGCTATTAACAAACTTAATAGCTTTCATACATTATTTCAAAAAGTTCAAGAGTGGCTCTTTTGTATTGTTGTCAGCGTAAATCACTCTCTTTCTGTTGGGTCCCTTCTCAAGTGGGGATTCGCGGAAACGTGACGGCAGACGGAAGCGAAAGCTGCTAGTATTTTATCAGAAACGACTTTTAGAAAAGTGCCTCATACAGACCTAAAAGGTCCTATTAGATCTTATGTTTTAAGTAAATGGCAAGCATTTTTAGAGGGTTTTTCTTGTGTTTAAACTATCAAAATAGGCAGTTCTAAGTGTTTTTAGAGGGGTTTTAAGTATTCGCAGATTTAAGCTATTCGTGGATTTTAGCTATTCGTTGGGGGTGCAGTACTGAATTATATATATCACATCATTCATTAAAATTCATATCTTTATTTTATTTATTGGTCACATCGCTTCATTTTATTTATTAACCATTTTCTTCAATAATTCATGAATTCATTTACCTTAACAATTTATTTTCTCTTCTTTATGGCACTGAATGGCCTTCTTGGCTCCAATGCCTGGGCTTTTGCCCTAAATATCATAATATCATACATCCATCCATCCATCCTAACCTCACAGAAGTTGTAGGTATTGCTGTACTTCACTGTGTCCAATAATATTGTATGTATTCTCATATTACTTTGCGATCAGTGTTTTGGTTTGGAAATAAGCTGAGGGCGATTACGCAGTAAGTTTATTTTGCTGTATTTAACGCAATTCAGAGTGATTTTCTTGCTTCTAGTCAGTGTAAATGAATCTCTAGGTACTTTATTTATTTGTGACAAGGTTATTTTTTTTTTATACGAAGTGTTTTTAAGTCGAAATACAGGCAGTCCCCGGTTAACGGCAGGCTCGGGTAATGGTGATCCAGTTTTATGGCGCTTGTGTAGCGATGAAAATTGGCAATTTTTGGCGCCAAAAATCGCCGATTTCTGCTTATCAGCGCTGATAATTCAGTATTGGCGCCAATACATACCTAACAGAGGCGCCGATAACTGAAATTTGGCACTTTTTGACGCCAATAAGCCCGAAAATCGCTGAAAAAGCGCCGGAAATCGCCGATTTTCTGTTATCATCACACAACCAGAACGGAACCCCCGCCGATAACCGAGGACTGCATGTATGACTTAAATACATCTTGTTGTGAACTAAATTTAGTTATTTTTTCATTAATAGATAGTGTTTGGACATTATTTTTTTTGTTTTTGTAAAAAACTCAACAGATCCCGTTCACTATTTTCACTTTATTATTTTCATCATAATTGGAGCTTTACGTATATATCTTTTATCGGCATGAAAACAACAGTAAAATGTGTTCTTTCATGCCCAGTAGTTTTGATTAAAATATTTTTCTCTCCAATTTTATTTACGGTCAAGTTTGATGGCATATCGAAGTTTATGGTTATGTTGCCGATGCACAATATTTTATAGTTATTAGCAGCTTCAGCTACAACTTGTAGCTTAAATTTAACAGTATATTTTCATCCCAATCTTTTCTCCATAGCAAAGAAAGGTACAGTATAAAAATATATCAGTCCTGTTCTACTTAACGTCATTTGTAACATAACTTTGGTAATTGTTTACTATCATACGATGGTTGAAATGGAAGCAAAACAGCTGTTTCTCGTTTGATTGTTTATGGCTGTACGCATTTACGCATCGAGTACGTATAACGTTACTAACAATACTGTACTTTTATCATCCTCTTTTACTTTTTTAACTTAACTAGAAGATGGGATAAAGAGATGGGGGAAAAGAAGTTAGTCTATTGTAATTTAGAGGAAAAGAAATTAGTCTATTGTAATTTGGTGGTGGTTGCATGATTGTATGCTCCTGTCTTCGCCTGTTGCGTACGAAATATAAAAGTATTTTCAAAATATTGTCATATAGGTATTAATTGCTAACCCCATTGCAAAATCTAATTACCACAAGGTGAATTATAGTAACAGAAGCACTACCTGTATTGAGACAAAGTGATCTAGGCTGTCCACTGTCAAATCTTTTAACCTTTAGGACGTTGCCCAAAGGGCCTGGGACACTTTTCCCTGTGTACTGTGATGACTGCTCAACAAGTTGTGCAGCTCCTCCACCTCCCATAGTGGACAGTTTACATCTCGCCTAAGGTGTTCTGTGGCCAAGATTGAATGTGAGTTGGGGACTGACCCCATCCCTTCTCTCTTTTATCTTTCCTCTCTCGCAGAGAGAGATGAGTAGCCATCTGTCACACGCTGGTCAGGCAGGCCATGCAGGTGAGCCCACATAATTGAGTACCCTGTCTATAATCTTAGATAGATCAATAGATGCAAGGCCTCCCCTCTCTCTAGCAAGGGGCGAGAGGGGCTGACGATAAAACAACCTGTTGGTTATCTCTAGTTTTATTGTCTCCGACGCTCTGGGTTCATCCAAGCCTTTTTTGGAGCAATGTTGCTACAGTCACTTATTAATTTGAAAGGTCCAGAAAAGTGTGACAGTTGAACACACAGTTGTTCACACTTTTGTTCAACATGTCAGAGGCATGGGCTCTTTCCTTTGCTCTTATAACCAGGAAGGAGGCCATGGGAGGTTAACTACCAGTCATTTCAGAAGCTTATTCAGAATCCTCCCACCAAGGAAATAAGTCTTCCTGCTGTAAAGACTGATGGTTTGTATATTGTGTAGGAAAATGACAAATTTTTTAAGTAATTTGTATTTTTCCTAACTACAAACCTGAGGCCTTTACATTTATGCTGCCTATATCAAACCACCCCTCATTCTGCTCCCTGGGCCAAAAGGCAAAGTGAATGCATACCGACGTGGTAGGCGTGACTCCCACCTGTAGTTGGTAGTTAACTATATATTTAACCACCTTGTTTAAAGTTGAATGGCCAGTCCCCAGCTGCCAGCAGAAGCATATTCTCAGTGTAAAAACCTCAGGTTTGTATAGTTAAGAAAAATACAAATTACTTTAAAAACTTGTAATTTTTTTATAAATAGGGGAAAGTAGGGTAGAAAATTGCTTGCTGTGTCAAGTTTTCAGTTTAAAGTGTGATGGTTGTTGTATATAAGCATACTGAGTGTACTGTATATAGGTATGCAGTGTTGACAAGGTAGGGTGAGGAACATCTGTAGATTTGTTTACTCGCTTTATCTGGATTTTGCCATTATCCACAGGTCCTTTGCTTAATCCGCACAATCGAGGGATTATATATGAAATACAGTATTTCCTTATGTTTAATTGCTATTTTTAATAACTAAAGATATAGGAATATGCAAACCAAAAGGGCTAAAATTCATTTTTATTGGGTGTAAATGAAAGAAGAATAAGTGTCTTATGTCTTATTTAGATTATATTGTTGTAGTAATGCTAACCTTCATTTTTGTTTTGCAGGCATAATACATGGGAGCCGATTGAAAACATCTTGGACGTGCGTTTATTAGAGGCTTTTGAGGAAAGGTAAGTGATTTGGTATAGAAACTGGTGAGTGTGCATACATAGCAGTTAGTCATGGACATCATCATCATCAGTTTTTACAGACGGCTTCTTGGATAAACACTGTACAGTAGATATTTGTTTCTACACATATACAAACCTTCGTTCTTTATGTAGGATTTAGCTTCAGGCATGAGCTGGAGACTGCCATTGCCATTTAAACTTGCTGACAAGGTAGTCATCTATTGACAGGTAGGGGGAAACTCTGCCTACCTGTCTGTTTGAACTTCATTTTGCTTCCAGCCACCATTGTTTACAGATGTCGTTGCTGACACAGTGACCCAACCTTTGCTGCTGCTGCTGCTGTTTTTTTTTTTTTTTTTTTTTTTTTTTTTTTTTTTTGGTGTGTCTGACATAGCTGAAAATGTACCAAATCCACAACTTGTAGCCATCTTCCTCCAACCATAGGGAGCGTGTAATTTTGAGATGCTGTGAGTGGCCATATGAACAGTGGGTGAAGTTTGCCTTGAGGGGGAAGAGAAAGTAGTAGTTCTCCCAGGTGTCATTTTGGGGGTAACTCTCCTCCAGTTTCTTCTAAGGAGTCTTCAGTATCTTTCTTCCCCCTGCAAAACTTTCATGTGTTTTTGCTTAAGGGTAGCTTCCCTTTTGCTAACTCTCATAGATTGTTTGGTGGAGCTGTGTGTTAGAGAGGGGGGGGGGATCATTCTGGCAGGAAGTCTCATAAGACATCTGGCAACCATTCTTCTATGAAGAAGACTGGCGGGCTTCATGTTAGTGGTGCCGAGTGTACCACTGCACCCATTGCTTCATACATGGGTGCAACAGCTACTTGGGGTTCCCTGGAACCCAGCCTATACCTGAGTGTGCAGGTGCTCATGTTTTAGTCATGACCTGGGTGTTTTGGTAAACCGTGAGAAATTGAATCTCACTCCAAAGAAGAGGGTAGTTTTTCAAACTCGCGCATCAGCATCAGGGAGGTATCGCAGAAGTTTGTATCTTATCAGGAACAACTCGCTTGGCATTGGCAGGTCTTTCTAGGTCACCTGTCATCCTTGGAGAAGCTGGTTCCTCATGGGTGGCTTCACCTCCATTCCTTGTATTGGAGGCTGAAGGAGTCCTGGCCTCTGTTGAGAGACCCTACTTTTCTTCCGGTTCCTCTCTCAGAGGAGGTAAGGTAAGACTTAGCCTGGTGGCTGGACAACAGGAATCTCACAGTGGGAATGTCCCTCAGCAACACCTCCACCCTTTTTAGTTTTTTGTAAAAGAAAACTATTGAGATGGCTATTTGTCTGTCCGTCCTCTCTTTTTCTGTCCGCCCTCAGATCTTAGAAACTGCTGAGGCTAGAGGACTGCAAATTAGTATGTTGATCATCCCCCTCCAATCATCAGTCATACCAAATTGCAGCCCTCTAACCTCAGTAGTTTTTATTTTATTTAAGGTTAAAGTTAGCCATGATTGTGTCTTCTGTCCCGGCATCCCAGCACATGGTGCCCCTGCCTCCACGATTCACTGTGGCCTCGCCTTCCCATGCTCCCTCTTGGATGGGGGACTTGACCGCTATCCTGAAGAAGATGACAAAGAAGTCGAGGAAGAGGTCTCGTAAGGTGTCGTCTATATCAACTTCAACTTCATCTTCATCTTTGTCGTCTGCTACCTTCCCCCCTCCTCTTATGAGGCTCGTCGGCATAAGAAGAGGAAGGCTGCCCCCCCCCCACAAGAAGTCCCGCCACGCAGGTTTTAAGGGACTGCCTCCTTCCACAGGGGAAGCAGTGGGATCTCTCATCGGCTCATCCCAGCCTTTGGGCTTGGGAACTGAATCACTTACCTCGCCAGGGTTCTTTGTTTCGGGAGCCACGGGCACGCAGACCTCGGTTTGCGCTCCCGTTGCCAGTCCTAAGAATCCCGCTTCTAAGACTGGTGCTGTTGGGTGCTCGACGGAGTTGAGTCACTCGGAGTGCTCAAGTCTCTAAGGCAGTGATTCTCAACCGCTGTGCCACGGCACACTGGTGTGCCACGAGATTATTTTAAGGTGCCGCGAATCATCGTCACGGAACACCGGAAAAAACGAAAAATGGCTTTCGATTTCGGGTTCACGTGATGAACAGTAAGGCTTTCTGTTGTAAGCAGTATGGTGATACTGACAATTATCTAAAATAAATAGTTGTTCGTAAAAAACTCTGCCGTTTTAGTCCGTCTCTTCATTATTATGAATTGTGTATTATAAGTGGAGATGGCCATCGAGTTGAGATTTCCTTGTTATTGTGATAAGCGTGGTCCTGTCTCGTCTGTGAGGCATGGTGCTGCCTCATAACTCTCGGCGTCTTGCTGGCGGTTGTGACTGCGCAGTTGGCCAGTCAGATTCAGTTTGGACTAATGGTACTACCTGGACCCCGGCAGAGTACCATATTAGCATCTGGGTTTTTCCATTCAATCTGTTTTTTGTATTAACTGGTGATCTGGGGTTTTCTGATAATTCCCATTAGCCTCCTGCATCGTGTCAGTGTACTTCAGGACGAGAGTCCAATCTTAATAGGGCGTTAATTGGTTTCAGTGCAACCCTTCACAATAGATAAATTCATTGAATGCAACAAACTCCAACGCCAAATATGCAAAAATTCTCTATAATAGACAGTATAACGATAGTTATCTGAAGTTCGAATTTTCTTGGTCTGGAGATGTTGATCAACCAAGTCCATTATGCGTAATTTGCGGCGAAAAAATGTGAAATGAATCCACTGGCACCAAACAAGTTAAAAAGACATTGCACTACTAAACATTCCTCTCTGCAAGATAAAGATCTCGTTTATTTCCAAAGACTCTTAGATCAGCCATCAAAGCAACGCAATGTTTCTGAGGAAACAATGACCGTTTCTGGACGGGCTCAGCTTCCTTCAATTGAGGCGGCAGAAATAAAAGCATTGAAATCTAAATCTCGCACTCCTGTTCAATCAGTCATACTGCCCGCTTGCAAAAAGATAGTTGAATCCATGTTTAGTGAAAAAGCTGAAAAAGAAATTGACGAAATCCCATTATCAAACGATATAATATATAGGAGAATTTTAAATTTATCTGAAAATTTTGAAAAAAAAAATGTTCTGAAAAACTTAAGGATTCTATTTTTGTATTAACAGTTGATGAGTTCACCGATATCAGCAACATTAGTCATTTGCTTGCATTTGTTCGTTTTATTGATGGCGGTGTTGCAAAGGAATGTCAACAACTACTAGAGGTCAAGACATTTTTAATATGATACAGGCTACCTTAAGGAAATGAATGTAACTTGGAAGTCTTGTGTCGACATTTGCACTGACGGAGACTCATGTATGACAGGTTATATTAAAGGATTTGTATCCCTCTCAGAAAAAGAAAACCAGACCTTACCCGTACCCATTGCTTTTTACATAGAGAAGTTCTCGCTTCAAAAATATCGCAAGAAGATTCAAAACAAGTGTTACACCAGGTAGTTGAAATAGTCCATTATATCAAAAGTAGGCCTTTGAAGTCAAGATTATTTAAACAACTAAGCAAGGAAGTGGGCTCCCAGCATGTTGGATTACTAAAGCATACCGAAGTTCAATGGCTGCCGAAAGGTCAAGAGTTAACTCGTGTTCGCGAATTACACCAGGAATTAATAGCATTTTTATGACCGAGAAAAGCAGAGAAAGTTCCGTGAATATCTTCGTTGCGAATTTTGGATGTCTAAACAGGAATACTTCAAGACATACAATCAACACAAATATCACTCAGACACATATATAACCCCACCACAGCCACACTCACAGGAATAATAATTTTGTATCTTCTATTAACCCTTATCGTCGTAGTCAAACTAAGATCAACCTTTTCTGGGCCCCTCCGAACATCCTAATGACAGCACCTATACGGAAATCACACCCCCTATTTAAAATCGCCAACGGAGCATTGGTAGATTTACCCACTCCAGCTAACATTTCTATTAAAGTTCTGTAAAGTTCATTCAAGTTCTGTAAATACCTTGTCCACCATAATACTCGGATCAACCACCGTCTCCCAACTGAGAGTAAACAGAGCCGCCCCCTAAAACCTTCCGTCTGACGCCAATAGTAGAAAGTAAGGGCATAAACCACATGGAACCAGAAAACACAACCACAGGATATAATCTCAAAGACTTAAGCTTATAGTTCTCTTCCATCAAATTTAAAACATATCCAACAAAGCCCCCGATTAAACTGACAGCTAAAGCAAGTAATTTCATAGAGAGAGTTAAACAGATTATAACAGGAGCTGGAAACACAAGTCAAGAGACAGCAGCCCCACCCACCACAGCCCCAGCTCTCAGTCCAAGCATGGGCCAAGCCAAGTCATTAAAACATCAGAGTCACTTACTGAAGAAATTGAACTCAAATTGTAATCTCCACTAAGCCTATAGTAAACCAGACGAAACCTATAACAAATGGTAAGACCAGTAGCCAAAGCCAATAATCAAAAACAAACCTCATTTAAAGGATTTAAAAAAGCTACTTCTAAAATTAAATCCTTAGAATAAAACCCAGCTAAAAATGGAAAACCGCAAAGAGCAAGATTGGCCAAATTAATGCGTATCACCCTAATAGGCATAAAATTGACTAAGCCCCCTATTATTCGAATATCCTGATAATCCCCAACCCTATGATTAATAGACCCAGCACACATGAATAAAAGAGCTTTAAACAAAGCATGAGTTAAAAGATGAAAGAAAGCCAAAGTAGCCCAACCCAACCTTAAGATAGTAAGAAGACATTAACCAGCACACATGAATAAAATGAATAACACCAAAACTAAGAAGCGAGAAAGACTGAAGAAGAAATGAGGGTCTGCTTATCGCACATTCGATCAAATATAGAAGAAGTCGGAAAAAATATAATATTTAAATGCATACCCTTCTAAATTTTGCCAAGTGTGCCGTGATATTCTTATGAGATCTTAGGTGTGCCGTTGAAAAAAAAAAGTTGAGAAACACTGCCCTAAGGAATGGACTGCTGCTGGGTTCTGCCTCTCTCATCCCTAGAGAGTTGGTGGATGCTACGGTAGGCAAGCGTCAGGCTAAAGACAGTGACCACCTTGTACATCAGGCAGTGGCTAAGACCTCTTGGTCTTCGCACACCGCTGCAGCCCAACCTTAGGGTCAGGCTAACACTTCCTCAACCCCTAAGAAGACCCAGACTTTGAAGGGCGCCCATGGGAATACCCAGTCTTCTTCTGCTGGAAAGGGCGTGCAGTTGCGCCCCTTTCAACCCGCTTTCATCATCATCCAGGTGCCATATCCCCAAGGATATCAGCAATCATGGCTCGCCACTCCTCTCTATTTCTGGCTCTCTGCAGCAACTGAGCTGTAGACATTCTTCCTCCAGTCATTCTCACCAATCCATTCATATATTTTTGTCTAGGTCTTCCTCTCAGCCCCTTCCATTGATTTTATCAGTGAGAGAGAGATGTTCTAGTCTTGTCTTCTCACTATGTGACCCACAAATGCCTACTCTCTCTAGTAGCTCCTCATTAGTTTTCCTTTCTGTCCATGATATTTTCAGCATCCTTCCCCAAAACCACATTTCTGCAGCCTGTAACCTCTCCTCGTCTGCCTTCCTCAAGGTCCAAGTTTCACAGCCATACAACAATACAGACCAAACAAAACATTTCACAAACCTTCCCCCTTTGATTCATAGATATTTTTGAGTTGATGACAAATTTCTTGATCTTACCAAATGCATCTTTTGCCATGGATATTCTCTTCCTGATCTCTCTTTCGTATTTTCCATCACTTGTGACGTATCCTAAATAATTAAAACTATCGGTTTGTTTAACTGTTTCAGCATTAATTCTTATATCTGTTCTTGGCGGGATTTCATCTTTGGTGATAACCATATCTTCTGTTTTCTTAATATTTATTGACAGACCTCTTTCTCTGCTTGACTGGTGTAAAGTACTGATTAAAGCTTGAAGTTTATCATGAGAGTTTGCAACAAGTGCTGTATCATCAGCATATCTGATATTATTAATATTGACTCCTCCAACCTTAATTCCCGCCATATCTCTTGAGATCTCTCATTATCATTTCACTATATAAATTGAAGAGATCAGGTGAAAACACACAACCCTGTCTTAAACCTCTCTTGATGTGCCGAGTCTCTGATTCATCATTTTCTACTTTCACTGATGCCTCTTGATTCCAATATAAATTCTTTATCAATCTTAGATCTTTCCCATCGATATTTATCTGTTCCAATATCCTTATAAGGTCTGCATGTCTAACCCGATCAAAAGCTTTTTCGTAGTCAAGAAAGCAAACATATAGATCCTTTTTCACTTCTGTTGCTCTCTCCATCAACATTCTCAAAATAAAAATTGCATTTCTTGTCCCTTTATCTCTCATAAAACCACATTGTTCATTGTCAGTCTCTGGGAGTATCTTATTTCTTATTCAATTCAAAACAAGCTTTAATATTATTTTTGTGATCTGACTCTCATGATACTGATAGTCTGGTGTTTATTGCACTCAAGTGTTCCTGGTATTTTTGGCATTGTGATAAATGTTGATTTATACATCTGTGTTGCAGGCTCTCCATCTTCATATATTCCTTCCACTATTTCCATTAATATATCAATGATGTATTCTCCCAGAACTACCAACATTCCTGCTGCTATTCCATCATCACCTTTTGCTTTATTGCTTTTTGTTTGTTTTAAAGATGCCCCTATCTCTGATCTGATTACACTTGTCCCTCTCTGTTGTCATTGAAGTCTAGATGTTCTATTCTATCCTCATCAAACAATTCTTCAATATATTGTCCATCTTTCCAATATTTCTTTTGACTCCATTACTATGGTTCCATCCACTTTTTTTATACCAGTGCTGATACTTCTATTCTTTTTAAAAGTAATTTCTTTCACCTTATCATACTTTCTCCGTTCATCCGTTTTATCCAAATCTTCTACCTCCTCACAAATCTCATCCACCCATTTCTCCTTTGCCTTTGTGCATTCCCTCTTAATAGTTCTATCCAGAGCTCTGTATCTATCTTCATTTTTACCCTTTTGTTGCCTTCTTTCATCCATCATTATCAAGATATTTTCTGTCATCTATTCTCTCCGAGCTCTCCTTTCTGTTGTTGGTATTATTTCATTACCTTCTCTTATTGCATTCCATATTTTGCCACTTTTGCTGAGGATGTTGGAGCACTTGGCCTTCCTCCTTAAGCTGGCATATCTATTTCTTACAATTGTATTATATTGGTTCTTCATTTCCTCTGTTTTCAATAATTTCAGTTGCCTCTCTGATTTAGGTGAACTCTTCCTGTGATTTTTCAAATTCACCATCACTGTTGCTTCAACTGGTACATGGTCACTATTACAATTGGCTCCATGTCCAGAGGTGTCTTGGGTGGTGCTTAAACCAAGTGTTTGATATAATCTGTTCTCTCTCTAAGCACCAGTCTACAAATCATTTTCCTCTCTCATTTCTTCTACCTAATCCAAAAGGCCCAGCAATATCTGCTGTTCTTCTTTGTCCCACCCTCGCATTGAGGTCACTAATAACCATAATTACTTCATGCGGTTTGCACTGCTCTCTTGCCTGATTTAACTCTAGATAAAATTGATCAACATCCTCTTCATCATGTTCAGACGTAGGTGCATATACTCGTATTATGCATATATTGAATGGTGCGGCTTTTATACGCACCAACAAAATCCTGTCAGATGCAGCCCAATAGCCTGTCAAACATAGTTTCATAGATTTGTCTAACATCACGCCAACACCTCTCTCAGCACTCTGGCCTCCCGAGTATATGAAGGTTCATCCTGGCCATCTAACCTCACTAAGCCCTAATACTTGTAGATTCATTCTTTCCATTTCTCTCTCTACGTTCATTTTCTTTCCAGCCTAATATAATGTTCTAACATTCCAAGTAGCTATCCTTATTTTTCTTGGTTTCTGATGTCTTTGGGTTGTTATTACTTTTCTTTCTTTTCTTTTCCAGTATGGAAAAGGGGGCAAGGGAAAGAAGGGGAAATGCTAGGGGTGGCATTCCCCTCCAGTTGCCTGTTGAGCCATTGGGCAACATGACAGCGATACAGAGCCAAGGCCTGGGTTGTGGATGTCCTTCAGGAGGGATATCTACTCGCCTTCAAGTCTTGGCCACCCCTCACCAACTCTCCGGTCCATCTCCTAACCTACGTTCCTGGTTCGCCGAAGGATCTCGCACTCAGGCAAGAAGTGCAAGCCATGCTGAGCAAGGGCACTGTGGAAGTCGAGTTGGATCGGTCTGCAGGCTTTTACAGCCATGTCTTTCTCGTGGAGAAAGCCTCGGGGGGGTTGGAGACCTCTCTCCCTTGAACCGATTCGTTCGCCAGACTGGGTTGACAGTGGGGATGGTGCGCTCCATGCTTGCCTCCATCAGGGAGAACGACTTCTTGCTTACGGTGGACTTGAAGGATATGTATTTCCAAATACCCATCCATCTGTCCTCTCGCAAGTACCTTTTCTTTATCCTTGAGCAGAGGGTGTTCCAGTTCAGGGCACTCTGCATCGGGCTCTCAACCTTTCCCCAGGTGTTCACGTGAGTGTTCACCCACATGTCAGCTTGGGCCCATTCACACGGGATATGTCTTTTGAGGTATCTTGATGATTGGCTTGTCCTGGCGAACTCTTACTTCCAGTTGCTTCAGGACTGGGATCAGCTCCTCAAGTTTTGCCGCAATCTAGGGATAAAGTACCTGTGCTTGTTGATAGATATGGTAGCAGCAAGAGTCTTGCCCTTGAACTCTCGTATCGGCAGGTTCAGGAAGGCAGCACAGCTGTTCCTGTCTCGACGGGAGCAGCCAGCTTGGCAATGGCAAATCGTCGTCTGTCACCTGTTGTCCTTGGAGAAGCTGGTCCTTCAGGGACAACTTCACCTTCGTTCTCTACAGTGGAATCTGAAGGAGTGCTGGTCCCAGTCTAGAGACCTTCAATCCTTTCTCATTCCTCTTTTGGAGGAAGTGAGAGAGGATCTAGACTGGTGACAGGATGACAGGAACCTCTTATAAGGTAAGAGCGTGCCTGCATACTCCCCCTCCGGACTTGCTTCTGTTCTCAGATGCATCGCCCGAGGGATGGGGTGCACACCTATAGGAGTTGCTGACTTTGGGAGCGTGAAACCGAGATGACAAGCATCTTCACATCGATATCCTGGAGCTCAAGGCGGCCTTCCTGGCCCTCCAAGAGTTTCAGGATCGAGTGTTGGGACATTCTGTGGTGTTGATGAGCGACAACACCACTAGTTGGCAATGTAGGTGCACGAGTGGGCAGTGGCTCGGTAGGGCTGTCAGCCAGAAATATTCCAGGCAAGAGGAATGTAGTGACAGACAAGCTCACTCGGACATCACGGAGAGGTTGTTCGCTCTGTGGGGATGGTCAGTCAGATCTGTTTGCCACCCGGCACAGCAGAAAACTTCAGGTCATCTTTTCTGTCATGCTGGACCCAAGGGGGTGCTGCGGAGGATGCTTTTCATCACCCAAGGGACAACTTTGACGTCTACGCCTTCCCTCCATTTTGTCTGAATTGCAGGATGATCAGCCAAGTGTTAGTCACCCTGAATTTCAGGATAGTTTTGGTGGCTTTCAAATGGCCACTGGCTGCTTGGTATCCCGACTTGTTAACTCTGCTCTCCGAGGCACTGAGAGCAGTTATCCAGCATCTCTTACGAGTGAGAGGCTTTTTGCGCCATGCAGCAACAGAGATGGCTGGATACCTCAGTCCTCTGCAGCGGTACACCAGGGAAAGTGGGCCGTCTTCTGTGGTTGGTGTCATAGATGGGGTCTCTGGTTGGGGCTACTATTCAACAGGTAGGTCGCGGATTTCCTCATCTTCTTTCGCCAAGATAAGCTCCTCTCCGTTTCAGCCATGAGAGGCTGTAGGGCCGCACTCGGCTTAGTTTTGTGGCTGAAAGATGTAGACATCTCTTCTTTCGAGATTTCGTTACTGATGAAAAGCTTCGAAAGTCTTGCCCATCCAGGGACCTCCGGCCCCCTGCGTGGGATGTGGCTCTCGTTTGTGGAACCTGACTTGTGCACCATACTAGACTTTACGAGAGTCGTCAGAAAAATGCATTTGATGTTTTAATGTGCAAAATCTCTATGAAAAATGCATTTCATGCTTTCATGTGTAAAATCTCTATGAAAAACACATTTCATGCTTTCATGTGTACAATCTGTATCGAAAATGTATTATTTTTATTTTTGTACATGCATGAATATGATGCAAAGGTAATTTCAGCACATTCACCTAGTGTACTTTTACAAGATGTGATACTCATTTGCAAAGTTACTGCACTTTTCAAAGATGATACCCCTGCAGAAAATGCTTGTTTAATGTTTGAAGTACATTTATAAGTTTTCATGCTTTTAACTGTAAAATCGATATGGAAAATTTATACTTATATTTCTGTACATAAATATCATACAAGTATTATGTCCATTTGCAAAGTCTTTGTCACAAGGACTTTACATGACCTTGAGATGAGGTTGTTCAGTCGCGCTCATTTGATAAAATGAATTCGTTAATGTAACATCAGAGATGTAACTAAGAGTTGTATAAGTGTCATTCTTTGAAAATTACTCTGTTCACCTCGGAGAAAAGTGCTGGTGCAATCTGTATGTGCATGTAATTACAGCACGTTCAGTTGGTGTACTTTTACAAGATGTGATACCCTTAGTTACTGCATTTTTCAAAGATGATACACCTGTAGAAAGTGTGTATAATTTTTAAGTTTTCGTGTTTTTAGGTGTAAAATCAGAATGGAAAATTTGTATTTTTATATCTGCGCATAAATACGATACAAAAGCAGTACAGTTACTTTATTACAGTATCTCTCTCTCTCTCTCTCTCTCTCTCTCTCTCTCTCTCTCTCTCTCTCTCTCTCTCTCTCTCTCTCTCTCTCTCTCTCTCTCTCTCATTCATTATTGCTCTGTACGTCATTACCTGTACAGTATATAATTTTAAATTGATTGAATTTTACCTGTACTGTACTACCTTCTACGAACATTATGTACATGTTTTCGATATTTTATGGAATTGTACTTTGTTATGATTGTGACACATGACGTTTTGCCTAGTGACGCAAAGAAAACGGCATCCCACGAATTAGGGGTAACATTAGTATACGTATGCACCTACTGTAAATGCGCTATTATGAAACTGTGCAGTACTCAATTTTTATGTTAACCATTTACTGTATTCCTTTTTTAAGGGTAATAAGCTAAATTTTAAATAAAATTACACTAACTTTAGTTCATTTAAAAGTTAGCTTAATACTTTGGGAGCATGATTAGGGTCATATTTAGTACTTAGACTCTGGAAATAAACATTTATTAGCATTTTTAAAGACCATGCCAAACTTACGCGAAAATTCACCTTGCACGAGGGGCTCCGGAACCTAACCTCGCGTAATTTCGAGGTATGGCTGTATACCAAAACCATAGCAATTTAGTGTACAATACAACGAAAAAAAAAATAACTCATTAGCTTTAACCGGTTTGCTCACAGTGTGTTTGTATACAATTATATATGAAATTTTTTTTTGCACTGTCATATATTCCAATATTGATATATGATAATGATATTTTTTTTTATTTCTGATGGTTGCATACTAAACTTGAGGCAATGACAAAAAAAGGAGCCAAAAATGAACTCTTAATCTTAAAAACTAAGCGTGCTGTGATTTTTAAAAAAAACTTTCTTTCCGCTTCGGCGCTAACTCTCAAACCGCGCCGGCATACGTCAGATGCTTTTTGTAAATAGAGGCTCGGTGTTTAAGGGTTAAGTATCACTTTTCTTCCAAAGTGGTCTTGTTTTGGGTGTGAGGTGCCACAGCAGCTCGATTAGGTAGGTGGTATCTCTTGAGGGATCATGGTTTAGTAGTTGTTGAAGCTCCCATCAGCTCTGCAGGCCTGAGGCACAGGGGCCAAAATTGCCATTCTGCATTGCATTGCACATTATCAATCAGTGGCTATATTTGGGGCCCACATTCCACCTCCTATGATAGTGGACCTCACTTGATGAAGATCCTCATCCAACCAAGTACTTGCAGTAGGATCATATTCATCAGGTAAGCAGCAATGAGGATATTTGTAATTGTTGTGGTGTAGAATAGATAGGGAAATTAGATAGAAAAGAGAGAGAGAGAGATAGAAAAGAGAAAAAGTTAGGAGAGAGAAATAAGAATAAAGAGAGAGGCAAAGAACACAGTTGTATCGTGTTATCAGTACGCTGATCGAGGCAGGAACCATAAGCAGTATATCGTGTTGAAGCCATAAAAACAGTCGTAAAAGTGAGAAATAATGGCCTCGTGATTAGGCTAACCAATTCATGAGTCAGCACAGCCTAAATGCTTACAGCAGCTGGTTCTATAGCCCCGCCTTCTCAGAGAAGCGTTTTCGTGGAAGTTCCAGGAATTTGGGGGTTGGCCCAAGTGATGTACTTCTTCGACCTCCAATCAGTTATACTTGGCAGGGGTCTTTCACACTCCCTCCTAAGATCACTTCCAATCAAGTCCTCTAAGGAGAGATTTGAATCACACCCACTACAGTCCTTCCAATCAGCTACTTGAAGGGGAGGCCTTACTGATTAATCCTTCCAATAAGGCTAGAAGGAGGTGGAGATTGCAGATAACAAGTTTTCTAGGGGTTCAACAAGCTAGAGAACGACGAGGAGAGGAGAGTTCAGAACTACTCAGATAACAAACTAACACTATATGCAGGCATTGTCTTTTGTAAAGGAATACCTATTAAGAATCCATTATTAACATTAGAAGAAGAAGCATTTTTCTCTGTAACTGGTCAAACATCTGAATTAAGCAAAGAAGTGAATAAAACAGATTTTCCAGAAAACAAAGATTAATTCAAGTATTAGAAAAATACAGAGATGTAATAGCAATAGAAGGAGATAAATTAGGTAGAACAAATGTCCTAAGACATAAAATTGTATTAAATGATGGAACAAAACCATTCTTTATTCCTAATTACAAATTACCAATAAGCCAAAGACCCATAGTTGATAATTTGATAGAAGAAATGAAGAAAGATGGGGTAGTCATTCCTTCTAAATCTCCATATAATTCTCCATTACTACTTGTTCCAAAGAAAGATGGAAATTGGAGACTTGTGATAGATTATAGAAAGTTAAATTCCAACACATCCCCGATAGAATGCCAGTGCCAGTGATTCAAGATATGTTAGCTCAATTAGGAGGTGCAAGGATATTTTCAGCTTTAGATTTACTTAGTGGATACTGGCAGGTACCTTTAGACGAAGAGTCGAAACCATACACAGCCTTCAGCACACACAAGGAACACTTGCAATTTGAAGTCATGCCATTTGGACTCACTTCGGCTCCTTTAACGTTTGTTAGATTAATGCTTCAAATATTAGGGGATATAGAAAATGTTGCAGTTTACTTAGATGATGTTATCATTTTTAGCAAAGATTTAGAAAGTCACCTCAAAACTTTAGAAATAGTCCTGGAAAGATTAAGAAGAGCAGGATTAAAAATCAAATTAAAGAAATGTCAACTCTTATTGAAATCTTTGGAACACTTAGGACATATAGTTAGTGAAGATGGTCTGCGAATGCAAGCAGGCAAGATAAAGGCAATAGTTGAATATCCAGCTCCTACCAATTTGAAAGCATTGAGAAGATTCCTAGGAATGGTAGGCTACTATAGACCTTTCATTAAGGGCTTTGCTATAATAGCCAAACCATTAACAGAATTAACAAAGAAAGATGTCAAATATGAATGGAATAGAGAACAAGAGACAGCTTTCCAAACATTAAAGAGTAAAATGACCAGAAATCCCGAACTAGTCTACCCAGATTTCTCCAAAGACTTTACTTAGCCTGTGATGCCTCAAGTACCGGGCTAGTGGCTGTATTATTACAAAAGGACAAAACAAGAATGAGAGCAGTATATTATGCCAGTAGAGTTTTGAATGCTGCAGAGAGAAATTATAGCACAATAGAAAGAGAATGTTTAGCATTATACTGGGGTCTAAGGAAATTTAGACACATAATTCTAGGACATAAAGTCATTGTACTTACTGATCACAAACCAATTTGTGTTTTGTTTAAGAAGAGAACTTTTACAAATAACATGAAGTTCAATAGATGGTTCATTAGTGTGCTAGAATTTGCACCAGAATTTAGATATATCCCAGGAAAATTTAATACACTAGCAGATGCATTATCCAGATCCCAAGAAGAAACAGAGAAATGTATTACCACTAATACTTTTTGTTTTAGCTGTCAGGTGGTAGATTTAGATTTAGAAAGAGTACAAATACAACAAGGGATGGATACAGAAATCAGGAATATAATAGGACAATTAATGACAGATGAATCTTTAAAACCTGATTTTGTTTTAATCAATGGATTATTGTATAAAAGACCAACAGAGAAGAATGGTTATTCTTGTCTATACATCCCAAAAACACTAATCAGAGAAGTTTTAGAACTAACACACTCATACAAGTTAGCAGGACATGCTGGAATCAAAAAGACAACTAGAATCCTAACCAGAAACTATTTCTGGCCCCATTGTAGTGAGGATGCCAAGAACTTTGTACAAAATTGTGTAGTTTGTAATAGAAATAAAGTTAACGTAAATCCAAAAGCTCCGCTTGAAAAATACCCATCGGAGTTGAATCCATTTCAAGTCGTATCTGTGGACTTTTTAGGTCCATTTCCTACCACTGTTAGAGGAAATAAACAAATAGTCTTTTTAGACTATCTAACAAGATATGTAGAGATTGTACCAGTAAGAAATAGAGATGCAATTACAGTAGCAGAAGCTCTTAAATCTAGAATTATTACGAGACATTCATGTCCACAAGTTCTTCTTTCTGATAACGCAGCAGAATTTACTAGTGAACTTTTAAGAAATTTATGTGAATTTTATGAGATAAATAAATGTCAAATCACAGCATATAAACCAAGTTCAAATGGAGCAGTAGAAAGAACGAATCGTAAGATAAAGGATATCCTGAAAACTTTAGTTAAACCTAATACAGAAGACTGGGATTTAGCTTTGGAAGACGTACAGTTTACTATAAACAATACTGTAAATGAGACAGTAGGAGAATCACCACACTACTTGTTATACGGATACGAAAAGAGACTACCAAATACGTTACTAGATGATGCAACACCACCCAGACATACTTATAACTACGATGACTATATTGCCTGGAAAACTAGACGTACGTATGAAACAATCAAACAGACGAGGACTAGACTTAAGGAAGCTCGGAGTGTCCAAGCAAAGTACTACGACAAAAATACAGCTAAACTAAAAATTGTAGTAGGTGCTCAGGTATATGTTCAGAATCATGTTCCAGAAGGTCCTAATATAAAAGTATCTTCAAAGTTTAATGGTCCTTATAGGGTATTAGAAGTGTTGAAGTTAAATAATAACTAAAGATCATAAGTGAGAGTGATCGAAAAGAAAGAATTGTTCATACCAATCATGTAAAGGTAATAAAAACAGACTCTTGGTCCAATAAGAGAATAGTTGAATTATTGAAAGAAGATAAACAAGAACCAATAAATAACAAATACAACTTAAGAAAAAGATAAATTTATGTAAATTTATCAGAAAGGTAAATCCTCTCTGATTATTTCTTCTTCATCCATGGAAAATACAACTTTACTCTGCAATATGGATAGTGCGGATGAACCTTCACTTCTCCTTTTTAATAATTCTTCTACTCTTAATCTTTCTTCTTGATGGGACTTTCTTGTGGTATTCTGTGTGGGGATAAATTGTCATTGATTTGAAGACTTATTTGATGTGAAGCGATTACTGCTTAATTCAACTATTTCTTTATTTCCTTCTTGTGTTTTAAACCAGCAATTCTTTATTAAATGTCCTACTTTCTTACAAACTGTCCAGATTCTAGGTTTTCTACGCTCATTTGTAAAATGATTTGTATACCCGCAGTTTTCACAGGCTGTCTTTGGTCTCGCCCCTTGAGCAGAATAGTTCACTTGGGTTGAAGTGTTTGTGTTTGAGTTTTGACCATATCTATAAGGTTTGTGTGGTCCACTCTTTGTTAGATTTTTTCTTCCCCTTTGATCTGGATTCCATTTTCTTTTAGT
Source organism: Macrobrachium rosenbergii (assembly GCF_040412425.1). NCBI lineage: Eukaryota > Metazoa > Arthropoda > Malacostraca > Decapoda > Palaemonidae > Macrobrachium > Macrobrachium rosenbergii. The sequence continues at coordinate 7,425,983 of NC_089762.1, read as the reverse complement.
ATTTTGGGCATATTTCCCTTGGAAGGTATGTGGTCTATTTCCTACTTGTCTGGAATTATCATAGAATTTATTATTCAATTTAAAATTTGGATTATTATTTCTGACTTTCCTTTCATTTTGTGCTTCTGTTGTTCCCACAAATTCCCTGGATAGATTTATCTCTTTCCTTTGGATTTCTTCTCTCATTGTCTTTAATGTTTGAAGGCTTGTTTTCTTGGGATCAAGTTTTATTTTTCTGAAAGCCTTCTTTTCCTCTTCTCCAAGAATATTATATATGGTTCCAAATGACACGTAATTTAATACATGTCGTAGCTCAACTAAGTTATGGGCACTAGCCCCAAACTGATCCTTGTCTCCTATAGTAATACCTGTCTTCATTAAGTCTTCGGTTATTTTCTCTATTGCATTCTCCACGCTTGTGTACAAATTAGCAATTGTTTTACATTGTGGGTTAAGAAATCTAGTTAGGTTATATAAAGCGTCAGTCTTATTTACTGCTTCCCAGAGTGATAAACAAATTTCTTGAAATTCTACATAGTTATTAAGTTTGCTAAAACTTGTGGAATTCAAAGTTTTATGTGCGTCTCCATGTTCTGAGCTGACGAGCAATAAGGCTTCATTTATTTTAGCTCTTTCATCTGTTATTCCCCCTGAAATTATACGACTATCTGCATCTGCTAGCCAATGATTTACAGTATAGGATTCAAGTCTACTTTTGTCAGGATTGGAATCATCCACCTGTCCACAGAAGTGTGTGGCGGTTCTTATGACGGCCGCCTGGTTCATGTTATAAAATTGTAATGTGCGAGTATTATTAGTATTGTTACTATTATTATTATTGTTAGTAGTATTAGAATGATTAACACTATTTTGGTTCTGGTTATTTGTGTTATTATTGTTAGTATTTCCTTGCACTAAAGCGGAGTGGGAATTTAGTCTTGAAATTCAACTTCGTCTAATTGTCGACGGTCTTAAATCGTAATGTGAATGTCTAACAGTGTTCAGTAATTCTTCAAACACTCACTGCATGTCCACATACAAAAAAAAAATTATTCACTCAGAGTACATCAATCATAAAAAAATTTTGTTATATTGTACCAAAATTAAAACAATTTGTCAAATTGTCACAAACAGAAATTTAAATTCTCTATTGAGAATTTAAATTCATCATAATAAGTACACAAAATTATACATATAACTTCCCAAATAATCATCACCAACCGAGTGAAAAAAAAAATAATTCCCTATCTAAATTATTTAATAAATAATTAATTATCATAGAGAGAGTAATGCTGGTATTTATGCAAAAAGAATTTTATTCACTAGAGAGCGTTTTCTTAATTTTCAATCTTATTAAAAGATGCAAAAAAAAATATATCTTCACTTATTTACTTATTAATAGAGAGAGCAAACAATATTTTCATTTATCGCCAACTTACTGTGTTGTTTTGCTGATATCGTGATATCGCTAATTGTTGTGCCTTCTGCGGTGAGTGCTTCGCCGCCATATTCCCGTAAAAAAAAAATCTCACTATGTCTGCATTGTTTTTCGCTGTGGTTTTCCGCCTTCGGAATCTTGTTGAAAGTTCTGTGCGCTGTTTTTCTTCAATCACTCTGTTTGAAATGTCGCAAACACTGGGCTTATTATCGCTGTCGGCATCTTGCTCAATTTGTTGACGGTAACAGTTCAAAATGTTTTTGCTTCGGGACACACTAAAACTGTTTTTATTCACACTCGACATTCTCTTGCAAGCTGCTATTCCTGCACCTAACTTTTTGTCTTGCAAGCTGCTATTCCTGCGCCTAACTTTTTGTTTGCTGGAGTGTTTTTTTTTTTTCTCTCTCTCTTCTTCAGATATACAGTAATATATACTTCGATCTTACACGATTCGAGTTGCGTGAATTCACACACACGAACTTTTCACTTGGAACCTAACTAATGGGCATACGCGATTGTTTCAGACACATGAAATTCTCGAGAAACCCTGCAGAAGTGGGTGTTTAATTTTTGAAGTAATTTACAAGTTTTCATGCTTTTGTGTGTAAAATCTGTATGAAAAATGCATTTCATTCTTTTACGTGTAAAATCTGTATGAAAAATGCATTTCATGCTTTTATGTGTAAAATCTGTATGAAAAATGCATTTCCCGTTTTAATGTGCAAAATGTCTATGAAAAATGCATTTCATGCTTTCATGTGTAAAATCTCTATGAAAAATGCATTTCATGCTTTCATGTGTAAAATCTGTATCGAAAATGTATTATTTTTATTTTTGTACATGCATAAATATGATGCAAAGGTAATTTCAGCACATTCACTTAGTGTACTTTTACAAGATGTGATACCCATTTGCAAAGTTACTGCACTTTTCAAAGATGATACCCCTGCAGAAAATGCTTGTTTAATGTTTGAAGTACATTTATAAGTTTTCATGCTTTTAACTGTAAAATCGATATGGAAAATTTATATTTATATTTCTGTACATAAATATCATACAAGTATTATGTCCATTTGCAAAGTCTTTGTCACAAGGACTTTACATGACCTTGAGATGAGGTTGTTCAGTCGCGCTCATCTGATAAAATGAATTCGTTAATGTAATATCAGAGATGTAACTAAGAGTTGTATAAGTGTCATTCTTTGAAAATTACTCTGTTCGCCTCGGAGAAAAGTGCTGGTGCAATCTGTATGTGCATGTAATTACAGCACGTTCAGTTGGTGTACTTTTTCAAGATGTGATACCCTTAGTTACTGTGTTTTTCAAAGATGATACCCCTGTAGAAAGTGTGTTTAATTTTTAAGTTTTCGTGTTTTTAGGTGTAAAATCAGAATGGAAAATTTGTATTTTTATATCTGCGCATAAATACGATACAAAAGCAGTACAGTTACTTTATTACAGTATCTCTCTCTCTCTCTCTCTCTCTCTCTCTCTCTCTCTCTCTCTCTCTCTCTCTCTCTCTCTCTCCTTCGTAGTTAGCGCTCAAACATACTTTTACAACTTATTATTTCTCTGTACGTCATTACCTGTACAGTATATAATTTTAAATTGATTGAATTTTACCTGTACTGTACTACCTTATACGAACATTATGTACATGTTTTCGATGTTTTATGGAATTGTACTTTTGTTGATTGTGACGTTTTGCCTAGTGACGCAAAGAAAACGGCTTTTACTCTGTGACAAAGAAAACGGCATCTCATGAATTAGGGGTAACATTAGTATACATACGCACCTACTGTAAATGCGCTATTATGAAACTGCAGTACTCAATTTTTATGTCAACCATTTACTGTATTCCTTTTCTAAGGGTAATAAGCTAAATTTTAAATAAAATTACACTAACTTTAGTTCATTTAAAAGTTAGCTTAATACTTTGGGAGCATGATTAGGGTCATATTTAGTACTTAAACTCTGGAAATAAACATTTATTATTACTTTTAAAGACAATGCCAAACTTATGCGAAAATTCACCTTTCACGAGGGGCTCCGGAACCTACCTCGCGTAATTTCGAGGTATGACTGTATTTTGCTCGTCGTCGTAAAAAATCTAAGTTTGTTTTGTAGAATTTCGTTTCACAGTATCTTAAATAATTGCACTGATAATTTCATTAATGTTCGTTTGTTTCGTCTCGCCTTCTGGATCCAAATACGCTGCCACCATTTGTAAGGTCTCTCTCTCTCTCTCTGCACGGAATATTGGAGTCAGCTAATGACAGAGGATAAGTTTCATCTCAAAAATGGTGATTATTATAATAAAATAAATTTTTTAGGCTACTTACACTCTGTCATTGAGAACCCTCTCTCCTCCCCTCTCAAGAGATTAAGAGATGAATGACAACCAAAACAATCCCTGTCTTACCCCCCATCCTCTGAAGATTAAGGGTATTTAGTCATGAAAATACTGTTATTAGCGAATATTGCTTTATGAAAAAATCCACGGATCAGTAAATTTTCCACGATATATTGGGAGATACATTCCACAGAAAAATCTGCAAATAACTAAAGCTGAGAATGCTGAACTGTGATATAGCAGGGGTCAACTGTACATTCTTTAGACCCTGCATGAGTGAATGTATTTAATGTATGCTTGTGTTTCAGTGAAAGAGCATATCCCTTTTTGAAGTTTTTAATTGTATTTTAATTCATTCACCACCATGCCAAATGACCCAGTACTTGGCCTATGGCAGAGGTGGGCAACCTGTTGCCCGTGAGCACACTCCTGGTCTTTGATGGTCTGACAGTGCTCTTCAGGTGAAGTGAATTTAGTGCTCGCAAGCATTGATGCAGCTCGTTTCATAATTAAACATTTATAAGTAAATACAATTTTGTTAAACTATGAGGGTGCCAGTAGACAAAAATACCCAACACATAACATGCCACTGAAAAGAAAAGTAAAATTATTTATATGGGCATATTTTCTGTACAATTGTATTTTACTCGAAAAAATCACGGGGTTCCTTTCCTGCACCGATATCGCTATCCATGATGCGGCAGGCGAAATTTCCTCCCTCTTCGCCATGGCCACTCTGAAGAATAGGGAAACTTGGTGCTCGTTCTTGTCTAAGGCTGTGACTTCTTCGCAGAGAACGGCTTTGATGTTCGCACCCTTTGACAAGGAGGGCCTCTTCCCAGAAGCAGTAGTGAAAGATGTCCTGTCAGCCATGGATAAGAGGGCGTCGTCACACATCCTGTCTATGTCTTCCACCAGACCGAAGCCTGCTCCCGCTCCTTTGACCAAGATGGTATCTCCTCTTAACAGGCATCCGTTTCGTAACTCCGGGTCCAAACCTTACTCAAGGTCCCGCTCCAACTCCAGGGGTCACAAGTTCTCCTCGAAGCCACAAGGTCGTCATACCAGTAAGTAGGATCCCTGTCCTCCATGTGCCGGTGGGGGCCAGACTCAGCCTCTTTTGGGAGGAATGGAGAGACAGAGGTGCAGATCAGTGGGTGGTGCAAGTGCTCCAGCTAGGCTACCGTCTGCCGTTCGCCCAACCTCCTCCTCTCTCCAATTCTCCCATTTCCTTGACAGCATACTCAAGAGGCTCAGTCAAGTCCGGTCTCTCTTAGGGAAAGCGGTCATCGAAGTAGTGCAGGACGTGTCAACCCCAGGTTTCTACAACCGCCTGTTTGTAGTCCCCAAGTCATCAGGGGGTTGGAGGCCAGTTCTCGACGTAAGTGCTCTCAATATGTACTTAGTGAAATCAAGTTCTCCATGGAAACGAACCGCTCAGTTCTTCAGGCACTAACTCGGGGGGGATTGGATGGTGACCCTCGACATGGAAGATGCCTACTTCCACATTCCAGTACATCAGGACTCCAGGAGATATCTTCGCTTTGTTTTCAAGGACAGAGTTTACCAGTTCCGGGCACTCTGCTTCGGCCTGTCGACAGCCCCTCAAGTGTTCACCAGGATTCTCGCCCCGTTAGGTCATTGGCTCCACCTGGAGGGAGTTCGGATCTCCTTGTACCTAGACGACTGGCTACTCCGTTCATCATCAAGGGACCGCTGCATGGAGGACCTTCACAGAACCCTAAGGTTAGCTCGGGACTTAGGGATTCTGATAAACACGGAAAGTCAAGCTTAGTTCCTTCGCAGAGGATTCTTTATTTGGGGATGACTCTGGACAGTCTAGCTTTTCGGGCTTTTCTGTCTCCCAAAAGGGTCTCCTCCTGCCTTCAGACGGTGGAGAAGTTTCTCCTCCTGGACAGTTGCTCCGCCCATCAGTGGATGGCTCTCCTGGGAACCCTGTCGTCAGCGGAGCAATTTGTAAGGTTAGGCCGTCTGCACATGAGACCCTTACAGTTTTTCCTCAGGGACTCCTGGGACAGAAGGACCCAAACAGACTCCACGGTCTTCAACATTCCCCCCCGACGTCAAGGGGCATCTTTTCTGGTGGAGGTCGCCGGAAAGGCTTTCGGAGGGTCTGGATCTCCTCCCAAGACAACCATCCCTGCAGATGTTCTCAGACACGTCCAATGTTGGGTGGGGAGCACATCTAGCCAACCTCAGGACGTCAGGAGTTTGGTCGGACGAACAGAAGAAGCTCCACATCAGTGTCAAGGAACTGTTGGCCATTCACCTCGCTCTCCAGGAATTTTCGACCCACGTCTCAGGCCAAGCAGTCGCTGTTCACGCCGACAACTCGACGGCTCTAGCCTACATCCGGAAACAGGGAGGTACCCATTCCTTCGCCCTGTTCAAAGCTGCGAGGGACCTTCTTCTGTGGGCGGACAGCAACAGGGTGGCCCTGTTCCTCGGTTTGTGCAGGGAAAGCTGAACGCCCTGGCGGACCAACTCAGCCGCCGGAACCAGACTCTCCCTATGGAGTGGACCCTGCACCCGCAAGTGTGCCTAGATCTGTGGAATCTGTGGGGCACTCCCATAATAGATCTCTTCGCTACCTCCAAGAACCATCGTCTCCCAGTGTTCTGCTCACCAGTTCCAGACCCACTGACTCACTTGGTGGACGCCATGCTCCTAGACTGACGAACCTGTTTGCCTATGCCTTCCTCCTTCGGGCTCATCAGGCAAGTGATAAACAAAGTGAAATTCCATCAGAAGGTCGAGCTGATCCTCGTTGCCCCGTTCTGGCCAAGGAAGGAGTGGTTCCCGGACCTGCTAGATCTCCTGATAGACTTCCCAAGGCTTCTCCTCAAAAGAAGTCGCTTCTCAGACAACCCCACCTAATGAAGTTCCACCAGGGATTGTCCACTCTCGCCTGACAGGCTTCAGACTGTCAGGAAGCTCATCAGAGCGCGAGGTTTTTCAAGCAAGGCTGCAGAGGCTATTGCAAGGTGCAGAAGGGACTCCTCGAGCAAATTATACCAATCCAAGTGGACAGTCTTCAGGAACTGGTGTAGAAAAAATAGTATCTCCTCTTCTTCGACGTCTATAACTCAACTTGCCGATTTTTTCATTTACTTGAGGGATTGAAGAAAATTGATACCATCAACCATCAAGGGCTACAGAGCTATGCTGTCCTCCGTCTTCTACCATAGGGGGTTAGACCTATCAAATAACCGAGACTTGTCAGACCTCCTCAAGTCCTTAGACACAGCTAAGGCCCCAAAACCTGCCCTTGCCTGGAATTTAGATGTAGTTTTGAGGTGGTTAATGTCTCCAAGGTACGAACCTTTAGAAGATCTTTCTCTTAGAGACCTCACTAAGAAATCCCTTTTTCTGGTTACTTTAGCAACGGCAAAGAGGGTTAGTGAAATACAAGCCATTGACAAGGAAGTGGGTTTTTCACAAGGTAATGCTGTTTGCTCGTTCACCTTGAATTTTCTGGCCAAGAACGAGTCTCCTTCCAACCCGTGGCCTCGGTCCTTTACCATTCAGAACCTCTCCGAAGTGGCTGGCCCTCAGGAATTGGAGGCTTCTTTGTGCCCCGTTAGAGCTATCAAAACTTACTTGGCCAGAACGGCCAGCATCAGAGGACGTTCCTCTAACCTGTGGTGTTCAGTGAAAGATCCAACCAGACCTTTGTCCAAGAATGCCCTGGCTTTCTTCGTCAAGGAACTCATCTTAGAGGCGCACAGGCACATCAACGAAGAGGACGCACGCCTAGTCAAGTCTCACATTCATGAAGTGCGCTCAATAGCAACTTCAGTGGCCTTCCGTCATAATAAGTCACTTTCGCAGGTCACACAGAGCACCTTCTGGAGGTCGAAGTCGGTGTTTGCGTCTCACTACCTTAGGGAGGTTGAAGTTGCGTATCAGGACCTGTTTGCGTTAGGTCCCGTATCGGTAGCAGGCTTGGTTTTAGGGGGAACACACTAGGGGGGTAGGTTCCTTATCTTTCCTTCCCCCTGTGGTTTTATGGTTGCTGAGTTAATGTGAAGCCGGGGGTGCTCAGTTCACCTGGAGTACCCTCCATTCTAGTTGAGCTGCTGAGGGTATAGGGAAGGGGGATGTATTTAACTGTTTTTAGGTTAGGCGGTGAGACCCGTTTTTCAGTCTGGTTGCTTTCCAATTGCTCAGGGCAAGAGCAAAAGGAAGTCACCCCTTGTCTCAGTCAGCGGTGTACTTCCCTGACTGCTTGGGTTGTTATGGAGCAGAGTGGCTAGCAGTGCTTACGCCCAAGGCCTCTGCAGGTAATGGAGCTTCAACCAGCAGCAGTACCTCCCTGCAAAAGCCCATCTACCAGGTAAGGTGACTCCTGCCCTTTTGTTGGTATGGATCCTTAAGATACCCATGGTTAGGTTTTTTTTTTTTTTTTTTTTTCTTTGTGTAACCTTTCAATAACTGGTACCTCATCCCCTGCCCTTCCACCTTAAATGTGGAATCAGCTTTTACAGTGTTTTGGTAAGTCATTATAATGAAAATGACATTTTTATGATAAAATGATGTTTCATTATACTTACCAAAACACTGTAACGTAAAACCTCCTCCTCCCGCAGGGGGAGACGTTATCTCAGGTTTTCACTAATTGTGTATACCGAGAATGAAACTGACCTGGGTTTATGGGTATGTCTCCTGCCACGCTACCCCCACCGGCATCCGGTGGGGTTGGGTCTCCCGCCAATTGTATCAGCGTTCCAAACAAAGTTTGAAAATTTATATCTCGGACGTGTCGATTTTAAAGAGATAAAAGCTTTTACAGTGTTTTGGTAAGTATAATGAAACATCATCTTATCATAAAAATGTCATTTTTTTGTTTGAATATTGGATATAAAGTAGAAAATATGTTTAGCCAAGTAAAATTATAACTACATTGGCTATGTGTTTTCCTGATATCTATAATTACATTTTCATACAACATACTTACTGTACTTCATTTTGAGGAAATGGAAAGAGAATTGCTTCCAGTAGGGGTCTTAAGAAGATAGAAAAAAAGGAAACTTATAAAGAAATATGTTCCTCCTTTGCAAGTTTTGTCAACACAAAATATGACATCTGATATCAAAATTCTTATTATTAAGCCTAAAATTTTAATGTTTGGTACTTAAAAGGTTTAGTTCTAATATAATGGCAATATAAACTATATTATAATATTTAAAAATTATTACAAAAAAGAATGTTTGTTGCTCTTGTCTTGAAGAAGAAACAGTAGGTTGCTCTTGATGCTTAAAAAGTTGCCCACCTCTGGCCTATGGCCTAGACCTGGTATTTCATCCTAATCCTGCAGCCATTCTTTTGAGAGCTGATAGTCAGCTCAGAGATCTGGTTATACTATTTTAATAATAATAATTCATATTGAGTACTTGGTAGGTTTCATGGTACCAGAGGAAACTCACATGTTCAGAGATTATGTTTAGTATTTAATTAATATACCTTTACCTTTTTTTTTCAGCCAACGAGAAGCTGGAGGAGGTGCTAAGCGTGGACCCAAACCTAAACACAGAAGAGAAACACGGGTAAGACTCAGCGGTAGAGGCATTAATTTGCTTCTTTTTCCTTGTTGAGATTAGTAGGGTGCTGGGTTAGTGATTTTGCTAGATCAAGGAGTGGTTAGGTTTTGCCATAAAAGCGACAAAGAAATAGATGAAATTAAGTGTATATAAAACACAGTTCATGAGAGTTCAGTTTTCAAAAGAAATGCTATGCTTATAAAAAAGAGCCAGTTGTTCTCTTTCATCAGCTGATGACCTCCCTCCCCCTCCCCACTCCCAAACTCTACTCCTGTTGAAAACATATATGTATGTACTGTATAGCTGTTTGTTTAGAAGAAAATGCATTTTCACATAAGTAACTTACCAAGTAATTACATAGGTAACGTTTTTACCTCGCGCGGCAACTTTTTAAAAAATTCTCAGTCGCGTGACAGGCCCTGCCCACTTTTGGGTAACATTGGAAACAAACCGGCAGGTAGGCTCAATTTGTTTTTGTCAGCTCTGGTGCATGTATCGGCGCCATGTGCAGCAGCTTTTTTGATGGATATTCATTTGTCTTTGCAGATTTTGGTGAAGTACAATTATAGACAGTCCCCGGTTAACGGTGGGGGCTCCGTTCCCAGCCGAGCGCCGCTAATTGAAAAGGGGCGATAATAGCACTAATAACCAACTTAACGACTCCGTTGTACTGGGGATGCTGTGGGGTGCTGTTGCCTAGATCCTACAGGTTCTTCTGGTCACTACATCCTCGTCACTTTTTTCAGCATGCTGGGCACCAGCTTGGAAAGCCCCAATATTCTGGGTTGATTCGGGATTAAGCCGGTTCAAGAGTCCTCTAGAATTTTTTGAGTAAGCTCACAAACAGGATTTGTTCAGTCTTGGTGGAGAGAATTGCATTAATCTTGGGTAAAATGTGGTTTGCTATTGTGGTAGTTATGCCATGAATATTAAAGTGGAAAAGAAGCGTATTTTCTCTAAAAAACTTATTTTAATATAGGGGCGGATTATTATGCCAGTGAAATCCTTCCGTAAAAAGAAAGTTCTTTATTATACAAAAGACAAAAGTTAGTGAGCATTTATCTAGAACATTTGATAAACTCAATCAAAATAGACAATGTTGTGGCACTACAAACATGCTTTTGTTCATGACACTTACCTGCCAGATATATATATAGCTGTATTTCTCCGAAATCCGACAGAATTTCAAAACTCGCGGCACACACAGTGTGGCCAGGTGGTTAGTACTCATTCCCGCCGCTGGGAGGCGGGAATCGGGAACCATTCCCATTTTCTATTCAGATTTTCTCTGTTGCCGGTACTGTCAACATCTGTTTTCAGTACCTCCGTCTTTGGATTTTGTAAACTCGTTATTTTTCACTTAAGTATTCGATTTGACTTTTGGTTTTTATCACGGCTGCATTGTGATTGGATTGTGAATTGGCATACGCTTTTGTGGTCTGTTTTTTAGATTTGATTTTGATTGCTCTTTGATTGATGTCTGGATCTAGTTCTGCTAGCTTCAGAGCATGTTGTGAATGAGTGTAAGGTGAGGCTACCGAAGACTTGGTAGATCCTCACACTGTTTGCACGAGGTGAATATTAAATGATCGCTGCAAGGAGTGTGAGACTTGCGAATGCAAGCTGGAAGGTGTTTGTTGCCTATATCCATTTGCAAGTTGGGCGTCATAGGATCTGGAGGTATTCCTCCAGGAGTGCTAGTAGAGTAAGGATATTTATTCCTCTCCTGTAAACCCGAGCTTCTCGGGGAGAAAGCAATTAGATCCAAATTTAAGACGACAGTTTGGAGCGGAAGGTGGTACTTTCGCCTATGTTATTTTTGTCAAGTACTTGCTTTGGCAGTACTTATACTAAAATTGGAACGTTACTAATTATAAACACCATCCGTGCTCTGGAATCGAAAGTGATTTCTCTTTAAAGTGCAGTAAGTGTTGTGATCCCCCTAGTGCAGTGGAGGGGGCGTCAGATCGGCCGTATAATGCCTCTAGGCCTGGACCTCTTTCGGACTCCCAGGACTTTGGGAGTGGGCATGTCGAAAGCCTCAAGAGGGTTCACGGGACCCCCACCGATCTGGCGTCCCTTCGGCAGGACCTGTTGGCGTTTCTCAGGCTGCCAAGGATCGTGCTCGTGCACGTATCCTGAAGGTTTGCTTCGTCCTCCGAGCGCCCTCCCGTGCAAGGGGTGGAACTCTCGGAAGGACTCGCCTGCCTTAGAGAAGCTTCAGAGAAGAGGACGCTTCCGTGAGTCCTCTTTCTCAAGAGCGTATTTTCGTCTTCTTTGAGTGTTCGATGCTTTCCCATCGGCTGCAGCGTGACGCCCGCAGCAGCTATCCTGGGCGCTTCTTTTGCTGCTATCAGGGCGCCCATCTCGCTGCCGTGCTTGCGCTTGGATGGACGCCGACAGGGGCGCTCATCAGGGCGTCTCTTTGGTTGCTCGTCGTGACTCTTCAGAGCAATCAAAGACCACTCGCTGGATCACCATCGCGTGGCGATCGGCTGCAGCCTGACGCTCCGCAAGCAGCTATCCTGGGCGCTTCTGTAGCTGCTCGTCAGGGCGCTCCTCTTGCTGCCGTGCAGGACGGGGACGCTCTGCTGGACGCTTGTCAGGACGCTCATCAGGACGCCTCTTTGGTTGTTCAACGTGACGCTTCAGAGCAATCAAAGACTGCGGGGAATCAAAGCTCCCTTCTGCGTGTTGCACCGCAAGGTCTTCGTTCTCCCAAGGACTTGGGAGACTCTCTGGTTTCTCCCATTGAAGAGAGAGAAGTCGGAGCCTGCAGACCTTGAGCAGCATCCTACTTCCTCGTCTATGGACTTCCAGGTGTTACCCGGTCTTCTCAAGGACTTGTTTGGCGACAAGTTCAAACCCTCGGCTCCTCTCTCTCCTCCTTCGCAGTTAACTTCGTCCAAGACGATGAGAGCGCCGGGGTTTGTTAAGATAACTTCGTCTCTGGCGACGAAGAAGGCCTTCAAGAAGGTTAACACCTGGATTGAGGAAAGGAAGACCCAAGGCAAGACTTCTTTTACCCTGCCTCCGTCCAAGCTTTGCGGCAAGGCATGTTTGTGGTACTAGACCGGAGAGGACGCCGACTTGTGTTCCTTCTTCGTCCCAGGGGTCTTTTCGCTACCTTTGGTCGACGCGCCCAGAAGGTCCTTCCTATCTGCAACCAAAGCGCCTTGGACTTTGTCGGAGACGGATCTACATTTGAAGGGACTTTTTCGTCCCATGGAAGTCTTTAATTTCCTGGACTGGTGTTTGAGGACTCTGGACATTAAGATTAGAAGTTCCTTCTCTGTCAGCCTGAGGGAGCTGTCCAGCGTCTGGATCTGCTTGGACAAGGCTGTCAGGGATGACTAGGAGGAACTGGCTTCCCTCTTTTGTACGGGCCTCTTGAAGAAGAGGGCCTTGTACTGTAACTTTACACTAAGTCAGTTTCTCCGTCGCAGAGGGCAGAATTGCTGTTCACCCCGTTGTCGAGCCATCTCTCCCCCCTGTCTTTGATCAAGGATCTCGCCGCTAGTCTTCAGGAAGGCCACTCAAGATCTCTTGGCCCACTCGTCAAACGCCCAGCAGTTCCTTTGTCGTCGTCGTCCAGGTCAGACCTCCAGGAAACAGAAGCCCTTTCATAGAGGAGCTTCTTCCTATAGATCCTCTCCCGAGGAAGAGGTCTTTCCAGAGGCGGAGCCCGCCTAAACCTAGGGGCAAAAGTGACCTGCAGCGCCTCCAGACACCTGTAGGAGCCAGGCTTCTTTCGTTTGCGAGCCTGGAGAGCAAGAGGGGAGGACTCCTGGTCCCTCCTATTTTCTCGAGAGAGGATGCAAGATCCCCTTTCTCGACACACCACATCTGTGCACGTCCGCCCAGGGATCTGTCGCCCTTCTACCATCAAGAGAAGCAAAAGCCCCTTTTTGACCTATTAGTGCAAATGCTCGAGAAAAAGCTGTGGAGCTAGTCCTGGAGTTGGACTCCCCAGGATTCTTCTGCTGACTGTTCCTAGTTCCGAAACAGTCGGAAGGATGGAGATCAGTCCTAGATGTCAGCGGACTGAACCGCTTCATGGCGAAGGGAAAGTTCAAGATGGAGACGTCCCAGTATGTTCTAGGAGCATTTAGACCAGGAGATTGGTTGTCTCTGGACCTTACAGGACGCTTCTTTCACGTCCCCATACATCTCCAGTCAAGGAAGTTCCTGAGGTTTGTATCGGGGGACGAGTGTTCCAATTCAGAGCTCTTTGCTTCGGGCTAAGCACAGCCCCTGTGATCTTCACGATCATCATGTAGAATGTGGCGAGATGGCTTCACTTAGCGGGCATACAAATCTCGCTTTACCTGAACGATTGGCTCTTTCGAGCCTCTTCACAGTCAAAATGTCTGGAGGACCTGAAATCGACTTTTTGATGTTGACGAAGTCCCTAGGACTTTAGTAAACGAAGACAAGTCCCATCGGATCCCGCGCGCAGTCCTTAGTGTTCTGGGGATTCAGATGGATTCAGTGGCTTTTGAGCTTTTCCATCCCGAGAAGCGTCAACTGCTTTGCTTAGAAAAAGTCTCGTCTTTTCTTGGGAAGGAAACATGCTCGGTGAGGGAATGGATGAGTTTGCTGGGGACCATTTCCTCGTTGGAGAAGTTTGTTTCCTGGGAAGACTTCATCTCAGACCGCTCCAGTTTTTCATGGCGGAGAACTGGATGGACAAGGAGGATCTGGAAGAGACCTTAAAGATCTCTCCCTTTGTCAAGAATCACCTGAGGTGGTGGCTCGACCCCTTAAAACTGGCAGAAGGGGTTTCTCTACGCCTTCAGAGCCCCGACCTAGTGTTGTTTTCCGACGCGTCCAGGGAAGGATGGGGAGCAACACTAGGAGGGGAAGAAGTGTCAGGCACCTGGAGAGGGGAACAGGTGTCCTGGCACATAAATCTCAAAGAATTGGGGGCTATCCTGCTGGCCCTTCAATTTTTCAAGAACCGAGTTTCAGGCCGGGTTGTTCAAGTGAATTAGGACAACACCACAGCTCTAGCTTACCTCAAGAAACAGGGGGGTACTCGATCCCGTTCCCTGTTCACCCTAGCAAAGGAGATCCTGCTTTGGACACATGCACGGGGGGTCGCGATCCTCACGAGGTTCATTGCGGGCGTGGAGAATATCCGCGCGGACCTTCTCAGTCGGTAACATCAACTTCTACCGACCGAGTGGACCCTTCACGAGGAGGTGTGTTTAGAACTGTGGAGGTTATGGGGACGTCCTCTAGTGGACCTCTTTGCGACGTCCAGGACAAAGAGACTCCCTCTTTATTGCTCTCCTGTCCTAGACCCAGGAGCAATAGCAATAGACGCCCTCCTCTGGGACTGGAAAGGCCTCGATCTTTACGCTTTCCTCCCTTCAAAATTCTGGGAGAAGTGATCAGGAAATTCGCAGCGTCGGAAGGAACAAGGATGACTTTAATAGCCCCCTTCTGGCCAGCAGCGGATTGGTTCACATAGACCATGACCTTCCTGGTGGACTTTCCAAGGACGCTTCCCCTGAGGGTGGATCTTCTCAGGCAGCCTCATTTCGAAAGGTTCCACAAAAACCTCCCGCTCTGAGTCTAACTGCGTTCAGACTATCACGAAGTTGGCAAGAGCAAGGGGATTTTCGAGAGCAGTGGCAAAGGCTATCGCCAGTGCCAGGAGACCTTCATCTGATGTGGTCTATCAGTCCAAGTGGGCTAATTTTTAGGAAATGGTGCAGGAGCAACGGAATTTCCTCGACCACGACCTCTGTACCACAAATAGCAGACTTCCTGTTTCATCTCAGGCAAAAGAATAAACTGGCAGTCTCAACTATTAAGGGCTATAGAAGTATGCTGTCGGCAGTCTTTAGACACAGAGGCCTGGACTTGGCCGACAACAAGGATCTTCACGATCTCTTGAGATCCTTTGAGACTGTCAAGATTCCTCAACTCAGGATGCCTCCTTGGAATCTGGATGTTGTCCTGAAGTTCCTTATGTCAAGTGCTTTTGAACCTCTGTCTTCTGCTTCCCTCAAGAACGTGACTAGGAAGGCTGTCTTCCTAACTGCTCTGGCGACGGCGAAGAGAGTTAGTGAAGTTCAAGCCATTAGCAAACATATTGGCTTTAGGGGTCCCAATGCTGTATGCTCCTTAAATCCTTTGTTCTTAGCCAAGAACGAAAATCCTTCAAACCCGTGGCCCAAGACTTTTGAAATCAAAGGTTTGATGGAGATTCTTGGACAAGAATCAGAGAGAGTCCTGTGTCCTGTCAGGGCTCTCAAGTTCTACTTAGCCAGGACTAAAGAAACTAGAGGCCCATCGGACAGTCTGTGGTGTTCGGTGAAGAGACCTGATTTACCTATGTCTAAGAATGCCTTGGCATTCTTTTTAAGAAGCACTATTAGAGAGGCTCATTCTACCTGCCTAGACGGTGACATGAGACTTCTGAAAGTCAAGGCTCATGAAGTAAGAGCCATCGCGACTTCAGTAGCTTTCCAGAAGAATATGTCTCTTAACGATCTTCTGGGTGCCACCTTCTGGCGAAGTAATTCAGTGTTAACCGCATTACTTGCGGGATGTGAAGACAACATTTGAAGACTGCTCTTAACGCTGGGACCATACGTTTCCGCAGACACAATGTTGGGGAAGAGAGCAATACTCATCCTATCCTTTAGGGGTTAGGTAGTATCTTTTAATCTTGTTGTATTTTTGGTTGTTGGGTGGCCACCGATGTGGACTTCGTCCCAATTTTTAAGAATGTTAGGTTCAATGGCTTAGATAGGCTTGGTCAGGTGGTTGGTCGTTGCTCCTTTTCCCTCTCAATATGGTCGTAATTTATGATCTAGTCCTATTGTGGTCACGCCCCCGTGGACAGGTCATCTAGAACTCACCAGCTTTATAGGTCCCTACCTTGCTGGAGACTCTAGTAAAGCAGAAGCAGGCTTGGGTGACAGTAACCTCGAAGTCAGCTATGCTAACAGGTAAGGAACCAAGGCGTCAATCGCCTACATTTGTTTGTTTCCTAAATCCTATTCTGTCTCTTCCCACCTCCAATGGTGGGATTCAGCTATATATATATCTGGCATGTAAGTGTCATGAACAAAATGATATTTTAATGATAAAATAAAGTTTGTTCATACTACCTGGATATATATTTTTAGTGCCCACCCGCCTCCCCTCTTGAGACAGTGGCACTAGAAAATCTGAATAGAAAATGGGAATGGTTCCCGATTCCGCCTCCCAGCGGCGGAATGAGTACTAACCACCTGGCCACACTCGTGTGCCGCGAGTTTTGAAATTCTGTCGGATTTTGAGAAATACAGCTATATATATATCTGCCAGGTAAGTATGAACAAACTTTATTTTATCATTAAAATATCATATTTCACTACCGAAGTTGAATGCGGGCCAGGGGCACAAAATACAGCAATGAGAATCGAATCAATCACTGCTACAATCCTCACCAAAATGTCTATTCCCAAGCACCCCATTGCAAGACAAACATTTCCAAAGTTTAAAGGTTCATTCACCCCACCATGGAACAATGTTTCAGGCACCATTAATTTGCTCTCACACGTTCAACGCTTAAAGATTATTGGTTACTCTTGGGAAGCTCTCAGTCAAGCAATTAATTAGGGAAATCACTTACGAAGCTTACCATTAAGAAGCTTACCTGAATGGCAAGCTTCTACATCTGTGGGGAAGAAACAAATAACAGTTAGTAGTTGAAGGAAATAGTGACACTTTAGCAACAAAAATAAAAAATCATACAAAAAATAAAAAACTCCTGACAATTCTTTACAAAAATCTGTGAGTCACTACATTCCCCCTCACCAGTTCCACTCTAACTGTATTTATTGGTTCTTCACACTCCCCAGGGTCAAATGTAGAAGCTTTATTTTTTTTACAAAACTATATGTTATAATCAATACTGATAACCAAGATTATACAATAGACAGACATATACAGAGTTCATAAAGAAACTGTCCATAATATACAAGGCATTCATACAAGCAACTTAGCCAACAGAAACATGTACAAAATACAATGATTTTTTTTATAAACTGTACGGTCCAAAACAAGCTGGCACCTAATACTGTATTGGACTTACAAATAATTGTACAACCATTTTTAATTCTTTACAAAGGATCTCACTCGCAATTCAGTTTATTTATGAAAGGGACAACTGATTTCAGTTACTTTTCCTCTCCAAATTTTCAAGCATAACTTGAGGTAATTTGGTGACTGAACCCCTAGACCGGGTAAAAGGAGGACTTCTTTCCATTTTTCTCCTAAATGTTAAAGCTCTAGTTTGGGATTCAAGCGTTTTCTAGCTATCCGGGATGATCTAGGCTTATGTTGTTCAGTTGTTAATGATTGCTTAGGCAATTGTAACTTCTGAGTAATTCTTTCTTCTGGGGGGTTAAAACCAGAAAAATCAGTTACAGAGCTATCACAAACTGGAATGCCTGGTCCTAAGTAGTATGCCAAGTCAGCACAAGGAGTAGAATCTTGATGTTCTTCTTGACCAGGTGGCAAAACATCAGATACATCCAAAGTGTCCAATGATTGACCTAACTCTCCATCCTTAAATAACAAAGTCAAAACTGGCTGAGGTGACCCTTCTGACAACGGTGAGACATGGATACTGGGGTCTACTAGGGTTTTGACAGTTGACTCAGACATTAAAGGCGTTGAGATCAGATCATCCACAGCAAGTGCACTACTTTCGGGTTGGACTAAACAAGAGGTTGCTACTGGCTCAGGGTTGAGAATATCAGTCACGTCAGGAGTTGCAGGTTCTGCTTCCCACAATATTGGATATCAGTGATGTTAACCGGAGATTGGCGCCAAAATCCAGTTAACGGCATTGCTAGACAAGCGCCGTAAAACCAGATCACTGTTAACCAGTGCTGCTGGTAAGCGGGGACTGCCTACTTTATAATTTTTTGTGTTAGTGCCCAAGTTTTTTGCTGAATTATGTCCGATCCTAGCAATGCGAGTATTCGTTATTGCAGGGAAGGATGTAGGACTAGGCTAACAAATGCTTGTTATGATTAGCATTCGATTTGCACAAATGCAGGGGTCAAATGTGTAGCCTGGAGGAAACTTAAAATGAATGTTTCTCATGGATAGTAGGTAATGGAAAACCCTAAGTCTCACTTAAACAAATTAAAGAGAGATGGGGAGAGGAAAGTGGCTTCTAGAGCTGATAGATGTTCTCATAGTCTTGATGCTACTCCTAAACCTAGTTTAGAGGCTAGCCTTATTGCTTTCCCTGTTTCTCCTTTTCCTACTTTTTCTCATATTCCTTGCCCTTCTACTATTCAGCTTCCTACTCCCATGCCTGGCTCCCTTGCTTCAACCCTAATACCATCTCCAGTCTTGAATCTAGGTTTAATAAAAAGATAAACCTTGTGGTAAGTACGGTGGCCGAGTGAGGAGCATCACCCAGACTGATAATGGATAAAGTGTTTGCGGAGAAAGCGACAAGTGAGAGTGCAGTGCAAGTAGAGGATGTGGCTATCTGTCCCAATGGTTCTCCTAGACCAAGGTCACTGTGTTGCTCCCCTGAACCTGGGAGAAGACATACCAGAAGTCCAAGGGAGGCCATTGGGGTTTGCCCACTGTTAGTTGCTCCCCCTCAGCCACTCCAGTTGCACAGTCCCAGGTGTCGGCAGACAGCCATTAGAAAGGTGTAACTTTAGAGGTGCATCAGTTATCTTCAAGCTCTTCCGATGACTCCGGCACGAACAGGAGGCACCAGAAATGGTACCTAGACTTCCCTACCATTTAAGTGCCCTTCCGAGGATGTTGGTCGCCATCCAGATCCACTACCATTTAAGCAGTATAAGTAGCCTAGTACCAGCCCTTACCCATTGTGTAGTTATGCTGTGGATCCTTCTGTCCCTGCCCCTGTCCATCATCATCCTTTTTTGTCTACGTGGGACAGTCCAGAGGCCTCTCCTGAATGCCCAATGGCTGAGCGCCCTCATCTGGCCCCCAAGCGGCCAGCAACAACTCATAAGCGCCTGATGTCCACTGCCAAACGTCTGGCACCACTTTCCAAGTACCCAGCGCCAGTTCCTGAGCGCCTGGCACCCACCTCTGAGCACAAGTGCCCTCTCCCAGACATTCTCCTCTTCATTCTACTCAGAGACCGAGGTCTCCTTCACCTTTGCCTTTGGATAGTGACAAGCTGACTCTGGGTCCTATTAAGCAGTGGTTAGCAGTAATCATGGGCTTACTAAAGAAAGCTCCCTCCACTCCCAAGACTTCTCAGGGTGCTATCCTGTCCCCGGTCTACTCAGAAGAGGAAGAGGTCGACCAAGAACCTGCTCCTCCTTCAGCCTATGCAGCTTTACTGCAGTATTTTTTGGTCAATTTTCCAACCGGTCGACAGGAAAAGACTTCCCAAGGTAGTGCTTTCTTCATCCTCCAAGAAGTCCTTCGAGGAGATGGGAGACTGGCTTTCGGCCAAAAGGGAGCAAGGCAAAGCGTCTTTTGCCTTTCCTCCCTCTCGCTTGATCCTCAGGAGGTGCTTAACCTACGTGACCTGTAAGCCCCATCTTTGGGAGTTGCGGGCTCCTCCCAAGGAAATTCTCTGGCTGCATTGACTCTTCTCGCCATTCTGTGTTTTCATCGGCTAAGATAATGTTCTCTTCTGCGGAACTTGACCATTTAGTTAAGGATATTTTTCAGTGTTTTTAAGTACTTAGTTTTCTGGACTGGACGGTGGGCGAACTCGCTAAGAAAATAGAAGACTACCAGGATCTAGTGGGAGATATTGTCTCGGACTGGCTCAGGGTTCTGTCCTTTGTCGACAAAGCCATTAGAGATGGCTCTCTAGAGCTTTCCGCTCTATTTACTTTTGGTGTTTTGAAGAAAAGAGAGCTCTGGTGCTCCTTTACTTCTAAGGGAGTCACCCAGACTCGGAAGTCGGCCCTCTTGTTCTCGCCTCTGGACCAGCACCACCTCTTCCCATAGGACACAGTAAAAAGGAGTTGGATACGCAATACTTGTCCAAGTGTCGTATGGATTCCTCTGCTTTTCAAACCAGGACTTCCTCACCCCTCCAGCAGCAGCCCTTACGTGTAAGTAGGCCAAGACCACAGTTCCAGACCCGTGCAATGTCCGATTCATGGCCAAGTTCATTAAGAAGAGCTTTGCCAAGACAGTGCTTAAAAAGTGAGAAGGAAGTCCTTCACGCACCTGCAGGAGCCAGATATCTAGAGTTTTGGGAAAAGTGGCTGGTACTAGGAGCGGAGCCTTTGATTGTCAAAGTTTTGAAGGATGGCTATGTCATCCCGTTTCCTGGAGTGCCCTCCCCCATTAGTCACTTGTCCCCATCACATTGACAGCATACTCGATAGGCTCCCAGGGACATTCGGCCCTTCTGGAGGAAGTTTCCTCTCTTATCCAGAAGAGGACCATAGAGGAAGTCGAGAACACCAGCACATAGGGGTTTTACAACTGACTCTTTGTGGTACCAAAAGCATCGGATGGGCTGGAGACCAGTCCTTAATGTAAGCACCCTCAATCATTTTGTCTTGAAGACAAAATTCAAAGTGGCGACAAGCCATTCAGTCCTTTCATCCATTCACCAGGGTGACTGGATGATAACCTTAGATATGCAGACATGTACTTCCACATCCCGATCCATCCAAATTCCAGGACAAGGTGTATCAGTTTTGGTCCCTTTGCTTCGGCCCCTCAAGTATTTACTCAAGTCCTCGCTCCTCTCTTAATAGGGGTCAGTATCGGTCTTTATCTGGACGACTGGCTACTTCGATCCATATTGAAGGAAAAGTGCATGAAGGACTTACATAAGATTCTTCTTCTTACCAAGGAATTGGGCCTTCTTATTCAATCTTCAAAAGTCCTAGTTAACCTTGATGCAAGAGATACTCTATTTGGGGATGATTCTGAACTCTCAGATTTTTTGGGCTTTTCTGTGTCCCAAGAGAACTTCCAGCTGCCTTCAGAAGTCCAGAGTTTTTAAGCCCTTTCGTCTTGCTTGGCTCAACAGTGGATGAGCCCACTGCACTGGGGACTCTGGCATCCATAGAGTTGTTTGTCAGACAAGGCAGGCTCCATGTGAGAGTTCTCCAGTTCTTATCGGACCTGCTGTGGTGGCTGTCAAAAGAAAGACTGTCAGAAGGGAAGTCCCTTCATCCTTTGAGCCTCAACCTAGACTTATTCAGATGCCTTGGACATAGGCTGGGGAGCCTTACTGGGAAATCAGGAAGTATCCAGTATTTGGACCCCAGATCAGCAAAGCCTTCAAATAAATGTGAGAAAACTGAAAGCAGTTCACCTAGGCCTTCAGTGTTTTTCAACCATGGTCCGCAACGTGTCGGTAGTGGTGCATGCAGACAATACCATGGCCTTGGCATATATCCGAAAACAAGGCAGCACCCTTCTTTTTCTCTCTGCCAGGCAGCAAGAGATCTTCTCCTGTGGGCGGAACAGAATCAAGTGACTCAGTCACCCGATTTATCCACAGGAAGCTAAATGTTACGGCAGACGAGCTGAGCCGTCGGAAGCAGGTCCTTCCCACCAAATGAACCCTGGATCCCCTGGTTTGTATGGATCTTTGAAAGCTGTGGGGCATGCCAATGATAGAGCTGTTTGCCACCTTCAAGAACCATCACCTTCCTCTATTTTCTCTCCAGCCCCAGATCCTTTTGCTTGGGCAACAGATGCCATGCTGCAAGATTGGTCCAATCTGGATCTGTATGCTCTTCCACCTTCAGCATGATCAGGGAGGTGTTGAACAAGTTCCAGTCACACCACAACACAACTATGACCCTCAGAGCCCTGTTTTGGCCCCTGAGGGAGTGGTTCCCAAACCTTCTTTGGCTGTTGGTAGACTATCCAAGACTCTTTCCCCAAAAACCATCTTTACTCAGACAACCCCATTTCAGAAGACACTACCAAGGGTTGTCTGCAAGCTTGTCAAAGTGAAAGGTTTTTCAAGGGGAGCTGCAGAAGCTATTGCACGATACAGGCGAAAATCTTCTAGCCTTGTCTACCAAGCAAGTGGGCAGTCTTCCATCAGTGGTGCCACAACCACAATGTCTCTTCTTCTAAGACCTTCGTAACTCAGATTGCTGATTTCCTCCTTTATCTGAGAAACTCTAGTAATTTGTCTTCCTCCACCATTAAAGGGTATCGAGCTATGTTTAGCTCAGTTTTTAAACATAGAGGCATAAATCTTTCTTCAATCTCTGATGCTAGTGACTTGTTAAAGCCCTTCAATACGACGAAACAGAGGAAGGACAATCTGGTCTCCTGGACTCTGGATGTGGTCTTGAAGTGGCTGATGGGTCCAACTTTTGAACCCCTACATTCTGCTTCCCTTAGGAATCTCACACACAAGACACTCTTCCTCTTTGCTTTAGCTACTGCTAAGCACATTAGTGAGATCAAGACATTGATAAAAGGGTAGGTTTCTCCCAAGGAGATGCAGTTTGCTCTTTCACCCTTAGCTTTTTGACTAAGAACAAGGACCAGTACAACCCCTGGCCTCATTCTTTTACCATTAAGAATTTAATGGACATTCTTGTTAATGAGGAAGAAGAAAGACAAACTTTGTCCAGTCAGAGCTCTTAGGCACTAACTGAGCAGGACAGAAAAGATCAGAGGTCCATCCAGTAACCTCTGGTGTTCGGCTAAGAACCCTCCTTGTCCTCTGTCTAAGAATGCCTTGTCGTTCTTTCTGAGGGACTTTATTTCAGAGGTACATTCATAGATCCAGGAGGATATCTTGCCAAATTTTCAAGTGAAAGCTAATGCTATCAGAGTAGTGTCGACCTCTTTGGCTTTCAGGCACAATATGTCCCTGTCTTCCATTATTCAGTCAACCTACTGGTGGAAGTGCAGGTCTGTTTTCACCTCTCACTACTCGAAGGAAGTGGAAATAATATTCAGTGATTGCAGTACCTTAGGGCCATTATCAGTGGCCGGCATGGTATTGGGTGAGGAATTATAGGAAGCACTCTTTGTCTCCTACTGTACTTTTACCTCGGTGTAGGGTTTTCGAGTTTTTTGGGGAGCCTGGGTCTACATGTACCTGGAGTATGCACCAGTCTTTGTGGATAGGTTTTTTTTTTTTTTTTTTTTTTTAATTTTCAGAGTGGGTGACAGCATTGTCTGGTTGTTTTTTAAATGTGGTACTGTGCCCAGAGCAAGGGCACCTTTTGTATGCTTTGCTAGCCATCAGGCACATCCTCCACTGCAAAGCTCCCACTTTTGTAGAGGCATCCCAAGGGTCAACAGCCACGCCACTATAGGTTAAGATGAGCACCAACCAGAGGCAGTATTCACTCACAATAGCTCTCTTACCAGGTAAGTAAACAACAATCTTTGCATTCAATGCTGGCTAATTGTTTTGTTTCAAAACCATTACCATGCCTGAATGTTTTGTAGTAGATCATGTCCATGTATCCCACATCCATTCAATGTGGGATTGAGCTATGTGATTACTGTACTTGTTAAGTTACATATATGAAAATGACATTTTCATAATAAGGTTAAGTTTCATATATACTTACCAAGTAATTACAGAGTCAGAGCCCACCCTCCTCCCCCTTATGGAAATAAGGGCACAAACAAATTGCGCCTACCTGTCGGTTTGTTTCCTGTGTTACCTGATAGTGGGTGGGGTCTGTCACCTACACAAAACAGAAGCAGCACCACCATGAATTTTGAAAAAGTTGCTTCACGGGGTAGAAATGTTAGCTATGTAAGTACTTTGTAAGTATATATGAAACTTAGCTTTATTATGAAAATGTCATTCTCATTGAAAGTTATTGTATTCTTTTTTATAGTGTAGTCGCTTGTTTCGTCCTTAAGGAGTTACCCTTCCATGGTCTACCAGAGCTCCATGACAATTTGTTTTATATCACTGCAGGGCTGCCATTATGCAGGAGTCAGGACCCTCAGCTCAAGTGTTCTACAGTAAATTGCTCATTTGTTCATGAGACTTACCTGTCAGATATATATATAGCTGTATTCTCTGTTAGTCCGACAGAATTTCAAAACTTACGACACACGCAGTGGGAGATCAGGTGGTTAGTACCCATTCCCGCCGCTGGGAGGCGGGTATCAGGAACCATTCCCATTTTCTATTCAGATTTTCTCTGTCGCCGGTACTGTCAACACTTGTTTTCAGTACCTCCGTCTTGGGATTTCGGATAAAACTTGGTTGTCACTTGAGTATTTGTTTGATTTTTGGTTTTTGACTTGGACTTGTGGCTAGGCATACGCTATTGTGGATTGTTTTGGATTTGGCAAGACTGTGTCTGAATCTAGTTCTGCTAGTGAGGCTACCGTGCAAGACTGTAGATCCTCACACTGTATGCTCACACTGGTTGTGTAGAGGGCATGTTTGTTTGTTGAATGACCGATGCAAGGAGTGTGAATCTTTGTCTGATGCTAGTTGGAGGACTTATGATTCGTATGTGAGAAAGCTAGAGCGAGATAGGATCAGGAGGTCTTCCTCCAGAAGTGGTAGGAGGAGTCAGGGTAGTGTTTTTCACCTGTTAACCCTCCTGTAGACGTAGCTCTTCCTAACCCTGTGGTGTTGCCCCCGAACCCCAGGGTTGTGTCTGCGGAAGGTGATGCCCTGGCGGTTATTATGTCTTCCATTCGTACCTTGGAAGCTAATATGCTCGCTCTTCAAAGTGCTGTGAAGTGCAGTGATAGTGTCTGTCCCCTTGTGTTGTGGAGGGGGCGTCAGATCGGCCGTATAACGCCTCTAGGTCTGGACCTCTGTTGGACTCCCAGGACTCAGGGGAGTGGGCAAGTCGAAAGCCGCAAGAGGGTTACGCGGACCCCACCGATCTGGCGTCCCTTCGGCATGTCCTGATGACGCTTCCCAGGCTGCCAAGGATCGTGCTCGGGCACGAATCCTTAAGATTGCTTCTCTTCCCCGATTCCTCCTCCCCGCGTCGGGGTGGAAATCTCGGGATTCTCGCCCTTTGAAGAGAAGCTTCAAAGAAGGGGGCGCTTCACGTCCCTTTTCTCGTGACGCTCTTCGCTCTTCTCTGGAGGATTTTGACGCCATCCCACCGCAGAAGAGGACCAGGACGTCATCGGACGATGACGCTTTTGAGCGCTCCGCTCGCTCCAGAAAGAAGGCAATTGGCTTCGTTAATGGCCCAGAAGGAGACTGATGCGTGTCGTCGTCGGAAGGATTCCCGGCTACCGATCAAGAGGTCCAAACCTTCCCTTCTCCTTCTCCACGTTAAATCGCCGTCTCATGCTGCCGCCATGCCCTCTAGAAGTCCTGTTGCTCAGCGCTTTACTGGTCTCGGCAGGGATCGCAATTTCCGCTTTCTGATGCTCTTCATGCTGCCAGGCTTGACGCCCCTTCTCCTTCTCCTCGATCCTCTTGTTTCTCGCCAGGGCGCTTCTCATACTGCTAAGCATGACGCTTCTCATGCTGCTCGGCAAGACGCCTCCCTTGCCGCCGACATGACGCCTCCCTTGCTGCTCGTCCATGACGCCTCCCTGGCTGCTCGCAAGACGCCTCCCTTGCAGTTCGGCAAGCGCCTCCCTTGCTGCTCGATGACGCTTCCCTCCTGCTGCTCGCTCACCCAGGACGCTCGTCGGATCGATCGTCAAGAAGCTCGTCGGGATTCTCGTCAGGGCGCTCGTGGGGCGCTCGTTTGAACTCTTCTGCCCGAGACTTTCGCGACCCTCTCGGACTTCTTCCAAGCAGAAGTCCCTTTTGCGTGTTGGTCTGCAAGGACTTCGTCCTCCAGTTCTTCTCCTGCCCCTTGGTTGTTCCTGTGGAAGAAGGAGAGCGGTCTAGCGCTGGATCCTGCAGTTGAGGATCAGTCCTCTTCTTCTTCAGCTTCTGCAGACTACCAAGTCTTGACTAGGCTGCTGAAGGACTTGTTTGGGGACAAGTTTCAACCCTCTGCTCCTCGCCCTCCCCCCTCGCAGCTAACCTCGTCTAAATCACAAAAGTCTTCTGGTTTTGTGAAGCTGGCTACGTCTCTCTCTACGAAGAGGGCCTTTAACAAAGTTCAGGAGTGGATGGACTCCAGGAAGGCCCAGTGCAAGACTTCTTTCGCCCTGCCTCCATCAAGATTGAGTGGAAAAGCAGGAATTTGGTATGAGAGAGGAGGTTGGTTGGAGAGTTCCTTCCTCTTCTCAAGGGGATTTTGCCAGCCTCGTGGACGCCCCCAGAAGGTCTCTCCTTTCTTCAGCGAAGGTGTCCTGGTCTTTATCTGAGACCGATCACCGTCTGAAAGGCCTATTCAGGTCTTTAGAAGTCTTCAACTTTCTGGACTGGTGCCTGGGAGTCCTGGACTTGCAGGCTCGTAGCCCTGACTCCATTAGTCTGGGAGATTTGTTTAGCGTCTTATCCTGTATGGACAAGGCGGTTAGGGATGGCTCGAAGAACTGGCTGCCCACTTCTGTACGGGGCTTTTAAAGAAGAGAGCCATTTACTGCAACTTCACGGCGAAGTCGGTCTCTCCTACTCAGAAGGCAGAATTGTTGTTCGCTCCGCTTTCTAGCCATCTTTTTCCCCAGCCCTTAGTCAAGGATATGGCCGCCACCTTGCAAGAGAAGGCTACTCAGGACCTCCTGGCCCAGTCTTCTAGACGTCCTGCAGCCCCTTCGACTTCTTCCCTTGGGCAGGCTTCCAAGATTCAGAAGCCCTTTCGTGGAGGACCCTCCTCTAGATCGTCCTTTCGAGGAAGAGGTCCCTCAAGAGGTAGAGCCCCTTCTAAGACCAGGGGCAAGAAATGACTCCGTGGACCTTCAGACACCGGTAGGAGCCAGGCTTCTTTCTTTTGCAAGAGCCTGGAGAGAGAGAGGGACGGACAACTGGTCCCTCAAGTCATCGAAAAGGGATACAAGATCCCATTCCTCGTATTGCCTCCGTTAAATCGAATCCCATAGATCTGTCGCCATCCTATCAGCAGGAGAAGCAGCAGATTCTCTTTGACCTGCTCGAGCAAATGCTCGAGAAGAGAGCTGTGGAGCAGGTCTCAGATTTACAATCCCGGGCTTTTACAACAGGCTGTTTCTGGTACCGAAGCAGTCAGGGGATGGAGACCTGTTCTGGACGTCAGCAAGTTGAACCATTTCGTTCGGAAGGAAAAGTTCAAAAATGGAGACGTCCCAGTCGGTCATGGGAGCCCTAAGGCCAGGCGACTGGATGGTTTCTCTCGATCTCCAGGACGCCTATTTTCACGTCCCTATACATCCTCTATCGAGGAAATACCTGAGATTTGTCCTGCGGGGACAGGTATTCCAATTCAGGGCCCTCTGCTTCGGCTCAGCACAGCTCCGATGGTTTTCACGATTTTAATGAGGAATGTTGCGAGATGGCTTCACCTTGGAGGAATAAGAGTCTCTCTTTATTTGGACGATTGGCTCATTCGAGCCTCGTCAATCAATGAGGTGTCTGGAGGATCTCCACACGACTTTGACCTTGACGAAGTCCCTAGGACTTCTGGTGAACTTCGAAAAGTCCCATCTGACCCGACTCAGTCCATCGTTTATCTGGGGATTCAGATGGATTCAGTGGCTTTTCGAGCGTTTCCGTCTCAAGAAAGACAACTACAGTGTTTAGACAAAGTTTCAGCCTTCCTGAGGAAAGAAACATGCTCGGTGAGGGAATGGATGAGTCTGCTGGGGACCATTTCATCACTGGAGAAGTTTGTTTCCCTGGGGAGACTGCATCTCAGACCGCTTCAATTCTTCCTTGCAGAGAACTGGCAGGACAAGGAGAATCTGGAAGTTTCTCTGAGTATTTCGCCAAAGGTAAAGAATCACCTTCGGTGGTGGCTCGATCCATCGAAGTTGGCAGAAGGCCTTTCTCTCAAACTTCAGAACCCCGACCTAGTGTTGTTTTCCGACGCGCGTCCATCTCGGGTGGGGAGCAACACTGGGGAGGAAGAAGTGTCGGGCACCTGGAGAGGGGAACAGGTGTCCTGGCACATAAACCTCAAAGAATTGGGGGCGATTCAGTTGGCCCTTCTTTTCTTCGAAGGACGAGTCACAAACTGAGTTGTCCAGATCAACTCGGACAACACCACGGCCCTTTCATACCTCAAGAAACAGGGAGGAACTCACTCTCGGTCCCTGTTCGCCTTAGCAAAGGACATCCTTCTGTGGGCTCAGGCCGGAATATTACGATCCTCACGAGGTTTGTTGCAGGCGTAGAGAACGTCCGTGCGGATCTTCTAAGTCGGCAGCGACAACTGCTCCCGACCGAATGGACCCTACACCAAGAGGTGTGTCAAGGACTGTGGAAGCTTTGGGGACGTCCCTTGGTAGATCTCTTCGCAACTTCCAAGACGAAGAGACTTCCTCTTTACTGCTCCCCTGTTCTCGACCCAGGAGCGCTTTCAGTAGACGCTCTTCTCTGGGATTGGTCGGGGATGGACGTGTATGCCTTTCCCCCGTACAAAATCATCGGAGAAGTCATCAGGAAGTTTGCGTCGTCGGGAAGGGACGAGGATGACATTAATCGCCCGTTTTGGCCTTGAGGGAATGGTTCACAGAGGTCATGCCCTTCCTAGTGGACTTTCCGAGATCTCTGCCCATGAGAGTCGATCTACTCAGACAACCCCACTTCGAGAGGTACCACAAAAACTCTCCCGCTCTGTGTCTAACTGCATTCAGACTATCGAGAAGCTGGCCAGAGCGAGAGGTTTTTCTAGACCAGTGGCGAAAGCTATTGCCAGAGCGAGAAGACTCTCTTCCAGTAATTTGTACCAATCGAAGTGGACCGTCTTTAGGAGATGGTGTAGAAAGAAGGGCATTTCCTCTACCATGACCTCTGTGAGCCAGATAGCAGACTTCAGACTATCCTCTTGTTTCTGAGGAGTGATGTTAAACTAGCAGTCCCGACTATCAAGGGATATAGAAGTATGCTATCATCTGTTTTTAGGCATAGAAACTTGGATCTGTCTAACAACAAAGACCTTCACGATCTATTCAGATCCTTCGAAACCTCGAAGGTGCCTCGGCTAAGGACTCCTTCTTGGAATTTGGATGTTGTGTTACGGTTCCTGATGTCCAGTTCGTTCGAACCTCTTTGTTCTGCGTCATTGAGGAACATTACCAGGAAGACTATTTTTCTAACCGCTCTAGCAACTGCAAAGAGGGTTAGTGAACTGCAAGCCTTTAGTAGACATATAGGCTTTAAAGGACATAACGCAGTTTGTTCTTTAAGCCCTTCCTTTTTAGCGAAAAATGAGAACCCGTCTAACCCTTGGCCCAAGAGCTTCGAAATCAAGGGTACGGCTGAAATCCTAATTCAAGAACCAGAGAGAGTCCTTTGCCCTGTTAGGGCTCTCAAAGTCTACTTAGACAAGACGAAGGAAAGTCGAGGCCCCTCAGATAGTTTATGGTGTTCCGTAAAGAGACCGGACTTACCTATGTCGAAGAATGCTCTGGCTTTCTTTCTGAGGGATACGATTAAAGAAGCCCATTCATGCTGTCAAGACACTGATTTTAAACTTCTGAAAGTCAATGCTCACGAGGTGAGGGCGGTTGCGACTTCAGTGGCTTTTCAGAAGAATATGTCACTCAGTAACATTCTGGGTGCCACATTTTGGCGTAGCAACTCTGTGTTCGCCTCACACTACCTGAGAGATGTGAAGACGACATATGAGAACTGCTTCTCGCTAGGACCATACGTTTCATGCAGATACTTTCCTGGGGCAGGGGATGACACTCATCCTATCCTATAGAAAATGGTTGGATAGTGTTTTTATGGTTGTTGTTAGGTTGACTGCCTGTGGCGGACTTCCCACTCGTTAGCTTTAGTTTTGTTATCCTAACTTAGTTAGGCTTGGTCAGGTGGTTGGTTTTTACTTCGTTTGCCCTCATTGTATGGTCAATATTGTCTAGTCACATTGTGGTCACGCCCCGTTGACAGATCATCTAGAACTCACCAGCTATACAGGTCACACCTTGCTGGAGACTCTAGTTAAGCAGAAGCGGACTTGGGTGACAGTAATCACGAAGTCAGCTATGCTAACAGGTAAGGAACCAAAGTATCTTTCACCTACATGTAGTGTGTTTTCCAAAATCCTATTCTGTCTGTACCCACCTCCAATGGTGGTATTCAGCTATATATATATCTGACAGGTAAGTCTCATGAACAAAATGATATTTTAATGATAAAATAAAGTTTGTTCATACTTACTTGGCAGATATATATATTCATAGTGCCCACCCACCTCCCCTCAGGAGACAGTGGCACTAGAAAATCTGAATAGAAAATGGGAATGGTTCTGATACCCGCCTCCCAGCGGCGGAATGGGTACTAACCACCTGATCTCCCACTGCGTGTGTCGTAAGTTTTGAAATTCTGTCGGACTAACAGAGAATACAGCTATATATATATATGCCAGGTAAGTATGAACAAACTTTATTTTATCATTAAAATATCATGTTTGCTTTTTTCAGTGGGTACAGCCCATAACACCTGCCATGAGCATAGTCCTTGTAGAAAACAAGGAAAATTTGGTTGGTTGCAAGATATGTGCAAAATTTGTAGTATGCTCCAGGCAGCAAGTTTTAAGGATGAAACATCTCATTTTAAGCTGTCTCAATGGGTCCTAGGGTTCAGTAAGGGTGAGGAAGAGGGAGATTTTACTGTATATCCTTCTGGCAGAACTGTGGCAGCTGGTATTTAACCATTTCTCAGAAAGAGGTCTATGTTTGGGACAAAACCCACTAACATCAGTCCCCAGTACCTCCCAGGTTAACCCCATGGAGGAAGTATAGGAATCTTTACATGGAGTTGACATTCTTACTAAGGAATATGAAGTGGATTCTTACTAAGGAATATGAAGTGGACATTGCCACTGAAATTACCTTGCTGAACCCAGAAGGATCAGGGACACAACAAAATGGCCAGTTTGAACTACAAAACTTCAGATGAGAACCTATTAGGGGCTCCAGTACTCACCCCCGATGATACTGATAATCCTTGGCGAGACACCTCAATGTGCATTTTCTCCCAGTGCTAAGTATCTGACTAATGAGAGAAAAACTATGATCAAAGTTGTACATGTAGATTTTAGAGACAGGGCAGCATTCCCTAATACAGAATGATGCCTGGTACCACCTTCGCCAGACATGGAGAAACCACAAAAAGAAACAGTTCTCTTACCTATAGCATTAAAAGAAGACATGCTTTTCCAGGTCAGCAGAAAAAGTATCTTTGCTTCCATTTTAAGTAAGACCCAAGTTGCATACCAAAAACCCCTAGCCTTCTGTCCCTTCATTTTCAAAATAATTAATCATGTGAAGGAAGATTTTCAGAATTTTGTAGTGACTAGAAAATGAGAGTCAGTGGCAGAACTAAGCCGTTTGCCACGTTCATCCCAGTTTCAAAAAGGTCCATCAAGGAATGGGCAATGCTTCAACTCCCTTTTGAAAGGAAAAAGCTCCCTTTAGATATAGCTACTCGGCAGTTTGTGACCCCTTTGAGAAGAATCTCACATGGGACAACCTTGGCAGAATTTCATGCTAGGATCTACTTCCTTAGTATTATAATTATAACTTCTACCACCTTGCTGGAAGTTGCCACCAAAAGACTTCCAGAAGTTTCCAGGACAATTTTTGCTGTTTTGGCCAAAAGTCTTATGAGAAACCTATGGGAAGCACTCAGTAACTTTTTAGAATGGCTTAAAAGCATAAATGGAAACATTGGAGGGCTCCAATGTGACTTCATTATTGCACTCTAATTCCTTCTGTTAGGACATGTTTGAGGAGCCTACAACAGAAACAAAAAACCTGAAGCTTCCTTTTACTAAGCCCAAAATCATATAAGCCTTCAGTCACCCCCAAAAGTTTTCCTCAAAAACAGGTATATGGTCAGAAGGGACAACTCCTTACAAGGGGACAACAGCAAGGAAAGGACATCCTTTTCACAAGGTCCAAAAGCCCTCTTATTGGGGAAAAGGAAAAGCAACACTTGGAATGCCTATCAAGGGCAAAGGCAGAGGAAGAGGCGGATACCAGTAGGGATTGCTTGGTTGGGGGTCGGCTTCAATGACACCACAGGCAATGGAAGTTTTCCCCTTGGGGACAGCATTATTTTCAACGGGCTGGGGTGGAAATGGTCTCATTCCCCCCGCCTCCTTTAAAGGGGTCTTCCAAAAACTAGACACCTCTGTGGAAGATTATGTGCAGAAGGCCCTGTTAAAAGGAGCCATAGAGAAACGTGTATATTCGCCACCAAGCACATCTCTCCATGTCCCAAAAAGGATTCCTCCAAACGAAGAGTGATCCTCAACCCATCAACATTGAACATGCATATTGTTTGCCAAAAGGTTTGGATGACTACCACTGCCCAAGTACGTTCAATCATTCCAAAAGGGACTTGGACAGCTTCTGTAGATCTGAAATATGTATACTAGCATGTCCCTATTGCTGTTCCCTTCTGCACCTTCCTAGGGTTCTGGATAGGGAAAGATACATACAGGTTCAGAGTCGTGCCTTTTGGGCTAAATATTGCTCCAAGAATTTTTACAAAATTAGCAACGGTAGTTGTTTGAGAACTCAGACAAGAAGGAATACAACTAATAGCCTACCTAGACAACTGGTTAATCTGGGGGCCCACAAGAAAAGAGTGCTTGAAAAATCTAAGAGCATTCGTCAACAGACTACAGTCAAAGGGTTTTATAATAAATTGGAAAAAATCCCACCTCACACCCAGCAGATGCTTTCAGTGGCTGGGACTGTGTTGGGATACTCTTCACAGCCTGTTATCTCCCCTCATCAATACTCAAAACATAATACGAAAAACCTTCAAAACATTCCTCGCACAGCCCAGAGTTTCCAGACAGAAATTAGAACATATGATGGACCTGCTGCAGTTCGCATCAGTAATAGATCCAGTACTCATATTGTAACTAAAAAAATGTGAACAAATTCTGGCTATCACACGCAAGAAAAAAGATTAGGGACTGACCGCATCAAAAGAATCGAAAATTTAGAAAATGTAGTTCATCATGTCAGAGAGATAGATGTGTGCAAGTACTTGTGACTCGTCTGCGAATAGGTCATACTCGTCAGACACACAGACACTTAATGCGCAACCCACGTAGCCCTGCTCCCAAGTGCTCAGAGTGTAGGGTGATAATAACAGTCAGGTATGTGTTGTGTGAGTGTCCAAACTATGACCAGCAACGACTATCAACTTTTGGAAATAAATCAATGACGGCAATTTTATCAGAATCATCTGCATTTTCAGTTGTTCCAATTTTGATGTTCATGAAGAGATGTAATTTAGTTGATAAAATATAAATATAAGTAAATTATGAAAGTACGAAAACCCTTGGGTCATTTAATGAATTTTAAAAACAATCTTAAAGTATTACTTAACTTATTGCAATTTTATATTAATCCTTAAACGCCGAGCCTCTATTTACAAAAGCGTCTGCCGTATGCCGGCGAGGTTTGAGAGTTAGCGCTGAAGCGGAAAGAAAGTTTTTTTCAAAAAATCACAGCACGCTTAGTTTTTAAGATTAAGAGTTCATTTTTGGCTCCTTTTTTTGTCATTGCCTCAAGTTTAGTATGCAACCATCAGAAATGAAAAAAATATCATTATCATATATAAATATTGGAATATATGACCGTGAAAAAAAATTTCATATATAATTGTATACAAATCGTGCTGTGAGCAAAACGGTTAAAGCTAATGAGTTATTTTTTTTTTTCATTGTATTGTACACTGAATTGCGATGATTTTGGCATATAACAAATTGTAAAACGATCAAAGCAACACAGAGAAAATATTATCACAAAGTGATGCATGAATTCGTAAAGCGCGGACGTAAACAAGTGTTTTTTTTTTTTTTTTTTTTCTCAAAAATTCACCATAAATCGAAATATTGTGCTAGAGACTTCTCGTTTCTTGCAAAATGAAGGTAAGTGATAGAATATTACTAGAATGTAAGAGTTTTAGCTTACAATTGCATTTTTACCATTTCGGTCGAATCAAAGTTGTTCGAAGGTTGAAATTTTGGCACTTATTGTGATTTATATGAAAATATTTCCAAACTGAAAAAAGCTACAGCCATGAGTTATTTTTTGTTGTATTTTACATGAAATTGTGCACATTTTCATGTATAACACTTTATGTAACGGCTAATATAAAACTGTGCAAAAATTACAACAAGGTGACTAAAGAAATTCTGAGATTTTCAGCCGAGTTAGCACGCGCAGAGGTAAGGAAAAAGTTTTTTCAAAAATTCACCATAAATCAAAATATTGTGCTAGAGACTTCATGTTTGTTGCAAAATGAAGGTAAATGATTGGCTGTTACTAGATTGTAAGAGTTTTAGCTTACAATTGCGTTTTTTGGACCATTTCGGTCGAGTCAAAGTTGACCAAAGGTTGAAATTGTGGCACTTATCGTGATTTATATGAAAATATTTCAAAACTGATAAAAGCTACAACCATGAGTTATTTTTTGTTGTATTCTACATGAAATTGCGCACATTTTCATGTATAACGCTTTATGTAACGACTAATATAAAACTGTGCAAAAATTACAACAAGGTGACTAAAGAAATTCTGAGATTTTCAGCCGAGTTACCACGCGCAGAGGTAAGGAAAAGGTTTTTTCAAAAATTCACCTTAAATTGAAATATTGTGCTAGAAACTTCCCGTTTGTTGCAAAATGAAGGTAAATGATTGAAAGTTACTAGAATGTAAGAGTTTTAGCTTACAATTGCGTTTTTCGACCATTTCGGTCGAGTCAAAGTTGACCAAAGGTTGAAATTGTGGCAGTTATCGTGATTTATATGAAAATATTTCAAAACTGATAAAAGCTACAACCATGAGTTATATTTTATTGTATTCGACATGAAATTGCGCACATTTCCATATATAAAACTTTATGTAACGGCTAATATAAAACTGTGCAAACATTACGACAAAGTGACTAAAGAATTTCTGAGATTTTCGGCCGAGTTACCGCGCGTGGAGGTAAGGAAAATTTTTTTTCAAAAATTCACCATAAATTGATATATTGTGGTAGAGACTTCCAATTTGTTGCAAAATGAAGGTAAATGATTGAAAGTTACTAGAATGTAAGAGTTTTAGCTTACAATTGCGTTTTTCGACCATTTCGGTCAAGTCAAAGTTGACTGAAGGTTGAAATTGTGGCAGTTATCGTGATTTATATGAAAATATTTCAAAACTTATAAAAGCTACAACCATGGGTGTAATGAAAACGATGTAAACTGCATTTTTATTGAGTTTTTCATCAAAAAAACCTCAAAATTTTGATTATTCTGCCGTTTTGGAGTCATATTTCCTCCGTCTGATCGGCGTACGACGAGTCGTAACCCTGGAACATGCGTCGTAAACCAGGAAATAATTTCTGATGAATATATTTGAAAAGCGTCGTAACCTCAGAACGTCGTAAGCCAGACCCGTCAGAAAACTGGGGACTGCCTGTGTGTATATATATATATATATATATATATATATATATATATATATATATATATATATATATATATATATATATATATATATATATACATATATATATATATATATATATATATATATATATATATATATATATATATATATACAGTACACACACACGCACAAACACACACTTCCTTAACACTTGAATTTGCCCTTAGTCCCACTAGCCTGAACAGCTCTCAATTACCAATCTCACCAGTGGGAAATTTTAACAGCTAGCGTTACCAACGGTGCAGGTAAAATCTTGTCACTTGAGCTACCATAACAAAAGGTTGGCAACGCTGACTCGGGTGTGTGCCGACACTTCTACCTTCGTCAATTTCTTTTTGTTCTTACTACTGGAAGGTTGTCCCTTCCACAGTGAAGTTTAATCCTATTGCCCGACTTCTCTTTTGTATTTTGGATTTCTGGTGAAGACCTGGATTGCATTTATTGGTTTTTCTCCTGGACTTATGACTTCTACTGGGTTGCTGAGCTTTTTCTGGTTGTCTTCAACGTGGGAAGATTTTTGGATTTGGACTCGCCGTTTCCCAGTCTCGATTGGTCTTCTATCTACTACCTCGCCTTCGGCTTCCACTCCGACTTCCATTTCCCCTACAACTGTGGATGCTAGCTCTCATTGCTCCTGTTCTTCCTGCAAGAGACAGATGAGTACCTTGAGACACGATAGACATTCAATCTGTCAGGTATGTGGGAAGGTTAAGTGTGATGTGCAGACTCATCGCGATGAAGGTTCATCTTGGACGGTAGAAGAGATGGAGGATTACATTCATCATCGCAAGTTGTTGGCTAGTAAGGGCGGCAAACAGCGTTCAGATTCTTCAGTCCTCAAATGTCTCAGGCTTCTGCTACAGATCAGCCAAAAGATTTAGTGAGTTCAGAGATAGTCAAACAGATAGAAGATAGGATTACAAGTAGTATGACAGATTTAATAGCCAGTCTTTTTCAACAGTTTTCAGATAGGGATAGTAGTAGTGTTAGGATGTCTAGTCCTTCTTCCTTTTCAGCTCCCCTGCCTGTTCCAGAACCAGCCCTAACGGGTGCTGAGGGTAATGGAGAACTGCAAGCCTCCGAGTGGGTACGTTCTGCCAGCCCCCTCGGCGCCGGAGCAGGCAGTGAAGGACCCCAGCCCCCTTGTAGTGTTGATGATAAAATTGAATGTTGATAATATTTGTCAGGGTCAGGATCTAGGTGTGACAAAGATGGACAGGTCTGGGTTAGGTAGTGAGGAGAAAGTATTAAGTGTGCAGAGTTGTTCTGCTGGATGGGTTCTGGTTTCGGGGTTCTAGTGGAATTTGTGCTCCTGCAAAATTTTCGCCTTCATCACTTATTTTTCGGTCTGGCTCAAAGTCTCAGGTCAATGGTTCAGTTCCTGTGGTGCAGAATCCTTTTGCTTTAGCTCCTAACACTCTTTCAACTGTTTCTGAATCTTCTACTTTAGTTTTACCCTTCTCTGTTCTTCCTACTTCTTCATCTAGCAAGGCAGATTCTGGTGTGCCTTTTTCGGCTTTAAAAAGTGGTTTGCGTGATCGGAAATGGGATGTGGCGGAATAAAATGCGGGTTTGTTGGGTCTTTCAAAAGGGTACAGACTTTAGGTGAGAGGTCGTTTTTTGAATGGTCTCTCTGATACTAGAGATTATGTGACACAAGTGTGTCCAGAATTCATGTCAGATATGCTTCAGGATTATCAAGGAGGGGTGGACTCTGTACTTTTTGTCTCTTCGTTCTAAGGAGTCTTCTTCTTCTGGGTTATCTGTCTCTTCATCTTCCACTCCCACGTTCTCTGTTGCTCCTCTGTCAGTCTCCTCTAAGGCTGCTGCTTCTTCTTCTTCTGTTTTTTCTGCATCTTCCGCTCTCCCTCCTTCTTTGACTTTTGGCATTTCCTCTTCTCAGGTAACTCTTTCTTCGTCTGCTATTCCTCTTTCTTCCGCCTTCCTCCCTCAGTACTGTCTTCTTTGGTAGGAGGATTTTCCAGACAGGCAAAAATGCAGTTTTGGCAGAATTTGGCCTCAGGCGTTTCGTGTTCCAACCCTTTGTTTCCACATCAAGTAGTATCAGGTATTTCACAGGGTTTGCCTGTCGCTTCTAGTTTGGGTTTGTGCTCCGCGGTTTTGACTAGTCTGGCAGTACCTTCCCTGAGCGGTCTGCAGCTGTCATCGTCTGCGTTTTCCGCTGCGGATCATCCGAATGTAGCTTATACCTTTTTCATTCTCCCTCCCTCCACTTCGTCTTCTTCCATCCCTCTGCAGGCGGTTTCGCTTGCACATCCTCCCCCTGGGTTTAGCAATGTGAGTTCAGCTCCTCTCACTCGTCTTCCCTTTGGTAATCAATGTGGAATCGGCTCCAGGTTTCTTGGTTCCTCCTTCCCTTCCTCCCAGTGGAATCAACAGTGTGGATTCAGCTCCGGGTACCCGGTTAGGTGTTGGTGTTCAGCATTCTGGTTAGGGTAGTCTGTTTGCAGACTCTTTGTCCTTGTCTAGGCTTTGTTCATTTCCTCCTCCTCAGGTTCAGGAGATTCCGGCGGACCTGGAATGTCCTCTTGCCAGCAGGAACGATTACAGATGTATACTTGAGAATGTTACTTCTTTGTACCCTCAAGCAAGTGCTCCGGACCAGCCACACTCGTCAGATCAAGTCTCTATTTAAGTTTTTTTTTTTTTTTTTTTTTTTTTTTTTTTTTTTTTTTTTTTTTTTTGCCACTAAGCCAGCTCCTGCTCCTTTTTCGTGGGGGCTAGTTTGGTTCAATCGGGTTAAACAGGCTTTGGAGGAGGCAAACGGTCATTTAGTGTCGGTGGTGGCTTCTAACAGGTAGGACATTTCTCTTCTTTCTCCGCGTAAGGTGATTTATTCAGTTCAAGGTAACCTTCGGCAGGTGTCAGGTTGCCACTCAACGAATTGGTTGAGGCAATCTTGTCTAGGTCTCCAGCGTTGTCTCGGCTTGTCGGGTTTTCTCTTACGGAAGCAGGTGCTTTGGAGGATGTGTTGCGCAATCAGACTGAGGATGTTGTCAGGTTTTGGGGCTCTTAAAAGAGTGACGGCTATGTCCCTTCAGATCCTGGGCTGTTTGACAGCTGAATAACTTGTGTCTCGATTGGTCTGGTGCACCAGGCGAATGCTTTGGCTTCATCTATGACGTTTGTGGGCAAGAAAAGACAAGATTTCTATCTTGGTCATCTTCCCCCTCATTATCTGGATGTTCTCCCCTTTTGGGCTGACCACATCGGCACAGTTGTTTACGAGGGTCATGTCTCAGGTGTCGGCAATTATGCATTGTCGAGGGTACAGAATGTTGAGGTATCTAGACGATTGGCTGAGCCTTGCCTCCTCTAGAGGAGCTAGTAAGGGCAAGGGACTTCCTATTGAAACTGCAAGATACTAGGAATTCGTCTAAACTTTGCCAATGTTGCCTATTTCCAACACAATCTAGGACCTATTTAGGGTTGAGGATTCTTTCTCTTCCTTTGAGGGTTTTTCCAACCCTGGAGAGGATTCAGTCGGTCCTTCAACAGGTAGAGGTGTTCCCGTCTATCAGGGAACAGTTGGTATCAGCTTGGAGAAGCCTTTTAGGGAGAATGTCTTCTCTCTTTTAATTCCAGGATCTTGTCTCTGGATGTGTTCTCTTCAGGTATGTCTCAGGTATCGCTGAGACTTCCGCAACGAGAACGCAGTTATAGTATGGAACGATTCTTGCCTGTCGGGTTTTCTGTGGTGGTCAGAAGAAGTGCATCTGACACCTGGAGGGTTTATCAGCTCCCCTCTTCCCGACATTCATCCATACACAGATGCCTCAGATCAAGGTTGGGGAGCAACCTTGGAGGAATCACAGGCTTCGGGCCTCTGGAGGGATCGGGAACGAGAGGAGTCAATCAATCTTCGGGAACTCAGAGCCATAGAAGAAGCCCTCAGGTGTCTTTCAGACCTAGTGTGCAACACAGTAGTGGCTCTTTTTGTGACTATGTAACTGCCGTGTCGTATCTGAAGAACTCTGGGGGGAACAAGATCAAGAGAATTCAGTTCTGTAGCACAGACAGTCCTGAGGTGGTGTGAAGAACGGAAAGTCTCTCTTCTTCCCCAATTTGTATCAGGGAGTCTCAACATACTGGCCGATTCGTTAAGTCACTCTTGTCAGGTATTGGGGGGAGAGTGGACTTTGACTCAGAAAGTAGAATATCAGGTTCTCCGGAAGTGGCCAGCAACTGTGACTTATTTTCGATGAGATTAAACCATTGTCTTCCGGTTTATTTCTCATCAGTGGTGGACCCCATGTCGATAGGCACCAATGCGATGTTACAAAATTGGAATCACATGCAGGTGTATGCTTTTCCTCCATTCGGTCTCATTTCATCAGGTAATCAGGAAATTCTGGGAGTGTGTTAAGACGTCTATGACTCTAATAGCTCCTTTCTGGCCCCCACACCCTTGGTTTCTGGAACTCTTAGAGCTCCTCAGGGAAGTTCCGATGTTCCTACCTATGTAGAAAGATCTTCTCAGACAACCGCATTTTCACCATTATCATCCAAACCCTTGCGTGCTGAACCTAGTTGCATGGCGTCTATCAAGCGAGCAGCTAGACAGGCCGGACTCTCTAGACAGCTTTCTTTCAGCTTGAGAAAGTCAACCCGTAAGCTTTGCCAGGTCAGATGGACAATGTATAGAAGTTGGGGTAGTAAGGAAGATTATTCCATCTCCAGTCCTTCTATTGCTAAGATAGCTGATTTTCCTTTATTCCTTCGGAAAGTCAAGGGTCTTTCGTATTTGGCTATTGCTGACTACCGCTCAATGCTTAGCAGTATGTTTAATTTCCATCTTTGCGAAATTTATAGTAGTAAGATCATCCATGATTTTTTACGTTTTAAGATTGAACGTCTTGTATTGCCGACTCAGGGCCCCTCCGTGGGATTTGTCGGAAGTACAGTACTTCAATTTGCGTTCCCCTGCTTTTGAACCCATTGAAGCTGTAGCACCAAAACAACCAACTAAGGTGCTTTTTCTTACGGCTCTAGCTACAGGTAGAAGGGTGGGCAAGCTTCAGGCAGTTTCTAGGTTGGTATCTGTCTTTTCTTCCAGATTTTGTGGCGAAGACGGAGTCAGAAGTTAACCCTCTACCTCATTTGTTTAGAGTTCTTTCTCTGCAAAGTTTGTTGCTGGTGAACCAGCGAAGATGTCTTCATGCCTGGTGCGAGCATTAAAAGTCTGTTTGTCAAAGGTCGAGAAACTCCGTCCTCTTCTGTGTACACTTTTGTCTCTCCGCGGAATCCTTCCTGTCCGCTGTCAAATAACGCGATTGGTTACTTTCTGAGGGAGGTGATTTCCCAGGCTTCTCCAGGTTCTTCTTCGTTGTCTTCAAGCTCTGTCTTCCCTGAGCACACATATTCAGAGTATGGCCACTTCATCTTCCTTTCTAAGGAATTATTCAGTGTCTTCTGTTCTGGAGGCAGCTACTGGGAAGTCCGTCTCAGTGTTTACTTCTTTTTACTTAAGAGATGTTCATGTTGCCTCGTCGGAGGGTTATTCTCTTAGTCCGTGTGTAGCGGCTAACTCTATTATATAGGGTGTGTTCATTTTAGCTGAGGTGGTATTCTCTTAGTTCGGAGGTTCATAGGTTAACCAGATAGAGGAATCCTATTAGTCTCTAGAATCTTAGGCAGCAGTGATAGTATAATCACATAAGCTTAGGTTTAGTGCATTTTAACCCTTTAATGCCGAAGCCCTATTTACAAAAACGTCTCCCGTATGCCGGTGGCGTTCGGTGAGTTAGCGCTGAAGCGGAAAAAAAGTTTTTTTCAAAAAATCACAGCACGCTTAGTTTTTAAGATTAAGAGTTCATTTTTGGCTAATTTTTTTTGTCATTGCCTGAAGTTTAGTATGCAACCATCAGAAATGAAAAAATATCATTATCATATATAAATATTGGAATATACGACAGCGAAAAAAAAACATATAATTGTATACAAATCGCGCTGTAAGCAAAACGGTTAAAGCTAATGAGTTAATTTTTTTAGTTGTATTGTACACTAAATTGCGATGATTTTGGTATATAACAAATTTTAAAACGATCAAAGCAACACAGAGAAAATATTATCACAAAATGATGCATGAATTCGTAACGAGCGGACGTAAAAAAATGTTTTTTTTCAAAAATTCACCATAAAACGAAATATTGTGCTAGAGACTTCCCGTTTGTTGAAAAATGAAGCTAATTGATTGAATATTACTAGACTGTAAGTGTTTTAGCTTACAATTGCAGTTTTCGACCATTTCGGTCGAGTTAAAGTTGACCGAAAGTCGAATTTTTTCTATTTATCGCGCTTTATATGGAAATATTTCAAAACTGGTAAAAGCTACAACCATGAGTTATTTTTTGTTGTATTGTACATGAAATTGCGCACATTTTCATATATAAAACTTTATGTAACGACCAATATAAAACGGTGCAAATATCACGACAACGAGACGAAAGAATTTCTGAGATGTTCGGCCGAGTTACCGCGCAGAGGTAAGGAAAATGTTTTTTTTTTTTTTAAATTCACCATAAATCGAAATATTGTCCTAGAGACTTCCAATTTATTGCAAAATGAAGTTAAACGATTGAATATTACTAGAATGTAAGAGTTTTAGCTTACAATTGCGTTTTTTTACCATTTCGGTCGAGTTAAAGTTGACCGAAGGTTGAAATTTTGGCAGTTATCGTGATTTATGTGAAAATATTTCAAAACTGATAAAAGCTACAACCATAAGCTATTTTCCGTTGTATTCTACATGAAATTGCGCACATTTTCATATATAAAAGTTTGTAACGACTAATGTAAAACGGTGCAAACATTACGACAACATGATGAAAGAATTTCTGAGATGTTCGGCCGAGTTACCATACAGAGCGCTGACGTAAGGAAAAATTTTTTCAGAAATTCACCATAAATCGAAATATTGTGCTAGAGACTTCCAGTTTGTTGCAAAATGAAGGTACATGATTGAATATTACGAGAATGTAAGAGTTTTAGCTTATAATTGCGTTTTTTTACCATTTCGGTCGAGTTAAAGTTGACAGAAGCTTGAAATTTTGGCACATCGTGATTTATATGAAAATATGTCAAAACTGATAAAAGCTACAACCATGAGTTATTTTCTGTTGTATTCTACATGAAATTGCGCACATTTCCATATATAAAACTTTATGTAACGACTAATATAAAACAGTGCAAAGATTACGACAACGTGACGAAAGAATTTCTGGGGTGGACGTAAGGAAAAAGTTTTTTTCAAAAATTCACCATAAATCGAAATATTGTGCTAGAGACTTCCAATTGGTTGCAAAATGAAGTTAAATGATTGAATATTACTAGAATGTAAGAGTTTTAGCTTACAATTGCGTTTTTTGACCATTTCGGTCGAGTCAAATTTGACCGAAGGTTGAAATTGTGGCAGTTATTGTGGTTTATATAAAAATATTTCCAAACTGATAAAAACTACAACCATGGGTTGTATTTTGCTGTATTGTACATGAAATTGTGCACATTTTCATATATAAAACTTTATGTAACGGCTAATATAGAACAGTGCAAAAATTACGACAAAATGACGAAAGAATTTATGAAATTTTTCGGCTGAGTTACATCAAGTCTTATGTAAGAAAAAGTTTTTTTCAAAAATTCACCATAAATCGAAATATTGTGCTAGAGACTTCCAATTTGTTGCAAAATGAAGGTACATGATTGAATATTACTAGAATGTAAGAGTTTTAGCTTACAATTGTGTTTTTCAACCATTTCGGTTGAGTCAAAGTTGACCGAAGGTTGAAATTTTTTGTATTCGACGTACGGTACGTCCACTCGGCACCCAACAGACAATTTTAGTCGACGTATGATACGTCCAATAGG
Organism: Macrobrachium rosenbergii; assembly: GCF_040412425.1. Taxonomy (NCBI): domain Eukaryota; kingdom Metazoa; phylum Arthropoda; class Malacostraca; order Decapoda; family Palaemonidae; genus Macrobrachium; species Macrobrachium rosenbergii. The sequence continues at coordinate 7,382,275 of NC_089762.1, read as the reverse complement.
CGTTTAAGCGTTAAGTAGTTTAGTCTTTGATAGTCTCCCTACGAGAGTCCAAGGGGGTGCTCTAGTAGGCTAGGCTCTTTCGTCGGCGTTGAGATACTTCGTCGCTTGTCGGTCATCGGGCCTTATCCGCAACCTAGATGGGTTACCCGGAGGGACAGCAGCTCTGCACACTGCTTCATTCCCTTCCATACATTAGAGGCTCTGTATAGCAACAAGGGAGGCTCAGCGTACTCCTCCATACATGAGAGGATCTAAAGAGCCACATGGGAGGTCGACAGACGGAGACAGTACTGACCTGACTGACGATCAAAGTACTCTCTAGCATGTCTCTTCACCGAAAACATTGGCTGATATGGTGAGTGTATGACTAAACAGATACCCTAAACAGAGCAGATTGGTGAGCTACCATCCATGAGGTTGTAAAAAGGGCATGGAATGAGTTGATCCCTCCTTTAAATGTTAATCGGGGGAATTCAGGTGTTCAAGGAGTGTACAGTATTGCAATATGAAGGTGTCGGCACACACCTGTGTCAGCGTTGCCAACTGTTTGTTATGGTAGCTCAAGTGACAAGATTTTACCTGCAGTGTTGGTAACGCTGGCTGTTAAAATTTCCCACTAGTGGGATTGGTAATTGAGAGCTGTTCAGGCTAGTGGGATTGGGGGCAAATTCAGGTGTTCAGATAAGTATTGCAATATTAGTTTTATTATGAAAACTTCATATTCGGTGATTTTTGGCACTTATTGGCGCCGAAAATCGCCAATTTTTGGTTATTGGAGCTGAAAATCGCTGATTTTCATTTTTGTTGCTAGACACGCCCCAAAAAACCAGATCGCCGATAACCGGGGACTGCCTGTACTGTATTATACTGATTTATTATCATCGTAATATGTATTAAAAATATATGGTCCCAACATTTTTTTTTATTGTTAAACCGATGTGAACAACACACCAAAGGATACTCGTAGAATGTGAGAGACGGATAGATAGATAGAAAGGGAGCTATTGGCTGGAAGGTTAGAAGTAGCAATCACATAGCAGGGTATGTTACCTTTATGCTGATTGGCTTGCAGGCTTGTAGCAGATACGGTATTGGCTGGAAGGATTAGAACAACTAATCACAGAGCAGGGTATCAGCTTTGTGAGGGAGTTTCCCCTCTTTTATTATAATTGATTTTAGTTTAATGTTTACTGATACAGTATTCATATTCTTATAACCTAGTTTTGTGAATTAATCTTTTTTTATTATCTTTGTGTATGTACTGTCACTAGTGTATTGAATATCTCTTGAATGCGCATATGTATTTTTGCTCTCTCTCTCTCTCTCTCTCTCTCTCTCTCTCTCTCTCTCTCTCTCTCTCTCTCTCTCTCTCTCTCTCTCTCTCTCTCGTTTCACACGTAGCTGTGAGCCATATATTTTTAAGGGTAATAATGCTGTAAGATGACTTTGAAATGATATTAAAGTGTTTTAGGATAATAGTTAAGGTATAATTTTGTTTTAACTGTTAAAATAAGCAGTTATAAGCATTTTAGTTTAGGGGCGTTCAAAAATTACGTAATGATCTTTTTTGTAATTTTTTTACCCCCCCTCCCATGTCACGCCTCATAATTATGTAACATCAGCTATTACCCCCCTGAATTAGTAAGTTTCCCTTTTTTAATGCAGTAATATATTAAAGCCTAGCCTAATACCTGGAAATTATTACCTTAGGATTTTCTTAATAATTTTGTGTTAGGATACTAAAGAATCGCAGATGAATTTGAAATAAAAATGTTCTCTTATGCCATGTTTAGAAGAGGATTAATTTAATTTGTGATATTTTTCTAAGTCATATTTATGCATAGAGTAGAGAATGTTGGAGCTCAGAAAAGGAATGAGTTTGTGATATTTTTTAAACATAATTATATAAAAAATTAAATACCATATTCTCAGTACTACTAAAATATAATAAAAGTCTATTGCAGAATCTTTACTCTCTCTCCTTTGGCCTACGGTTAGATCTTTTCAAAAGAAACAGAGGAAAAAATCTGAAAATGTTATGGAACTCATGGCTGCCACTCCCCTCCCCCCACTGTCACACTTATAACACTTCACCATACACCCCCCCCCAAGGTATTACGTAATTTTTGGAACGGCCCCTTAAGGTATACTGTTCTTAGTTCACCTCTCTCTCTCTCTCTCTCTCTCTCTCTCTCTCTCTCTCTCTCTCTCTCTCTCTCTCTCTCTCTCTCTCTCTCTCTCTCTCTCTCTCTCTCTCTCTCTGATGACGGCCATTATCTGGAAGGGTTGGAAGGGGCCAGTCACACAGCAGGGTACCAGCTTTCCTCAATGCTGATGGCCTTGAAATAGGCAGTTACATACAAGTGTTTTTAGAGAGGAGGGGGGGTTCCAATGTATCACAGATTTTCGGTATTCGTGGGTGGTTGTGGTCCCTAACTTCTTTATCTGTCAACCAGTATATTCCTAATTCCACCATTGTTAAAATGGTCTGGCTGAAATCCATAGCCAATTGGGATCACATTATTAAAGCTTGTCAAGCACTTAATATTTCAGTTGCTCTATTAGACCCAAGAAGTTATATGAAACGCTGATGGCTATTTTAACCCTTAATGGACAGGAGTCATCGTATGACTATCTATAACAGGTTTTGAGTAATGGACGGGTTAACCCGTATGAGTATTAATATTATGTGCCATTATGTTTGGATGAATTTAGCGGGAAAAATGTTCATATCACTTCAATGGTCGATAAATGACTTATGGCAACTATACAGTAATAGCTCAGTGTGGAAGAGACATTGATCAGTATGCCTAGAGATTTAAGAGGGGAATGTACTGCCTCTCTGCAGCTCCAGGACGTCTTTTATTTATTTGCTCATAAAAATACCCAGGTATTGCTGTTGGTTTTAGTTCGTATCTTTTATGATAGGATGTCAGCTATAATTGTAATTTTGCAAAGAAATAAAAAAACATATGTATCTCACAAAAAGTTATTGCATCTCCCCATCTCAGTAAATCTCAAAAATATTTTACAACAAATATACTCAGAATTTGTTCCTGATTTCTCTCTGTTATGATATTGTGTGAGCTGTAAGTATAATTTTTAAACATCTAACTCACCTGATAGTTATATACATAGCTTAAGTCCCTGACGTCACGACAGAATTTCAAAAAACTTGTGGCAATTGCCGATCGGTAGTCAGGTGAACCACCTGTGCGCCCTCTACCCAGGTACCTGGAACCATTCCAACTATTCCTCAGATCTTCCCTGCCACCGTGCTGGTAACATCGTTGGAATTTCACTCGTAGCCCGTGTTTTTCGCAACTTAATTTGGTGAAGTACACTTTGGCTTTGGCTTTCGCTCGTTTTTTGGATTTGCTTTTGGAATTTCTTACAACATGTCTGACTCTTCATCGAATGTGTGTGAGGGGATGCAAGACCCGGCTTGCTAAAGCCTCCTTGGATCCCCACTCAGTATGTGTGAAGAACGGGAATGGATTTATTATAGTCGGTATGTGAGAAAGCTTGAAAGACCGGCTCAGAAGAGCCAAGAGTACTATGTCTCGCTCTTCTAGGGATAGCCAGGGAATAGTTAATTCTTTGCCCCTTGCTAACTACCCTATTGATCCTTCTCCCGTAGTGGTAGTCTCTGAACCCCCTACTGAAACAGGTAAAGACCCAACACTTAAAGATATGATGGCGGCCATTCAGGCCCTGGGCCAACAGGTAAAATCCCTCTCAGATGACAGGGATAATATGTGGTCGACAATGAGAGATCTAAAAAGTACAAGTGTTAGTGCCGTTGTTAGTGCAAGTGCAGTGGAGGGTGCGACCGCTCGGACCTGTCGTGCTCCTAACCCTAGACCTCTTCCAAGCTCCCCAACCCCTGGGAGAAGGAAAGTCGACAGGCGAAGGGAGGCGAGAGGTTTTAGCTCCCGAGCGGTCGTCCCCTCGAGCATTCCTGTTGACGCTTCCCAGGACGCTCACCCTCGCCATAGGAAAGGCGAGGTAATGTTGTACTCTTCGTCGTCGGACGACGCAGTCCCCAGACGGGACTGGCGTCATGCGTCGGAGTCGAGACCTTTCAAGAGGAAGTTACCCCCTATTGAGGGACGTCATGATGAGACTTCACAGGCTCCAGGTTGTAGCCACTGGAGCAGCCCGGAGCGCTTCCCTTCTGGCTCTGAGGGTAGCTCTCCTGCTAAGAGCAAACGTAGACAGTCCTGTTCAGTCAGGACGCCAGGCAACAAGAGTGTTGTGGACGCATTGCTGCCTTCCGTACATGCTCCTCCTCCTCCTTCAGAGTGGTACTCGTCTGCTGAACCCTCACCACAATCCATTCTAGACGATGAGGAGGAAATAATTCACTTAGTTGAGGCTTCCCCAGCCTGTCCCCAGCAGCAGGAAGCCCCGCAGATAGCTTTACTGCAAAATATGCAGCATACTTTGTCTTCTCTGGTGCAAGCGTGGCAACCAGGCAGTGAGAAGAAGGATAGCAAACGTCCAGCTAAAGCTTCGAGACGTCCAGAGGTTCACGACGCTGAACGTAATGAAACGGAATGCACTGGCGTCAAGCGTCTAGCAGTGAAACTCCACGACGGCAAGCGTCAAGGAACTGGACGACAAGCGTCAAGGCATTGGACGTCAGGACGTCAGGCGTCAAGATTTTGGAAGCCAAGACGTGGAGGTAGCTCAGGGCGCAGAATGCACTGGCGTCAAGCGTCTAGCATTAGAGCACCAAAACGTCAAGCTTCAGGAGTTTAGACGTCCAGGACGCATAGGTAACTCTGGGCGCTCATGCACTGGCGTCAAGCGTCCAGAAACGGAACACCACAAGCGCCAAACAGTAGGGCGTCAAGGAATGGACGCCAGGGCGTCAGCGTCGAGAGGCTGGACGCCAGGACGATATAGCCGAATGCTCTGACGGCTCAGATACGGCATCCAGTAAGTGAGACGTCGCCACTTTGGTAACGACCAAACAGTCAGATGAGGTGGACGACGATCTCCCTCCTTCTCCAGACATTCATTTAGACGAAGTTACCGACGAAGAGAAACACGAAGAGCGACACCCCTCGTCGGACTTAAAGAAACTGATGTCAGTGTTTACGGAACTTTTTCCGGAGAACTTTGTGCCAGCTGCCCCTCGATCTCCTCCTTCTCAATTTACTTTAAGGAAAACTTCGAAGAAGGCAGTGTATACGAAAATGATTATGTCTCGCTCTTCCAAACGAGCATTGAAGACCATGCAGGATTGGATTGCCACTAAGAAGGATCAAGGCCGAACCGTGTTTTCTTTCCCCCCGGCCAGACTAGCGTCCAGATCGAGCATTTGGTACGAGACTGGAGACGCTCTTGGCCTGGGAGTTCCTACCTCATCCCAGGGGGACTTCTCTAGTCTCGTAGACGCTTCACGCCGCTTAGCCATGGGGAAGGCGAAAGTGTTTTGTTCGCCATCGGAGATGGACCACCTCCTCAAGGGCATCTTCAGGGTCTTTGAAGTCTTTAACTTCTTGGACTGGACCCTGGGAGCCTTGGGGAGGAAGACAGAAGACTTTAAGAACACTGGCACAGAGGAGCTTATTCACCTCATGTCCTGTATGGATAAGGCAATCAGAGATGGTGCCAACAAACTAGCGGCTCTTTTTTCAGCAGGCATCTTGAAGAAAAGAGCCCATCTTTGTTCTTTTCTGTCTAATGGGGTCACGCCCATTCAGAAGTCGGAACTTCTTTATGCTCCGCTATCTTCACATCTGTTCCCCAGGGAAATAGTTAAAGACATTACTTGGCCTTAGCACAAAAGGCCACACAAGATCTAATAACGAAGACAGCTGAAAGTGCTTCCAGCGAGCCGTCACTCAGAAGCATAAAGGAGAAGCTCCTGTGACTCGGCCCTTTCGTGGAAAATCCAACAGTAGAGGAAATACGAGACCCGCTGGTAAAGAACAACAGAGAGGCTCCAGGCAAGGAAGAGCCAGAGTCTGAAGTGAAGCTCCTTCAGACAGCGGTAGGAGCCAGACTGACCAACTTCTGGCAAGTGTGGGAGAAAAGAGGAGCGGACCTATGGTCCATTCAGTTACTCAAAGAGGGGTACAGGATCCCTTTCCTGAGGAGACCCCCTCTAGCAGCAAGATCAATAGACCTTTCAGCCAAATACGACAGAACCAAGGCAGAGGCTCTACAACAACGTGTCTATGATGTTGCAAAAGGAGGCCATAGAGAGGGTTCAAGATCTGGAATCCCCAGGATTCTACAATCGGTTATTCCTGGTCCCCAAAATCTCAGGGGGTTGGAGACTGGTGCTGCACGTGAGTGCACGCAACGTTTTTTGTGCAGAAAACAAAGTTCAAGTTCTTCGCTGGGTGAGCGGGTTCCATTCTCAGCTACCACGCTGTTGTTTGCGAGGTCGAATCTCCGACCGGCCAGTGAAGAACAAGAGGAATTTGTTTCTGGTGATAGAAATTCATTTCTCGCTATAATGTGGTTCGGATTCCACAATAACCTGTAGGTCCTGTTGCTAGGTAACCAATTGGTTCTTAGCCACAGCAATGGAAACGACAAAATCGGTTCTAGCAGCGGTCAGACAGCACGATTGGATGGTCTCACTGGACCTCCAGGATGCGAACTTTCACATCCCCATACACCCGAGCTCCAAGAAATATCTGAGGTTCGTCCACAGGGGAAAGGTATTCCAGTTTCGGGCTCTCTGTTTCGGCCTAAGCACCGCTCCACAGATTTTCACAAGGCTGATGACCAATGTAGCAGGTTTTCTTCACACGAGAGGCATCAGAATCTCCTTGTACTTAGACGACTGGCTCCTCAGAACTCCTTCCCGCACATGCTGCCTGGAGGAACTTCAGACCACGATACAGTTATCGGAGGAATTAGGTCTGCTGATAAACAGAGAGAAATCTCAGCTGATCCCATTCCAAAAGGTTCTGTACCTTGGAATGAAGATTCAGAGTCAGGATTTTCGGGCTTTTCCGTCTGTAGCAAGGACGGAACAAGCTTTAGGAAAACTTCAGGATTTTCTAAAGAGACAGACATGCTCGGCTAGGGAATGGATGAGTCTGCTGGGGACCCTTTCCTCGCTAGAACAGTTTGTCTCCTTGGGAAGGCTGAATCTACGCCCGTTACAGTTTCATCTAAATCAGAACTGGGACAAGGAAATAGAACTAGAGACAAGTGCATCCCCATTTCGGAACCAATAAGGCCGTATTTAGAGTGGTGGAACGACCCCGTCAAGCTCCAGGAGGGCCTTTCTCTGCATCAGAGAAACCCAGACCTAGTGTTGTTCTCCGACGCGTCGGACTCAGGATGAGGAGCAACACTAGGGAAGGAAGAAGTCTCGGGCTCTTGGACCAGAGAGCAGGAGAAGTGGCACATCAACCAGAAGGAACTAACTGCAATCCTTCTAGCTCTCAGGGAGTTCAACACATAGTGGAGAACAGAGAGGTGCAGGTCAACGCCGACAACACGACAGCGTTGGCCTACATCAGCAAACAAGGGGGCACTCACTCCAGGTCTCTATACGAGACAGCAAGAGAACTTCTTCTCTGGGCAAAGGAGAAGAATGTCAAACTAGTAACCCGCTTTATCCAAGGGGAGAAAAATGTGAGGGCGGACATTCTGAGCAGGAAAAATCAAGTCCTCTCAACAGAATGGACGCTACATCAGGACGTCTGCAGAAGCATGTGGCGACTTTGGGGACATCCGTGCATAGATCTCTTTGCCACAGCGCAAACGAAGAGGCTGGAAACTTATTGCTCTTCCGTACCAGATCCCGAGGCGACATACATAGACGCATTCCTGATGGACTGGTCCAACTTGGACGTGTATGCATTTCCCCCTCTCAAGATAATACACAGGGTACTGCAAAAATTTGTGTCACACGAGGGGACCAGAATGATCCTTGTGGCCCTTTACTGGCCGACAAGAGATTGGTTCACAGAGGTACTGGAATGGATGGTGGACATCCCGAGGAGCCTACCTCAGAGAGTAGATCTACTCAAACAACCCCACTTGGAAAGATATCACCAAAACCTCCAAGCGCTACAAGTAACTGCCTTCAGACTATCGAAAAACTCACAAGAGCTAGAGGTTTTTTCGAAGGAGGCAGCTGGCGCTATCGCAAGAGCAAGGAGGTCATCCACCATTACGGTATACCAATCCAAGTGGGAGGTATTTAGAGGATGGTGCAAGAACAACCATGTGTCCTCTTCCAGTACCTCTGTAACCCAAATAGCGGACTTCCTGCTTCACCTTAAGAGGAAGCTTAATTTTTTCTACCTCTACCATTAAGGGATATAGGAGCATGCTGGCAGCAGTTTTTAGACAGAAACTTGGACCTGTCAAACAATAAGGATCTCCAGGACCTACTCAGATCCTTCAAAACTTACAAGGAGAGAGTAGAGAACTCACCAGCATGGAACCTAGACGTGGTCCTGAGGTTCCTCATGGGGATTAGGTTCGAACCCTTACAGAGAGCATCTTTAAAGGACCTCACCATGAAAACTCTTTTCTTGGTCAGTTTGGCCTCAGCAAAAAGAGTTAGTGAGATACATGCCTTCAGCAAGAATATAGGCTTTAGACAAGGCAAGGCAATCGGCTCACTGCAACTAGGATTCCTTGCAAAAAATGAACGCCCATCACAAGCCTGGCCCAGAGCGTTCGAGATTCCAAATCTTACGGACATCACAGGGGAGGAGAGAGAGAGAGTCCTATGCCCGGTAAGAGCTCTAAGGCACTACCTGGATAGGACAAAGGACTTAAGAGGAAATTCAGAAGGGCTTTGGTGCTCAGTCAAAAAGCCCTCTGTGCAGATGTCGAAGAATGCTCTGTCTTATTTTATCAGACAGTTGATAAAAGAAGCACATATGGAATGTAGCGAGATCGACCACAAGATTCTGAAAGTGAAGACACACGAGGTCAGGGCAGTAGCAACCTCTGTAGCATTTAAACAGAACAGATCCCTGCAGAGTATCTTGGACACGACCTTCTGGAGAAGCAAGTCAGTATTTGCCTCTCACTATCTAAAACAAGTCCAAACATTATACGAAGACTGCTATACGCTGGGTTCGTTTATAGCATCTAATTCAGTAGTGGGAGAGGGGAATACCCCTACTATCCCATAAACCAATACCCTTTTTCTTACCTTGGAATTGAGAATTTTTATGGTTGTTTGTGAAGGCTGGACGCAGTCTTCCGCAATCATTGGGATGAGAGTGTGGTCGTTTTGTTCCTTGGTAGCGCCCGGAACAAGGGTATTGAGAGGAGGTTTAGTCACATAGAGGTTATACACCGGTTGACAGCCCCTAGAGATTTTCAGCCCCCTGGGTGGATTGCTGGATCTCTTAAGGAATGCAGACATAATGAGGCAGGAAAACATTGAAGTCAGCTTCCTTAACAGGTAGGAACCTAGAGTTGTTTTGCAACTTTGATTATATTATAATTCAACGATGTTAGCTGTCTCTGACCCTCCACCAAAGGTGTCAATCAGCTATATATATAACTACCAGGTGAGTTAGATGTTTAAAAATGATATTTTCATAATAAAATAAATTTTTTAACATACTTACCTGATAGTTATATATATAATTAAATTCCCACCCTCCTCCCCTCTAGAGACTAGGGGCATGGAAGATCTGAGGAATAGTTGGAATGGTTCCAGGTACCTGGGTAGAGGGCGCACAGGTGGTTCACATGACTACTGATCGGCGATTGCCGCGAGTTTTTTTAAATTCTGCCGTGACGTCATGGACTTAAGCTATATATATAACTACCAGGTAAGTATGTTCAAAAATTTATTTTATTATGAAAATATCATTTTAGAAAATAAAATAGAGTAAATTATTAGAAAAAACATACATAACTTGGTAAAATTAACATATTTTTACTAGTGTCTTGTAAAAGAGACCCCACACAGGGTTGTAAATACTGTAGTCACTTTCAATTTCCTTTGGAAGGTAAGGAAAAAATTTTAGAATTATTTTCTTACACCATGCACATTTGCATATCTTCCTCTTTCTATTGATGTATTTTTTCTTAAATTTCCCAACCTTAAAGTTTGCCTGGTCTGGGGGTGTGCTTGATATATACAGTATTTACCCTGTCCCTTAAGGGTTAATAGAAAGGTCATCAAATTTAGGACAAATGACCAGCAATGATTTGATGATACATGTAGACAAGCCTACCATGACAAACAGACCAAATTCAACACATGGGAACAAGGTCATGCAAATGAAAATTGCACCATTTTTTTTTGAGTCTCACCATGCTGCAAATAGAACTTACCATACAGCTGAGAGAAATTACAATAATTACTTGAAGAGGAAACTTGAAGTTCTTATTCAGCCTCATCTGTGGTGAACCAAATTGGCATCATCTGTGTTTGGGTCAGGCTCGTCTTCCATTCCACCACAATGAACAGATGATGGTAGATTGGTTACTGGCCCTAGGGAAAAGGCTAAAATGCTTCATCAAGCTTTGAAGCTAGGCAGTCAGCTGAGGATGTTCCTCTCCCTGATACTTGTCATCCTGAACATATTCTTACAAAATTGGCATTTCACTCTAGATATGTTGACGAAAATTCTTGATAATCTTGATAGCTAGTGTGGAGAAAATCCTGATGGTTTTGTTCCTTCCCTTTGTTTTTTAAAAAAGTTTCTAGGGTGTTGTCTCCCAAGGCCAGTAGATTCTATAGATTTTTATGTTGATGTAGTATCTTTGTCGATTTTGCAAGCTTAGTAATACAGTGACCGTTCCAAAGAGTGGGATATCTGCAGACTTCAGTAACTACAGGCCAATCTCTATGTTCCCTGTGCTCTCGAAAGTTTCAGAAAAACTTATTTTTAAGCCACTGTAGTATAAGTATGTGGAATCTAAAGGATTGTTAGTTGATATTCAATATGCAACAGGAAGTAGTTAGGTACCTGTAATGCTCTTTTAGACTTGACATGCCATTTGCAAGGAAACCTTGATAAGGGTTTTGAGTACAGAGTAATTCAGTTGAATTTTAATGCTGCTTTCAATTTAGTAAATCACAAGGCACTTATTTATAAGCTTCAGGATCTTGGAGTTGGTGGATATGTTTTAGGATCACTTCATGATTTCCGTACAGGTAGGCAACAGTGTGTTGCTGTGGACGGGATCTCTAGTGAACCAAGACTTATTGTGTCTGGAGTTCCACAGGGCAGTGTTCTTGGTCCACTGTTATTTTTAGTGTATACAGGTGATATGGTTGTTGGCCTGGGTAACAAGATTGTTCAGTATGCCAATGATGCATCACTTTTGGGTGTTCAAGTCTCCACTTATGAGATATAAAGCTGCCCTCAGCCTCAGTTGGGACATGGAATAGATCAGAGAATTGTGTAGCTATTGGGGTATGAGTCTGAAGTCCAGTGAGATGAAAACTATTGATTAGCAGACCTCTTACAAATTTCCCATCCCATCCTCCCCTTCAGGTGGATGGAAATTTGTTGAATGAGTCTGGAACTTTAACTATTCTAGGTGTAACTTTTGACTAATTTTTGAGAAAAATGTAATGAAAGTTTCAGCAAATGCTGCACGAAAGTTAGGTATTGTTCGTAGGGCCTCGTATATTTATAAGTGATAAAATCATTGCAACCTGTTTTAGGTCATTTGTACTTCCTCTACTGGAATAATGTTCTCTGGTGTGATGTCTGCTCCTGCCAGAGATTTATCTCTTTTAGATAGTGTGGCTCATGGTAGGTTTCTGTTTCCAAATAGTAGCAGTTATGACTTGGACCATCGATGGATGGTTTCTTGTTTGTCACTTTTTTTAAGTTGTATGTCACCAGAGATTTTTCACATTCACAAATGATCCCTGATCCTCTTTACCTTCTGAGAGCAACCAGATTTGCTGAACAGCAGCACCAATATGCAGTAAATGTGCCTCGCCGTTGAAGTTCTGAGATCCAGACGTTCTTTATTCCTCACACTGTTGGACTGTGGAACAGCCTCCCAGAGGATGTTGTGCAATTGGAACTTCAGAAATTCAAGCGAAAATGCAATGCATTATTATTATCCTAATAATATTCTTACATTTTGATAAATTTTTATCCATCTATGAATTAATTTATTTTTTCTTTTGTAATAAGTGGTATCTTTTTGTATTTCCATTTACTTACTCTTCTCAATGAACACCATATTCTTTGGAAGCTTGAATTTAAGTCAGTGGCCCCTGTGGGCTTGTTCCATATGAATAGGTTTCATCTACTGAATAATAATAATAATGATAATTCTAACTACTGTATCATAGTTTTGTAGTTATTAGAAAATAAGCAATAATCTTTGTCTTTCACCATTTTCTCAAAACATACTTTTTTAAAAAGTAAAGGACCACGCTCAAAAAAGACAGAACCAAACCGAGTTAAACTTTCACAGCATGTAATAGAACTATATATCTTTAATTTAGTGTAAGGAAAAGTATTTTTTAGTACAACTTTTTAATTTTGTATATTTATGAAAAAGGACTTTTTTCAACTGCAAAATTTATAAACTCAGAGGTCAAATTTTTTTTATTTCCTAATGCATGTACTTTCAGTATTAGTTGTTTACTGTAATAAGTGGTAAAAAATTTGAAGCAAATCCCTTCAGTCATAAGCTAGCCATGGTCACTACTTTATAATGGGGCTTTATGGCAGTGCCGCACCCCTTAAGCCCACATTTGTGCCATGTTGTTGGGGAACCAGCTTTTACTGGTTTTGTTAGTGAAGAAATGAACTGCATGAGTAGTTAAAGGTGTCATCAAGGTTTTCAGCTTGCAAACTGTATGTACAGTTTGCAAGCTTATCTCTGAACCCCTGACTTCCTTGACTACCTGGGCATAGTTTACAAACTTGCTGGTGTGGATAAGGTAAATGCAGCAGGGGGAATAACAAAGGGCTGACGCTGCAAGTGATTCTGTACTTTCCTTCTGATCTAAATGAGTTAGGGTCATAAAACTGGAGGAGTACCTTACAAAAAGGAAAGAAAAATGTGCTTTGATTTAAGTCTTGGCTAGCTTTATTCTAGCCAGTGCCCTTAAATAAATTTGTGGCCCTATCAGTGAAAGAGAGCAACATTGAAGTCTAATATCTCTCAGATTCTTCATTCTGTAATAAGACAAACAGGCAGAGCTAAAAATCTCTGTAGTAGAGAAGGGAACTAATTGGAGCAGGATCACCTGAAGAAGCAAGAAACCAAAAAAACTGGACAGACTTCTAGGTAATAAAGTGCACCTCTCATAAAATATCCAACCATACCCAATTGGTTGTCTTCTATAAGGAGGTGTTGAAATTTGAGAAGAGAGACTGGAGGAAAAAAAAATGTGTTTTTTATGCTCTGTGCCAGTGTGTGTGTTGACTTTGACCTCATTACTCCAAACAGCTATACAGTATATGATGCCTATCCCGAGTTTAAAGTTAGAGGTACATCTCTTCCGTTTTGCAATGCTTCTGGTGTTAAATTTAGAAAAAAGGCAAGCCAGAAGCATGCCAGTGGTGGGCAAAAAGCTCACAGCAAATGTAGCAGACAACCCTGTGTTATTTGCAGAGGAGGACATGTTACACCAGATAGAAGGTCTGAGTGATATTTTTGAGAGAGAGTTATCGGCTCAAAAAAAGAATTGGATTAGTTTCTGTGAGGCCAAGCAGTTTCATAAATGTCATATTTCCCAAATTTTTTATGAAATTCTAGCAATCTAGAAAAGTTTCAACAAAAACTGGATTTAAGGGGCCTGGCTGATATGTAAACAATGAAAATCAAAAAACCTAAAAATCCTGAATTTGTTCATGAGACTTACCTGTCAGATATATATATTGCTGTAATCTGCGAAGTCCGACAGAATTTCAAAATTCGCGGCACATACAGTGGCCGATTAAGTGGTTAGTACACATTCCCGCCGCTGGGAGACGGGCATCAGGAACCATTCCCATTTTCTATTCAGATTTTCTCTGTCGCCGAACTGTCAACACCTGTTGTCAGTTCCCCTGCCATTTGGATTTCGAAATTTGTTGTCACTTAAGTATTTTGGTTGTTTTTTGGTTTCGACTTGGATCTGTGACTTGGCATACGCTTTTCTGGACCGTTTTTGATTTTGCTTTTGACTTTTCTTTAAATAAGATGTCTTCCTCTAGCTATCGTGTCTGTAGCTTGGGTGATTGCAAGGTGAGGTTATCGAAGGCTTCTGTAGATCCTCACACTTTGTGTATTAAATGCAGGGGTATGGAATGTTCTATGGATAATCGTTGTAATGAATGTGAGGGATTATCTGAAGGGGAGTGGAAGAAGTATGAATCCTATATGCTAAAAAATTGGAGCGTGATAGGTTGAGGAGGTCTTCCTCCAGGAGTGCTTCTGTAGACGGACAGTCAGGATTTCTCATGTTAGTAACTCTGTAGTTTTTATTCCTAACCCGGTAGTGTTGCCTTCGGGCGGAAGTTGTTGCTACAGATAATAATACCTTGGCTCGTTTTAGAGTCAATTCGCACTCTTGAAAACAAAGTGAATGCCCTGCAAGCGCAAAGTGTTGTTTGTGTTAATGCCCCTAGTGTTGTGGAGGGGGCGTCAGATCGCCCTATAATGCTTCTAGGCCTGGACCTCTGCCAACTCCCAGGATACAGGGAGGGGGCATGTCAAAAGCCGCATGAAGGTAACGGGGGACTTCCCACCGATCTGACGCCCCTTCGCAGGTCCTGATAACCCTACCCAGGCTGCTAAGGATCGTGCACTGGTACGTATCCATAAGGATTGCTTCTCGTCCTCCGACACGTCCTCCCACGTAGGGGTTGGAGCTCTCGGTTGGACTCTCGCCTCTTAAGAGAAGCTTGAGAGGAGAGGACGCTTCACGCCCTCTTCCTCTAGACGTTTTGTGCTCTTCCCCTGAAAGTTTCGGGATGTTCCTCATCGGAAGAAGTTTCAGAGTTGTGCAACGGATGATGACGCTGTTTCGACCCCCAGTCGTCGCTAAGGCAAGGGCTGTTGCTTATTCACCGGTGAGAAAGAAGAAGACGCCCCTTCTCCCCTCTCCTTCTCGCAGGTTCAGCCTTTCTCCCGAGAGATGTTTCTCCAACACGCCAGATTTTGTTGGGCTTGCAACAGCAGCTGGATACTCTCATGGACCGTAGAAAGGACAGGCCTCCAGAAGGATCTGCATCTGCCTGTTAAGAAGTCCAGGCCTTCTCCTTCGTCTCCTGCTTCGTCGTCTTCGTCTGCTAGATCACTTGAAGATTCTCATCTTTCACCTAAAGAAGGTATAAAGAAGCTTCCTTCTCGTCTTCCCGCTTTGAAGAGTTGGGCGTTTCTCGATCACGCCAGGAGCGCGTGTCTCGCGCTTCGCGCGCTTGACTCACACTTCTCGCCCTCGCCAACCAGGGCGCCGCGCACGCGCCACAACGTGAAGCTCTTTCCGTTCCAGCCTTGGAGCTGCGCGCTCCCGCCAGGACGCTCTCGCCGCCTCTTATATCTTCACGCCCTTCTTTTGTTGACACCACGCCTGCAGTGCTTCTTGATGCTCAACTTCCCGCCGACTTCTGTCGTTCTTCAGGATTTAGCCACGACTTCTTCTAAATACGACAGGTCCCGCTTGATCGGGCGAGTCGGGTCTCCCTCCTCGCTCTCCTGACCCTCCAGCGGAGGAAGAAGAACCCCTTCCGTCAGAGCCTTCGGATGAAGAGAAACAAGCTTCTTCTTCTACTGATTATCAAACTCTGACTGTTTTGTTTAAGGATCTTTTTCCTGATACTTTTCAAGCTTCAGCTCCTCGCTCTCCCCCTTCACAGTTGGCTTCGTCTCAAGCGAGAAGAACTCCTGGTTTTCTTAAGATGAAGAAGTCCTTCTCTACCAAGAGGGCATTCAAGAAGGTTCAGGACTGGATGACTACGAGAAAAAACCAAGGAAAGTCTTCTTTCGCTTTGCCTCCTTCACGTTTGTCCGGCAAAGCAGGCATGTGGTATGAGACAGGTGAAGATATTGGCTTGACAGTTCCCTCGACTTCTCAAGGAGACACTGCGAGTCTTGTTGATGCCTCCAGAAGATCTCATTTGTCCTCTTCTAAGGTTTCTTGGACTCTTACGGAAATAGACCACCATCTTAAAGGACTCTTGAGGACTGTAGAAGTCTTTAACTTCTTGGACTGGTGTCTGGGAGTTTTGCACACGAAGGCTACTAGCCCGAGTTCCATTAGTCTGGGGAGCTGTCCAGTGTACTGCGGTGCATGGACAGGGCCGTCAGGATGGCTCTGAAGAACTTGCTTTGCAGTTTTCACGGCCCTTTTAGAGAAGAGGGCATTGTTTTGCTCTTTCTCGGCGAAGTCGGTTTCCCCTACACAGAAGGGAGGGCTACAGTTCGCTCCTTTCTCAAGCCATCTCTTTCCCCAGACCTTGGTTAAAGATATTGCTGCCAGCCTTCAAGAGAAGGCGACTCAAGACCTCCTTTCCAGGTCTTCTAAGCGTCCTTCAGCTCCATCATCGTCCTCTTCTTTTTCCACAACAGGCTAAGAAGAAGCAGCCCTTTCGTGGAGGAGCTTCCATGGGGAGCTTCTCGAACCCGCGCCGAGGAGAGGTTTCCCTAGAGGCAAAGTCGCCCAAAGAGAGGTGGCAAGTGACTCCTTTCACCTCCAGACACCAGTAGGAGCCAGGCTTCTTCATTTTGCCCAAGCCTGGAGAGAGAGAGGGGGCAGACGCTTGGTCCCTTCAAGTAGTAGAGAGAGGCTACCTAGTTTCTTTTGTGACTCTTCCTCCTTTGTCTCCAACCCCCAGAGATCTGTCTCCACATTACCATCCTGCCAAGCAGAAAATTCTGTTCGAGAAGTACTGTTTCTAGTCCCGAAGCATTCAGGAGGTTGGAGACCCGTCTTGGACGTCAGCAGGCTGAACGTCTTTGTCCTGAAGGACAAGTTCAAGATGGAGACATCTCAGTCAATATTAGGAGCCCTTCGTCCCGGGGATTGGATGGTATCGTTGGATCTCCAAGATGCCTACTTCCACGTTCCTATTCATCTGCGTTCGATGAAGTATCTCCGGTTTGTCTTGGGGGCAAGACTTACCAGTTCAGGGCTCTCTGCTTTGGACTCAGCACAGCCCGAGGGTGTTTACGCTTCTTATGAAGAACGTGGCGATGTGGTTGCACCTCTCGGGCGTCAGGATCTCTCTTTACCTGGACGACTGGTTGATTCGCAAGTCATCAAAACAAAGGTGTCTGGAGGACCTTCAGTTAACTCTGGAACTAGTGAAGTCCCTGGGACTTCTAGTCAATGCGGAAAAGTCGCAGCTGATCCCCTCACAGTCCATTGTTTATCTGGGGATTCAGATGAATTCAGTGGCTTTTCTAGCGTCTCCATCGCAAGAATGGCAGTTTCAATGTTACGAAAAAGTCTCGGTCTTCTTGGGGAAGGAAACATGCTCGGTAAGGGAATGGATGAGTCTGCTGGGGACCATTTCCTCGCTGGAGAAGTTTGTTTCTCTGGGAAGACTGCATCTCAGGCCTCTTCAGTTCTTTCTGTTGGAGAACTGGCAAAACAAGGAAGACTTGGAAGAGGAATTGAGGATCCTTCCTTCCATAAAGAAGTGCCTGAAGTGGTGGCTCGATCCTGCGAAGTTGGGAAAAGGGATCTCCCTCAAGCTTCTGAGCCCCGACCTAGTGTTGTTTTCCGACGCATCATCAGCGGGTTGGGGGGCAACACTGGGGGGAAAAGAAGTGTCAGGAACCTGGAAAGGGGAACAGGTGTCCTGGCACATCAACATCAAAGAGTTGGCGGCGATCTTCTTAGCCCTCCAATTCTTCGAGGTCCAAGTTTCCGATCGTGTTGTTCAAGTGAACTCGGACAACACTACGGCGTTAGCTTACCTCAAGAAACAAGGCGAAACACACACTCATTCCCTGTTCGGCCTTGCAAGAGAGATTCTCCTTTGGGCTCATGCTCGCAACATTTCAATCCTCACAAGATTTGTTGCAGGGGTCGAAAATGTTCGAGCAGACCTGCTCAGTCGGCGCCATCAACTTCTGCCGACGGAATGGACCCTTCATCAGGAGGTTTGCCAAGATCTCTGGAAACTTTGGGGTCGCCCTCTCATGGATCTCTTTTCACGACCTCAAGAACGGCGAGGCTCCCTCTACTGCTCTCTTGTACTCGACCCAAGGCAGTGGCGGTAGACGCTCTTCTCTGGGATTGGACGGGGATGGACGTTTATGCCTTTCCCCCTTCAAGATTCTGGGAGAAGTGATTCGCAAGTTCAACTTCTCGGCCTCACAAGGAACAAGGATGACTCTCATCGCCCGTTTTGGCCTTGAACCACTGGTTCTCGGAGATTCTCGCCTGGTTGGTAGACGTTCCGAGGACCCTACCTATGAGAACAGATCTGCTCAGACAACCCCACTTCAAAGAGATATCATCAAAACCTCCCGCTCTGAACCTGACTGCATTCAGACTATCGAAAAAATTGGTCAGAGCGAGGGGTTTTCTGGCAGTGGCACGGGCCATCGCTAGAGCCAGAAGAGCTTCCTCTATCAGAGTTTATCAAGCGAAGTGGGCAACCTTCAGAAGTTGGTGCAGCAAGAAGGGAATTTCCTCTTCCTCAACCACTGTGAGCCAGATCGCTGATTTCCTCCTTTATTTGAGAGAAAAACTCAAGTTAGCAGTTCCGACAATCAAAGGTTATCAGAGCATGCTTTCTTCTGTTTTCAGACACAGAGGTCTGGATTTGTCTGACAATAAGGACCTCCACGATCTCTTGAGGTCTTTCGAGACGTCCTAAGGTTCCTCGGCCAATTCCTCCTACTTGGAATTTGGACGTTGTGCTCAAGTTTTTAATGTCCAGTCCTTTGAGCCTCTCCAATCTGCATCTTTTAGGGATGTTACTAGAAAGACGGTCTTCCTCACTGCTCTGGCTACGCTAAGAGAGTGACCGTGAAGTTCAGGCTATCAACCGTCATGTGGGCTTCAAGGGACAATGCCGTCTGCTCTTTAAACCCCTTGTTCTTGGCTAAGAACGAAAGGCCTTCTAATCCTTGGCCTAGATTTTTTTAAATTAAAGGTTTGACGGACCTTATTGGACAGGAACCTGAGAGAGTTCTATGTCCTGTTAGAGCTCTCAAATATTACCTTAAAAGAACTCAGGACATTCGTGGTCCCTCGGATAACTTATGGTGTTCTGTGAAACAGCCAGTTAATCCCATGTCGAAGAATGCACTGGCATTCTTCATTAGGAATGTCATCAGGAGGCACATTCTTGTTGTGATGACTCCAACTTCAAGTTGTTGAGAGTCAACGCCCACGAGGTGAGGGCCATCGCTACCTCCATGGCGTTCCAGAAAAATATGGCACTCAGTGACATTCTCAGTGCCACATTTTGGCAAAGCGATTCGGTGTTTGCCTCACACTACTTGAGAGATGTTAAGGTAGCATACGAAAACTGCTTCGCTGGGACCATACATTGCTGCTTCAACAACCTTGGGGTCAGGGTGTAGCTCTGCTCATCCTTTAATCCTGCTTAGGAAGGGTTTTTTAATTTTGGTTTTATGGTTGTTGGGTCAATTGATGGAGACAGTCTTCCCAATCCATTGCAAACTAATGTCTTAGTGTTGGTTAGGTGGTTGGTATGCTCTTTTGTCCTTGTTGTATGGTCTATGGTCTAGTCACATTGTGGTCACGCCCCCGTTGACAGATCATCTAGCAGTCGCCAGCTTTATAGGTCACTACCTCGCTGGGGTCTCTAGAAAAGCAGAAGCAGACTAGGGTGGCAGTAACCACGCAGTCAGCTATGCTATCAGGTAAGGAACCAAAATAATTTTACCTTTAAATTTGTTTTCCCTAATTCTTGGCTGTCTCTACCCCCCTCCAAAGGTGGTATTCAGCCATATATATATCTGACAGGTAAGTCTCATGAACAAAATGATATTTTAATGATAAAGTTTGTTCATACTTACCTGGCAGATATATATATTCTTATTGCCCTCCCTCCTCCCCTCAGGAGACAGTGGCATTAGAAAATCTGAATAGAAAATGGGAATGGTTCCTGATGCCCGCCTCCCAGCGGCGGGAATGTGTACTAACCACCGAATCGGCCACTGCGTGTGCCGCGAATTTTGAAATTCTGTCGGACTTCGGAGATTACAGCTATATATATATCTGCCAGGTAAGTATGAACAAACTTTATTTTATCATTAAAATATCATATTTGTTATGGTTAAGGACGGTATATGCCAACATGAATATGAAATACTGTATTATATCAGAATACCTTGTAGTGTCATACAGTAGTTATGGGTCATTTCCCAAAACCACTTCTGCTAATGGAAGTCTATTACAGTATTTGTATTTGGTCTATTTGTTCATATGCAGAACAAACCTAGGTCTTAACATGAGGATAAAATCTTCTAGCGTCAGCTGGAAACTGGTAAATAAACATATAGAATTTTAGAACAAGGTACTGGTGGCAACGGGGTTCGGCCAATTGGGTGAGGGAGAAGGCATCAGCCAACCTCCCTTAACCCAAGAGTGCCATGACAAATTCAGGTTCTTCTTTACCACCTTGCTAGAAGGACTGGCTGCTGCCCATCCTTCCAGAAGCCAGTGTTTTCTGTGCCTGTTCTTCTCCTTTTGTGTTGATGAAATACAGGGGACCCCTGCCTATTCGTGATTCCAGATTCGTGGCTTCACCTATGCAGATTTTTCTGTGGAACGTATATACACATTTTTTGTTGAAACTTCGCCTATCACAGTATTTTTCATAGAGAAATACAGTATTCACTAATTACAGTTTTTTTCATATTTTCATGACTGAATGCATTTTTTGTGATAAAACTATTAAAATACTTGGGTATAAGCATTTTTAGAGGGGGGGTTGGGTTTTGGTATTTGAAGTATCAAAATAGGCAGATATAAACGGTTTTAGAGTGGTGTCAAGTATTCTCAGATTTTACCTATTTGCGGGGAGTTGAACCCCCGTGAATACCAGGGGTTGACTGTAGTGCTATTCTGTGTGTTTGTATATTAGTGTTTTTGTGTGTTTTTGTGTTGCATTGATCATGCAAACCCATATCTCACCCTCCCATTCCTAAGCATTAGAGGAAATGTCCAGGGGTTGGTGGTTTCCCTTGTTCACGTTTTCTGGCTTCTTTTGAGACTGATCCCCATTCTACTTGCAGTAGGTGCAGAGCTAATGTGTGTAATATTGCTAATCCCAGTTCTTAATGGTATTCTTGGTCCTGTGAGCAGTGGAGGATTTTTGCTAAGAAGAGGCAGCAGAAGAGGAAGTTGGATGCACTATCTTGGAAGGGGGTTTCTCCTCCTTCGATGGCTACTTCTCAGGCTCCTTCTTGTTTCTCATCCTTATCCAAGCTTCCTTCAGTTGCTTCTTCTTCCTTGGAAGATTTTACCCCTTCCCATTCTTCCATAGCTTTGTCCTTGGAAGGTTCGGGAGAGAGGTCAGGAGATATTATCTCTGTTGCTGCCCATGCTTTCTCGGGTGGGTGGGGTTCCCCCACCTCTGAGTGAGGAGGCAACTCCAAATTGTTATATTTCAGGATTGGAGGCTCAAAAGATAGATGGCTGGCATCTGGGCTTCTGTAGGCCCTCCATAAGTACCAACTTTGGATGGTCTGTTATCCCATTTTCTGTCCTCTTGCGTTCCTGTGTCAACCACCTCGTCAGTTGCCAGCCCTGCTGCTCTCTCCTTAGCTGTATCAGGAGCTTTGATTCCAGTGTTGCCACATCAGCCTTTGGTGTACCCTGCCCAACGTTGTGAGACGGCAGCTGCAGTGGCTACTCCTGCTCTTGTTCCCAGCTTGTCCGCCTTGACAGTTCCCAGTTCAGTGGCTCTCCTCACTCCTCTGCATAGACCTTCGGTTCCTGTTCGGAGTTTTGGGCCTTCTCCAGCAGTGGCAACTTTTACTCCCACTCTGTCTACTGACGTTCCCATTCAAGCAGTGGTCAACAGAGTTGACATTGTTTTCTGAGAGAAGTTCGGTCGTGTTGTAAAGAAGTGTCACAGATCTCCATGTCCGCCTTCTCCTTCATCATCTTCCTCTTCTTTATCTTCATCATCATCATCTCCCATGCAACCCTCCCCTGTTAGATGTTGGAACGTTGAAGACTTCATCGCTGCTCCTTGTTTAGGACCAAGAACCATCTTTATTTCTTTGTCTCCATCATTGTCTGACCATGGACGTGGTATCCTGCTCCTGCTTGTGGCCATGTTTCTTGATGGGGGTGTGTCAAGTCAGCAGCTTCTCATCCTTTGGTAGATCTCTCCAAGCAAAAATCCATGGCAGGGTCATCTTCCTCTGGTCCCCTGGTTCGTCTACGTAGGAAGGATGACAAGGCACCTGTTAGAAAATCCCGTGTAGATAAGTCTTCGGAAGTTCAGCGGTAACCTTCTGGATCCGCAATTGTACGACAGACATGAGGGGTTCTACATGTACGTGGACGTGTATTCAGTGTCACCCATTGTTGCCTCGTCTCTCTCCTCATTTGGGTTCCCTTGCAAGAAGCATTGTTTCCTGCTGTAGCTTGCACGTCCATGACGTTAGGCCCCTTTGTTCCAGAAACCCTCTTCGTTCACGCTCTCCCAGGAGGGCTCTGATCGTTGCTCCAGCTCTCACAGCCATGTTCTTTGGCATGTCTGCGTGCATGAAGATAACCACGTACATGCAGGCAGTCCAAGTCATTTGGCTTTACAGACACCTTCATCAGCTTCTTGACCTCTCTCTCGTTCGCAATCTGGAAGGAATTGGGATCATCGTTTTGAGTTTGCTCTGCCGTGGATGTGTCAATGCACGGCTGATGCATAGGAATGGAGATTCTGCCTCTTGCTCTTGTGAATGAGACAACCCTCAAGCAAGAATATCATTGTCATCATCAGGCTACCAAGCCCCCCAAAAGTCGAGACCTAGTCCACAAGCTTCTTCGAAGAAGACTACGAATGCAGCATCTACTAGTAGGCCTGCTCAACCTGCTCAAACAGCTAATAAGAAAGCTCCGCAACAATGGTCCTTTCAGTCCTGCTCTTGTAGACCAGAGGAGGTAAGTGATAGAGTAGGCAGCCCTCCCCACTCGTTACCACCAGTGAGAGTAGGCACCCCTCCCCACTTGTTACCACCGGTGGGGAGGGGGGATGCCTGGCGAGCCATTGGGCTATATGGCAGAGTTTTGGAGCGGAGTCTTGGATAGTGGATGTTCTACAGGTTGGATATTTACTACATTTAGATATCCCTTCCCCTCTCTCCGAGCAACCTCTCCATCATTTGTCATACGCCCAGGACTCTCCAAAATTTCTAGCTCTCCAAGAGGAAGTGAGGAAAATGGAGAAGGATCAGCGGTGGAAGTAGTCGAGCATCTTTCTCCGGGATTCTACTGTCGGGTTTTCCTTGTCCCCAAGGTGTCATATTGTCCTGTCAGCTGTCAGAAGCAACGATTTTATGCTCACGGCAGATCTGAAGGATGCTTACTTCCAAATTCTGATCCATCGATCTTCCCGGGAATTTTTCCGCTTCAGTCTGGGAAAGCTGGTGTTTCAATTCAAGGTCCTGTGCTTTGGCCTAATAACAGCCCCTGAAGTGTTCACCCTAGTGTCATCCTGGGCTCATTCTCAGGGTATTTAGCTCTTGAGATATCTCGATGACTGGTTGACCCTGGCAAGTTCTTGGGAAAAGCTAATCCTAGACAGAGATCGTCTTCTCCAATTTTGCCTTGGCCTAGGCATCATGATAAATTTGGAGAAGTCAAAAGCCTCTTCACCTGGGAATGGTAATAGACACAGTGTCATCGAGGGTATTTCCATCGGACCAATGCATTGAGAAGTTCAGGAAAGTGGCCCAGTCTTTCTATCCGAACAGAAGCAGCCGGCACGTCAGTGGCAGGTAATTCTAGGCCTCTAACCTCGCTGGAAAAGCTTGTTCCCCACAGCCGTCTCCACCTTCGATCTCTGCAGTGGAGACTGAAAAAGTTCTGGTCCCCTGCAAGGGATTTGCCTCTGTTTCAGGTACCTCTGTCTGCAAAGGTGAGAAGGGACTTTCTGTGGTGGTTGGCTGACAAAAACTTGACTATAGGAGTGCCTAATCATTCTCCTCCTCAAGAAATTCTCCTGTTTTCAGATGCCTGGTACAAAGGTTGGGGTGCCCACTTAGAGGGCCTTCTGACGGGAGTGTGGAGTCTTCAGGACAAGCAGCTGCACATCAATGTTCTGGAGTTGAAAGCGGCTTTCCTGGCACTTCAGGTGTTTCAGGAGAGGGTGTAAGGACACTCTGTAGTTTTTATGTCAGACAATGCTACGGTGGTTGCTTATGTAAACAAATGTCGGGGGGGGGTCTAGTCTCTCTCCAACTTCACTCCATGACAGTACTCCTTCTCCAGTGGACAATAGACTAATCAGTAGACTTCCCAGCCAGGTATATCCTGGGCAAGAGGAATGTGGTGGCTGACAAACTGAGTCATCAGGGTCAGGTCCTGGGGACACAGTGGTTCTTACATCAAGAAATAGCAGACAAGCTCTTCCTCCTTTGGGGAACTCCAATGATAGATCTGTTCGCAACAAGGTTCATCCGGAAGCCAGAGGTCTTCTGTTCGGTTGTCCTAGACCCCTTCGCCATGGCAGAGGACACCCTACAACATCCTTGGGACAACCTGGAGGTTTACGTCTTTCCTCCCTTTTACCTGATCCATCAGGTATTGAGTAGGGTAATGATTTCCTGGAATCTCAGGATGACCCTCGCAGCTCCCTGGTGGCCTCATGCAGAATGGTTCCCCAATCTACTAGCCCTGCTGTCAGCAGTTCCCAGAGATATCCCTCCATGGCACAACCTCCTCTGCCAGCCTCACATGAAGAGATATCACCAGTCGGTAGGGTCCTTATCTCTTCACGGCTGGAGACTGTCCAGTATCTTCTGCGAGCAAGAGGTTTTTCTCGCAGAGCAGCGACAGAAATGTCTAGCTATCTCAGAAGATCTTCCTCAGCTGTGTACCAGGAAAAATGGACCAACTACTGTGATTGGTGTCATCAAAAGGGTCTCTCTCCAGTCGGGGCTTATGTTCAGCAAATAGCAGAGAGAAAAGTCTTACTATGTCTGCCATCAAAGGCTACAGGGCTGCTTTGGGTTTGGTTCTGCACCTAAAAGATGTATACCTGTCTTCTTCATGTTTTGACTCAGGTGCTAAGTAGTCTCACTTGAGCCCCATATGAACCATTACGATGGTCATCTGACAGAGACTTGAACCTTAAAACAACCTTCTTACTGGCTTTAGCTTCATCGAAGAGAGTGGGCGAACTCCATGGTCTCTCTTCTAATGTTAAACACTGGAGGGGTTAGGGGTCCGCAGCCTTTGAGTTTGTCCCGGAATTCGTAGCTAAGACTCAAAATCCTTCAGTTCCTGACAGATTTGAATCCTTTCCATCCCTTCCTTGGGAGATTTTGTTGATAATGACCCAGACAAATTGCTCTTAAGTCCTGTCAGGGCACTGCGTGGTTACCTTAAAAAAGACTCGTCACCTCAGGCCGGGGTGTCAAAGACTTTTTGTAAGATCAGGCTGTATCAAGAAAAAGGTTTCCAAGAATACCATCTCCTGGCTCCGTGAGGTTATTAGATGTGCTTATAGCTCTTCTACAACCTCAGATTTTAACTCAGTGTGTACAAGAGCACATGATGTTAGGGGTTTAGGCCCTTCATTAGCTTTTAAGAACTTATGTGTTCATAGGCTGGTACTTTGCTTCGTTAAATCACCTTCACATCCTTCTATCTTCAGGACGTTGCCCACAGGTCCATGGACACTTTTTTTCTTGGGTCCAGTGGTGGCTGCTCAATAAGTTGTGTAGCTCATCCAGTGTCCCTGGTGGGACAGTTTGTATCTTACCTAAGATGATATGAAAATGAGAGTGAATGAGATGACTAGTCTTTTTTCTTTTCCTTTTTTCACTTCTTCTCTACCCATGGGCAGTAGGAAGATTGATCCATCATGAGCTGGAACTGGTTAGATACAGGTGAGTGAGTGGCTTTTCTGTTTGAGAAAGTTTTATTTGCACACAAATTCTTCCTTGCAGAAGCTAGTCCTTCCTCTCTCTGACAAGGGGAGAGAGGAATGATAAACAAATTGGTGGCTAACGTAGGTTTATTATCTGAACGGATACAGTACAGTATAGCTCTTTAACTTCCACTTATATAATGTTCCTCCACACTGTGTATTAGCCCAGTAGTCTGACTGTTTGATAATCTTTTTATCTGATGAGTCAGGGGCATATGTCTCCTTCCTCTACTTTAGCCTAACCAGGAAATGAAACCAGGTGTGATGAACCTCCAGTTGGTTCAAGACTTTCCTTTCCTCCCACCAAAGGTGAGTCTATCCTCATGTTAAGACCTATGTTTGTTCCGCATATGAATAAATGACAGGGTGTTTTTATTAATTTGTATTTTTCATAGCTAACAAACCTATGGTCTTAATGTACATTGCCCAACTCTTGCCACTCCTCAAAGTGATTCCCTGGGCTGGAAGAAACTGAATGCATCATGGTGCTCTTGGGTTATGGGAGGTAGGCTAATGCCTCCTGTCTCATCCGATTGGCCAAACCCCGTTGCCACCAATACCTTGTTCTACAATTTTATATGTTTTTTTTACCGATTTCCAGCTGGCGTTAAAAGATTTTATCCTCGCATTAAGACCGTAGGTTTGTTAGCTATGAAAAATACAAATTACTTTAAAATTTGTCATATTGTTTGTTATTAAAATTAAATAAAGTGAGATTTCCCCAGTGATACTAGACATTCAATGCTAAGGTCAGAAAAATTTGGCATGTAGTTGCCATGAAATTCTTTGTTTTAAGATTTTCAGTAAGTTCTGCAGTGTTTACGTATTTGCTTATTATAGCAATGCAAATATTAATGAAACGATTCTACTGTATATATTGTATGAAAGGATTAGTATGGCTCAGTCACAGGAACAGTATATGTGGAGACTATAATGCAAAGCACAGCGAGTGGCAAAATTCACATTCTACAGATCAACATGGCTGGTCTGCTCTCGATTTCTGTGCATCCTTCGATTTTGCACAGTTAATTTAGGAATCCATGCATATTTCTGGTGTTAGGTTAGACCTCACATTCACAGATATTTCCAGCTATTGTCAAGTCCAATGTTTACAAATATATAGGCACTTCTGATCATTGCACCAGTGAGATGGACATATCTGTCACTCATTATACAGTATTCCTAATGCCACCATTGGAAATAAGGTCTGGCAGAAATCTAGAGCCAGTTGGTATCGCATTATTGAAGCTTGTGAGGCACTTAATGTTTGAGATGCTATATCAGATCCTGATCCCAAGAAGTAGTTAAATGAAATGCTGATGGATATTTTATTAAGGTATGTCCCTAGAAAGGTCATCAAATTCAGGGACAGATGACCAGCAGTGGTTTGATGATAGATGTAGATGAGCTTACCTTGACAAGCAGACCAAACTCAGCACTTGGAGACAAAACATTCAAATATCACACCATTTTTGTTGAGTCTCACTGTACTGCAAATAGAACTTACCATACAGCTGAGAGAAATTACAAGAATTCTTTGAAGAGGAAACTTGAAGGAATTACTCAGCCTCATCCGTGGTGGACCAAATTGGCATCATCTTGGTTTGGGTCAGGTTCGTCTTCCATTACACCACCATCAAATGATGGTAGATTGGTTACTTGCCCTAGGGAAAAGACTGAACTGCCTCAGCGAGCTTTTGAAGCTAAGCAATCAGCTGAGAATGTCCCTCTCCCTGATACTTATCCGGAACCTGCTTTTGCATTTTGCTCTAGGGATAAAGTATTAAAAAAATTCATGATAATCATGATAGCTGGGGTGGAGAAGGTCCTGAAGGTTTCTTCCCTTTGTTTTTTAAAAATGTGTTCTCCCTAGATTAACAGATTCTATAGATTTTTATGTTGACTTAGTGTCTTTGCAGATGAGTGCAAGCTTAGTAATACAGTACCTGTTCCAAAGAATGGCATATCTGCAGACTGCAGTAACTACTGGCCAATTTCTATTCTCTCTGTGCTCTCCAAAGTTACAGAAAAACTTATTTTTAAGCTACTATATACAGCTCATTTGTCTGGTTAAACTATTTTAATAATAATAATAATAATAATAATAATAATAATATGAGGGTAGCAAACCCTCTTTCAAGCAAGTCTTGTTACTTAAAGAGAATGGCAGCATCAGTGGAATTGAATTTTTTTATGGTCTTTTCAGTTCTTATTATTTTCTTCTCATCAGGGCTGATATTTGCTAATAACTGGCCGATGTTCATATTCTGGGTAAGGAAATGGTTTTTTATAGGTTAATTTTATTATCATATCATATGAATTTAAAATTGGTGTGTGGTCGCCATACAGTTTTTGGGACTCGTAAATTAAATCTGGGAATCTCTTTCGTTGTGTTTCTAAGGGCATAGTGGAATTCCAACATTTCCAACCGTATCATCGATTTATTTTCAAGGAAGGGTGGGCTTGTTCTGGTTGGAATGGGGTAGTTAGCTGGCATTTATAGCATCCCAGGTGCTTCGTGTTGTGAAAGCTGATTTTTCATTAGCTGGCTTAGGGGATTAAGTTCCTGAGCGAGACTCATTCTCAGAGGTAGATGCTAGCACTGATCTTTGCATGCGGACGTTGGAGACTGGGGTGTTGGTATTGGGAAGGTCACTGCCAGTAAAAGGGGGCATCACCTGATTGGTCCGTTCGTTCGGCTCATGGGTGTCAGTGGGCGGGGCCCTACACTCCACAGTCGGAGGAGGGAAGTCTCTTTGAGTGGTGTTAAGACTAGGTCTCTCCTTTCTGATGTACAGGGCCTCCAGGAGATGAAGGCTACGGTGTCTGCTGCCTTATCTATAATTCCTAACAGGAAGCAATTAGTTACTTGGGATGCTCTTTTAGACTTGACATGCCATTTGCAAGGAAACCTTGA
Organism: Macrobrachium rosenbergii; assembly: GCF_040412425.1. Lineage (NCBI taxonomy): Eukaryota > Metazoa > Arthropoda > Malacostraca > Decapoda > Palaemonidae > Macrobrachium > Macrobrachium rosenbergii. The sequence goes on along the minus strand of NC_089762.1, from coordinate 7,353,346 downwards.
TAAGGGTTTTGAGTGCAGAGTAATTCAAATAGATTTTAATGCTGCTTTCAATTTAGTAAATCACAAGGCACTTATTTATAAACTTTAGAATCTTAGAGTGGGTGGATATGTTTAATGTTACTTCAAGATTTCCTTACAGGTAGGCAGCAGTGAGTTGCTGTTGATGGGATCTTTAGTAAACTGTGACCTATTGTGTCTGGAGTTCCACAGGATAGTGTTCTTGGTCAACTGTTATTTTTAGTGTATGCAAGTGATATGGCTGTTGGCTTGGAAAACAAGATTGTTCAATATGCCGATGATGTAACACTTGTAGGTGTAGTCAAGTCTCCACTTACGAGAAATGAAGTTGCCCTCAGCCTCAATCGGGACATGGACCGGATCAGGGAATGGTGTAGTTAGTGGGGTATGAGTCTGAACTCAGTAAAATGAAAATGCCATTGATTAGGAGATCTCACTCAGATTTTCCATCCCATCCTCCCCTTCAGGTGGATGGAACTCTGCTGAATGAGTCTGAAGCTGTAAGTATTGTAGGTGTAACACCTTATGTTTGAGAAACATCTGATGAGAGTTTCAGCAAATGCAACACAAAAGTTAGGCCTTATACAGTCATACTCCGAACTTACGCGAGGTTAGGTTCCAGAACCCCTTGCTCAGGCTGAATTTTCGCGTAAGTTTGGCATGGTCTCTAAAAATGCTAATAAATGCTTATTTCTAAAGTTTAAACACTAAATATGACCCCAATCATGCTCCCAATTTATTAAGTCAACTTTTAAATGAAATTAAAGTTACTGTAATTTCATTTAAAAGTCAGCTTAACCCTTAAACGCCGAGCCTCTATTTACAAAAGTGTCTGTCGTATGCCGGCAGCGTTCGGGAGTTAGCGCCGAAGGGGAAAAAGTTTTTTTTTTTTTTTTTTTTTAAATCACAGCACGCTTAGTTTTTAAGATTAAGAGTTCATTTTTGGCTCCGTTTTTTGTCATTGCCTGAAATTTAGTATGCAACCATCAGAAATGAAAAAAATATTATCATATATAAATATTGGAATATATGACAGGGCAAAAAAAAAAATTCATATAATTGTATACAAATCGCACTGCGAGCAAAACGGTTAAAGCTAGTGAGTTATTTTTTCTTTTCGTTGTATTTTACACTAAATTGCAATGATTTTGGTATATAACAAATTGTAAAACAATCAAAGCAACACAGAGAAAATATTATCACAAAATGATGCATGAATTCGTAACGCTCGGACGTAAAAACAAGTTTTTTTCTAAAATTCATCATAAATCGAAATATTGTGCTAGAGATCCCGTTTGTTGCAAAATGAAGGTAATTGATTGAATATTACTAGATTGTCAGTGTTTTAGCTTACAATTGCAGTTTTCGACCATTTCGGTCGAGTTAAATTTGACCAAAGGTCGAATTTTTTCCATTTATTGTGATTTATATGAAAATATTTCAAAACTGATAAAAGCTACAACCATGAGTTATTTTTTGTTGTATTCTACATGATAATGCGCACATTTTCATGTATAACACTTTATGTAAGGCCTAATATAAAACGGTGTGAAAATTATGACAAGGTGACTAAAGAAATTCTGAGATTTTCAGCCGAGTTACCGTCTTGTGGGAGGTAAGGAAAAAGTTTTTTCAAAAATTCACCATAAATCGAAATACTGCGCTAGAGACTTCCCGGTTGTTGCAAAATGAAGGTAAATGATTGAATGTTACTAGAATGTAAGAGTTTTAGCTTACAATTGCATTTTTCGACCATTTCGGTCGAGTCAAAGTTGACCGTAGGTTTAAATTTTGGCATTTATTGTGATTTATATGAAAATATTTCAAAACTGATAAAAGCTACAACCATGAGTTATTTTTTTGTTGTATTCTACATGAAATTGCGCACATTTTCATATATAACACTTTATGTAACGCCTAATATAAAACAGTGCAAACATTATGACAAAGTGACGAAAGAATTTCTGAGATGTTCGGCCAAATTACCGCGAGCGGACGTAAGGAAAATGTGTTTTTCAAATATTCACCATAAATCGAAATATTGTGCTAGAGACTTCCAATTTGTTGCAAAATGAATATTACTAGAATGTAAGAGTTTTAGCTTACAATTGCGTTTTTCGACCATTGCGGTCGAGTCAAAGTTGACCGAAGGTTGAAATTTTGGCACTTATCGTGATTTATATGAAAATATTTCAAAACTTATAAAAGCTACAACCATGGGTTGTTTTTTGTTGTATTCTAAATGAAATTGCGCACATTTTCATATATAAAACTTTATGTAACGGCTAATACAAAACGGTGCAAAATTTACGACAAAGTGACGAAAGAATTTCTGAGATGCGTTGCTGATGCTCTGTAGTGCGAGAAGAAGGAAATTTGTGCATGCGCGGCTGGGTAATGCTTGTAAACAAAACAGCAGTGTGATCCGTGAACTCCCAGCATCCCTCAAGGCGGGTGATTTAAAATTTTCGCTAACTAGGCCTATAACTATTTTTCCACGAATATTTAAAAAAACTTTTTGTAGTCAACGTATCGTACGTCCACTCGGCACCCGACAGACAATTTTAGTCGACGTACGATACGTCCAGTCGGCGTTTAAGGGTTAATACATTACCCTTAAAAAAGAGAAATAAATGCTTGACATAAAAACCGCGATTTGGAGGAGAATTTCTCTCTCTCTTTTTCCCCCTCCAACCGATCTATTTTTGGAATCATCTCAACCTCTTTTTAACAACTTTATTCTGCGTCTCTTTCTCTTTGTTCTGAAATGCTTTTTCATGAACAAACAGTGTTTTATATTTTGACTAATACAACTCTTATTTATTATGTCTGTATGTTTTAGAACATATTTGCAACACTAGCATATTTACACTTCGTAGATGATACAGGTCAGATTAGGTCAATTTAAACTTTCTACTGTACAGGTAAAGACGTACAGAGAATTAATAAGTTGTAAAAATTTGTGAGCGCTAACTATGAACGAGAGAGAGAGAGATTAGGGTTGTCCTTACTTAAGAGAGTGAAATTATTTATCAATTATTACGGAGACTGAATAAATAATTGCTGAGAGAGAGAGAGAGTTATTCTTACGTTAGATATCAAAAGATGGAAATTCAGTCTTAAACTAACTATTAAATGAAATTAAAGTTACTGTATTTTCATTTAAAAGTTAGCTTAATACATTACTCTTAAAAAAAAAAATAAATGGTGTGACACTCTCCCCCATTCCGCCAATTTATTTTTAGAAGTCTTCTCAACCTTGTTTTTAAAAACTTCTTTATTCTGCCAATTTCTCTTTATTCTGAAATGCTCTATGTCCTTTGTTTTAGAACGGCGCATTTACAGTTTGTACACGGTACAGGTAAAATTAGATCAATTCAAAATTATCTACTGTACAGTTAAAGACATACAGAGAAACAGTGCTGTAATACGTAGGTTGGCTGACTTCAAACAAGAGAAAGAGAGATAACAGTTGTCCTTACTTAAGAGAGTGAAATTTTTTATGAATTATTACGGACACACACACACACAGAATTACAAAAAAAATTTGACCACTGATTAGCAACACTCCCCTTTTTGTCATGTTAAATGACATGTCTGACAGCTTTTGCCTTCACCTCCTTCTTACAAAAGATAAGGGAAGAATGTGTTTGTGCAAAATAATACGAATTTTGTAATTACAATTTTATTATTATTATTATATAATTTTATTAATCTTATTATTTGAAAATTAGTAATTATTAGGTAAAAAGTTTATTTATCATACAAATAAACAGACCTGTATACATGTACCATAAAAAAATTTCATCTGAGAGAGAGAGAGAGAGAGAGAGAGAGAGAGAGAGAGAGAGAGAGAGAGAGAGAGAGAGAGAGAGAGAGAGAGAGAGAGAGAGAGAGAGAGAGAGAGAGAGAGAGAGAGAGAGAGAGAGAGAGAGAGAGAGAGAGAGAGAGAGAGAGAGAGAGAGAGAGAGAGAGAGAGAGAGAGAGGGGGCTTGAAAACTTATAAATTACATAAAAAATTAAACACTTTTGCATAAAAAATTAAACACTTTTGCTGGGTTTCTCAGTGTTCGCATGTCTGTGAAAAACGTGTATGACCATTAATTAGGTTCCAATGAAAAATTCATGTGTCTGTGAATTCGTGCAACATGAATCGCGCAAGTTCGAGGTATGACTGTATATTTATAACCGATAAAATGGATAAAATGGATGCAACCTGTTTTAGGTCATTTGTGCTAGCTTTGCTTGAATACTCTTCTCCAGTGTGGATGTCTGCTCCTCCCAGAGATTTATCGCGTTTAGATAGAGTGGTTGGTTCATGGTGGTAAGTTTCTGTTTCCTAATATTAGTAGTTATGACTTGGAACATCGATGGATGGTCTCATATGTCACTTTTTCATAAGTTATATTTTAACAGAGATCTTTCACATTCACAATTGATCCCTGATCCCCTTTTCTTTCTAAGAGCAACCAGACTCGCTGAACAGCAGCACTGGTATGCAGTAAATGTGCCTCACTATCGAAGTTTCTCAGTTCCAGAGGTCCTTTATTCCTCACACCGCTGGACTGTGGAACAGCCTCCTAGAGGATGTCATGCAACTTGAACTTCTAAAGTTCAAGCAAAGATGCATGCATTACTCCCTTAATGCAGTTCAACTTTTATTTTAATAATTTTCCTATATTGTTATTTATTTATTTGTTAATTTTTCTGTTTTTCCAATAACTGATCTCCTCTCTCTTTATTTCCCTTTGCCTTCTGTTACTTCTTTTGAATGAACACCATATTCTTTGAAAACTTGAATTTAAGTCAGTGGCCCCTGTGTACTTGTTCCATATGAATAGGGTTCATCATCTGAATAATAATAATAATAATAATATAATAATAATAATAAGGTGGAACTCCATGTCCTTACAACGTGGTCCAGCTAGTGTAGTACATCAGCCCATGGTCAGGCTGCTGCACTTTGAGAAACCCTATCTCGGTATATAAATTGTAGACCTTTAGGACTTATCTTCATTTTTCACCCATTTCACAACATTTCACATTTGATGAGATTAAATCATTTGAATGACAGTTTTTTTTAACAGAAATGATTAAATTTAGCAGGTATTTTTTTTAGTAATAGCATCATTTAAAATAAATATTCAGTTATATCAAATCAGTTATCTTTTTTTTTTACTAAGATTTCAACTTTGGGTTTGTATTTATTGTAAGGCCTTTTTACCATATTAATTCTTGTAGAGCAGTAAACATGGAAGGATTAGGTATTTGAATTTTATTAATAGAAGGTGGCAAAAAACAAAGTTATCACAGAGTGGATTGTGTGTGCAAAAACTAATTTATATGATGTTGTTTGTTCTTAACCCTTATATTCCGTGAGGCCATGATCAAGGCTATACCGGTAGCCTCCGTGAGGCCACGTTCATGGCTCTCTAAAGTTCTGTTCAAACTCACCGCTCTCATGTCCCCACTAGGCAATTTTGCTGGCCTTAAAATGTCACTGCAGTGCTTCCTTACCATTGGCTATCTTGATTCTGCGTCATAAAGTAGCAACCAGTCAGATGATTAGCTTTTGTTTTGGTCTTGAATGTTGTTGCTTTAGGCAGTTGATTTTGCTGGAGTGTGACTGGAACTCGCCAGCCATATATTTTACGTAACATTTTGGAATTAAACACTAAAATTTATGGATATAATGGCTTCTTGTGATTCAGGAATATTTTGTGTTTCGTAGTGAAGGAAAAATGTTTGACAAAGCATTGAACAGCTGGATTTCGTTCAAAAGTGTTTGTTTACATAGACAATCTCTTTGCCAAAACATTTGTGGTAGCTGTGTTGTTGTGCTGTTTGTGTCGTCTTATGTAAATTTTGTAATGTGTGCATTTCTCACGATTCAGTAATTTATACAGTTACATGCCAAATATAATGCAAGAAATCTCGTGATTCAGTAATAGTTTATACAGTTACATGCCAAAGTATAATGCAGGAAAACTACTACAAAAACAAAACCACACACAAAAATTTTTTTTGCCGAAAATTTGATGGGGGGGAATCTGTCCCGAATGCTTTACTGTTTTTCACAATAAAATGAAACACCAGACATCAACTGAAAAGATGTTATTTACCTTACAGTTTAATACCCATTTTATGGTCATTCAAAATAAATTTTGAAAAAATAAAAAATTTGTTTTCAGATCTACCTCAATTTCATAATTTTCTTACATCAGATTCTTTGCCTTTAGGATAATTTGTTATAATGTATCAAGATATTCAAAGCATTATCTTTCTATTGATATATAACTTCACATACTTATGAGTAGTTCTACTTGTCTGATATTGAGATCAAACACAAACCTCAAGGATTGGTTATGGCAGCAGTATTTTATATACGTGTTTCAATTAGGCTAAACATTATAAGTCCAGGACACAAGGGTTAATAAAGATTTTCACCTCAAACCTGGCTGGCCCTCTGAACACCATCCCAATTGCTCTACAGCATTTATCATTCTTTTCTTAGTTGGATAGCCTTATTTAATGTAACATGTATTTTTATTAATTGTATCAAATTTTCCACTTTCGACAGGAGAGCACAAGACTTGGTCTTCATGGGTCAACATTAGAGAGAGAAGCTGTGCGCAGTGGAAGTAGCAGTAGCAGTCGATTAGAATTAGACACTGGAACAGAAGAAGAAGATTATGACGAACCTGACGTTGAAACTGCCACCACTACAGTGTCTTCATCAATTACAACTTTAACCACAACCACTACAAGTCCAGCTTCTTCACCCATACAAAATGCAAACAAACGAAAGGCAGAGCAACCTGTCCGTGATATTAAAACTGGAGGTCCAAATGCTAAAGACAGTCCTGAGAGCCCTCCACCAAAGTTCTCCAGGCTCAGTTCTCCTAAGTCCCCATCTCTCTGCAGAGAAGACCAGCACAAGTCACCTAAGACCCCACAGTCAGGAGGTACTCCTTCATCCCCTACATCTCCAACTTCGCAAATGCCAAAATACCCAAAGAGTCCACCTCCAAGTGTAACAAATTCTAACAACTTAGACACAGGGTTAGGGAAAGTCAATATTGAGAATCCTAACTCTCCAAACTGCCAGAAAATACCACATCTGAATGGTGATACGGAAGAGGCAAACCCCTTCATTATTAAAGAGGATATGAAAGAAGACCATGAGGTGGGAGTATTAGAGGAGGAAGAAGAGGAGGAGGAGGAAGAGGTTTGTATACACTGCATTTTATATGAGATATCTTTTTTCACCAGCATTTTAATATTGGGTAATAAGCTTTTGTACTGGAATATTGTTCAGATAAAAACATTGAACAGCCAGTGGTTAGTTATTCTCAGGGTTATTAAACTAGTGCTTTGGGCTTGTGTGAAAGGTAAGGGTTAGGAGAAATTATCGAAAATCACTGCTCAGAAATGCTCTGTACCTGTACTGTACTTGTTCCAAGGTTGTAAAAACTTGATGGGAGCAGTAATTGGCATTTGCATCTTGAGTAAAAATTCCAAAACCTTGTGCATAGTAGGATAGGATAAATAATCTAGTATCTATGGAGAAAAGTTTGTAAACCCGTATGAAAATTCTGAAAGCTTGATATATTTTTTTTAAATGAATGTTACCTCTCTATCATGATAGCTGTATTTCTTTTGTTTGGGGAAGACAACAGACTATGAAAAGTAAAAAAATAATAGGATAGTTTTAATTTGATCTGTCTATTGACCCATCCCATTTGGGTGGTTTGAGCGTCTAGTTTTCCATTCAGTTTTTTCCCTGTTGTCAGCCTGCGAGGATGCATTGGAAAGTCTTTACGTGATTTCATTGACGATAAGATTACTATCTGAATTTGGTTTGCTTTTTCTTTATTATTTTATGTCATTATAGAGGGTGTCATCCAAAGAGGAGAAAGACCAGTTGTTTTGAGTCTGTAAGGTAAGAGGCTGCAATACCCGGCTTTACTCTTCAGTTTATGACGATCACAACCAATGTGTTAAAAGTAGGAACAAGGATTGATCTTTTAACGATCACTGTGATTAGTGTATTAGTCGGTCAGTTGAAATAATGAATATTTATTTAAAGTACAAACAGATGCGAGAAGCAGATAAGAATAGGAAAAGACAGAAAAAGATTCTTCTGACTCTAGGACAGGAAGTTAGGTTAGAAGTAAGTTTCTCATTTTTATATAAGTAGCTTACCAAAGTAATTACATTGCTATTAGTTTCACTCACTCGACAGCTAAAATTTTGAAATTCGTGGGTCGCACTATTTTGTTTTGGTTAGGTGACTCGCCCCACCCACTTGCGGGGAAAGAGAACAACAACTAGCAGATGGGCTTCAATTTGTTTCTGCCGACTGACGGCTGTACACCAGTTGTTACCAGCAGATTAATGATTTTTGGAATTCATCTTTTCCTGTTGTATTGCATCACTGGTGAAGTATTCTGTCTTGGTAGCCATTACAGAGGTTTGAGTTGATTGTCGAATCCATCACACAGTTAGTGTCATCTGTTAAAGTACTTATGGATAACAAGATTGAGTCGGAGCTCCCTGTAGCGCCCAGTGTTAGTGTTGTGTCAGCAGAGCGCACAGTAGCTCCCAGTCAAGTGAAGTGTTGGTGGAGGAGGTGGCAGCCTGGCCCACCGATTCTCCTAGACAAAGGTCAATGACATACTCCCCTAAACCTGGGAAGAGTCAGACTTGTAGCCTAAGGGAGGTCGGTGGGGTCTGCCCTTGGTTAGTTGCCCCTCAGTTGAACCAGTTACTAAATCCCAGGTTGCAGCCAAACGCCACTGGAAAAGTATTTCCTTGGGCGTTCATTGTCTTTCCTCTAGTTCGGAGGATTCTTCTAAGCGGCAGTGGCGCTTTGTAGACAAGTCAAGTCCTCTGAAAAGATGTGCTATTGGTGCTTCGCATTCGTCTCTAGCACCTTTCAAGAAGTCTAAGGACAGCCCGGAGCATTTTTCCTAGTCCCTCCAGCAGTGGAAAGTCAGAATGTGACTTCTAAATGCCCATCGTCTCACAAACGCTCAGCTTCATGTAGAGTGTCTTCTGAGCATCCTCCAGTGCCCAAGTCTGCCTTGGATCCTGAGTGCTCTTTAATGACAGAAGCTCCTGCTCTAACGCCAGACATCACCTGAATGCCCGAAGGCGTATAAGCGCCCATTAGCGTCTGGGCTTTCTTCAGTTTGCAAGTGCCTGTCTTCTCTTCAGTGCCATAGAGTGCCCGTTGTTAACCGAACGCTCTGTCTGTCCTGGAGGCCCGACTGTTACGAAGTGCCCAAGTTATGCCAAGTGCCTTCCACTGTTGATGCTTCTCTTGTTTCTGTTTATGTTGGAACACAAGTAGTCATTGGTGATTCTCCTGCATCCCAGTCTAGCCTGCTTCAGCCTTCAATTAGTACACAGTTGCCTTCTACAGTGGATCCTATCCAGGTCAAGCTGGACAGTATTGTGAGCCTGCTGAAGAAGGCTCCTTCTGCTACCCAGTCCAAGGATTTGGCCTTGTTGCCTGTGTCTGCTGATGATGAAGGTATACTTGTATAGGGTGCTAATCCTTCTGCTTACACGTCACTGCTAAGGTACCTGTCAACTACCTTTCCGAGCTTCTTTTCTCCTGCAGCTCCTTCCTCGCCTGCATCCGCTTTCGTGATGGAGGCATAGTTGTCGGACTCTTCTGAGCTGCTGAAGTAAGAGCTTTCTTCTTCAGCGAAGAAAGCACTGAGTGATAACAATGGATGGCTTTCGGAGAAAAGGGAGCAAGGTCGTGCCATCCTTAGTTTTCCTCTGTCTAGGCTGACCAAGAGGAGACACCTTTCATATGCCACAAGGGAAGCTCCTTCCCTGGGAGTCTCTGTCTCCTCCCGGGGGGACTTCTCTGGGTTAATCGATTCTTCACGAAGATCTGCCTTTTCTTCTGCAAAGATCATGTTTAGGTCTTTTCAAATAACTTTTTAAGGTTTTTAGTTTTCTGGATTGGGCTGTGGGCTCTCTAGCCAGTAAGATTAAAGACTGTGCGACTGTACCTGAAGATAATTCCGCTGACTGGTTGGGGATGCTGTCATGTATAGACAAAGGGATCAGAGATAGTTCTAAGGAGTTGGCTTCCCTTTTTACTATGGGTGTTCTTAAAAAGACGGAGCTGTGGTGTTCGTACACCTCTAAGGGAGTAACTCCCTTTCAAAAGTCTCCACTTTTGTTTTCCCTTCCAGACCATCTTCATTTGTTACCCCAGTCGACTATGCTGGAGATTTCGTGTGACCTGCAAAAGAAGAGCACACAGGATCTTCTCACACAGTCTTCTAGACGCCCTAAAGAGATGTCGACACTTCCCCCCAGGACTGTTTCTTCTTTGTAGTTACATCCCTTTCGGGGTAACAGACAAAGATCGTATTCCAGGTCTCATTCCGGTAACAGATTTGTGTCAAGAGCCATCAAGAAATGATCTTCCCGAACGTCATTTCGCAAGTGAGAACATTCCCCTCTGAACACAATTAAGAGCCAGACTCCTCTTCTGGGAGAGATGGAGAAAGAAAATGGCCGAGCCTTGGATTGTCAGTGTTCTCAAGGAAGGGTACTCCTTTCCCTTCCAAGAAAAGCCTCCCTTAGTCAGCTCTCCAGTAACATTGACAGCATACTCCGAAGGCTCAAAGAGGTTTTTGGCCCTCTCGGAGGAAGTCTTGTCCTTCCTCAGAAATGGGGCCGATAGAAATAGTAGAGAATGTGAATTCCCCAGGATTTTACAAACGTCTCTTTGTGGTGCCCAAGGTGTCAGGAGGCTGGAGGCCCGTTTTAGACGTCAGCGCCCTGAACGTCTTTGCACAGAAGACAAAGTTTAGAATGGAGACAAACCTTACTTTCCAGTCATCCGTTCGCCAGGGAGAGTGAATGATATCAATAGACATGCAGGATACATATTTTCATATCCCAATGCACCAGGAATCAAGGAAGTATCTAAGGTTTGTCTACGGGGACAAAGTCTTTCAGTTCTGCTCTCTATGTTTCGGGCTCTCGACGGCACCACAAGTGTCACCAGAGTTATCGCTCCCCTTGCCAAATGGCTCCATGTGACGAGTATCAATATTTCCCTATACCTCAACGATTGGCTCCTTCGGGCCCAATCAAGGGTGAAGTGTTTGGAGGACCTACAATGAACGCTCATCTAAGCTAAGTATCTGAGGATGATAATCAACTTTCAGAAGTCCCAGCTGATTCCTGCTCAACAGATTCTCTATTTAGGGATGTTGATCAACTCATGGAGTTTCCGGGCTTCTCCATCCTCGAAAAGAGTGGAGTCTTGTCTGAAGACTTGTTTACTGTCTGAAGACAGTAAACAAGTTCCTCAACCTCAATCACTGCCCAGCCAACAACCGGATGACCCTTCTGGGAATGTTATCATCCATGGAGCAGTTTGTTCACCTAGGCAGATTTCACATGAGACCTATAACAATTTTACTTAAGGACAGCTGGGACTGGAAGGTTTTTCCAGACACCTTCAAATCCCACATATCCCCCGAGATCATGGAAGACCTGTGCTGGTGGAGTTTAGAAGGAAGACTAGCGGAAGGGAAGTCTCTTCTTCCTTTGAGCCTCAACCTAGACTTTTACTCAAATGCGTTGGACCTAGGTTGGGGAGCTCTTCTTGGGAGCATGGAAGTTTCCGGGACATGGTCCCCGAAATAGAGAGAATGGCATATAAATGCCAAAGAACTGAGAGCAGTACATCTGGGACTTCAGTTTTTCAGCACGGAAGTTTACGGGAAGACGGTGGTGGTCCATTCAGACAGCACGACCGCCCTTTCTTACGTGAAGAATCAAGGGGGATCACACTCTTTCTCCCTTTGTGAGATGGCAAGAGAGCTTCTTTGGATGGATTGAAACCGGACAACTCTTCTGACTTGATTCATTCCAGGGAAGTTAAATGTTCTGCCGGACGAATTGAGTCGCCAGAAGCAGGTGCTTCCCACAGAATGGACTTTGGATCATCAGATGTGCCGAGATTTATGGAACCTTTGGGGGACACCATTCCTAGACCTCTTTGCTACTTCCAGAAATTGCCGACTTCCATTGTTTTGCTCACCAGTACCAGATCCTTTAGCATGGGCAACAGATGCCATGCTTCAGGACTGGTCCGACAAGCTCCTCTATGCTTTCCCACCTCTCAGTATGGTAAGACAGGTGTTGAACAAATTCCAGCTATATCAGAATGTCTCAATGATCCTATTAGCACCATTTTGGCCAACGAAGGAGTTACTTCCAGACCTTCTCAAAATACTATTGGACTTCCCAAGACTGCTTCCTCAAAAGCATCATCTACTCAAACAGCCCAACCTTTGGCAGTTTCATCAGGGGTTGTCTACTCCTGACAGGCTACAAACTGTCGGGGAACTCCTTCGAAAGAAAGGTTTTTCAAAATCAGCTTCACAAGCTATTGCCAAATGCGGACGCAAATCCTCTGACGAGTATATCAAGCTAAGTGGGTAATATTTCAAACATTGGTGAAAGTCCCACAGAGTTTCCTCTTCTGAAACATCTGTGGCAGAAATAGCAGATTTCCTACTGTATTTGAAGACTGATCTAGGTCTTTCTTTGACTACAATCAAGGGGTACAGGGCCATGTTAGGCTCGGTTTTACGCCATAGAGGGTTAGACCTCTCTTCTAATCACGATTTGTCAGACCTTATCAAATCGTTTGATACCACAAAACAGAAAGAGGTTGCAGTAGTTCCTTGGAATTTAGATATGGTCCTCAAATGGTTGTCCAGTCCCCATTTTGAGCTATTAAACAGGTCAGTGAGATACATGCAATTGATAGAAGAGTTGGCTTCTCTAAAGGGAATGCTGTTTGCTCCTTTTCCCTGGGGTTTCTGGCCAAAAATTAATCTTTTTTTTTTTTTTTTCCAAACCGTGGCCATGATCTTTTACCATTAAAAGCTTGTCAAAGGTTGTTGGCCGTGATGAGGAAGAGAGCGTTTTGTGTCCTGTAAGGGCTTTAAAATATTACCTTCATAGAACAAAAGGAGTTTGTGGATCATCTAGTGCTTTATAGTGTTCGGAAGCTCGTTCCTTGATTGGAGGTGAGGTTTTTTCCGTATGTAGAGTGAAAACACATGAAATCAGAGCAATAGTCACTTCTTTAGCTTTCAAGTGTAATTTGTCTCTCTCTTCCATACTGCAAGCCACATTTTGGAAGTATCAGCCAGTTGTTGCTTCATATTATTTAAAAGAAATCAAAACTATATATAATAACTGCAGTACATTGGGTCCGTTTTCGGGGGCTGGTGTGGTGTTGGGTAAGGGAGTGTAGGAATCAATCTTTCCTATAAATCTTTGCCTTGAAACAAGGGGGTTGAATTTTTTAGGGGAGCCTGGGGGTACAATGTGCCCAGAGTTCCCTCCAGTTCTCTTATGGTTGGGTAGTGTTTATTTTTATTATTGTGGTTTTGGTGACTATGTTCTCTGCTGCAAGGTACCCACTGAAATAGTAGATGACTCTCAGTTGTACCGCTGTGCCACTGTATGATAAGACGAGAACCATCCAGAGGTAGTATCTTCCTGCAGCAGCTCGCTTATCAGGTAAGGATTCAATCTTGTCTATTCTCAAATTCATTACCATTATTAATGTTTTGAGGTAGATATGTTCATGCATCCCACCTCCTGTCAGTGTTAGAATCAGCAGTATAATTACTTGGTAAGTTTCTTATATAAAAATGACATTTTTACGATAAAATAAAGTTTTATATATACTTACCAAGTAATTACATGATCAGAGCCTGCCCTCCTCCCCACGCATGAGTATAAGGGCATTAACAAATTGAAGCCCATTTGCTAGTTGTTGCTGTCTTAGTATATATATATTTTTTTCTTAAGTTATACTGTTTTTATCAGATCAGATTTATTAATAGTTCTTTTTAGCAGAATTTTATATATTTATTTATTTTAGTTTTCTTTTTGTTTTTTCTTTTAAATCAAATTTATATGTAGTTCTGTTTAGCAGAATTTTATTTTTAATTTTTGTAACGCTATAAAAGTGAAAAGATCACATTTAGTGTTCGGCGTCAGTGACCCTGGTAGTTGTGACGCCAGATAACCCACAATTAATCAATCAATCCTCTCTTCCCCCGAAAGTGGGCAGGGCAAGTCACCTAACCAAAACAAAATGGCGTGACCTGCAAATTTCAAAATTTTAGCTGCCGAGAGAGTGAAACTAATAGCAATGTACAGGCAGTCCCCAGTTATTGGCAGGGGTTCCGTTCTGAGGGTGATGATGATGACCGATAATCGCTGATAACCATGTACTATGATACAAAGGCTGCTGTGAATTCAGACATGACTTTAATGACCCCATGGTGGCCATGCAGAGAATGGTTCCCAGACCTTCTGCCTCTGTTAGTAGATTGCCCAAGGCTGCTTCCACCATACTTCAGCTGACTACTTGGAGAGAGACTACCGTCTCTTACAGCAAGGGATTTGTCAAAGGAATGCAGGTGGTCTATCCCTAAGTCCAGAAGGGAGTCAGCTAATGCACTAGATCAAAGACAGTGGGCAGTATATAGGGCTTGGTGCTCTGCTAGAAGGCTTTCCTGCACTTGTACCACTGTGAATAACATCATTAAATTCTTACTTTACTTTCACTACTACCGGCTTTTTTCAGTCCCTTCCACTAAAGGGTATCAATCCATGTTAGCTGCTGTATTGAGGCATACTGGTCTAGATATTTCATCTAACATAGATATTAAGAAGGCCAGCCGCTCCTTCCAAATTGATATTCCTAATTCTCCACATAAACCCCTGGGCTGGAATTTGGATTGGTGCTCAAGTATTTATGCATTCCCCCATTTAAGCCCTTGAGCGCAACCTCTCTTAAGGATTTGACAGTGAAGTCACTGTTTTTGTTACCCTTGGCCTCAGCAAAAAGAGTATTGAGCTTTAGGCTCTCATGCTGTGCAGGCTTTACTACTCAAGGAGCGGCCTTTCCTTTTCTACCCCTTTTCAGGGCCAAGAATGACTTTTAAGTTGCATCCTCTGCCTTGCTCTTTTGTGATCCCCAGTCTGTCCTCTTTGATACCAGATGAGGAAGAAACTTCCATATTTCTAGTCAGAGCATTCTCTGTATAGTTGCAAAGGCCTAGGGAAATCAGACGAAATGTCAACAACCTTTTTAGCAACCCTAGGAAACCTGACTTACCCCTGTCAAAGAATGGCATGTCTTGTCTGTTCAAGGCTCTGGTCAGAGAAGCATAGGCAAATCTAGACTCTTAATTTTTTACCTGTGCTTAAGGTAAGATTTTACGATGTATGAGTGGTAGCGACCATTTTCAGTTTCCATAAGAATCTTTCTCTGGGGAAAGTTGTCAATGTGTCACAGTGGAGGTGACTTCATATTTGCCTCACACTATCTGCAAGATGTGGAAATACAATATGAATTGTGCAGAGCTCTTTTGCCTCTCATTACGGCAGGGAAACATATCCTGAACAATTTGGTTAGCAGTACTCTAAGCTCTCCTATTTAGTTTGGACATTGTTGAGTTTTGGGGAGTATAAAGGTACCTATATTGTATTAGGTAAGGGCCTTCATTCTTTTACTGTCATTACTTTGCTGGCCTAGGCACAAGGCCCTAATTTCCACTTGCATCGAAGTGTGAGTGGTATCCTTAGCAGCGATCCTCCAGCATTCTTCAGAGGTCTTGCTACCTAATGAATTAGTCCTCACTGGGCAGCAGTACCAGCAGATGGATCCTAATCATTAGGTAATTACCATCTTATTCCTTGCACCTTTCCGACCTCCTTTGCTCAATGTGGGCCCCATGATCAAAACCCCTTGACGAGGCGGGGGCTTTGGGATCCACTGCAGGGAGTGTATACTCCTTTATGCCTACTCTCTCTGCTGTGGATTCAACTGGACATTGGAACCTATAACTTCTTTACTCCTCCTCTTATGAATTTTTAAAATTTTACCCTTCCTTTCTTCCTCTTTTGTTGATGACCTTGGCATGGTATTGGATTACAGAATTCACTGCACTTTTAACTTGGAGGGTGGAGTTGGATGCTATGCTGCTCCACTCATAGAATTATACAGTGCTGGGCCCGATCTCGATGGACTGACGACCCTTAAGGTACTGAGGGTATGGAGCATATCCAGGTGAGGATCACAGAGCAGTTACCACTTTATGTGACATTATTGCTCCTTCTGCCTTTGGGCCTCCATGGTGTATATCTAGGTTAGGATCCCAGAGCAGTTACCAATTTAGGTGACATTATTGCTCCGTCTCCCTTTGGCCCTCCGTGGTGAAAGTTAAGTATATCTTAGTTTAACCAGACCACTGAGCTGATTAACAGCTCTCCTAGGGCTGGCCCGAAGGATTAGATTTATTTTTACGTGGCTAAGAACCAATTGGTTACCTAGCAACGGGACCTACAGCTTATTGTGGAATCTGAACCACATTATAGCGAGAAATGAATTTCTATCATGAGAAACAAATTCCTCTTGTTCTTCACTGGCCAGTCGGAGATTCGAACTCGCGACCAACTGTGTGGTAGCTGAGAACGGAAGCCGCTCACCCAGCGAAGAACTCCTCTGTGGTGAGAGGGACCTCATCCGGGACAAAATTTATTTTGTAGTATGGTGAATCAACCAAACCTCCTTGTGACTTCTGGCATGGCAATGGACTGTCCCCAGGAAATCTCAGTTAAACAACAGCAAGGTGGTATTAAAACTTTAGTACCATATACTGTAAACACCCAGAAAAAGTAAATGTTGTCTTGACCCAACCTTAACTCACTTCGACTCTCTCTTTGGGAGTCGAAGTTGGTCAAGGTTTCTAACCTTAGAAACGGAATGGAAAATTTCAGCCCTAAAGTTAGAAAACTACTTATTAAATAGGCATTCAGGGTAGTATTGTGCTTCCTGAGAACAGTGACAATCCAATCAAAATAAGTATTCTCTTGGATGCTCAAAAAAAGATATCCCAGAGTAAGCAAATGTTAAAAATTGCAAAAATAAAATATGAAGGTCAAGATATACCTCAAAAATTAAAAATTTTAGGCCAAAACAGAGAAATAAGACTATATGTCCCAAAGCCATTACAGTGTCAAAATTGTAGTAAATATGGCCATGCAAAGAAATATTGTCGAAACGAACCTGTATGTGCGTATTGTGGATCTGAAGAACATACCAAGCAATGGAATTGCAGTAAACCAAAATGTATTAAACTGTGGTCAAGATCATCATGCAAGGTCCAAGGAATGTATATATTATATATACAATACAGAGTTGGAAATATTACAAGAAAGAACTGGGATATCTATAAAAGAAGGTAAATTGGAATTGAAAGTGAGAGGAATTCAAAATCTGTCTAAGAAGCATACATATTCTTCAAAAACAAGAACCAGTAGTGAAACAGAAACTCTTACAGACACAAGTAATGGAGCACAGAAAAAAAAATCTCAAGAAGAAAATGCCTTAGAAAAACAAAATTGGTAAAGAATAAAGAAACAGGTACAAATGATATGGATAATCAAATTCATATGAAATATTAATGCAAATAGGAGCACAAGAAGATACTACTACATAAGTAGCAGAGGAAAGTTGTGATGGACTGGAACTTAAAGATAAAAAGAGACCTTTGGAGAGAACACCATCCGAAACGAAGAAACCAACTACAGTATTATTAGAGAAATGTTGGTTAAACCAAAGACAAAAGACGTGCAGAAAAAACAAAAACAAAAACAGGCTAAGAATATACCTGTATCTCCTCAAATAATAGTGAAACCTATGAAAGCAGATATCCAAAACACTGAAGAAGTACAAAAGAACCATACCATAGATAAGAATGATTATGTCAAGGGAGAAGAGATTACTCCATCACCAATAATTGGTACAGCAACAGCAAATGAAACAAGAAATATATGTGATATCAGATGTGGATGTAATGATTGTTCCATTGAATTGTGCAATAAAAACAAAAACATAACAAAATCCCTTTTAACAAACATTATAAGAAATTTTATAAAAAAAAAAAAAAAAAAAAAACCACTGACTTGAACACCAGTGAAAAAGGTTGCATGTGCATCAAACACTTAATATATTATAAAGAAACATAAATAAATAAATGTTGTGAGTAAATTATTAGAAAAAATGCAAGTGGATAATGCAAAAAAGAAAATGAAACTCGACCGCTATAGCAGTATTTTCAACAGCTATATTATACAATGGAATGTAAATGGTCTGCAGACCGTATTACATCTACGAGAAATACAACGATTACTAAAAGAATATGGACCAGTGTACAACATGTCAACAAAACTGTGTCAACAATAGGCAAATGCACCTTAGCAACTACATCACGAGAGGAAGAAGGAAATTTAGGTACAGCCATACATGTACATAACAGTGATTTATGACAAGGTACCTGTAAACATTACTGACTTGCAATATCAAGTATTAAAATCCGAATAAAAAGCGATAATTATGTAATTTATAACTTATACAACCAACCTAATTAAAATAACAACATTGATAAACTTTAATTACTTAACAATGCCAAAGGTGATTTTAATGTTCACAACCCAATATGGGAATATAATTGTACAATCTCAATAGAGCAAGAAGTAAAATAGAAGAATTCATGTATTCAAATGACGTGCTGTAAAAATGATGACGGAGTTAGCACATATTCACAAACACACGGAACGTTTTCCTCAATAGACTTAACTCTGTGCCTCTAGTATAGTAGACAGATTAGATTGAACACAGTTGATGACTTGTACACCAGTGATCATTTCCCAATATTAATTTCCTTGTTACGAAATAATACTGTAAAACATGACCCTCATTATAACATTTATACAGCAGATTGGGAGTGATATGAAATGCACACTAAGAATATCCCACCATTTGAATATTGAGAAGACCATAATGAAACTAATACATTTCTTGTTGATTTCATTAAAAATGTTGATGATAAAGCAATACCAGAATCAAAAACCTCATCCAACAAAACACAAAGTTCCTTGGTGGTCTGATAAGCTAACAGAATTGATAGATATAAAACACCCAGTAGGGAGTTGACTAGATACTTTGAATAAAAGATTCAACAAAATGAATAAAACATTACCAATATTAGAAGGAAATTCACAAAAAGTGACCATATTATTATTAGAAACTGATACATTAAAATGTCTATACAACAAAATATCTGCAATATTTAAAAAAAAAATAATTCAAGGAATAGTAGTTTCAATAATTATAGTACTCCCGGACAAAAAAATATGGGAAAATTTCAGAAAAATAAATGGTACTCGTGTTAAACCACCTAGACATTCCATATTAAATGACTGAAAAAGAATACTTGATCCAAAAGAAATAAGTAATTTAATTGGAGAAAACTTAGCAAATGTAATTAGTGATAAAAGTTTTGATGAACACTTCCACACAAAGTAAAATAATATAGAATTAACAATAATAAATATTGAAACAACAGAAAGTATGGAAGAGTTGGAATATGCTCTCTTGAATAGTAATACAGCGGACCCCCGCCTATTCGCGGTTTTGGATTCGTGGCTTCACCTATTTGCGGATTATTCACAGAGTATTCGTCTGTCCCTGGTATTTTTCATAGAGAATTTTCATATAATTTTTGTGACTAAATGCACTGTTTGTGATAAAACTATTAAAATAGTCAGGATTTTTAGAGGTTTTTTTTTGGTGTTTTGAACCATCAAAATAGGCAGTCATAAGTGTTTTTAGATGGATTTTGAGTGTTCATGGATTTGAGCTATTCGCCGGGGGTAGTCGTACACATCCCTGCTAATCCCAAGGGTTGACTGTAAATCTGCTGCTGGAGGTGATGAATATTTGTTTTGAGATGATCTGCCACTTAGCACATTTGGCAGTCATACTTATTACAGTTTTATAACTATTTATTGCTTTGAAATTTATTTCCTGATGAATGGCATAAAGCTATAGTAATTCCTATCCCCAAACCTGGAAAGGATCCTGGCAATGTAAATAATTACAATAGACAGCCCACTTTTTCACTGGGATAGGTTCCAGAACTCACCGCGGAAATGCAAAATCCCCTCTAAAGATGCTTATAACTGTATATAAGTGCCAAATACCCTGTACCCCTTGAACTAAAATGCTTTTAACTGCCTTTTTTAACAGTTCACTGCCTAATTCAATAGTTCAAACAAAAATATACCTTAAATTATCATACTACAACAATTTAATATTTCAAACAAAAGTACAGTACACCCCAAACCATCATCCCAAAACACCCAGTTATTTACATTACTCTCCTACAACTGTTACTCCTTAGTATATACACCCCTAAAACCCTTATAACTGCCTGTTTTAACAGTTTGTCGTCCAACTTGACAGTTCAAACAAAAATATATCCCAAACTATCATCCCAAAACACCCCAATATCATTTCGAAGTCATCTTACATTATGTACCCACCTCCCGCTGTTACTCTTAACTATCCCATATAATTCACGCACATTTTCTTTTCCCTAACATAACTTTACTCATTCTGCTGTACTGCACATAATGTACAGTACATACATTTTATTGTTATTTTGCTGTGTTGTAAGATGATTTTGAAATTATGTTTACTGTACAGTATGTAATTTAGGGTGGTACTGCTTTATGCAGCATACCTAAAATATTTGGATAGTTTAGAACGGCGGGACACTTTCCTCCAAACAGAGTGCTAGGTTTGTTATGTCATGTTAGTATTTTTGTGATTACATACAAATACATTCCTATTACAAAAAAGTATTTACTACAGGAAGTTTTTGGTTTACATCGTACTACTCAACCTAGTCATTTTGTGAAAAACAGCAAAACACAACACACACACACACACACACACACACACACACACACACACACACACACACACACACACACACACACACACACACACACACTCTCTCTCTCTCTCTCTCTCTCTCTCTCTCTCTCTCTCTCTCTCTCTCTCTCTCTCATATATCCTTTAATGAAAAACAGCAAAATATCATTAAAACATTATTTCACTTACAGAATCCAATTATACTGTATTATTGATCTAATCACCATATAAATATTTCAAATCTGAATCTGAATTTCATACATAGGCAACTCAAACCCACCAGTAGAGTTCATACATAGGTCTTTACGTATGGGAAACTTAATTTTGGAGGGAGGATTCTGAGTGAATCTCTGAACTGACTAGTAGTTTGGCCCACCTCAGCACTCTCTTCCTGGTCATGAAAGAGCAAAGGAAGAAGACCATACCTCTGATCTATTGAACAAGGGAGATGTTCAGTCGTCAGCTTTCTGGGTATTTTGAATTCAGTGAGTGTAATATCCTTGAATCGAAAAGGTTTGGATGAACCCACAGTGTCATAGATTATAAAGCTTAGAGTAACCAACTGGTTTGCTCATAGTCCCTCTTTCGCCTTGTTAGAGAGAAAGGAAGGATTTGCATCTACTTATCCAACTGGAGCTAGATTATATATAGGATACTCAGTCATCTAGGTCACCTGCATGCACACCCGTCCAGTACGTGACGGTTCGTTCACTGTTCCTCTGCCCACTGGGAGAGGAAGGAAGACAGGAGAAAGGGAGAAGGCCAGTCCCACACACACACCTTCTCCTTGCAGCCGCACACCTTAGGCGAGATGCAACCTAGGGCAATGTCCTAAGGTGAAAGGAGGTGAATGTGAACTGCACAATTATGTTTCATCTTAGTACTCGACTGATAGGTTCTTCCTGAATGCGATGGACAGACCGATGCCCCTGGCCTCGAAAGATCTGGCCTGAAACGTACTGATGTCCACCAAAAAGTTGTGGGGTACGCTCGTTTGATCATCTCACTAGTCAGAGAAATGACAATTTGGACACAGTTCATCAGTCAACTCGAAGCTAACGAACAGGTCGTTGGCATTGGGCTGAAAGTTTTGTCTTTGTGGAGGCAACATAGACGCCATACTGTCATTGGAACCACATCACCGTAAAAGTTGAATGATCAGCCTCACTGATCACCTTCGAAATGTAGAATGGCGAAAGGCGTAAGCTTCCAGATGTAAATGGATACCAAAAATGTCTTGCTTTATTCTAGAGTGTGAGGAGACAGAACAGAGCAGCACCAACTTCAGTAAGTCGAGAAAAAGAGGACTATTATCAAGCTTATTCAGAGGTTGAACAAACTTCTGGAAGTCAAGGTACGAAGATCAACTGTCCTTATCTCTTGACCTTAGTGAATGAATTGTTGTAATTACATCCATCTTGCTTGGGATGTGTGTAGGTGACCACTGTACTAAATGTTCTATTGTCTATTCGTGTACCTGCACTCTAGTAGAGTAGATGAAAGGACACTGGAAACTTTTGTTGACCATGGCACTACTGTGGTTCATTGTTGTCACACCAAGGAGTGTCTATCTTTGGATCTTGAGACCCTTGAAAGTCTGAAAAGAACTGTGCTTATGTCCCAAGAAAGGAAGTGTAGGAGCCTACCGCCCTGTTCAATGTTTTGAAGATTGAAATCTCTGTAGGAAGATAGTGTAACCGTGGCACTACCGTGGTGCTGTTGCCATCAAATGAGTGTCTATTGGAACCCTGAGACTCCTGAAACTGTTTTAAGAGCCACATAACATTCTCTCCCTCTCAGGTTGTGGATCAACTGGTAATTGCAGCAGCAGCAGCTACTGCTTACATCTCCCATTCATCACAGGGTGAGTGTAACTACATCAAGCAAAAGAAATACAGTGCCTAGACACCACACCTTGACTGAGTAGGAACCAAAAGCAAGTTGTTGGAACTTAGGTTGGAGGTGCTGTTGATCTCCCGACAAATCAGGCAGAATGATGGGAAGTTGTAAGCCCAAGACTTGAATCATGGATGTGAAAGATGTCTCCTAGGTACCAACAGCATCTGAATTTTCTAGGAGGTCACTTATCCAAGTACTGACTAGCCCCAACATTTCTAACCATGGATGCAAAGATGTCAACAGAACCCAGTGCTCCAGGAGGTCACCTATCCAAGTACTGATCAGATCAATCATTGCTAACTTCACTGACCAGACTAGACGTGATATTTTCAATGTGGCATGGTCGATGGCTGTTATGCCCACAGTCTGTAAAGACAGAGCCAAATAGTAACAGCTGCGGAGTGTCAAGATTGAAGGACTAATGGACTGTCTTCCTAGATTGAACAATTCTTTGAAACGTCAAGATTTCAAGACCAGTTGTTGCTAACACTGATCTAGAGACTGAACTTGTCTGTCATGCATCTATCATCCTGGATTGCGTCTGGTTGACTGCTGTGCTGAGTGTGCTACTGCAAATCTATGCACCTGCACCGTCAATCGAGGAGATGATAGGACGCTAGTCCCCCCCCCCTTGTTGGCTAAGGAACTACTTAGGTAACATTCCTTAACAACACTATGGAATGCCTATCCTCAGATCATGAGGGTTGGAGAGCTAAGATGATCCAGGTATATCGAGGTGCAGATTAGGCCGAGTTAGGCTAGGTTGGGTTAAGTACTCAGCCTAACCTAGCCCCTTGATGCCATGAGACAAGAAGTCCCAGAATATTAAGGTGCAGGTTTGGTAAGGTTACGTTAGAACTAGTTAGGCTAGGCTGAGTTAGGTTAAATACCCAACCCAACCTAACCCAACATAGTCCCTTTAAGAGCAGGTGACTGCCTCCTGGTTGATGCCGTGAGACAAGAAGTTCCAGGATATTGAAGTGCAGGTCTGATAAGGTTAGGCTAGAACTAGATAGGCTAGGCTAAGTTAAGTTAAATACCCACTGGAATTAAAAGTAACTTGCGTATGGGTGTATTTGCCAAATATTATTCAACATCTCCCATAAAACATGCAGAATGAATCATTAAGAAAACCATAATAAAAATAGATAGACCTCATCTGTGGGCTTTGAATTATCCATACATAAGACTCAGGCAGTCGTGTTTTATAAAAATAAAATGTGGAAGAAAGGTGAAGATATATTTGAAAATCAGAAATCATAATATATCAGCTGGCCAAGCTCACATAACATACATGAAATCAAAATATAAGAGTGCATTAAATCTAATTAAAAACTATTCAATACTACTTGGGGGTAAGGTTATGTTTGTCGGCTCCCCAAATAGTATTGGATAGTTTTTAATTAGATTTTTAAATGTATTTGTAAACAATCAACCCCCACCCTTCCCCGTTAGAGCTAGAAGATTGCTTGAGTTGCTCAATATAAATACTGTATACAGTTACCTTCAGTAGTAAAATTACCTCCATCTTGGACTGTGAATAAAATGAAAATTTGCACACACTTAAAATATTTATCAAAAGGTTACTCATATATCCAACACCACCATAGACAACATACAATAGAGCATAAAAGCCGAAAGGTCCACATTACACAATATACACAGACGGATCTAAATCAGAATACGGAGTGGGATATGCAGCAGTGTCTTAAGACAAAACATATCAGCTCTCTCTACCTGATAGTACTTCAGTATTCACAGCAGAGTTGTGTGCAATTGCATCAGTCATAAAAATAATTGAAGAAACATATTCAGTAATTTTGTGATTTTTAATTACTCGAGAAGCACTATAAAAGCTATTCAAAGTTACAAACCACAAAAATGATATTGTAAAGTACAACAAATTAAGTTCTTACTCCATAAGCTGTATAATAATGGGGAAAACGTAGAAATATGTTGGATCCCTGCCCATATAGGGATCAAAGGAAATGAAGAGGCTGATAAAGCAGTCAAAGAAGCAGTCCATAGGACAAGATTAAATGCAAATACAGTTGGCCTCCGGTATTCGGGGTTGGATGCATACCACTACCCCCGCGAAGCGAATAGCTAAAATCCGTGAATACTTAACACCCCTCTAAAAACACTTGTACTGCCTGTATTGATAGTTTACAACACCAAAAAATCCTTATACCTGAATATTTTAAGTTTTATCACTAAAAGTGGGTTTTGTCATGAAAATATGAAAATACGGTAATTTGTGAATATTTCTCTATGAAAAATACAGCGAATAGGCAAATTTTCCGTGAATAATATGTATGTGTGTTCCACAGTGAAGTCCGTGAATAGGCGGGGGGTCCGCTGTACCCCTATTAATGATTATGTAACACATAAAAATAGGTATTATAAGTAAAACTGCCAAAAATTGTTGATTTTTGGAGCTAGAAAAGCGCCTTAAAAATGAATCATCGATAACTGAGCCCGCCAATAACCAGGGACTGCCTGTATTCACTCGTCCGCTGGGGAATTTTCACTAATTTGCGAATTTCTTCATAGAACATTATTCACTAATTCCTGTATTTTCATTTTATTTTCATGACTAAATACATTTTTATGATAAATGATTTACTAATTTTCAAATGTTAATATTAATGTAAACAGCAAAATATCTATAAAATGTTAATACAAATTAAATAAATCTGTAATGCAAATTGTAAACTTGTTAAGCTCATCCTTGGGTCCACCCTGGAATGACAGACGGGCCGCAGAAAGAGCTTAACGAGTTAATGAGTCTCTCTCTCTCTCTCTCTCTCTCTCTCTCTCTCTCTCTCTCTCTCTCTCTCTAAACACGGCAAAATATCTATAAAATGTTTACAGTGATACAATTTAAATAAGTCTTTAATACAAATCGTTTAATCTCTCTCTCTCTCTCTCTCTCTCTCTCTCTCTCTCTCTCTCTCTCTCTCTCTCTCTCTCTCTCTCTCTAATGTAAGATGTATTTGAAATTATATTACTGTACTATAAAATGTTTTTGGATGATAGAGCATATTGTACAGTATCTGAAATATTTGATAATCATTTAATCCTATTTTCCAGTCTGCTTTTATTAAAATGCAAAAACTTGTACTGTAATTATGCATGGAAAATATGAAAAAATGAATGACAAAGTAACATCATTTTTATCAGTAAAACTATACTGTACAAAACAAATAAGCATACATGCATGAAAAAAATCAGTATTTCTCTTTCTCAGAGAGAGAAAGAGAGAGAACTTCAGCAGTGTTGATGCATCGGATCTCAGTAACTTGCTGTGTACAAGACTTTACAATGGCTGGGAGGAGAGTAGGAATGTTGAGTGTTGCTTGCATATGAAATTCAGATTTTAAATACTTTTACAATTATTAGAGATGAAACATCAACAGTGATAAAATATTCTCTTATGTACTGTTATAATATGCGTGATAAACATAAACTAAACTTGTAATGAAATACAGTACAATAAATCAGACAAATAAAAAAATATGGCAACACTACCTTCGTCGATCTGTCTTGAACTTGCTGGATTTGTTTATTTCCTTGTTTTTTTATGTTTACGTATGAAATTTGGATTTTAAATATTTTTATGGTGATTAGATCAATACAGTATAAATGGATTTTGTAAGTGAAATAACATGTTATAGATATTTTGCAGTGTTTTCACATTAAAGTATACAGTTTGTATACTGAGAGAGAGAGAGAGAGAATGAGGGCAGAAGCATTTTTTAATAAATTTATGGGAGATGGTGAGGACTAACCACAAAATGACATAAACTTACTGTAGTAAATAAATTTTTTTTTATCATAAATGTGTTTGTATGTAATAAAAAATACTAACATGACGTAACAAACCTAGCATTCTGTTTGGAGGCACGTGTCCTGTCATTCTAAACTACCCACATATTTTAGATATGCTCTGTGCAGTAGTACTATAAAAAAATATGTACCTGTACAGTAAATGTAATTTCAAAATCATCATACAACACAGGAAAATATCAGTATATGTAAAATGCATGCCCAGCACATTACAGTATGTGCAAAGTTACTTAGGCCAAAGAAAACATTCATGTCTGAATGATAGGGGATCCTTAAGAGTAACAGTTCTAGGCTGGTACTTTATTTTGCAGCATGACTTTGAAGTGATAGTAGGGTGTTCTGGGATGATAGTTGGAGGTAAATTTTTGTTTGGACTGTCAATACTGGCAATGAACTGTTATGATAGGCAGTTTTAAGCATTTTAGGGGTCTATATAGCCTACTTAAGAGTAACAGTAGTAGGAGAGACTGTAATGCAAGGTTATTTTGGGTGTTTTGGGGTGAATTTTTTGTTTGAAATGATGATAAAATGTTTTAGCATGATAATTTAAGGTATATTTGTGTTTGAAATATCAAATTAAGTATTAAAATGATAAAATGGGCAATTATACGCATTTTAGTATAAGGGGTACAAGGTATTTGGCAGTTATTAGCATTTCTAGAGGGGATTTTTGCATTTATACAGATTCTGCATTTTCGCGGTAGGTTCTGGAACCTATCCCCGTGTAGAAATGGGGGAGGACTGTATATGGAATGAACCTGAAAATAATGAATTAAAACAAATAAAACCTGGTGTTAGAAAATGTATCGCAGCATATGAGAGAGAGAGAGAGAGAGATTATACATTTTCTGCCATTCCAGTTTAATATTCATGAAGAACTGTAATTCAATTGATAAAATATAGAAATAAGTAAATAATGAAAATACAAAAACCCTTAGGGCATTGAATGAATTTTAAAAACAAAATTTTAAAATGTTTAATTTATTCTGAATTTTAATATACCTCTTTTTTTAGTGTGTGTGTGTATTTATGGAAACATGAGTAAATGTATTTATTGTGCGTGTGTGTGTTCCACTGTAAAAGCATATGCCTTTGTGCAGTTTTTAATTTCATTTTCATTCATTCCTTACCATGCCAAGTGACCTGTTTGGTCTCAGTGCTTGGCCTCTGGTCTAGACCTGGTATTTCATTAAAATCCTTCAGGCCAACCCTATGAGAGCAAATAGTCAGCTCAGTGGTCTGGTTAAACCATTTTAATAATAATAATATAATAATAATAATGCTCAATGTAGAATTGGCTATCATAATAGGCAAGATTCATTTCAAAAATAGGAATTTTTATATTTATTTTTTTAAATACCTCTCTATTGTGTATCACCCTCCACCTCCCCACTCATGTGGACAAGAAAAAACTGACGGGAAAACTGTAGATGCTCAAACACCAGAAAGGGATGGGTCAATAGATGGTTCAAACTAAACTATCCTATTAGTTTTTTTACTTTTCATTCACTATCGTCCTCCCGCCTGATGCGGGAAATACAGGTATTGTAATGTGGCGGTAAGTATTTAAAAAAAGAAATTATAAAAATTTCTATACTCAAGTGTAGATTCAATATTTTGTGTTTTTGTGTGCCAAGGTAGAGAGTCATCAAGATTTTGATTGCCAGTATGGTACCATGTCCAGTTGCTAAGTAACCAATTGGTTCTTAGCCATGTAAAATAAGTCTGATCCTTCGGGCCAGCCCTAGGAGAGCTGTTAATCAGCTCAGTGATCTGGTAAAACTAAGGTATACTTAGTATGGTACCATTGATTGTTATTTTTTAAATTAATTTAAACTGAATGCAAGAACTTAAGTAAAGGTACACAGTCCTGTAAGGCAGAGGATCAACAGGCTTGCTTTGGAGTGCTTTTTTTCCGAGTAGATGAAATATGCAATTATTTTAAAAACAAAAATAATTTATTTTATACTGGCCTATCACTTTACAATAGCCTTAAAAGGGTGCAGCTTATTTCCAGACAAAAAAAAAAAAAGGGCTCCCACCTTGTCGTCAGCACATCTGGCTCCAATCTGCCCTCTAATAGCAGAAATATCATACTGAGTGCTATCTGACTGATTTCTGAGAGTGAGTTGGGTTTCTGTGAATGATGTGAGAGTTGATGGGTCAATATGAAAAATGGATTAGTTTTTAAATAATCTAATTCATTTTATACCTTACAATAGCCAGAGGAGCTATTAAGTTGGAGAACTCCTTGTCAGTTTTTTGTTTATAAAAATGAACACTAATCTGTACTTAATCCAGTGAAAGTACTCAGTGATTATGATGGAAGTGTATTTGGGAAGAGTGCACTTGAAAAAAAAATTGCATTCTTTGAAGTTGCTATTGCAAGTTGAATCAGTTATCCCCATAGCAACAGAATTTTCCTCTGTCTCAGCCTAGTCCATATTACACTAATCAGATGTGTTACTGTAGTTTAACAAAACACCACCTAGACTACACCATGTACTATATTTGTTTCTAACAGTGGCCTAACACTAATTAAACTAGTTGTCCAATGGGCAAAGAGGTTAGCTGACAGGCTAAAAGTAATATCTGGGTACTAGTCTTGTCTATGTTAGCATAAGTTATTTTATATTGACAGTTACTATTGAAGGGTACACCTGGCCTAGCCTACACTGGGTCTTGTATCTTGTTTGGTTACTATAGAATAGTTACATCAGTAACAATAAGTGATTTATTGGTGGTAATTTTTGTATTTTTTCTTAATGGAATATGAAGGCCCAGTGAATAAGAAATCACTGTTTACTGATGGAAGTATGTTTTCTCAGTCTGCTGTTGTTTTATCCAAGGTGCTCTTTTACTTCGTGGACATTGCTCTGGAAGCATCCATGGGAAACACACTAGCCATTGTATAATTTGCCTTTTCACAATACATACATGCAGATACAAGGCCCAATAACACATACTGTACTTACATGTACAAGGCCAGCATCAAAAAGTCAATATAAGCAATGACTGCTAGGGCAGGATAAGGTGTCTGTGCTACTCAGCCAGGTCCATAGTTAGGTTAGTTTAAGTTGCATTTCTGTGTTTAAAATATATAGTGCTGTATGCAAGGTTAGGTGGGTGGTTTAGTCTGGTAGAATCCTGCATCATAGGTTAGATTAGGCTGTATCCATAGAATTGCCCTTGTCAAATCTGTGCGCTTTTTACAGTAGTTTATGTTCTAAATGTTACCACTTAGGTTATACACATGAAGCATGTATTTTTCTTATTGCTTATATTGCAGTATTATACCATTCCCCCTGGTGCAGTTCACTCATTTTAGTGTTCCTCCATGTGAAGTCTCAGTTTCCCATTGTGGCTCACCGAATGATTGATATAGGGGTCTTATGAAAAAACAAACATATTCTTGCAGAAATGAGTTTTAAAAAATGTATAAAACATATATATATATATATATATATATGTATATATATACACAGGCAGTCCCTAGTTTACAACGGGGGTTCCATTCTTATGCCGCTTCGTAAACCGCAAAATCATCGAAAATCGTCAAGAATCCTAAGAAAACCTTACTTTTAATGCTCTGGGTGTATTGGAAACGATGTAAACTGCATTTTTATTGAGTTTTTCGTCAAAAAACCTCCAAATTTTGATTATTCTGCCGTTTTGGAGCCATATTATTCCGTCGGATCAGCGTATGATGCGTCATAACCATGGAACATGCGTCGTAAACCGAGAAATAATTTTTGATGAATATATGTGAAAAGCGTTGTAACCTCGGAACATCGTAAGCCGGACCCGTCGTAAACCGGGGACTGCCTGTATATATTTATGTATATATATATATATACATATATATACAGGTATTCCCCTACTTACGATGGGGTTAGGTTCCAAAAAACCCATCGTTTGTTGAAAAAATCGTAACTCGAATATGGCCGAGCCTACACTAGGGTAATCAGTACCATCTATACATGTATGGTAGCCTAGCCTACACTACACAGTATACTTTATACATATATAGTATAGTAATTATTAGTGTCAGCTAATTCTGCAGGTTCAATGCAGATTGACATGATAAGTCAGTATAAAGAGAAATTGAATAACAAACTAAGGCCGACGTTCCGAGGTTACGACGCTTTTCAAATATATTCATCAGAAATTATTTCCCGGTTTACGACGCATGTTCCGGGGTTATGACGCGTCGTACGCTGATCCAACAGAAGAAATATGGCTCCAAAATGCCAGAATAATCATAATTTGGAGTTATTTTGATGAAAAACTCAATAAAAATGCAGTTTACATTGTTTTCAGTGCCCCCAAAGCATTAAAAGTAAGGTTTTCTTATGATTTTTGACAATTTTTCGGTTTATGACTATTTTCGGTTTACGATGCGGCGTAAAAACGGAACCCCCGTCGTAAACCGGGGACTGCTTGTACTGTATTCTATTTTCACATAACACTGTATTATACAAACATCAAAATAACAAATATGCATCTTTTCCATGGATCTTTTAAAAAGTTATGTTTTACTACACTGTATCCAATTGTAAATATATTCTTATATTGCTTTTGCATTATAAATTCCGATCATAGCGACCAAATGTTTTGGTTTAGGAATCGATCACGCGGTCTATTTCGCTGCATTTAACTCGGTTCAGAGGGCATTTCTTGCTTCTAGTTAGCGTAAATGAATCTCTAGATACTTTATTTACAAGGGACATATATTTTTCGTTATACGAAGTGTTTTTAAGTCGAAATATAACTTAAATATGTCTCGTTGTGAAATTAATTTAGCTTTTTTTTTTTAATAGATGACGTTGGTGGCTGGCCGTTTGGGATGTTTGTTTTGTGTAAAAAAAAAAAAAAAAATCAAGATTCCGTTCGCTATTTTCTCTTGATTTCATCATCATACTACAAGCTTTTCGTATTTATCTTTTATTGGCATGAAAACGGCAGTAATATGTTTTCTTTCATGCCCAGTAGTTTTGATTAAAATACTTTGTTTTATTTGCGGTCGAGTTTCATTCATGTTGCCAATGCACGATAATTTATAGTCATTAGCAGCGTGAACATTCTTTTCTCAGCTTCAACTACAACTTGCAGCTGAAATTTACTGTAGCAGTATATTTCCTTGCCGATCTTTTCTCCAAAGCGGATGAGGGTATAGTGTAAAAATATATCAGTATTTAACGTCATTTTTAACATAACTACGGTAATTGTTTAAACGCACGATGGTTGAAATACAAGCAAAACAGTTGTTATCCGACTCAGTTATTAGCAAAACAACAGTTTCTCGTTCGGTTGTTTATGGCTGTACGCATTTTCGCAAGAGTATAAGGTTACTAAAAATACTTTTATCATTCTCTTACTTTTTTAACTGTACGCTGTTGCCTTTGCCTGCTCGAAATTTTAAAAAATATTTTCTAAACATTGTCGTACCGGTATTAATTGCTAACTCCATCGTAAACTCGAATTATCGTAAGACGAATTATATATACAGTATACTGTAAATGTATGTATGTATAATTCTCAGCTCCATTAGAAAAGTTCCAGGATAAACATAAAGACAGAACATTGATAGGTGGCAACTCCGTTCAGGAAAGCCTACCTTCATGGTATAGCCTGTTTTGATGATAACTTTTACATTACCTATTTTGGACTATTTCTTGATTAGCCAATAACTGTAGCCTAGAGGGATGGTTAAGCAATATGAAATTGGTTACCAATGCCAGGCTTTGCAATTAGGGATCTGGCTTACTCCTGGAGACTATGAACATAGACTGACGCATAAGTTTTGAACACCTAAAAAGATCCCATATTGGTTTCTATACAAATACAGTACAAACCTTCATTCTTTAAATAGGGATTTTGCTTCAAGCGTGAGCTGGAAATGGCCATTCAGTCTTAATTACCAGGTGGCTAACTACCAGCAGATCGGGAAAGCCCCACCCATTTGTTGGTTTGCATCCCACAATGATTCTGGGCACTGTCAAGTACAGATGTCTTTCCAGAGTGATTGATTTTGCCATTCATTCTGTCTTTATTGAATAAATACATGAGTATTCCTTCGTCTTTTTGTAGGCTTATTTGACTGTGTGTATGTGCGATTATGGATCAACCCCATCAGTCTGATTAGCATGCTTCTTTGAAAGAAGGGAAGCTGGTAATGGTTATGAGACTGTCTTGGGGAGAACAAACCCTAAGGCAAGTTCTTATTTAAAGAGATTGATCCTAAAATGTTGTGTTTTCTGGAGGAAACATTTAAGCACTGAGAACAGGCCTTTTGTGGAGTGTTAAGAGTGGCCCTCTGAACAGTGGGTTAAGTTTGTGATGAAGAGGAAGGAATGAACCAAGAAAATTTTTCCAGTGTCTTTGGAGGACAACACACTGCCTACCGTACGGAAGGGGCTCTGGTACCTTCATTTGCCCTTCCAAGCTTTAGCTTGTTATTGTTACTCCTAAGGGGGTAGCTTCTCCTTCAGGTTTTTTTCCCTAACAAGCTTCGGTGGAGGGCCTCCTGGGGGGAGGGGGGGAAGATAGCTGCTCTGGGATCTCACTCAAGGTCTCCTTCCATTGGAAGGGTTATGTTGACTCCTCTCTAAAAGGAAGGAAGTACCTCCTACTAACTGGGCATCTCTTGTAGGCGCTTCAGACACCAAGAAACTAAATTAATAGTTGTGGCCTTCCTAAGGTCTCTCTGTGAGTCTAGCATTTCTGCTTTAATCAACTACCTCTTCTCTGGGAGGGTGGCTCCTGCAAGCTCATCTGCTGTGATTGTGATGGCTTCGACTGGTAGTGTCTTCAGGCTCTCTGGCTGCCGCAACATATTGGTAACTCCTTACACATCCTCGGTGATGTGGCCTAAGGAGTTGTCCTCAGCTTTAGGGGCAGTCCTTTTCCAATACTCTCTTGTCAGCTTTGACCTTGGCTTGGACCTGGTTAAGAAGATGCTCAAAAAGCACAGGAGAAAGTCGTCGTCGCCCTTTTCAACTTCAGCTTCATCATCTGGCATGGCTGCCTACCTTCTTCCAGAGCTAGTAAGTGATGGAGGAAGAAGGCTGCTTCGTCTGGTAGTCCGTGCAAGTTGTCTCATAAAGCTTTGAGTGGTCAGTCTTTCTTTGTGAAGAAAACTGACAGGGCTCACGTTATTGTATTAGTACTTTACATACTGCTGCACCTGGCGCTTTGCGTACTGCTACATCTGGCGCTTTGCACACAGGTGCAACCAGTAAGTCTTCCATGGGACCTATGCAAACCACTACTAGTGGTGCTGTACCTACTGATGCATTGAACACCGCCAGCAAGGCCCAGAGTGAGCAAGGGAGGATGGAGCATGCAAGGCGCTCACTTTGCCTTTTGGAATGGTGCAAGGATCCCAGGATAACAGAACTTGTGTGGTGCAGTCACCCAGATCTTGCAAGAGGATGTCGCCCGTATCACCTCCCCCTTCAGTATAAACTTCAGCTTTAACCCTTAAAGTGCATCAATCTGCATTTGGAATTTCTCCCATAAATACATAAAACTTCATTAAAAAAAAATAAAAATGCTCCAATTGGCTTCATATTTCTTATACTATAAGAAGAGACCCTATTTTTCCATATCAGACTTTTTTTTTCTTAAAAGGTGATTACGGTACTGAAAAATGTTAAGTTTTAGGGAAAAATGGTAAAAAATAGCAAAAAGCCTTAGGTGGGCATTGTTCATAATTCTTTACCCAGCATTTTTTGGGGGAAGCTAAATCTAAAGAAAATGTGTGGAACAAATTTGCAACCATCTCTTGATAACTCAATACAAAAATTATTTTTCTCTGGTGAAATAGGTTCCTTTTATTTAAAAATATTTTGAGATTTTATAGTGTTGAAGAAAAGATTGGAAAAGAAGCTGCAATGTTGCTTTTATTTTATGCAGCACAACTTTTATTACAGGCAGTCCCCAGTTAATGGCGATCTGGTTTTACGGGGCTTGTCTAGCGACGAAAATCGGCAATTTTTGGCACCAAAAATCTATGATTTCCACTTATTGGCGCCAATAATTGGGTATTGGCGCCGATTCATACCTAACAAAGGCACTGATAACAGAGAATCAGTGCTTTTCGGCGCCGATAAGCCACAAAAACCTGCGATTTTTGGTTATCATCATACCCTCAGAATGGAACCCCCGCCAATAACCGGGGACTGCCTGTATATGAAAATAGAAGAGAGAATCTCTTTTTTATATGATAAGACATAGGAATGAAATTGAACAGTATTCAGAGCATTATATAGAAAAAATTATCTTTAATTATGTACTTTCATCTATGAGACCCATATACAAATGAAATAGGAATTTTAGTTCAGAAAACTCTTGAAACAAAATTTCAACAAACCGCTGGTTTTGCATACCTTATTACATTCACAGGTCTTTTTGTACTTGCTTACAGCATGGTAAATTTTGAAGCATGGCAAAATACACAAAGGGGGTGTGTTAGGATAAGTTTCACAGTGATATGTTGTTTGTCTTCCTCTGCACTGCCCTGTTTTCTTCAAGCCGTGGTCACTGCTTCTTATACTGCAAACAATATAATCAGGCTTGTGATTTTTGTCTGCAAATTAGCAATGAAATGTCTGCCTTTTTGAATATCCTTCCAACAATCCATTTACTACCTGTTCTCTAAATTTCCTCTGACTTCGTTTTTTATTCGGATTTTAGATACCATAAGCTATTTTTGCATCCACCATATAACCTGGTACCATTTCTTCTTCTTCTAACTAAAATTATATGTTGCACACAGTTGATCAAACATGTCCACCCCTCCCTTATATTTATTATAATAAGCTTGAGCAGATGGTTTATGTACAATTCTCTCACCTTTTTTTTTATTTTATTGTTACCCCTGTCCACTTGAATTGCCAGCAGTTGACAACATGTTCACTTTGCCTGTGTCTTGCCAAGTTGCTGCTACCATTGTATTTTCATTATTTGTCCATATTATTGGAAGTTATTTTTTCATTTTCGCTCTTCCCATTTCCTTGGGCAGACCCTTTCTGTTTACATGAACAGTGCCAGAAGCACCCACACCTCTCTCCCTTAGCTTACTAAAAAGCTCTATACTTGTGTAAAAGTTATCCACAAAGAATATATAGCCTTTATTTTCAAACCCTTGTGGTAATGCTAAGGTAACCGCAAATTAATTGGAAAAATATAAGAAAAAACAATCAATCAGTAATGAATTTTAAAACAAGTAAATTTTATGATTTTACTTAATTTATTTTAAATTTTAATATACCTTTTTAGTGAGTATGTATGGGAGCATGAGTTTAAATGTATTTATTGTGTGAGTGTGTTCCAGTATGAAAGTGTATGCCTTTTTACAGCTTTTAATTTCATTTTCATTTTCGTTTATCATCATTGACAAGTGACCTATTAGGTCCCAGTGCTAGGCTTCTAGCCTAGACTTGTCATTCCATCCTAATCCCTCGGGCCAGCCCTGTGAGAGCTGATGGTCAGCTCAGTGGTCTGGTTAAACTATTTTAATAATAATAACAACTTAGTACCTAAGCCACCTTCACTAGGGTGTTGATTAGCTGTTTCCTTACCTGTATAATACATTGAAATGCATAAGGTATCCAGTTTTGGCATCACAAAGGGACCAAAGTTTTATCCCCCATCTTGTTGGTTTTGAAGGTAAATACTGTTTGAAATACAACCTGCCTTTGAATTTCAATATGGTCTCATCAGTAGCTATTTCTTTATTACTTCTGTAAATTTTTGTATACAAATTTTGCACAATATTTAGAATTGGCCTCGCCTTATAAAGTCTATCATTACTTTTGTGTGCTTCATTGTCTGCAAAATGCAAAAAGCACATATCAACTGGTACCTGTCTCTGGTGAAAACCTCACTAAAACCAGGTGTCTTTGATAACCAAGAGGGATCTGCAAAGTATGATACTAAAGTTGCTTTCTTCACAATACAGTAAACCCCCCTTATTCGCGGGGGATGCATACCACGCCCCCCCCCCACGAATACTTAGAACCCTTCTAAAAACATTTAGAACTGCCTAATTTTGATAGGTCAAACACACAAAAGAAAACTAAAAATGCTTATGCAGGTATTATCCTACTTACGATGGCGTTAGGTTCCAAAAAAAAAAAAAACCATCGTTTGTTGGAAAAAACATATCTCGAATGTAGCCTACCCTACATTAGGTAATCAGTACCATGTATACATATATGGTAGCCTTGCCTACACTATAAAGTATACTCTATACATACTCTTCTCCGTGGCAAAGAACTTCGACTTTTGGTAAATCAGGAGAAATCTCTACTAGTCCTTACTCAGTAGATTCTCTATTTAGAGATGAAAATCAACTCTCTGAGTTTCCTGGTTTTTCCCTCCCCCAAGAGGATAGAGTCCTGCCTGAGATTGGTGCAAGATCTCCTTTCTCTTCCAGTTTGCTCTGCAAATCGGCAGATGAGTCTGCTGGGAACCCTCTCATCAATTGAACAGTCTGCGTGGCTAGGAAGACTTCACATGAGGCCCCTCCAGTTTTTCCAAAGGGCAAGCTGGAACGGAAGGGAGTAACCAGGCACTGATATTTCCAATTACGGCAAAGATAAAGGACCTCCGGTGGTGGATGTCGAGAGACAGACTGTCAGAGGGAAAGTCTTCATATTCTGAGCCCCGACCTAACCTTTTATGGAGACGTCTCGGACCGAGTCTGGGGAGTATTGTACTTTTGGGCACCCTAGAAGCTTCCGGCAAATGGTCCCCAGAGCAGAGGAAGTTGCACATCAGTGTCAAGGAGTTGTCGGCCATCCATTTAGGCTTGAAGCTCTTTGTGGAAGTCGTCACAGACAGACCGTGGTGATTCATTTGGACAACACCATGGCTTTCTCATACATCAAGAAGTGCTTCAAGCCTAAATGGATGGCCAACAACTCCTTGACGCTGATGTGCAACTTCCTCTGCTCTGATGACCATTTGCTGGAAGCTTCTTGGGTGCCCAAAAGTACAATACTCCCCAAACTTGGTCCGAGACGTCTCCATAAAAGGTTAGGTTGGGGCTCAAAATATGAAGACTTTCCCTCTGACAGTCTGTCTCTGGACATCCACCACCGAGGTGGCAAGAGAACTGGTCATTTGGGCGGACCAGAATCAGGTCAGGATAATCACGAGATTCATCAAAGGGAGGATGAATGTCTGGGCATACGAACTAAGTTGACGAGGACAAGTCCTTGCGACAGACTGGACTGAATTCAACAGTCTGCGACAATCTCTGGAAGTTGTGGGGCAGACCAACAGTGGATCTGTTCACCACTTCGAGGAATTACCGCCCTCCTCTGTTTTGCTCGCCAGTTCTGGACCCACAGGTGTGGGCGATGGATGCCATGCTGGTAAACTGGCCGAATCTGGACGTTTATGCCTTTCCCCCTTTCAACATGGTGAGAGCAGTGATCAACAAGTTCCAGGCTCAAAACAACATGTCAGTGTCACTGATAGCTCCCTTCTGGCCACTCAAGGAATGGTTCCTGGACCTTCTGAAACTTCTTGTGAAGTTTCCAAGGTTACTTCCTCAAAGTCCACAGCTTCTCAAACAGCCCCACCTCTGGAATTTCATCAAGGCCTATTCGCTGTAGTTCTGACAGGATTCAGACTATCCGGAGACTTATCAGAGTGAAGGCGTTTTCAAAGTAAGCTGCGGAAACTATTACCAGATGTAGATGGCAGTCTACCAGCAGAGTCTACCAGGCCAAGTGGTCCATCTTCCGCAAGTGGTGCAGCGACAATAATGTCTCATCTGCTAAGACCACCGTAGCTCAAATACAGGTATTCCCCTACTTACGATGGGGTTAGGTTCCAAAAAATCCATCGTTTGTTGAAAAAATCGTAACTCGAATATGGCCTAGCCTACACTAGGGTAATCAGTACCATCTATACATATATGGTAGCCTAGCCTACACTACACAGTATACTTTATACATATATGGTATAGTAATTATTAGTGTCAGCTAATTCTGCAGGTTCAATGCAGACTGACATGATAAGTCAGTATAAAGAGAAATTGAATAACAAACAAGGCCTGGCCTGCACTTTCAAATATATTATATCACGGTAGCCTAGCCTACATTATACTGTATTCTATTTTCACATAACACCGCAAAAATATTATACAAACATCAAAATAACGAATGTGCATCTTTTCCATGGATCTTTTAAAAGTTATGCTTTACTACATTGTATCCAATCGTAAATATTCTTATATTGCTTTTTGCATTATAAATTCGATCATAGCGATCAAATGTTTTGGTTTGAATCGATCACGCGTCTTTATTTCGATGCATTTAACTCGGGTTCAGAGGGCATTTCTTGCCTCTAGTTAGCGTAAATTAATCTCTAGATACTTTATTTATAAGGGACATATGTATTTTTCGTTATACGAAGTGTTTTTATGCCGAAATATAACTTGAATATGTCTCGTTGTGAAATTATTTTAGCCATTTTTTTCGTTAGTAGATGACGTTGGCGGCTGGCCGTTTGTTTTGTGTAAAAAAAAAAAAAAAATCAAGATTCCGTTCGCTATTTTCTCTTGATTTCATCATCATACTACAAGCTTTTCGTATGTATCTTTTATCGGTGTGAAAACAGCAGTAATATGTGTTCTTTCATGTCCAGTAGTTTTGATTAAAATACTTTCCAATTTTACTTGCGGTCGAGTTTCATCCATGTTGCCAATGTACGATAATTGATAGTCATTAGCAGCTTGAACATTCTTTTCTCAGTGTCAGCTACAACTTGCAGCTTAAATTTACTGCAGCAGTATATTGCCTTGCCGATCTTTTCTCCAAAGCGGATAAGGGTAGTGTAAAAACATACCAGTACTTAACGTCATTTTTAACATAACTACGATAATTGTTTAACCGTACGATGGTTGAAATACAAGCAAAACAGTTATCTGATTCGGTTATTAGCAAAACAACAGTCTCGTTCGGTTGTTTATGGCTGTACGCATTTTCGCGAGAGGATAAGGTTACTAACAATGCTTTTATTATTCTCTTACTTTTTTAACTAGAAGATGGAATAAAGAGATGGAGAAAAAGAAGTTGGTCTATTGTAAGTTGGTCTCTCTTGCTGCCTGATTCTACGGCAATTGTAGTGTACGCTGTTGCCTGTGCCTGCTCGAAATTTAAAAATATTTTCTAAGTATTGTCGTACCGGTATTAATTGCGAACTCCATCACAAGCTTGAATTATCATAAGACGAATTATCGTCACTCATGCACTACCTGTATTTACAAACGCACAAAAATTGCAAACGAACACTGACCTATTTTAACTTACGACACAACGAGAGCAAGTGAGGTCAGCTCATTGAATTAATGTACAGTACCTATTCCAGCCTCTCGGGCCAACATATCGTACACCGTACGCTGCCTGATTGTACGTTGTTGCCTGCGCCAGTCGCCCGCGAAATTTAAAAATACGTATTTTCAAAATATTATCGTATCAATATTAATTGCTAATCCCGTCGTAAAAGCGAATTATCGTAAGTCGAATTATCGTAACTCGAGCACTACCTGTAACAGATTTCCTTCTTTTCTTGATTAACAATAAGAACTCTCTTCATCGACTAGTAGATCTTCATCGACTAGTAGAAGCTACAGATTGATGTTGGGGTCAGTTTTTAAGCAAAGGGGAGTAGACTTAGGTTCTAATCAAGACTTGAATTATCTGATTAGTTCTTTCGAGACTACTAAGCAGCCGCGAGACGTGTCTGTTTCATGGAACTTAGATGTGGTGCTGAAATAGTTAACGGGCCCTTCTCATGAACCACTCCATTCCATTTCTCTTAAAAATTTAATAAAGAAAACCCTTTTCCTAGTAGTCTTGGCCGTGG
The DNA here is from genome assembly GCF_040412425.1 of Macrobrachium rosenbergii. Lineage (NCBI taxonomy): Eukaryota > Metazoa > Arthropoda > Malacostraca > Decapoda > Palaemonidae > Macrobrachium > Macrobrachium rosenbergii. The sequence goes on along the minus strand of NC_089762.1, from coordinate 7,312,836 downwards.
CTAAACGAGTGAGTGAGCTGCAGGCAATTGACAAATGTATTGGTTTTCCGCAAGGAGATGCTGTCTGCCCTTTTTTGCTTGGCTTCCTAGCTAAGAACAAGTCTCCATCTAATCCCTGGCCACACCCATTCTCCATTAAGAACCTTATGGACATTCTAGGACCGGAAGAGGAGGAGAGAGTTCTGTGTCCAGTAAGAGCTCTGAAGTATTATTTGGACAGGACGAAGAAGATCAGGGGACCTGCCAGTAACCTCTGGTGTTCTGTGAGAAACCTGGCTAAACCCATGTCAAAGAATGCATTGTCATTCTTTCTTAGAAGCCTTATTTTAGAGGCACACTCAAATACAGGAAGATGATCTGCCTTTTGTTAAGGTGAGGGTGCACAAGATTATGGCAGTGGCCATGTCCTACGCATTTAGATATATGTCCCTCTTGGCTATCCTCCAGTCGTCATACAGGAAGTGCAACTCCATTTTTGCCTCGCACTATTTGAAAGAAACAGATGATTTTTGAGAATTGCAGTACTTTAGGTCCGTTATCGGTGGCTGGTTCGGTACTGGGGGAAGAAGCATAGGAAGTACCCCTTCCTATCTGTAACTTCTTCGCCTTGAATTTTGGGTGTTGAGTTCTTTTGGGAAGCCGGGGGGCACATGTACCCGAGTGCCCACCAGTCTATGGAAGTGGTATGATGGTTTACAATTTTTATGGTTGTTGGTGTAGGTAACGATTTTATTTGGTCTTTGGAAAACTCCTTTACTCAAAAGCTCCTTATTTAAAGTAGGCACTTATCTTGGCTATTCTGCAAAGTCACTACAGATCATGATGAGCACCGACCAAAAGGCAGTACAGTAAACCCCCCATATTCGTAGGGGATGTATACCACCCCCCACCCCCTGCTAGTAGCTAAAATTTGCGAATACTTAAAACCCCCCTATAAACGATTAGAACTGCCTATTTTTATAGTTCAAACACAAAAAACCCTCTAAAAATGCTTATAACTCAGTATTTTAATAATTGTATCACAAAAAGTGCATTTAGTCATGAAAATTATATGAAAATACAGTAATTAGTGAATATTTCTCAGTGAAAAATAACGCGAATGGGCAAATTTTCCACGAATAATGTGTATATATATATATGTTCCATAGAGAAATCTGCGAATCGTGAGAACGCGAATACGGGGTGTTTACTGTAATCTCCTGCTGTGGCTCTCTTACCAGGTAAGGATACAATAAGCATTTTTACCAATGTTAACAGATTTCATGATTCAGACTCGTCTTCAGCTATGTGATTACTTGGCAAGTTTCATATATGAAAATGGTATTTTCATGATAAAATTAAGTTTCATATCAAGTAATTACAGATCAGAACCCTCCCTCCTCCCTTCTGGTAGACATTAAGCACAAAAGAAGTGATTTTCTCAGTTTTGTTCCCTGACAGTGGGCAGGGTCGTTACCTACACTCAAAACAATTGGATTGCTACCGCGAACTTCAGATTTTTAACTGCTAATCAAGTAGAAAGTATAGCAATGTAATTACTTGGTAAGTATATATGAAACTTAATTTATCATGAAAATACAGGCAGTCGCCGGTTATTGGTGGGGGTTCTGTTCTGAGGGTACGATGACAACCGAAAATTGACACTAACTGAAAATTGGTGATTTTCGGCGCTTTTTCAATGATTTTCGGGGCTTATCTGTGCCAAAAAGCGCAGATTTTCAGTTATCGCCACCTCTGTTAGATGTGTATCGGCACCGATAAGCGGAAATCAGCGATTTTTGGCACCGAAAATTGCTGATTTTCGCCGCTAGACAAGCGCCGCAAAACCGGATCACCATTAGCCGAGCCCCGTCATTAACCAGGGACTGCCTGTACCGTTTTCTTGTTCTACTTGCAATTTCCCTTTCAGTTCCCCAATTGTTTCCTTTAAAAATCTTTCAGTTCCTCCATAGCAAAAAATATCTACATGTGTACATAAAATACCATTCAATTTATTGTCTTTCCTCCAAAAGAAAATATTAGGTTCTAATCTACTTTTTTTTCTCTAATCTACTTCTCTCGCCTTTAAGCTCCTCCACCACTTTTATCACCTTACAATACCATGCCTTTGCTGCATCCTTGATCCCATAAACAGTTTTCTTCAGTTTCCATAACCCACTCAACCATCTTCACTAGGCTGGTTTTAAGCTCCTCGTTGGGTGAGTTGGTAGAGCTGCAGACTTGCACTCGCTGGGCCGGAGTTCGCTTCCCCGGCCGGCTAATGAAGAGTTAGAGGAATTTATTTCTGGTGATAGAAATTCATTTCTTGCTATAATGTGGTTCGGATTCCACAATAGTCTGTAGGTCCCGTTGCTAAGTAACCAATTGGTTTGTAGCCACGTAAAATAAGTCTAATCCTTCGGGCCAGCCCCAGGAGAGCTGTTAATCAGCTCAGTGGTCTGGTAAAAAACTAAGGTATAATTAACTTTAACTAGGTGGTTTTAAATATACCTCTCATTGTATTTCACCACCTTGTAGATACTGTACATAGTTTTTACATGTAATGTATAACAGTTCCAATCTTTCATTTTTATTGCTGTCAAACAAAATTTTAAAATTTCTGCATTGCATGTAGGAGCGTCTTTTTCCCATTCTGCCATTTCTTCTTCAAAGCCTCTAGCTACCAATCTTGCTTTACATATCCCCCCCCCCCCATTTTACCTTTTCAGTTACTATCCATCTTGTAGATATAGCTTTTTGTCCAATGTCATTTACCTCCTCATATACTGTTTTTCTCTCCAACTTTGCAGTTCTTTTTCTTTAGCTTAAATTACGCTTCTATTTTCAAATCCTAGCAAAACCTCTTCTTCAATTTTTTCTACATCACTATAATCTCTTAGGTTAACCCATCCCTTGTCACCTGACTGTGAGTCTTCTACATTGTATGAATCAGCCCAAGATTTGCTTGATCATTTTCCTGCAAGACTTAATGTAGTCCATTCTTCTACTTGGCCTTTATTTTTGTTTATAGCTCTAACTCTATGTCCCTTTTTGAATTTGGGTATCTCTGCTATTAACTCACCTTCTGTTGCCTCACTTTCGCCTTCATCTTCCAGTGTTTCCTCTGCCAAATCTCTTTCTGTAACCTCTTCTGTATCTGCATTTCTTCTCCAGCCCATTATCATCTTCTCTTCTTGCCCATCTATATTCCCTTCCTTTGATGCACAGGATTCATCCTTCACAGTGTTTTATATATTTAAGGTATCTTTTCTTTTTCTGGTGATAGTCTTTGAATCCTAGTAACATGTATTCTAGCTACTTCTCTTAGAGAATCTCGTTATTTAACCACTATTGTTTTACCTGATACTTCCACTGTCTGAGCAGGTCCTCTCCATTCATTTTCATTTTCTCTCATATAGAATACCTCATCCCCCACTACTGCCTCTTCTAATTTATGTTCTTTCTCTGACATTTTTGTTTAGGGCAATTCTTATTTTATTACAAGACTCATTTTTGATAAACACTTCTTTGGCCTTATGCACTGCATTCAGGTATCCCTTACTATTCTTTCTTCCATACCTTTCTCTCTGCTTGCAGGACTTGAACTCTCTTCTCCTATTAAATTTGGCAAAGAAGCATTTTTTCCAAAATACTAATTTGTTAGGGGAGAAACCACCATTATTTATTAAGTAGTGCCTAGCACTCACTACACATCTTAATGGTATGGACCAATCCACTTCCTTATCATCTATCATCTTTCTTAAGCTTTCTTTGATTGTGCCTACCATCTTTTTACATATTCCATTGCTCCAAGGAGATTCTATCATCCTCCTTACTTTTTCATTTTGAAATTCTCCCCCGTTGTATAATATTTTAGAAGGCGCTCCAAACATAGCAAACCACCCATCAAAAAGTGTCTTTATAATAGTTTATGATTTCATGTCTTTTATCCAAAAAGTCTGACAATACCTCATTGCCATATCTACCATTACCAAGAACTTTCTCTCTCCTATCTCTCCCACATCCATTGCTACAACTTCATTAAATGTTTTACTCCAAGAAAATCCCACTACTGGTTTAGCTGGGTTTCTTTTTTATCTTTTACATACCTCACAACTTAGTTGAGTCTGTTAGTAACTTTTTTATTTCCTCTTTCTTTCTCTCTCAAACCATCACTCCACTGTGCTTCTTCTGTTAGCTTCCATATTTTATCTCCACTTCCGTGACCAAATTGTAGATGTAACTTCATCATTGCATCTTTAATTTCCCCTGGACTCTTTCCCTTCCATTCCTCAAGTAACAATTCTTCAACCTTTCTCCTCAAAATTGGTATTCTTAAGTGGCCCTGTTTGTCTTCTCTTAACTTTACCTTTATTTCCCTTAATACTTCTGTTTTAACAGGACTCTCTTTACAAGAACAGTAGGCTTGTTCACAAAGAATTAAATTAAATGGCACACAGTGGACGATGGCACATACGTAGGCTGTGCATATAAACACAGGAAATGCTTAACATGCGCACGGACAGAGCCAGCTATGAGCAGAGGTTATGTTCAATAGGAACAAATTAAAATAATTAAATGGACATTCAGTGCCACAAAGGGCAGTAGATTAGGCTGTGTGAGTAACACACAAAATGGATAGCACAGACGTGCAATGTTTAGAATAATTAAGTACAGGCTGCTAATGAGTTTGTAAGTTGCAGACTTGTAATGTATATATAGGATGTAATCCCAGAAAATTTATTGCTTGTACTTGAAATGAGTTTGTTTGCTCTAAGCAATTATTATATTTGCCTGACAAAGGCTATGATGTGTAATACAATGATTATAGTTGTATAAGTGGGCTTGCAGTGATGCAGTAATAAAACAGAATTAATAAAACATGCTTCCCAAGAAGTTGTATAAAGAAAAGTTTCTCTGGAGCAAAATTAACAAAGTGTAGCGTGGAATTAATTAAGAGACTCTAATTGGTCTTGAATAAGAAGTAGTAACTGAATCAGTGATAGAAATGCTATGTTCTAAGTAAGATAATAGCTAAATGCTAAGAAAAGTTACTAGATTTCTCTTGAATGGTAATCATTAAAAGGAGGTTAAAAGAAAGATATCTCTTGCAGTGGTGATGATTTAAGACATTTTAAAAGACATGACGGTAGGCGACACTATTTTTAATCAACTATGCGTCTTGTGAAAGTGACAGTGACCACAAGATGGTGGTTGACAGTGACATTTCTAGGTCATGAGCAAGAGAATGGTGATCAACTGAGACAGTTGGTTGGCTCGCAGCCTGATACACACCATACATACAAACACTAACTCTCGCTATTTACGAAATACAGAATGAAATACACAAATCTTTTCTGAGTGAATGATGCGCGAACATATGTAGAAGTTAATGACACTTTGGAAACTAGGAGTTTGAAAACCCAATCTTTTATCTCCAGGTGAGAAGGACATGTGGAGGCAGACTTGGTATGTCGGAGGCTGGGTCTAGCGGCTGACGGGACAAACTTACTCACAGCTTGGGAAATTGCATTTTATAACACAAATTCTACTCTTCCTGTAGTTTTAACATGTGCTCTAAGCTTCACAAAAGAATTAGCCAGCCTAGCATTTTCCTAGCAAGTCTACATAAAATGCAAATGTTGCCAACATGAAAGGCAAAGGGCCCTAACTGGAAAACCACTCACATGCAACTAGCTACCTTGTGAAGTAAGGAGAATAAAAACTTCGCATCTGGCCTACGCCGTGAAATGTGTGTTCCCACAACTGGAATTTTACGAGTTCCTAGTTTTATAATGATGCATGTAAGCACACAATATGCGAACGAAATTAATTTCATTACTAGTTCACTTCCTGATCCAAGTTGCCATGGGAATATTGAATGTTAAGGTTCTTTTCTTTCAGTCAACAAAAAAATGCTAATTCTGGCAAGGGAAGCCAATGTTATAAATTTGCAGCTGGGAATTCTGAGATTCTGGCCTTGTTCTGGCATTTGCTAATGGGGCTGCATGTTATAAACTAAAAACAAATAATGTAAACAGAGGAAGTTTAAGGTCACCAGTAAGATACCTTGACTAATTAAGTGTAGTTTACAGGCAGTCTCTGGTTTATGGCAGGGGTTCCGTTCCTATCGGTGTGCCTTAAGCTGGAAATCACAGTAAACCTGAACATCATAATTATAATGGGAATAAATAGTGCTTACGACGCCCTTACGGCACCTTAAGCACCGTAAGTAGAACTGGGTTACGGCACCGTAAACTGGGTAACCGCAGTAAAACCACTTACAGTGCCGAAAATTCAGGCTAACGGAGCCGTGAACCAAGCACTGTAAAGTCAGAACACTGTAAACTGAGACAGCTGTAAACTGGAGACTGCCTGTACAGTCCATCCTCTTAAATCCGGGAACCTTGAGACTAGGCCACTGCTGGACCATAGAAAATCCCAGAATATAGAATACATTCCTAAAATATGAAGCCCCTATGTAAACATAGTTTTGCAAGCTAATTCCACATACAAAAAGCCTAGTTGCCAACTTATCTTACTACCTGGCTAAGTTCTGACACTGCTTTTTATCATTTTATTACTCATATATTTGATTTTTGTAATTTTACGACTTCATGCCATATAATTTTCTTTTAAGTAGGTACTTTAACACATTTAGCCCACATTTCCGAGATAGCCTAACCGTAAGTCAGCTACACTACTTAACTTTTATCAGAATCTGCAGAATATTATCTGTGACCTTCATCTCCAAAGTTTACTATCTTCATAATTATCACTATTAGTTTCTTCGTCATTTATTTGATTGTAGAGGATAATGAAATTATAAAAATAAGGGATGAATTTCAGTGATCACTTACTGCATTTTGACACTTTGCTGTCAAAACATAAAACACAACATCTATTGAGGAAAATGAACACTAAATTTGCTAACGGGAGAAACATTTTCTAGCGTAGATAAAGATCTATGCATGCGCTCCTTACCTCTAGCATCATGTGATCTCATGGGTGGCATATCGAATGGGTAAATATACAGCTGTATAAAAGGAATGATCAAAACCGTATCACCTGTCTTTCAAGCACTCTAAGAGTAAGGAATTTGTATACTGTATTGCCAAATGCCTCATTCTTTTGATTAAAAGTTTTGACTTGGTAGAGCCTTCTCCAGTGGAATCTTAAAAAAAATACATTTATTCATTTAAAGTTAATATTGAAAACATATTTGACTTTACACATTTTGATTACAAGCAGTGTTCACTTATCGGCATCGTCGGTTAACAGCTCTCTGGTTTTACAGTCCATGGCTAACAATGTCGTTAACTAGATTTCTGGCGACAGTAAGTGATTTTCGGCGTTGATAAGTGGTTTATTGACATCAGTAAGCAGTTTATCGGTGTCAATATGCGGTTTATCAAAGCTGATAAGAGGTTAATGGCACTGATAAGCAGTTTATTGGCACTTTTGATGTCGTAAACACCATTTATTACCATAAAATTATCTGCGATTTTCAGTTATTGGCGCTCGGTCGTGAACGGAACCCACACCGTTAACCAGGGACTGGCTGTATTAACAATTATTATCATAAAAACAAAAGAGATATGGCAAATTTTTGCTGTTGGAAAGTTGTAAACAATACGTGGCACTGCCCTCATGGCTGCGCAACAAACTGATGATAGATGATTCAAACCAAGCCGAATCACAGGAGTTCCTGGACCACACAATGCCAGTTTTAAGAGGTTCAACTGTATTTACAACTTTACAGATTGAATTCAACAGCAACATCATACAGGGCATCTCTCGATAATTAATAATGTAAATGAGTGGTTGAATTACTTTACTGTGGGGGAATCTTGTCCCCAGATAGAGTAGAAATGATCTGAGTACTGGGAATTAGTTCCAGGTGTCGTAATTGATCTTATGGAGCAACGGATTTTCTGTGTAGATTCCAGGCACTTGCATCAGGTAGGAAACTTGCAATAATCACAATACACGGGTCATCGATTCCTTTATGCAGTGTGGCTATGCCTAGCAGCATGAGTGGATCTTCCTTCCTGCATCAGATGTGGGCAGGCAGGACATTGATGGAGAGATCAGATCACCCTTTGTATAAGCACTGGGAAGGGTCTTGGAAGAGCTCTTACTCAGCCAATGGCTCGTTTCCTACTTACTTCTTGTCTTCAAAGCAACACTATCCTTCTGGCCCTTAGTATGCCTAGGGGCTATGCCTCGCCTTGTACAGCCTGGAAACACGAAAGAAGTTGCCAGCAGCAGGAAACAGGAAAACAAGAATTTGGGAAGGGCAGGAATATGTGTTCTCTCTGGGGACAGATTAACAGAGGGGAGAAGATAGCTTTGGACCCTCAACCCCTGAAAATTCCGTCACTACTCAGATTGTTTAGTTGTTTAAAGTGGGAATATTTTCAGTTTCGTAGTGGGCATAAGGCCCTATATTCATTACAACGTACACATGCACTTATTCAATTTCTGTGGTGTGGGTGAATTTGCCATAGCCTTTTTGGTTTTGTCATACCTACATATGAAATTTGGATTTTAAATATTTTTACCGTGATTAGAGATGAAATATCAACAGCTATAAAATATTCTCTTGTGCACTGTTATGATATGCATCATCATACTTAAGAGTCAACTTAACTTGTAATGAAATAAGGTACGGTAAATCAAGCAGAGCAAAAAAAATGGCAACAGGTATGTATGTATGCACTCACTCAATGGATGGTGTCGTGAGCTTCTTGGAGTTTGTTTGGTTTTTTTTTTATGTTCATGATACAGTAATTCATATTTTATTAAACGATATATACAGTACAGTAAACCCCCCATATTTGGGGGGTGCGTCTCCCCCCCCGCAATTAGCTAAAATCCTCAAATACTTAAAACTCTTCTAAAAACACTCAGAACTGCCTATTTTGATAGTTCAAACACAAAAAAACTCTAAATATGCTTATACAGGTATTATCCTACTTACGATGGGGTTAGGTTCCAAAAAAACCATCCTTTGTTGAAAAAAAAGTTATCTCGAATATAGCCTAGCCTACATTAGGGTATTCAGTACCATGTTTACATATATGGTAGCCTAGCCTACACTATAAAGTATACTCTATACATACACAGTATAGTAATTATTAATATCGGCTAATTCTGGAGGTTCATGCATAGTGATTTATGATAATTCAGTACAAAGAGAAATTGAATAACAAACAAGAATTAACTTACCCTACACTGTGGTATATTGTATACCTATATGGCAGCCTAGCCTACATTATACCGTACTCTATATTCACATATTAATATCATATTATTAGACAGACATCAACATAACGAATATGCATCTTTTCCGTTATGGTTTACTTCACTGTATCTAATAATATTGTGTATATTCTATTCTACTTAACGTCATTTGTAACATAACTACGGTAATTGTTTACTACTGTATGATGGTTGAAATACAAGCAAAACGGCTGTTGCTATCCAGTTTGGTTATAAGCAAAACAACAGTTTCTTGTTTGGTTGTTTATGGCTGTATGCGTTTATGCAAGGGTATAACGTTACTAACAATACTGTACTTTTATCATTCTTTTACTTTTTTAACTAGAAGATGGAATAAAGAGGTGGAGGAAAAGAAGTTGGCTTATTGTAATTTGGTCTCTTTCGCTGCCTGATTGTATATTGCTGCCTGTGCCCATGCAAAATTTTGAAATATTTTATAAATATTGTCTTATTGGTATTAATTGCTTACCCCTTCGCAAAATCGAATTATCATAAGGTGAATTAGCATAGCTCGAGCACTACCTGGGTACGTGAGTATCTTAATAGTTTGATTACCAAAAGTGCATTTAGTCATGAAAATACAGTAATTAGTGAATTCTCAGTGAAAAATACTACGAATGGCAAATTTTCCGCGAATAATGTGTATATATGTTCCATAGAGATATCCGTGAATAGGTGAGTCCGCGAATACGGGTGGTGTACTGTACTGAGAGAGAGAACAATAACTGAGGTACTGTATGTTTATATGGAAGCCTAAGTACAGTAACACTACACACAATCCTTCACTATTTTATTTATATTGTCACAATGTGTTCCAAGTACCTAGTTATTACTCAACTAATCAAAGAATTCAAAAATTTAACTCACTACAGCCAGATACCTGAACTCTCATAACAATAAAATTACAACTGAGTACTCTAAAGGCAACAGTGATCCTTTAAAAAACTAACTAATCATGTGAGGAATCAGTGCAAGTGTATCAAAAGAAGTGTGGGGTATCAACAATTAAACAAAAAATATACTCAGATAAAAGGGCATCACTTCATCAAACAACTTTAACTGTTTCCCTGGTCTTAATTCAGCAAAACTAAAGGAACAAAACATGTTTATCACTTTGCCTTATGCACACAATTTATCCTATTCACTGGTGGTAAGTAAATGAAACACTGTTTTTAAAAATTTTAAATACAAAAATTCATTTTTAAATTCAAAATTTATAATTAGAATTCACAATCTGAAAAAATTTACAATTACTTGAAAACACAAAACTTAATTAGTTCTTGAGTTAAATTACAAAAGTTAATTTATCAAGAAATTGAAGTAATCAAGCAAAACAAACTATTAAGAAATACTTCAGATATGAAAAGAAAATCTAAGTAAATAAATGTTAAATCACCACTATGTAAAATGTAAAAAATTAAGAGATTACAGACAGAAGAACACACAAAAATGCACAAAAGGTTTACCAAAAACAATTTTACTAAGGCAAAAATCCCTTAATACACCTTATTATACCATGGTACTAATAAGTGAAATTCACTTTACCTCACACAAGCTGGTGAAAACTTTCACAAAATCGAGATTCACAAAACGCACTTTTGTTAGGTACCATTACAAACCACACAAATATTTTACGTTAATAACTCAAGACAGAGAGAGAGAACTAACATGAAAGGCCTCTGAAATCAGAATGAGCAAATTTTATGATTCCACCTAGAAATGGAGCATTCAGATGACGTCATTATTAAGGCATTTTGGGAACAAGATACAAGGAAAATGATGTCACTTCCTGAGCAAAACGTTTTGGGGCCAAAACTAATGCATTAGAACAATACGTGATCAGACCAGTACAATCTTAAACATGACGCAGTTGCCATGTGCTTCTACTCTCAAAAAGGCGTATGTGACTCGAACAGAAAATCTTATGGGATGTGATCAGAACAATACATGTAATGTTGTGAAATCTTTCGTCTTTTTCTTGTATGAGACAAAAAATCTTACACGATTCGACTTTTGTCCCGACCTGTTAACATGTTACCTTTCGCGATGGCAATTGAAGCAAAACAAAGCATTCGCTACCACACACACACGTGTTGCTAATATACTATGTTACTATTAAAAATGTATTATTAATTCTAAATTACGCTGTTAATTTATCTAAATCATTAACTCTTTTTGAGATCTGACATTACATTTCATACGATACTTCAACAATTATTATTGTTACACAGAATACATTATAACTAGAACAGTAAATATATCAAAATCATGGAAAGATGTGCATTTTAAAGACAATATCACGGGAATATTGTATGCTACAGAATTCCAATTTACAATATATTTTTGTTGTATTTTCGTATTTTATATAAGTAACTTACTAAGTAATTACATTGCTATGGTTCCCTAACCTATGGCAGCTTAGAAATTCAAAATTCGCGCGGTGGCGCTGTTATCGTTAGTGTGTAGGTGATAACGTCCCGCCACCATATGGGACTCAAGGAAACAAACCAGCAGAAAGCTCAATTCGTTTTCTGCCGGCTTCCGGTTAACATCGGAAGTTTTCACGCAGCTGCTTCTTCGCCTTTCGGCTTGGTTTTGCATGAATTTTGGTGAAATACTCAGAATTTGTTACCTTGTGGCTTGCTGCCATTGTTTTGAATTGTTGTTCGAGTTAACTTTAGTTTATTTAGTTAACGATGTCGGATTCCAGTTCATCTAGTATTTGCTTTTGTTGCGAGGGTTGTAGGACTAGGCTAACTAAGCTTTCATATGATTCTCATACAAAATGCACTAAATGTAGGGGGCAAGAATGTAGTAAGGATAATACTTGCATAGAGTGTCAGGATTGGGAGGATAAGAAATGGAAAACATTGAAATCTCATCTAGACAAATTAGAAAGGGATAAGAAGAGGAAAGCAGCCCTTAGGGCTGAAAGTAGGGCTAGTGCAGAATCCATTCGTTTGGATAATGTAGGGAATGACGGAACTATCTCTCCTCCAATTCCTCCTCCTCCTCCTACCCTAACTCCTCATACTTTACCATCTGCTCCTGCTCCAGGTTTCCATGATTCCACTCTTAGTGCCATTGCCAGCCTCGACTCTAGGTTTGATCAGAAATTTACTGTATTATCTAGTACCATTATGGAAATGGGGTCAGCTATTAAATCTGTAATGGAAAAAATGTAAGTGTTGACAGTGCATTGAGAAGTGATAGTGCTGTGAATATTGAGGAGTTGGCTGTCCGTCCCACCAGTGCTCCTAGACGAAGGTCACTGTCCTGCTCCCCCATACCGGGGAGAAGACATACCGGAGGTCCAAGGGAGGCTGGTGGGGTTTGCCCACGGGCAGTCGCCCCCTCCGTCGAGCCTGTCGTGCTCTCCCAGGCTTCGACTAAACGCTATTGGAAAGGCGTTCCTGTGCATTGACTTTCTGATTCAGATTCTTCCAGTCCATGCCAGAAGCCATATCGCTACTCTTCTTCTTCGCGCCTACTCAAGAGACATGCGAATGTTAGCGATTCTTCTCCCCTGGCTGTCAAGAGGCTCGGAGAGACTAGCCCTCAACCTTCCTGCAGCTTTCAAGTCCAGCCTGTTTCTCCTGCTTATTTCTTTGAAGACAGTCCTGAGCGCCCATCTTCTTCCGAGCGCCAAGCGCCCGCCGACTCGCGCCAGACTTCCACGGGTGAGCGCCCAGCGCCCGCCGACTCACGCCAGAATTCTGCCAATGAGCGCCCGGCGCCTGCCGATATTCACCAGTTTTCCACCAATGAGCGCCCGGCGCCCGCCGCTACTCGCCAGATTTCCGCCAATGAGCGCCCAGTGCCCGCCATCTCGCGCCAGATTTCAGCTCTGCCAACTCCCAAACTTCCAATCCCCACAACCGAATTCCTAGCTTCTTCCTTTGGAACCAATGCACCATCGTCGGCTATTCTGCCTTCTTCATCGGTCCAGGAAGATTCTTTAGCCCCACTTAAGCGCCAATTGACCGAGCTTGTGGGTCTTTTGAAGAATTCTGCGTCTGTTCCAGAGTCCAAGGATAAACCATTGTCTCCTATCTCTTTGGAGGAAGAAGAGATTGTTCAGGATACAGTTCCCTCTTCTTCCTACTCGTCTCTCCTGCGTTTCCTCTTGGAGAATTACCGAGACTTCTTCAAGCCTCCTTCATCTACTTCTCGAGCTTCTACCTACCTCATGAAAAAGCATCCGTCAAAAAATACCAGACTACCCAAGCTTGTTCTTTCCTCCTCCTTGAAGAAAGCTCTCAAAGAAGTTCATGCCTGGCTGACCGCTAAGAGAGAACAGGGCAAAGCGACTTTCGCCTTTCCGCCCAGCAAATTGTTGAAGATGAGATACTCTTATTATGCCACCGGGGAAGCTCCTTCCTTGGGAGTTTCTGCCTCCTCCCAAGGGGACTTCTCTGGTCTGGTGGATTCATCCCATAGAAAGGCTTTATTGTCGGCCAAGATAATGTTTTCCTCAGCCGAACTAGACCACCTTATCAAGAATATTTTTAAGGTGTTTGAGATCTTTAGTTTCCTTGATTGGGCCATCGGAGCACTAGGGAGTAAGATTGAAGACTGCCCGGATTTAGCTGAAGATCTTGCCTCCGATTGGCTTGGAGTTATTTCATGCTCAGACAGAGCAATTAGAGATGGCTCTTTGGAACTCGCCTCACTGTTTTCTATGGGTGTCCTTAAGAAGAGGGAGCTCTGGTGTTCATTCACCTCGAAAAGAGTCTCACCAACGCAGAAGTCAGCTTTACTCTTTGCTGCCTTAGACAAGTCTCACCTCTTTCCTCAAAATATAGTGAAGGATATTCTTTTAGAGCTACAGAGCAAGTCCACCTCTGACTTGTTAACTCAGTCCACTAGACGTCCTATGGAGCCTGTGCCTTCCTCATCTAGATCATTCTCCCCTCTTCAACCTCAACCCTTTCGTGGAGGGAGAACTACGACCCAGCCTCGACCTAGATCAAACTTCCGACCTCCTACGAAGTCCATCAAGAGGTCTTCCTTCAAATCCAACCCCAAGAAGTAAGAAGTTAGTCCTCCGCGTCCACGTAGGAGCCAGACTTCTACTTTTCTGGAAGGAATGGGAGAATAGAGGAGCAGACCCCTGGGTGATCAAGGTTCTCAAAGAGCGCTACTCCATTCCTTTCGTGAAGACTCCTCCCTTAACTACATCTCCTATTGTGGCGGGATTTTAAAACACAAAAAACAATACACAACACAGATACACTGAACATATAACCACATACAATACTCACTATGATCCTCGGTTGCTGGGAGATGGTTGAGGATGTCCACGGTCGCCAACACAGTAGACAAAATTACACAAACAAACCCGGAAAACAGACTTCCAACCAAAAAAACCAGCAAAAAGAAAGACACACATGCACAGACAACAATAACATCAACAGAAAACACTTTCGACTCACGGAACATACAACAATCTACCACCAATATCCGCCTTGCACAGAACTCAGCTCAAGACTAAAAAAACTCCTTCAAAACCGAAAAAATCCTCACACATATTCCACAGACAGACAGCGCCGTAAACAAACTAACGACCTCATCCTCTCTCTCTCAAAACGTTGGGAAATGCTAAATAAAAACAAATTTATTCATCCCTCTATATTTCTCCCCCTTTTAGCATTTCCCAACCAACACCTTTCACACCTCTTTCAAATCGCCTTCACATAACACCCACGGATGCTCACTAGCAGGTCCTCTAGATCGCGTTCGGGCACGCAATCATTCTCTCAGAATCACTCTCTCTCTAGCAACATTCAAACTCACATCATCTCCTCCATTCTCTCTCAGATTCACGCTATCTTCTTCACTATTACCACTCTCAATTTCATCCACAATCTCATCTATACCCTCTAACTTGTTCCCAAATACCTCCCCAATTCTTCAACTAACCCATCCCATTCGCTCATTGACCTTTCCAATTCTTGCAACGATTCATTCATGCTTTCAATCACTCGTATATTACTGCTACGCTCTCTTACTCTTACACTTTCGCTCACCTCCAACGTTCACTTACCCCTACGTTCAGTCAACTCAGTTATATCAAACCCGCATATGCTATACGTTCTATTCATACCATCCCATTCATCCGTATTACCGCGCTTTATCACTCATTTTCACTTTGGCACTCGCACCCCTATCACACAACTTACGATCATTCCGTTCACTTACGTTCTTCCCTTTCTTACGTTTTCTGCCATACTCTATCAAAACAAATTGCTTCATGCACTCGTCAGTCTTTCCAGCAAAGCCCCCCTCATGCAACAACCCCTCACGTACATGCATCACACGCACCGCTTGCATCCTGGAGGATCCACCCATTTGAACCCCCTTCACACTCAGTTTCCCGAATTCGCTGTCACAGTCACCCTCTTTCGTCTACATACACTTGATACATGCCCTTCCATTCCACATTCGTCACACTTAAAATCGGTTCTGAACACATTCTCTCGCATAATGCCCATTCTTACCACAGTTGCCACATATTACATTCACTCGGGTACCCTACAACCATTAGCAACATGACCCACCTGTCGCCACCGGTAGCATTTAACCCCTATCTTTCGTACACTCCTTACCAAATGTCCCGGTTGCCCACACCGAAACACACTCCTAAAGCCCACCTACACTCATTCTTTGTATGTCCTTCCTTTCCACATCTAAAACACTTAGCTCGACTTCCACTCATCGACCTTTCCCTTTGTACACTACTATCCCTAACCCGTCCAACCCGTTGTTCCCTTTACAAACCCATCATTCATCCTCACTGGCACCTCCACATTACTTGCTCTTACACTCCTATCTATTACACTATCGGCCATTCTCATTGGGGCCCTCAACACTGCATCCCTAAAGCTTCCAAACTCTGATACTCTCTCATCTACCCCAGCCCTTACACTTACACTTCTGCTCTCTTTTATAACCCTGTCAAGCTCATAATCTTCTACAATTTCAAGATTTCTCCCCAAGTCAACCTTTCATTCGTCCATCTTTTCTTCTCCTTCCGCTTCAAGTTCACAAATTCTCTAACTCCATCTGGCACTGTCCCTAACAACTTCCGTACTAACTCCTTACATTCATCTATCCCATCATCCCCAAACTTCTTCCTTGCCAACGTCTCAGCCTACAAGCATACAGTGATAAGGTTTCCCCAGCTTTCATTCTTGCCTCATCAAATTCATTCTTCCTCTTATACTTAACACTTTCGCTTTCATACGCCTCGCTTGCTCAACTAGTCTAGCTTTCACCTTGTCATACTCAGCATCCCCCACACTCATAATAACCCTATACATATCAAGTAAAACCCAGTCAAATACTCTCTAATTCTCGTGCCCACACTCTCTTACTTTCCCCATACTTATCCTGACAAAACCTTTCATACTCCCTAAAGAAATCATGCACATCCCTACTTCCATACTCATTATACTTTTCACACCGGGGTACCTCCCGCACACATAGCCTTTCTCACTTCTTTCTCACTTTCACTCTCACTTTCGCTACTTTTGAGCTCTGTCCTTTCATACCCTCTTCCGAATACAAAGAGTCCACTTCTGCACTTACATTCATCTTACTCATTACACTCTTCTTCCCCCCTCTTTTTATCCACTTTTATCCACTCACCTCCATCCACCTCACTATCACTACTGCCTTCACCCTCTCCCTTCTTTCCTGCCTTTCCCACTTCCTTACCCTTCTTACCAGTTTCCTTTCCCTTTCCCTTCTTCCCTTTTTCTTCCCCTGACTTATCCTTACTTTCCCTCTGTTCCTTCCCTTGCTTTTCATTCCCCTTTTCCTTACCCTGCCTCTCATTCCCTCGTTTCTTACTTCCTATTCCCATATCACTTTCATCACTCACGCTTCCATTCACTTCTTCCTCCTTTTCTTTCTCTCTTGCCCCTTCACACGTTCCAGAGAACCTGCCTCCAACAGCCCCTTCTCCAAAAACACCCTTGAACATACCTTTCATCATTTCTTCCACACTTTTCATCATTCCCTCCAACTTTTTATCCACCCTCTCTTCCATTCTCTCTTCTGACTCTTTCATCTCCCCTTTCATTTCTTCTTTTGCACTTCTTAGCATTCCCCCCATCTCCTCCAACTGACTCCTCAATCTCTCATTCTCACCCCTCAACCACGTATTCTCCTCTCGCAACCTCACCAGTTCCTCTTCCATCCTTCTCTTCAGTCACACTACCAGCCACCAACCTCAATTGCAGCTGAAATACCAGCTGCCCCACGTTGGGCGCCAAATATTATGTGGCGGGATTTTAAAACACAAAAAACAATACACAACACAGATACACTGAACATATAACCACATACAATACTCACTATGATCCTCGGTTGCTGGGAGATGGTTGAGGATGTCCACGGTCGCCAACACAGTAGACAAAATTACACAAACAAACCCGGAAAACAGACTTCCAACCAAAAAAAACCAGCAAAAAGAAAGAGACACATGCACAGACAACAATAACATCCAACAGAAAACACTCGACTCACGGAACATACAACAATCTACCACCAATATCCGCCTTGCACAGAACTCATCTCAAGACTAAAAAAAACTCCTTCAAAACCGAAAAATCCTCACACATATTCCACAGACAGACAGCGCCGTAAACAAACTAACGACCTCATCCCTCTTCCAACAACCGAAGCACTCACTTACGACAATTACACACTCTCTCTCTCTCTCTCTCAAAACGTTGGGAAATGCTAAATAAAAACAAATTTATTCATCCCTCTATACTATCGCCTTGACAGCGTACTCAAAAGGTTCCACGAAGTTTTTGGCCCTCTGTCAAGAAGTCGAACTCCTTCTTTCCAAAGGAGTGGTGGCAGAAGTCCTAGAGCCCCACTCAGAAGGTTTCTACAATCGCCTTTTCGTGGTTCCGAAGGCCTCAGGGGGCTGGAGGCCCGTTCTGGATGTAAGCGCTTTGAATCTCTTCCTACTGAAGACGAGGTTTCACATGGAGACCGTTCGCTCTGTCATGTCCACACTACAACATGGGGGACTAGATGGTCACCCTGGACATGCAGGATGCGTACTTTAACATTCCTGTTTATCCAGACTCTCAGAAATTTCTATGCTTCGTTTTTCAGAACAGGATACTTCAATTCCGGGCCCTATGTTTCGGTTTATTGACGGTTCCTCAAGTTTTCACCCGAATCCTTGCTCCTCTGGGGAATTGGCTTCACCTTCTGGGAATCAACATCAACTTACATCTAGACAATTGGCTTCTCCGCTCGTCGTCAAAGGAAAAGTGCGCGGAGGACTTGAAAAGAACTCTTTGCCTGACACAGGAGTTAGGCATCCTCATAAACAAAAAGAAATCCCTTCTGATTCCATCTCAGGAGATCCCCTATTTAGGGATGATACTGAACTCTCAGACTTTTCGGGCTTTTCTGTCGCCCAAAAGAGTCGCAAACTGCCTTCAGACTGTCAGTCAGTTCCTTGCTCTTCCTTCCTGCTCGGCAGTGCAGTGGATGAGTCTTCTGGGGACCCTTGCTTCAGTAGAGCAGTTTGTAAATCTAGGCAAACTGCACATGAGACCACTTCAGTTTTTCCTCAAAGCGAATTGGTGCAGGAAAACCCAACCAGACTCTTTCATCTTCCAGATTACGTCGGTAATCAAAGAGGATCTCCAGTGGTGGTCGTGCGGAAAAAGACTTCGGGAAGGGAAGTCTCTTCTCCCAGTACATCCAGACCTTCAATTTTATTCAGATGCCTCTGACCTAGGCTGGGGCGCACTTCTGGAAGGTCGGGAAGTCTCTGGAACTTGGACTACAGAACAAAAGAATGCTCACATCAGTATAAAGGAACTGCGAGTGATTCACTGGGGCCTTCTATACTTCTTGGATCTGGTCCACAGCAAGAAGATTGTGGTACATGCGGACAACACCACAGCTCTTGCATATATTCGCAAACAGGAGGGCACTCATTCCTTTTCCCTGTACGAGACAGCGAAGGATCTCCTGTGGGCGGAAGAGAACAGTCTCTCTCTTGTCACCCGGTTCATTCAAGGGAGGATGAACGTGATTGCGGACGAATTAAGCCGCCTCAAACAGGTCCTTCCGACCGAATGGACCTTAAATCCAGTAGTCAGCGACAACCTTTGGAAACTGTGGGGCAAACCCACTGTGGATCTTTTTGCGACGTCGAAAAACCACCGTCTGCCCCTCTTTTGCTCTCCGGTCCCGGATCCTCTAGCATGGAGCACAGATGCAATGCTTTTGGATTGGACAAGCTTAGATGTGTACGCCTTCCCTCCCTCGAATGATCAGGAAGTAATCAACAAGCTGTCAACGCATCAGAACACCTCCATGACCCTTGTAGCGCCATTTTGGCGAACAAGGAGTGGTTTCAGACTTTATTCGCCTTCTGGTAGACTACCCAAGACTACTTCCACAAAAATGGTCTCTGCTCAGACAACCCAACTTTCTCAGATTCCATCAAAGATTATCCGCCCTGGCTCTGACAGGCTTCAGACTGTCAAGCGCCTTGTCAAAGCAAAAGGATTT
The DNA here is from genome assembly GCF_040412425.1 of Macrobrachium rosenbergii. Lineage (NCBI taxonomy): Eukaryota > Metazoa > Arthropoda > Malacostraca > Decapoda > Palaemonidae > Macrobrachium > Macrobrachium rosenbergii. The sequence continues at coordinate 7,293,018 of NC_089762.1, read as the reverse complement.
TCGAGACAAGCTGCAGAGGCAATTGCAAAATGCAGACGAGCTGCTTCTACAAAGCTCTACCAATCAAAATGGACAGTCTTCAGAAGGTGGTGTAGCCACCACAACGCCTCTTCTTCTGAAACATCTATAAGCCAAATAGCTGATTTTTTTTATTTTTCTAAAGTCCATCAAGAAACTATCGACCTCTACCATCAAAGGGTATAGGTCGATGCTCAGCTCAGTTTTTAAGCACAGAGGAATGGACCTATCTTCTAATCAAGATATCACCGACCTGATCAAATCCTTTAATACGTCCAAAAAAGATAGTTCTACCAACGTCTCTTGGAACGTAGACGTTGTACTTAAGTGGCTCTCAGGTCCTCAATTCGAACCTCTCCGTTCCGTTTCCCTCAGGAATCTCACGAAAAAGACTCTCTTTTTAACGGCTCTCGCTACTGCCAAACGTGTTAGCGAATTACAAGCAATAGACAAAAGAATAGGCTTTGCACAAGAAGACGCAGTCTGCTCCTTTTCTCTTGGTTTGCTAGCAAAAAACGAGGACCCTTCTAAACCCTGGCCTAGGTCCTTTGTCATCAAGAACCTTATGGATATATTAGGAACTGAGGAAGAAGAAAGACTCCTTTGCCCAGTGAGGTCCCTCGGGTACTATCTTAAGGGGACGGAGAAGATTAGAGGACCTTCGAGCAACCTCTGGTGCTCCGTTAAAAACCCAGTTCGCCCACTCTCCAAAAATGCCATATCCTTTTTTCTGAAAGAATTAATTAATATTAGAAGCCCACTCTCAGATCCAGGAAGAAGCTTTTCCTCTACTTAAGGTTAAAGCTCACAAAATTAGGGCAGTAGCAACTTCCCTCGCCTTTAAACACAACTTGTCTTTTTCTTCAATCCTACAGTTGACGTTCTGGAGATGCAAGTCCATATTTGCCTCTCACTACCTGAAGGACATAGAAACTGTTTTTGAAAATTGTAGCACTTTAGGACCTTTATCTGTGGCTAGCATGGTGCTGGGAGAGGAAGCATGAGGAATCCATCTGTTCCTTTGCTATCCACTCGCCTTGACTTAAGGTTTTGAGTCGTTGGGAAGCCTGGGGGTACATTGTACCTGGAGTACCCACCAGTTCGTACTTTATCTTTGATAACGGTTGGGTGTTATGGTTTTATTCTGTGGTGTGGGTGACAGTGTTTTCATTTTGTATTCTGGTCTTCGCCCAGGGCAAGGGCATCTTTTAAAACTTTGTCAGTATACGGTGTACTTCCTCCGCTGCAAAGTTTCCCACTAATGTAGTGGCGACGTCCACTACAAGTTGAGAGAAGCGCCGACCAGAGGCAGTACCTTCCTGCAGCAGCTTTCTCAACAGGTAAGGAAACAACAAACATTTATTCAATGTTAGCGACCTTTCTGGTCCAAATTCAGTACTTTCTTAATGTTTTGGAGTAGAATATGTCCATGCTCTTTCCCACCTCCTTTCAATGTGGAATCAGCTATGTAATTACTTGGTAAGTTACTTATATAAGAATGACATTTTTATGGTAAAATAAAGTTTTATATATACTGTACTTACCAAGTAATTACATGATCGGAGCCCGCCCTCCTCCCCTTGCATGGACATAAGAGCATAAAACGAATTGAGCTTTCCGCTGGTTTGTTTCCTCGAGTTCCGGATGGTGGCGGGACGTTATCACCTACACACTAACGATAACAGCGCCACCGCACGAATTTTGAATTTCTAAGCTGCTGTAGGTTAGGGAAACATAGCTATGTAATTACTTGGTAAGTATATATAAAACTATTTTATCATAAAAATGTCATTTCTTTGTTTTTACAAACAAAAAGATAAACGCAATCGTGTGCATAGGGTACGCACGTATGCACACACTCATACAATGTCATCTGTGAACTTGCTACAGCCTAGTATTTGGTGATGGCTTGTCTACATGAGAAATTTGCATTTTAAATATTTTTACGGTGAATAGAGATAAAATATCTACAGTGATAAAATATCTTTTGTACTGTTATGAATTGTTTTATAATCATAGGTAGAGTCAACTAAACTTGTAATGAAATACAGTACAGTAAGGTAAAAAAAGCTAGAGCAGTGGCAACACGTACAAATGTATTCACACACTCACTGGATACTAGATGGCATCATGAACATCTTTTCCTAGTAGGGTCAATCAGCTGATTCTGAGAATGTAAACATTACAAATGGCAGATGATAGGTTTTTTTATACATAACATTGCGATGATACAACATAATACAATAATACAGTGGACCCCCCATGTTTGCGGGGAATGCATACCAGACCCCCCCACAAATAGTTCAAGTCCACAAATAGTTAACACCCCCCTCTAAAAATGCTGTAACTGCCTATCTTGAAAGTTCAGATACCAAATTTATGCTTAAAGTATCATCCTGCATCAAATATACTTAAATTGTCTTATTACTCTATTAATCTTTGAAATTATATTATTAATATAATTTCAAAGTCATCTTAAACATTAGTACCCTTAAAAATATATTCATACGTAGTTCTAAGCTTTCCAGCTAAAACAGAAAGAGTTACCCCTAATTTATATTCAGCCGGCACAAGCAAGAGAGAGAGAGAGAGTGTGTGTTTATCTCTCTGATCTCTCAAGGAATGTTAATCCATTTCTCTTTAAGCGAATGATAACAAAAAATTTTTTTGTTGTCTTCCAAAGTTGTACCTTTACATTTTTAAAACGCTATGAACTAAGTATCTGTTTATCTAGTTATTTCTCGCATTCTATCCTGTGGCAAGAGAGAGAGAGAGAGAGAGAGAGAGATTTTTCAGTATACATATCCTTCATAGTGATTGGCAACACTGACCACCCAGGTTACTTGACATTTGACAGGTTCACCCTCCCCCATGAGCTCCAAGACTCAAGAAAAAAGATTGGGGGTGAAGTTTGTGTTTTAAATTTTTTTATGTACTTCCTATAGAAATGCTTAGATGTTGTAATTACAGTTTATTATTATTATTATTATTATTATTATTATTATTATTATTATACCTTTCTAATATTTGAAAATTAGTACTTATTATTAGGTAAATTGTTTATTTCTCATACCAAACAAATAAACATACCATAAAACCATAAAAATTCTCTCATATCAGTAAGAGAGAGAGAGAGAGAGAGAGAGAGAGAGAGAGAGAGGTTATGTATTATTTCATCTTATTACATATTTAATCTTACAGTAGTATTATTATTATTATTATTATTATTATTATTAATCTTAATATTTAAAAAATAGTAAATAATTTTTTTAACAAAAATGTATTTAGTCATGAAAATAACATCAAAATTAGTGAATATTTCTTGATGAAAAGTCTGCGAGAGAGAGAGAGAGATGTTTTTCAGTATATCGCAACACTGACCACCCAACCCTTGCTGTTAGATTACTTGACATATTTGACAGGTTCACCCTCCCCCATGAGCTCAAGACTCAGGAAAAAAGATTGGGGGTGAAATTTTAAATTTTTTCATTTACTTATAGAAATGCATGAATGTTGTAATTACAGTACAGTAATACTTGATCTTACACGATTCGAGTTGCGCGACCACACACACACGAACTTTTCACTGGAACCTAACTAATGGGCATACGCGATTTTTCACAGACACACGAAATTCTTGAGAAACCCAGAAGTGGGTGTTTAATTTTGAAGTAATTTACAAGTTTTCATGCTTTTATGTGTAAAATCTGTATGAAAAATGCATTTCATGCTTTTATGTGTAAAATCTGTATGAAAAATGCATTCATGCTTTTATGTGTAAAATCTGTGTGAAAAATGCATTTCATGTTTTAATGTGCAAACTCTCTATGAAAATGCATTTCATGCTTTCATGTGTAAAATCTCTATGAAAAATGCATTTCATGCTTTCAGTGTAAAATCTCTATCGAAAATGAATTATTTTTATTTTTGTATATGCATAAATATGATGCAAAGGTAATTTCAGCACATTCAGTTAGTGTACTTTTACAAGATGTGATACCCAATTGCAAAGTTACTGCACTTTTCAAAGATGATACCCTGCAGAAAATGCTTGTTTAATGTTTGAAGTACATTTATAAGTTTTCATGCTTTTAACTGTAAAATCAATATGGAAAATTTATATTTATATTTCTGTACATAAATATCATACAAGTGTTATGTCCATTTGCACAGTCTTTGTCACAAGGACTTTACATGACCTTGAGATGAGGTTGTTCAGTCGTGCTCATTTGATAAAATTAATTCGTTAATGTAATATCAGAGATGTAACTAAAAGTTGTATAAGTGTCATTCTTTGAAAATTACTCTGTTCACCTCGGAGAAAAGTGCTGGTGCAATCTGTATGTGCATGTAATTACAGCACATTCAGTTGGTGTACTTTTACAAGGTGTGATACCCTTAGTTACTGCATTTTTCAAAGATGATACCCCTGTAGAAAGTGTTTAATTTTCAAGTTTTCTTGTTTTTAGGTGTAAAATCAGAATGGAAAATTTGTATTTATATATTTGCGCATGAATACGGTACAAAAGCAGTACAGTTACTTTATTACAGTATCTCTCTCTCTCTCTCTCTCTCTCTCTCTCTCTCTCTCTCTCTCTCTCTCTCTCTCTCTCTCTCTCTCTCTCTCTCTCTCTCTCTCTCTCTCTCGTTCGTAGTTAGCGCTCAAACATCTTATTATTTCTCTGTACGTCATTACCTGTACAGTATATAATTTTAAATGGATTGAATTTTACCTGTACTGTACTACCTTCTACGAACATTATGTACATGTTTTCGATATTTTATGGAATTGTACTTATGTTACGACTGTGACACATGACGTTTTGCCTAGTGACGCAAAGAAAACGGCATCCCATGAATTAAGGGTAACATTAGTATACGTACGCACCTACTGTAAATGCGCTATCATGAAACTGTACAGTACTCAGTTTTTATGTCAACCATTTACTGTATTCCTTTTTTAAGGGTAATAAGCTAAATTTTAAATAAAATTACACTAACTTTAGTTCATTTAAAAGTTAGCTTAATACTTTGGGAGCTTGATTAGGGTCATATTTAGTACTTAAACTCGGAAATAAACATTTATTAGCATTTTTAAAGACCATGCCAAACTTTCGCGAAAATTCACCTTGCACGAGGGGCTCCGGAACCTAACCTCGCGTAAGTTCGAGGTATGACTGTATATTATTATTATTATTATTATTATTATTATTGTTATTATTATTATTATTATTATTATTATTATATCTTATTAATATTGAAAAGTAGTGCTTATTATTAGGTAAATCATTTATTTATCATATAAAACAAATAAACATAAAATAAGAATTCTCTCATCTCAGTAAGAGAGAGAGAGAGAACTGAAATAGGAAGGGAGAAAGAGAAAGATAAACATTATGCATTATTTCATCTTATTACAAGTTTAATCGTACAGTATTGTTATTAGTATTAATATTATTATTATTAATCTTAATAATATATGAAAATTAGTAAATCATTATTTTATCATAAAAAATGTATTTAGTCATGAAAATAACATCAAAATACACTAATTAGCGAATATTTCTCGACGAAAAAGTCTGCGAATCACTGAATTTTTCGCAAATAATTTATAGATATGTTCCACAGAAAATGCTGTGAATCTTTGAGTCCGCGAATCGTGAGAATGCAAATGTGGGGGGTTTACTGTACAGTATACAGACAGTCTCCGGTTTACGGCGGGCTTGGCTTACGACATTCCGAACTTACGACGCTTTTGAAATATATTCATAAAAAATGATTTCCATGGTTACAACGCATGCTCCAGGTTCACGACGCTGACAACGCTGCTCCAACGGAAGAAATACGGCTCCAGAATGGTCAATTTTGGAGGTTTTTCTGTTGAAAAACACAATGTAAATGCAGAATAAATTGTTTTCAAGGCACCCAAAGGATTAAAAGTAAGGTTTTCCTACGATTTTCAATGGTATTTCGGACGACGCTAGTCCGACGACGATCAGAAGAAATATGCATCCAAAACAGCAGAATGGTCAATATTTGGAGGGTTTTTATTATGAAAAACTCAATATAAATGCAGGATTTGTCGTTTTCAAGACACCCAAAGGATTAAAAGTAAGGTTTTCTTACGATTTTCGACGGTATTTTGGGCGACGGCAGTCCGACGATGATCGGAAGAAATATGCATCCAGAATGACAGAATGGTCAATATTTGTAGGGTTTTTATTATGAAAAGCTCAATATAAATGCAGGATTCGTTTTCAAGACACCCAAAGGATTAAAAGTAAGGTTTTCTTACGATTTTCGACGGTATTTTGGACGATGCCAGTCTGACGATCAGAAGAAATATGAATCCAAAACAGCAGAATAGTCAATATTTGGAGGGTTTTTTTTTATGAAAAGCTCAATAATAAAAATGCAGGATTCGTTGTTTTCAAGACACCCAAGGGATTAAAAGTAAAGTCTTCTTATGATTCTCAACGGTAATATTTGGGATGACTCGGTGCCCAATGCATATGATGGAAAAAAATTCACATTCGCAGATTTTTTCATAGAACAATATTCACTAATTACTGATTTTTATTCTATTTTCATGACTAAATACATTTTTTATAATTAAAAAATTATTTGCTAATTGTAAAATATTAATATTAAGGTAACCACAGCAAAGTATGTATAAAAGTTAAATTAAAATCCTGTGAAATCATAGAATGCTTACTGATGTAATCACTTCATTCTCTCTCTCTCTCTCTCTCTCTCTCTCTCTCTCTCTCTCTCTCTCTCTCTCTCTCTCTCTCTCTCTCTCTCTCTCTCTCTCTCTCTCAAAAGGGTACTTATGTTTAAGAGGACTGAAATTATATTAATAATATAATTTCAAAGATTAATACAGTAGTAATAGGATAATAATTTAAGCTATATTTGATGTAGGATGATACTTAAAGTAAAAATGGGAGAGCGCTGTAGTTCTGTGAAATTCAAGTCGTTTTCTGGTAGATAAGTGGTGAGAGAGAGTCAGTCTCTCTCTCTCTCTCTCTCTCTCTCTCTCTCTCTCTCTCTCTCTCTCTCTCTCTCTCTCTCTCTCTCTCTCTCTCTCTCTCTCTCTCTCTCTCTCTCTCAAAAACAGTAGAATGGTAAAATTTGGAGGGATTTCATGAAAGACTCAATAAAAATGCAGGTTACATCATTTTCAAGATACCCAAAGGATAACTCAAAGGATTAAAAGTAAGGTTTTCTTACGATTTTCAATGATTTTTTGGTTTACAATGATTTTCGGCTTACGACGCAGCCTCCTGCCTTTTTGATCCATTTGCTCCTGCGCCTGGCTACCTTGCTTCCTTCCTGTGCCATTACCAGTCTTGTGTTTGGGTTAACAGATGTTAACTTTGTAATAATAGTGAAGTGTTGTGCAGTAGAGAAGGTGGCTACTTGTCCCTTGATGCTCCTAGACAGAGGTCACTTTCAGACTCCCAAGCACCAGGGAGATACAGTAAACCCCCTGTATTCGCGTTCTCACGATTCGCAGACTCACCTCACGTATTCGAGGATTTTTCTGTGGAACACATCTACCCACTATTCGTGGAAAATTCACCCATTCGCAGTAGTTTTCTCTGAGAAGTATTCACTAATTACTGTATTTTCATATTTTCATGACTAAATGCACTTTTTGTGATAAAACTATTAAAATACTTATGTATAAGCATTTTTAGAGGGGTTTTAAGTATTCGCGGATTTTAGCTATTTGCGGGGGGTGCAGAATGCATCCCCTGCATATATATTTCTAATATATAGAGACACCACCCTACTTACAAATATTCAGAGATATGAACAAATGGAATAGCAAATTAAAATTGTGTTCAGAGCTCTCCCCTTTGCCACCTGTAAGTTTAAATTTTGTTCTATATGCTTATTGTGGTTAGTTAAAAATTTTGCCCTTGCCCACAGTACAGCACCGTAGTGCACACCAACCCACCTCCCCAGAATCTTGTACAGGTAGTCCCCGCTTACTGGTGGCATGGGTTAATGGCATTTTGGTGTTAAGAGTCTTGGCTAGCGTAGTCGTTAACCAGATTTTCGGTAAGCAGTATATCGGCGTTTTTAACTGGTTTATCACCATCGGTAAGTGGTTTATCAGCGCCGGTAAGCAGTCTATTGGTGCCGGTAAGTGGTTTATAGACCTTGGTAAGCGGTGTATCAGCACTGATACCTGGTTAACGGCACTATTAAGCGGGGTTTTCGGCACTATTATTGCTGGTTTTCAATTAGTGGTGCTCGGCTTGGGACGGAAACCCTACCGTTAACCGGGGACTGACTGTATCTGCGCCAGTGGTAAGATGCTCTATGTTGTACTCCAAGCTATTCCTGTGTTTTTATCATGAAATTCGTAGCCCATCCAGTGGTAAGTAGAAGGCAAGTAAAGATGATGGCAGTGGTAAAAAGCGGTAAGATATCTCAATGGAAACTAAAGTGGTGATTATAAAGAAACTAGATGGTGAAAAAATGGTGGACATAGCACGCATGCATAATATAAATCGTTCAACTGTTGGCACAATATTTAAGAACAAGGAGCGAAATATGAAACATATTAAAAGTGCAGGCACTATGCTGATAGCAATTACAAGCAAGGGAAGGGGGTAGCTGGTGGAAGAAATGGAAAAACTTCTGGGTATCTGGATGTAACATCAGAGACAAAGGTCTGCACTGCTTAGCCTCATGCTGGTTCAAGAAAAGGCTAAAAGCCTTTATGACGACTTGAAGGCTAAGGCTGGCGAAAGGTTTGCAGGTGAAACATTTTCAGCAAGGTATGGATGGTTCCATTGCTTTAAAAAATATGCTAATAACTTGCATCATGTGTCCGTTAGTGGTGAGGCAACAAGCGCTGGCAAAGCAGCAGCTGAAAAATTTACCAAGGTGCTCAAGGAAATCATTGGTAAGGAAGGTTTTACCCCTCAGCAAGTTTTTAACATTGACAAGACAGGCCTTTTCTGAAAAAAAAAAAAAAAAAAAATGCCAGGAGAAACATATCAGCCATGAAGAGAAGATAGTGCCAGGATGTAGGGCTAACCTTACTGCTTAGTGGTAACGCAACGGGAGACTTCAAGCTAAAACCGCTCTTAGTGTACTGCACTACAAATCCACGTGTACTCAAAAACATCACGAAGAGCTCTTTACCCATAATCTGGATGTCCAGTAACAAAGCCTGAGTGATTCTTACTGTATTTTAAGACTGGCTTTCCCATCACTTTGTTCCCAAAATCAAGCTGTACTGCCACAAGAGTGGGATTCCTTTCAAGATTCTCTTAATCTTGGATAATACCCCTGGACACCCACCTCACTTAAATTTCCATCTGGATGCGAAAATTGTACATTTACCCCCTCACAACTTCATTCCTTCAGCCAATGAATCAAGATATACAGGCAGTCCCCGGTTATCGGCGGGGTTCTGTTTCTGAGGGTGTGATGATAACCGAAAATCAGCGATTTCGGCACTTTTTCAGCGATTTTCATGGGTTATTGGCGCTGAAAAGGACCAATTTTTGGTTATCAGTGCTGAAAAGCAAGGTGAAAACTAATCAAGTTTTGCCTATACGGCTTCAGGCATATGCATTTTCTTTCATAAAGTATTCAAGTCTTAATTTTTTCTGTTAACGTAGATGGGGATGACATTCGTACATTAAGTACTGTACCTAAATACAGTATGTAAATATGCATTGAAAAAAATATATGAAATAATGAGAAGTTTAAGATCACGTAAATCATACGGGTACTCACCAGTGATGAGTGTTGATTGAAGATGATGATGAATTAGCTGTGCAGTCTGATGAATGACAATGAAAATATGACTGCACAGTAAAGCAGAGGAGTTACATCTCCTCTGGGGACACCTCTTACCTTTCTTCAGGCACTTCCTCAGGGGTTTCGGGAGGCTTTAGAGGGTCCTTCTTCATCTGCTCAAGAAACATGGTGATAGACAGCTGCTGTTGCTGTGTCTTCATGCTGATGAGGGAGTTATTATACGGTGCCATTGCCGTATCAAGGCCATTTGTGAACTTTATGAAGTGTTCCATATATGGATCCCATGCCTAAGCTGACTCCTACCCCTTCTTAATCATCCTCTTAAGTCAGGATAGACGTTCCAAAGATGGGCCCTTGCCCTCCTGCTCATCCCCTGAACCTGGCGTGTCTTATCCCTCGCTGGCAGATGTCGTCAGCTCTTCCAAATCCTGGTCTGTCAGGCTCAAGTGGGCATCAATGAGGGTGCCTACTTCATCCTCAGTGATGTCATCAAAGCCTTCTCCAACAAGCATCCTCGCTGATTGGACTGCATTATCAATGGCCAAACATTGAATTTCTTCAGGAGAGAAGCCCTTATAATCATGAACACACTCCAGCCACAACTTCTTCCAGCACACATTAAGGATATCTTTTTTCATATCTTTCAACGATCAGTCGATGATGGTCAGACGTGGCAGTCGTGAGCTTACGCCAGTACTTCTTTAGCATAAATTCACTGCCGGTGTCCATTTTCTTCACAAGGTGCTTGAGGGAGTTCCGGATGTAGAGTGCCTTGAAGGCACGGCTCATGCCCTGGTCCATAGGCTGGGAGGAACTCGAGCTGGACTCCATCGTAATAAAGATCCAGAGGGTGGCCACCAGCATTATTCATAATCAGCAACACTGTGAACTTCATGCACAAGTCGTTGAGGTAATCCTTAACTTGAGGGATGAAGCATTAAATGAACCAGTTAGCGGTAAGGATTTTGGTGATCCAGGCCTTGGGGTTATGCATCCAAAACACAGGCAGCAAGTGCTTGTTCTTATTCATGAGGGCCCTGTGGTTTACAGCCTTGTAAATGAGGCCTGGTTTCAATATGAAGCTATCGACATTGCCACACATGATGAGGATAACCCCTATCCTTCTGGGCTGTGAACCCGGGGGCTCTGGCTTCGTCCTTCGTTAGGTATGTACTTGAAGGTATCTTCCAGAACAAGCCAGTCTTGTCCATATTGAACACCTGTTGTGGATGGTAGCCCTTGTCCCTGATGATTTTCTTGAAGGTCTCAGGATATTTAGTGGCTGCTTCCGCATACTGTATATAGAAACACTGTTTAGTTGGAGCCGCCTCTGAAAATGGTGGAACCACCCCTTGCTGGCCTAAAATCCCTGAGGAGCTGATGATGGTCTTGCTTCTTCCTCTTCCTCCTCTTCTCCAGCGGGTTTGTCGAAGGCTAAGAAGTCTGCTTCTTGTATGTCGCTGCCTTTTGTAACAGTCAAAAACTTCTGGTATAGTTGTCTTGCCTTCTCACAAATAATGTTGGTGTCAAGGGGGATGTTCTTCTTACTGCAGTCCGTGATCCAAAATGCCAAGGCTGACTCCATCTTCACGATGCTCATATCACACACAGTGGAAACCTTGGCACTACCATAGAAGCTAACACTCATGGCCTTCCTTATCTCCCCCTCTTTCTTCTTGATGTACTGGATGGTACTCTCATTCATGCCACAATGCTGGACTACTGCTCTGTAAATTCTCCTGGAGTGTCATGACCTTCCTCTGGCACTAAGGCTCTTTGCCAGAAGCCTTAGAAGGATCAGGGCGTTTAGGAGGCATCTTAGGGCACGATTACACATATTAGCACTGCGAACAAAGACAAGTATTCAGGTACACAAGCAAAACACTCGAACAGTGGAAGGATATGCATAAGTAGGGCTTTCTCTCGTGGAGATGTACTTACATGCATCTCCTTGAGAGAAAGTCTTGGGGTACACAGTCAATCAGCGCCAAGGGTATAGCCAGTCAGCCCCAAGGAAAATGAATGGCGCTCCTGGATTGGCTGCTTTGCAAACACCCGCCAATAGCTTGCCAAGAGCATTGTGCCTAGGTATTTCAGCTTCCCAACATGCATTTTCCTTTTACGAGCTTTGTGTATGGAATTTCTGGGGGTGGTTTTGGGGCAAACATTTTTTAAGAAAAAAATACATTTTATTGATATTTTGCTGTTTACATTAATTTTAATATTTGAAAATTAGTACAGTAAATAATTTTTTTTTTAAATACTGTAGAGTGATGGGACAGGTTCTGCAAAAGTAATCAAACCTAACATTTCATTCGGAGGTAGTCCTGTCATTCTACAAACTACCCATGTATTTTAGATATGCTCTACTATCATTGTAAAACACTTTATCATCATTTCAAAATCATTTAACAACACTGCAAAATAAAGATCTTACGAACAATTCAACATATGAATGGCCATCTGGAACGTAACCTGTGCGTAAGTATGGGATATCTGTATAGATTTACACCATTGTGGATTTCTTCACCCTTTTAGTGATTCATGTTATCATGAAATTTATATGAATAATAATACAGTAATAATAAAACCAATGGGTTTTTTTTAAGCAAACTTACAAGTTGTATTTCATAGTTTGCTTTATTGTAATTATTTTTGTTATATTTCTTTACGTAATTCTTTTTTTATTTGTCAATTTATTGTTCATACTGGGCTGCTTCCCCTAATGGAACCCTTGGGCTTGTGGCATTTTGCTTTTCCATCTAGGGTTGGAATTCTACTAGTAGCATTGGTATTTTTCTAATGATGGAAATGTTGAATGTGAAATGTATTGTTAGAATTTTGTTAAATTGTTTTTGTATGCCATAAATGTAACTTTTCATTAATGTCATAGGTAAAGTTTAATCTTCCTTGTTACAGATGTTAGTGGCTCCTGATCCAAGCTATTGGTACAATCGAAATCCATTGGCAGATGAAATATTTATTACAGACGTTACAGCAAATCTTATCACTGTTACCATACGGGAGTGCAAAACGCGACAGGGGTTCTTTAAAGGTACTGATGAGAACCAGAATTCACAGTCTTCAATCAAGTGATTTGAGCCTTTTTTGGGTTTTGTTTAAATTACTCACTGATGTAAGTATACACTGTACCTATTAGAAAATGAACTTTCTCACATGTTTTGCATAATTTTCTATGCAGTAAATGAGAATTGACTCAGTATGTCTCCAGTAAACCAATGTTTATCTAAACATTCTTGCACTGATTGTGATTTTCGAACAAGCAAGTGCATGTGGACTTTTGTCATATTTTACTAGTGTAATTGCTTCCATATACTGTACAGGTTTTCATATACTGTAGTGTCATTGAGTGGCACTTCATACGTACTGTATCTTGAAGAAATAAAAAAAATATCCTGAGTATTAAACTGTATAGTCTTCCAGTTTTGGTGGTTGGCAGTTGGATATATACTTGGGGTATGTAAATGATAAAGCACTGTACCTGCAAAAGTAGTTGTAATAAGAAATGTATACTGTACTGTACATTATTTTTATTAAAGTATGAATACTTCTGCAAATTTGGTTTTGGGTGCAGAAATTCCATGATATTTTGTATTATATGTAATTTTTAATTGTATATTTTTTTCAAGTAATATATCCTGAATTGGTATGCATAGATGTATTGAAAGTGTTAATTTTTATGAACTTTTCTCTATGTAATTTTTTTTATGAACTTTTCTCTTTGTTTAATAGAATTTCTCTCTCTCTCTCTCTCTCTCTCTCTCTCTCTCTCTCTCTCTCTCTCTCTCTCTCTCTCTCTCTCTCATATGTCTTGGAGCCCAAATGGTAAAACACTTTGTAGATATTAGAGGATGATAATATATATATTTTCAAATTTCATTTTGAAGTTTTATATCAAGTTGGAACTGATTTAGGGCTGACAAGGTGATGGTAGAGTTTTAAGAGAACAAGTTTATTTGTAAGTATTTAAGATTTCCCTGCCAAAGAAAAAATTATAGTGTGTTTACTTCAAATGATTAAAAGAAATTTTAGTACAGTTATGATTTGTATTATCATTTAAACCTATTTGTAGTTGTTAACATATCCAAAGACATTTAAAAAAAAAGACAAAAGAATTATTTTTTCATACATTTGGTAAGACCAACCTACATACAGTTTCCCAAATTGTGGCAAGCTACATACAATATCCTCACTGTGTATCAAACTCCATTTTGTGGCTATATAGCAAGTAAGTACTTCTTCGGATATGGTCTCCCTTGTTAAAAGTGAAGCTAATGGAAACATAAGTATTTGGTTTATGATTTGTGCTTTGATATAATTGTCCTTTGTTGAAAGTTTATAAAGCTTTGATGTGTGCATTGTATCAGTTCTCCTAGCAGAGACTGAAAGCGGAGGTATCATGTTGGTAGCATTTGTATTACAGTTTATACTTTTAAAGAAATGGGCAGCACTTAATTAAAGAAATGGGAAGTACTGTTAATTACCCATCGACACTGGGCTACCTAGATTTAGGAGAGAGCTGTTTAGCTTATACAGGATTTCCCTGGTGGATCTCCAAGAGGCCTGCCGTGCCCTGTATTTTATTTGGCTTATCTGAAGTAGATATTTCCACTTTCAAGTTTTCTGTCTAGATTAATAGGAAATTTCATCATAGCTGATACTGGGGTTTATTTTCAAAACCAATAGGGTAGTTGAAACTGTGAGGGAAGTATAAACCTACCAGCAATGTTCAGTCCTAAAGAGTGTTAACATGCACTCCTCCTGTCTGTAAGTATTCAGCTGAAAACCATAACGGTCAGAGCAAACTGACTATAACCTCAAGAAGGTTCCAAAGGGAATTTGGCTTGCAGACACACAATTTATAGGATAAGGTGATAAAAGATCAGTATGAGAGAATAGAAAATCAATACACCTAAATTCAGATTTAAGTAGAAACTTAGATTGAATTTACTTGTTACTTAAACATTTGGAGATCAGAAGACCACAACTGAACTGGGCAAACTATTCTACATTTTAGTTGTAGCCAGAGTAAACACTAAGCAAACTGAGTAGCATTAAACTTGACACTGTAATAGAAAACAACACACTGTTTACAGTAGCAGCCTGCCTATTGTTAGGAGCGAAAACAGATGGTCAGGTAAAGAATAATGTTTGTAGTTGTAGTACATTTTAAGCAACAAACACACAGACGAGAAGCGGTGCTTTCAACGTGGTATGGCATTAAGTGTTGGCAAATTAAACTCTATCCAAGAGTTTGAGATGAGAGTCAGCGCCCAAAGACCAAACAGAGGAACAGCACTCCAAACAAAGAAGAAGAAAAGAGTTAGTGTTATAGATAAAATAGCCTCATCACAAAACATTTCCACAAGGTGCCAACTTTTTTGAGAAAAAAGTAATATTTTGCACTTGCTTCTCAAAAGTCAATTTCTTATCAAAGTTACACCTAAAATCTTAGAGAGTTAATAACATTTAAAACTGTACCATTTGATGTAAGTCAGGATGCAAAGACAAAAGTGTTCTGGATCGACTAACATATTTTAAGCTTTATAAGGGTTAAGCTTCATGCCCCAAAGCTCATTTATGAATGCATGCCAGAACCTTATTCAAGGATTCTGTAACAACGGGCCTAAGGCATGAAGGAACAACAGTTAAGAAGAATAGCATCATTTAAGAAGAATAGCATCATCAGTGTACTGTATGTGATCAGTTTGTTCTTCAGACCTTGCTACATGTTACTAGTATGGATAGTAAAGAGCAAAGGTCCGAGAACACTACCTTGAGG
Source organism: Macrobrachium rosenbergii (assembly GCF_040412425.1). Lineage (NCBI taxonomy): Eukaryota > Metazoa > Arthropoda > Malacostraca > Decapoda > Palaemonidae > Macrobrachium > Macrobrachium rosenbergii. The sequence continues at coordinate 7,277,408 of NC_089762.1, read as the reverse complement.
AACTCCTGAAATAATATTACAGTACTTAAGTTGCTATACTGGCCAACAACACAGACCCTTTGGGTTCAGACTATTACAAATTTATTTAAAACATTAAGAAAAGATCCAACAATTACCAATAACTTTGCTTGTAAATAAGTGCTTTTTGATTCACACAGTCAAATAGTTTGATATAAAAAATATTTCAAAGGTCAGCCTGTGAATTTCAGGGTGGGCTGCTATTTGGTGTAGGACTCTTGGCATTATCTAGTTTGCTCACCAACACAGTAAGGGTGGGGATGATTGTGTACATGTAATAATATGTTACAAGCTGGTTAGGCTTGCAATGGTTCTCTGATCAACGTGGTGCTGTTGCTATCCCTTTTGGGTAGGTTTGAGGGTATTCATTTGTAATTCACTCACAAGTGTCATTGGTGGAGAATTGAATTCGTCATAAAAAGTTAATAAGTTTTCAAGGATTGCTTGCAGGTTTAATTTTGTATGGCAAGTGTTTGAACTCCTGGACAGGCCCGTTGACAAATTTTGTACAAAATTGGCTATATGGCATTACACCGGTGCAGGTGATAACTTAGCAAAGATAAAATAAAAAAGTATGGCAGAAACTACCCCCATACCCCTTCTGTTTCAGGCATTAGCACATTGGAACTATTTGAATATAAGAAAAAGAGAAATTATGAAATTATTTTGAGGATGTTTGTTTCCTGTGTTTACAGTCAGTATACGGGCACCTCAACTTAACAGAGCTCAACTTATCAGTTTTTGTTATTAACTTGATGTGTCAAGTCTAGGAAAAAAAATATATATATTTTGTACATTTGTTTTTGGTTCATCAAGCAAAGCAAATTTTTTTTTTCTTGTGTTAAAAGGTCTAACTGCAGTGTACTTAGTAGTTACATAATGCATTGTAACTGCTTTTATGTTTAAAAAGTAATTTTTAAAGAGTAAAAGGGCCACTTTTGTTTATCTGGCAAAAACGTGCTCAGAAATTCCAAGATGTTTGGTTAAATAAAGTGTAATGGCATTCGTGCACGTGCTGTACTTGTATTCTAGAACTTGCAGTTATACTACTGCAAATCACTGTTAATCTGACATAAAAACAATTCTTTACATGAATTTTATACAAGTGATTTTGTTTCATTTTGTGAGAATGTAGTCTGAAATTGTAAGATCTGTGGTTAAAAGAAGTGTAATTGCACACTATGTGTACTACACAGAATAGGAGATAATCATCCACATTTCACCACAACCCAATTAGTAAATGGCCTGATGAAAGTGGTTTCAGATTTTCCTCTTCTAAAACTTTGGCTGTTTGATTCACTGAGAGTACTTGCAAGGAAATTCTTCAGACCTTATATTGAAAGATACCCTCATTCCTAATGATTTCTGAATGCATTTCAGCCTGGTGAGTTATATTGACAATTTGAAATTAAAGGTGAAGAAATTACTCCACATTTTAAAAGTAGTTTTGGTTTTAAGTGGGATGCTTTTACAGTTATACAGTTCATTATGTTGTTCAAAACTGGATTATGGTTGTAAGTTACTCATACACGAGCAACCAAACTTAAGACACTAGATGTAATTCATCATGCTGGTCTTAGGATCTGCTTTGGAGCTTTCAGGGTGTCGCCTGTTGAAAGCTTAAAATGTTTACTCTGATGAACTACTCGTAGAATTACAACGAGAGTACTGTAATTGGGGTTGAGATATATGATGAAAGTATGTGGCTCAACTTCAAATCCTGCTGCTAATGTTCTTAAACAATGTGACTCCCACAAATTTGAAAGTGCTAGGGCTTCCAAAATTTTCTCTGTGAGGCTCAGTGCTACAATTGGCAACCTGTCAATTAAAAATCAGAATATTAAAGAGGGTTGCTGCCCCAAGTTGTCTCCTTGGCTGACTCGGAACCATCAGTATGCTCAAAACAGCAGGTAAGAAATCATTTTCTAATCAAGAAGTAAAGGTGCAGGTTTTGGAGCATGATTGTGGGAAATTATATGACAGCTGTAAAACAATTAAGGGAGGTGGTTGTGAAGTAGTTCACAACAATTGTTCTTTTCAATGTCTCTATTTTTACAGCACTGACAGCCTTAGCCAAATCCCTTGATATCTACAATATATGGTAGTAAATTTGCTTCCTATTCAGATTTGTTTAGTGCATTTAATGACCATGAGACAATATAAGTCATATCGCCTTATTGTTCAGTAAATCCAGGGATGCTTTTTTTGACTAGCTTCAAAATTTAAATCTGTCCAGTTCTGCTGGGTTCCTGCTCCTGAAGGTATCCCAGGTATCATTAACTTGCTGATCGAGAAGCAAGAGATGTGATCACAAGATACATTGAATTCTACTGCATTCCTCATACTGATATTGAAAAGGACTATTCAATCTTACTTTAAGGAAAACTGGCAAGCATGTTGGTCTTCCCCAATGTTGATCGACACTAAAATATACAAGAAAATATGGCAAAATTTTTATTTTTTTGTATGTCTGTACCTTCGTGAGCAGCATGTTGGGAAACACAAGCACTCTCTCTCTCTGTTGTGTCCTGGAACCCAAATGGTAAAATACTTTGTAGATATTAGGGTATGATAATATATTTTTTCATTCTGAAGTTTTCTATCAAACTGGAACTGATTTAGAACTGACAAGATGATGGTAGAGTTTGAAGAGAACAAGTTTATTTGTAAGTATTTAAGATTTTCATGCCAAAGAAAAAATTATATTGTGTTTACTTCAAATGATTAAAAGAAATTTTAGTAGTTATGATTGTATTATCATTTTAACCTAACTGAAGTTTTTAACATATCCAAACACATCTTGAAAAGTTATTTTTTCACACATTTGTTAAGACAAATCTACATAGTTTCTCAAATTATATCAAGCTATATACAGTATCATCATTGTGTATAAACTGCTCTTAATTTCCTTTCAGCACTGAATGACCTCATAGGTCCCAGCACTTGGCCTTTGGCCTAAATTCTATATTCCATTCCATTCCATTTTGTTGCTATATTGCAAGTAAGTACTTTTTTCAGGGTAATGCTAAATTTCCAATATACTGTGCGTGTTTGGTTTTCTGGGCTCGACCTGTGTCAGCCAGTGAAATTGGTTCCATTTAGCACATTTCTAAGTATAAGAATTGCTACATATACCAGAGAAAAAAGCTATCTAGAATGCCGGGGTTACCACCCCCGGTTCGCTCATCTATAATAGATGTCGATATACACTAAGGGTGAGCTATTACCACTACCACAGGCCTTCGTCCAACAGACTTCTCCATTCTCAAAGTCCCAAATGGATGTGCCATTACAAATCCATAACCAAGGATACTCACCCGCTCACCCACTAGGCGTCATCACGAGACCGCCACGTCTTTCCAAATTTAGCACTTCTTGCATGAACACGTTAAATGTGTGTGGTGATTGTGTTCCCTTTTTTGGCAGCTCATCATGTCTTCCACCGAGATTTTCTCACCATCTAAGTTGGGTACTAATTCTGGTTGGATTGTTGGTCTTAGAGGCAACATAATTTTGGTTTTACGTAGATTTTACTTATCGTTTTGCAGCACTACGTCATATGCAGCATGTGCTGTATGTTTGCCTCTCCCCGTTTTGATCTTCAATCACAACCCTTTTTGATATTATATATTATTCTCCTGTTTTTAATAATTACTCCGCGTCTAGGCGGCCATTTTGGATACCGTACGTGTACCCAAATGTCTCTGAAGCTGCGGCATATTCATTGGCCTTTCCTATCGTCGAATCGTCTAAGTATTCATATGTGTATTTCGATATGTTTAATCCTAGGCTCCCCCTTTTCGAATGTTTTCTATTGTGTTTTGTTTGTCCCTATTTAGTATTGTTATCTCTAGAAGGTAGTTTACTAGCCTATCTACTTAGGCTAGACGTGACTGTGCTCTTACACGATGTCAGGCTACCTTAATCTTCCGTCCAGTCCATTAGGCTTGGGAGGTTAGGTTTGCCCTGTATGCGTGTTCCTGTAGCGTGAGGGATTCTCACTTTTTCCTCCTGCCCAAGTTTGTTCTTGTCTTGTGAGGCTGGCTGAGCTAGGACCTAGGTCCTTCTCTCCCCACACCAGTGGCATACCCCCTGGCCTCCCTGACTAGTCCAAGGAGCTTGGATTTTGGAGAGTAGGCTACGGTCTTTTACTCCATACTCTCGTGTATGCAGCTTAGTTATCGTCCTCTTACTTTGTTGGTTAGTTTTTGTGATGTCACCTGAGCTTTATCCCTGAATGGGGGGAGTAGCCGCTCACTTTCGTTCGGCACCACCGTAAGGTGGTATTTTCGGCGTCCGGAGCGTGCTACCCACCCGACCGGTCGCTGTTCCGCCAGGTTTCCACCACTTACTACCTTTTCCATGCGGACAGTGTTTCGCTAGCTTGCTTCCAACGGTTTTACTGGTTGGTAGCTAGAGCGTCGAACATTGTTCCGTCAATGCATGATAACATATAGGGTATGTTATAATTCATCTCCGCCAGTCTAGTCCTGTTTTTCGTTGTTCTTATCACTACGGTGGTATGAGCCGCAGTTGTTAGGGGGCTATATCCTCGCCCCCTACTCCGCCATGGTGACATCGTTCTCATAAATATTAACACAATGAATTTCAGTGGCTATGCACGGCAGAATATCATAATTTAATTTAGAACATTCGTCAGTTTAAGCAGTAATTTATAATTTTCTGCTGGGATCAGTCCCGGAGGGGTATTGCCTTGTTTCACTTGTATTAATTTTAAACGAATTTAAGAATTTCTCTCGTCGCCGGTCTTGTTCCGGCGGCTCTTGTTTTAATGATACTCATATACCATCATTCCGCTTACAGATGGTACGTTGTCAGGAACCTGGGTGCTCGGCCATTCTCCAGCAATCGTTCGGTCACGAAGTGTGCCGCTCGCACTCTAGCTGCGCGGTACATGTTGGGGATGGAATTGTTTGGCACCCAGAGGGCTGTGAAATTTGTTACGCTCTTTACGGACTGGCGTCCAATGAGTCGGTAAGTGTTGAGAGTCTGCTAACCTGTAGTCTCTTTCGGTATTAAAACCTCATATAGAAACTTACAATGAGAAGGATGTTTCAATTAATCCTACCTTCTCTTCCAGTCTAAACCAGTAATCCGCGCAGCAGCGCTGTCATCCCTGAAGTCCTGGGTCGGCGGATTCGGGAGGAATGTTGCGTCCGGCAAACCTTACGTACTTTCGGAGGAGATATGTAATCTCCTCTACCCTGGCGCCCGGATCTCCGCCGCTTTACCGAAGGAGTTAGCCGCCCCGATCATTGAGAAGATCTGGCTTGATACACAACCCTCCCAAGATGACGCCCTGTGCGGACAGGTGGCAGAAGAGGTGGCGGCTATTAATATTCATCTGGAGCCCATGATTGTAGATGTAGATGTCCATCAGGTAGAAGGTAGGGTGGTAAGTGAGACAGGCGAGGTTAGTTTGAATAATTCTTTCCTTAATTCACCTTCTTCTTCTTCCTCTTCCTTCCAGGGATTTCCGAATCCAGCTAACCTTGGGGACAGATCTCGGTCTGTTTTGCCCAAGGTGAAATTGCAGAAAAAGAAGGACTCTTCAAAACCCTCTAAACCTCAAAGGTCTAATCTGCCAGCTCCCTCTCAGTCGTCACCGGCTCCCAAACCGGTGGCGCCAATAAATAAGGCTACTCCCCCTCATAAGGGGTCGAGATCCAGAGATTTGAAATCTAAGTCTCCTCCTGATTTTGATTCTGAGGCCTTTGTCGATCTTTTGATGCAAAAGATCGACTCTAAAGTGGAAGCTAGGCTTAAGGATCTGGTTGCAAGCCTACAGCCTCCCGGAGAATCAATGCAATCATTGACACAGAAGGTGCAGGCCCAGGAAAGTTTGCTCTCCGGGTTCATCCAATCCGGAGCAGCACATCAGTCCCATGTTGTCCCGGATGCCTCCAAACTGCCCCCCTTTGATAAGGGAAACCCGTGGCGTCTGGCCTTACATGCCCCTCTACATAACAGCACTTTGACCATCGAAGGTTTAGGCACTCGTCGTCTGGAAGAACTGGAGTTCTTTCCAGCCAACTTAGTACCCCCCTATCCAGGTTTCGCCAGGTTAACAGAAGAAGCCTGGGTTAGGTCTGATAAGGTCCCTAAGGAGACAGTTATCTTCCCAAGGGACCAAGCACAATCCACCCTGTTGTGCGCTCTCACAAGTTGGGAGTGCGAGAACACGAAACTAACCCCTTTCAAAGGTAGTTTCACTATGTTCTCTGCTGGTGATGCCATTCCAACTCCTTGCACTACTAAAATTACGGAGTTGACCCTTCAAGCGGGGCTAGATGGCAAGCCTATGCCTCAACTCCGGGAAACGGATTCTACTTCTCTTCTTTTCCCCGGAGATTCGGAGTGTTGGTTGGGAGCTCCGTCAACTTTTACGGTGGGGAAACTCGACCCTGAGTGTGCCTCCACCTTGTTCAGCGAGCAACTTCCTAGAATTCCGGAAGCTCTGCTCAAAGCAGAATTTGAGGCCAGGTGCAGGTTGAGTCGCTCCCTGCATTCAGTCACCATATCAGAAGTTACGGCTTTAGCTTACTATGACGAACCTTTGTTTCAGGTCGTTACGAAGTCATTCTTGGCTTCTTTCCAGTTGGATCTGTATGACTTTGTGATAGCCAGACAGAACTGCAGGAAACACATCTTTACAGAAACCACCATCAGGCATGAGCCAAATAGGCTAGTGAGAAGTTCTATCTGGGGACCTAACCTCTTTCCAGAGGATGAGGTCAATAATGTTATGGCGGAGGCTACTAGAGCGAACCAAAGTCTCCGCTCTCGTTGGGGCCTTCCTTTCAAGAGGAAGTTTTCTGAGACCTCCGGACCTCAACCTAAAGGGAAAAGGTTCAGGAGGTTCCAGGGCTTTAAGAGGCCTCAAGCCTCGACAGTGCTTCAAGCTGTTCCAGTCTCGCAGGTCGGTCAGCCTTCTACATCTAAGGCGCACCCTCAGCAGCAGTTTGAACTGGTGCAACCGACTCAGCATAATTCCGCTGCGCCAACTTTCGTGACGTCCCCAGCTTTCAACGCCTCGTTTGAGAGCTCTGCGACATTTCGAGGCTATAATAGGCATGTGAGAGAAAGCAGAGCTAGAGCCTCCTACAGAGGTAGGGCAACATCCAGGTCCCTCTCACGAGGAAGAGGAAGCCACGGAACCAGAGGTAGTAGGACCTCCCCCAATCAATGAGACACCCCAGGTAGGAGGGAGATTGTATCTTTTCAGGGACCATTGGACCTTCAGCCCGTGGGCCCACAGCATAGTCTCGAAAGGTCTGGGTTGGAGCTGGTGCAAGGGGCCTCCTCCACCAGTCAGGTTCCTTCAACACCCATCCCAAGAGTTACAGGACTTTGCAACAGAACTCCTGCAGAAGAATGCAATAAGGAAAGTCAGGCACTTGAAATTTCAAGGCCCTCTGTTCAGTGTTCCGAAGAAGGACTCAGACAAACGGAGAGTAATTCTGGATCTGTCCCGTCTCAATTCATTCATCCAATGCAACAAGTTTCGCATGCTTACAATCTCGCAGGTGCGGACCCTACTTCCTCGTGGGGCCGTCACCACCTATATAGATCTTACAGACGCATATTATCATGTCCCGATAGCGAGAAACTTCTCCTCTTACCTGGGATTCAGACTAGGAAAGCAAGCCTACTCGTTCAGAGTCATGCCATTCGGGCTCAACATAGAGCCCCGAATTTTTACCAAGCTGGCAGAGACAGTAGTCCAAGAGCTGCAGTCCCAAGGGATCATGTTGGCCGCGCATCTGGACAATTGGATAATTTGGGCACCCAATGCCAAAGAATGTCAAAGAGCAACCCATATAGTCATCAACTTCTTGGAGTACCTCGGTTTCCAAATAAACAGAAAGAAATCACGCTTAGTTCCGGCAGCTCAATTTCAGTGGCTAGGAATTCATTGGGACCTAAGCACTCACAAACTGTCACTGCCACCAGCAAAAAGGAAAGAAATAGCCAAAGCTACCAGACAGTTCCTCAAAAACAAACATGCCTCTCGTCGTACCCAGGAAAGGATTCTCGGCTCTCTTCAGTTTGCTTCAGTAACAGACTTGCTGCTGAAAGCCAAACTGAAAGATATAAACAGAGTATGGCGGAAACGAGCCAACAGGAGGAGCAGAGATAAGCTGTCTCTGATCCCGCAGATATTGAGGAAAAGGCTTCGACCGTGGTCGACAGTCAAGAGTTTGTCAAGATCAGTGCCCCTCCAGTTTCCCCCTCCGTCTCTGGTGGTCCATACAGACACCTCCCTGAGCGGTTGGGGAGGGTATTCCCAACACAAGAAAGTTCAAGGAACTTGGTCGACAGTGTTCCACCAGTTCCATTTAAACATCTTAGAAGCAATGGCAGTGTACTTCGACCAGCCAGACAAATTCACATCAGGTTGGTGCTGGACAATACAGTAATAGTACATTGCCTGAACAGAGGAGGCTCCAAGTCGGGCTGTATCAATCAAGTGATGATCGCAATTTTCTCCCTAGCAAGGAAACATTGTTGGCATCTGTCAGCCACCCATCTGGCAGGTGTCCGGAATGTCATTGCAGATTCACTGTCCAGGACAACCCCGCTGGAGTCGGGGTGGTCCTTGGACAAGGATTCGTTCAGGTGGATTTGCCTTCAAGTACCGGGTCTCCAGGTAGACCTGTTTGCCATAGAGAGCAACCACAAACTTCCGTGTTACGTGGCTCCCAATCTGGATCCTCTGGCTTATTCCACAGATGCGATGTCAATCGATTGGAACAGGTGGCAAAGGATCTATCTGTTTCCCCCAATAAATTTGTTAATGAAAGTTTTACACAAACTGAGATCATTCAAAGGCCAAGTAGCACTAGTGGCACCCAACTGGCCAAAGAGCAGTTGGTTTCCTTTACTTCTAGAGTTGAAGCTCACTCCCAAACATTTTCCCAACCCACAGTTGACACAAGTAGTACAAACTCGGACTGTGTCAGCTTCCTCAAGAATTCTCAGTGCCCTAGCTTTATGGACTTCATGAAATTTGCAGCACAAAAAGACGCTAACATTGACCCTCCTAATACATTATTCATAGAATCTGATAAGAGAGAATCTACCCTCAGACAGTATGACTCTGCAGTTAGGAAGTTAGCATTGTTTTTGAAGGAATCCAAAGCTCATGAAATGACCACGAACCTAGCGGTCTCTTTCTTCAGATCATTATTCGAGAAAGGATTGGCCACTAGTACTGTTACTACAACAAAATCTGCTTTAAAAAGAGTATTTTTACATGGTTTTAATATTAATCTTTCAGACTCGTATTTTTCATCAATTCCTAGAGCATGTGCTCGTCTTAGACCAGCAACCCGTCCACACACGGTCTCCTGGTACTTAAATGATGTACTTAACTTGGCATCAGACACTGATAATGTTTTGTGTTCATACCTGAGTCTGTTAAGAAAAACTTTATTCTTAGTAAGTCTAGCCTCAGGAGCTAGAATTTCTGAACTGTCTGCTCTTTCTAGAGAACCTAATCATGTTGATTTCCTCCCGTCAGGTGAAGTTCTGTTATCCCCAGACCCCAGTTTTTTAGCAAAGAATGAAGACCCACAGAATAGATGGTCTCCTTGGAAGATCATTCCTCTTCCACAGGATTTATCCTTGTGCCCAGTCAATGCTTTAAGGGCTTATTTAGACAGGACGTCTAAAAGAACTTCAGGCCCCCTTTTTGTTAGGGAAAATGGAGGTAATATTTCCCCTAAAAGCCATCAGGCAACAAATTCTCTATTTCATTAAACAAGCAAACCCGGAATCAGTACCTCGGGTTCATGATGTTCGTGCGGTGGCCACCTCAACTAACTTTTTCCATTATATGAATTTTGATGATCTTAAAAAGTATACGGGTTGGAAATCACCAAAAGTATTTAAATGCCACTGTCTTAAGTCTCTAGAGGCTCTTAAATATTCCACAGTTGCTGCAGGAAGTATTGTCCCTCCTGGTCCAGCTCAAGTTTAATTCATGACTGTTCCCTCCCCGTTTTTACCTGTGAGTATAGTCTCTAGCCTTCCTGTCTCACCTGCTTACCCTTCAGCTAGCCCTAGGTCGGCTCTGCCTCATAGCCTAGCCCATTCCCATTCCGCAATTACCTTGTTGTCATTCATATTTGTTAGCCTTAAGTATCTTGGTTTGGTTAATTTTATAAATTTATAAATTTTTATCTGTGTGCCTCTAAGTTTTGGATTTGTGGTCGTTATTTTGGATTGTCAGTATTAAAACACAATGAAGTTTTCTCTAAGTTTTATTTAGATCCATGTGTGCCACCAAGCTCTCGTATGGCTAATTCTCTGTTACTATTTCACTGGCTGACACAGGTCGAGCCCAGAAAAGGGATTTTGACAAAGGAAAAATCTATTTTTGGGGGAAGACCTGTGTCACCCAGTGACCCATCCCTACTCTTTTTTTTTTTTCCCACCCGGGTGACATACTCAGCTTGGTGGGTGATGACGCCTAGTGGGTGAGCGGGTGAGTATCCTTCATTATTGATTTGTAACGGCACATCCATTTGGGACTTTGAGAATGAAGAAGTCTGTTGGATGAAGGCCTGTGGTAGTGGTAATAGCTCACCCTTAGTGTATATCGACATCTATTATAGATGAGCGAATCGGGGGTGGTAACCCTGGCATTCTAGATAGCTTTTTTCTCTGGTATATGTAGCAATTCTTATACCTAGAAATGTGCTAAATGGAACCTATTTCACTGGGTGACACAGGTCTTCCCCCAAAAATAGATTTTTCCTTTGTCAAAATCCCTTTATTATGGTTTATACTTTGATACGGTATAACTGTCTCTAGACATGGTTGTGAATATAAAGTTGAAAAAGATATAAAGCTATGTGTGCAATGTATCAAGCAGAGACAGGAAGATGAGTTAACATGTACTTTGAAATACTTTGAAAGAAATGGACAGTACTGTACCTGTTGGTTAAAGAAATGGGCAGTAATTGCTGATTACCTGTTGACAGGGCCACCTAGATTTTGGAGATTGAATTGTTAGAATTTCTCTCTCTCTCTCTCTCTGTATGTGTGCATGTATATGCACACAATCACATTTCCAAATGTTATGCATGTATTACAGTATCTCTGTCTGTGTGTTTACATACGTACATCACTTTAAGATAAACTCTCCACTTACTGCAACCTGTTGCATTAGTTAAACAAACTTAACAGATATGCTTACAAGTTATGCAAAATACAAGAAATTATGCAATATAAAACAAGACCATAAATATTATTTTTATTATTATTTTGACTGATAGTGTAGCCACTGTTTGTCCTTGAAGGAGTTACTCTCATGGTCCCACCTAGGGCTCCATAAGACAGACCAACCAATCTCAAAGAATTCTCTTCTAGTTGGTCTTGGCCAGAATAGTGCATGTTGGCACAATGACTGAATATAAGGACTCAAGACAAGAGACTATCTCTTTGTCTACAATGGCTACCTAGGTTCATTTCTTATCCTTTACACACTGGGTTAAGTGGCAATTTTCCCCATTACTTTCATGGTCTTAGTAGAGAGAACAGGCCCTGCGTTTTGTTCGTATTTTTGTTCCTGAGATTTTATTTCTGTCACAATGGAAGAACCAAACTCAGAAGCAAGTTAAGTGCATAGTTTTAAGACCCAGTGGAAAGTTTTAGATTTAAAAATTTTTTGCTGATAGCTTTATTTTGTTAAATTTGGGAGCCAGTGCATTTCCCACAAGGCAAGAAGTTGGGTTTGGTTTTCTGGTCTACGGTATCATGCCATATTCTCTTTTTTCCTGGCTGACAAGCAATATTTAATTATATGGCAATTCTGTTCTTGAAAATCTTTAGTTTATGGCCTTTTAACTGTAGTAGATATGTTGGGCTACTTACACTCTTGAATGTTAGTAGCTTAACTTCTCATTTACAAAAGGTAGCCGTGATAGCGGTTTCCAGCCATGCTTGACTTCCAACCTTGGTTTTTAGAAAAAGCCAGTTTGTCATTTGCAGTACTACTTAGCTATCGAACTAATGGTTTTTGTTATAAAGTTCCCCATTTATCCTTAATATCAGGGAACTTGTATCAAGTTATACAAGTTTTCATTTGCGGATCTATTTTTATCAAATATTACTCCACCAATAGTGGCATCACTTTAAGAAATTCTTGTGGTTATTAAATTTTACATTTTCATAATAACAGGTTTTGGCAAAGAAATTAAGCTTACATGCACCTGGTTTACATAAAAGAATTTTTTTCACAAATTTCCTTAAGGTACCTTCTTATATAAAAGCCTATAGTTTTTACCTGTGGCTTACGAGTAGACCCAGTAAACAAAATCATAATTCTACAGAAATTGGATTTATTTTATACAGATAGCTTTGTCTTAAGTGGTGTAACATTTAAGAGAATTTACTTTCAAGGCAAAGTACTGTAGTAATACAGTACTGTACTACTGTCTTATGGATATAAACCTTTGTTATGATTCCTAACAGTATACAGTACTATGGCTGCATAATTATGACCAAGTTAGCCTGTTTTATGTTAATTGTGCTGTTGCAATACACTCCGACCACCTGAATTAGCCCTGGTCACTGACCAGCCCGAACTATATCCCCATAATTTTACACACAAACCGGGTAATTAACTGTCATCGTTACCAATGTTACAGGTAAAATCTTGTCAAATGAGTTACCTGAGGTACAGTTGACAATGCTGCTGCAAATACTGGCCGACAGAGGCTGACATCCCCAATTGTTATTAGTTCGCTGTGCTGTGTGGGTGTGTCCCACATCAGGTGAACTTTTGGTCATTTAGCCCGACCCCCGTTAAAGAATTTGAATATCAAATTATGACTTTGGACTGTTTTCAATGCCTTTTCTCCTGGTTTTTTGCTTTGACTGGATTTGGAATTTCTCTCCCAGTTTTGACTTTGGATCGGTACTTTGGACTCAATTGGATAAGTCAGACAAGAAGACGTTGCCGTCTGCTAGCGCCGCTGCTTCCGCTTCGTCTACAGCTTCGATGATTGAGCCTTCTACTGCTGAAAATGCTACCGCTCATCGGTTCTGCATGTCCTGCAAGCATAGGATGAATACCCTCAAACACGATCGACATTCTGTTTGTATTTTATGTAGGAAGGTTCAGTGTAGTTCAGTCAGAGATGTGACGAGTATAGGTCTTGGTCAGTAGATCAAATGGAGGATTACTTGAAACACAGAAAATCCTTTGCCTCGAAGAATAAGCGCAGGTCAGGACCAGCTGTAGGGTTACATTCAGTAGATAAGAAAACGTTAGATTCAGAGTTATTCAAGAAGTTAGAGGACAGTTTATCATCCAGTATGTCTAGCCTATTTCTAGCCTGATGAGTAAGTTAACAGAGTGATAGTGATAGTAGTAGCATAGTTGATTCTAATTGTTCTTTTTCAGTCCCCCTGCGTGTTCCAGAACCAGCCCTAACGGGTGCCGGGGGCCATGGAGAACCGCAAGCCTCGAAGGTAGGTTCTGCGGACCCCCCGGTACGGAGCAGGCAGTGTTGGCAGCAGATTCCCCCCCTCCTTCCCACTCAAGGTGTAAGTTCTGAGGTTAATGTAGAGGTAGGTAAGACACAGACAAGTAGGAAAAATAGGTTAGAAAGTTCAGGAAGAGAAGTAGAAGGTGCAGTCTTCTTTGGGCTCGGGTTCAGTTGAGGTTTCTAGTGTAACAACTTTGTCTTTGGATCCATCTTCGGTTTTATTTCCTGCTTCGAGTTCTTTACAACAGAAGGTTTCTAAGTCCGTGGTTCGTCGTTCGGATGTGGTTTCGGGTTTGTCGGGTTCTGAAGTAATGGAAAATTCTCCTTCATCTTAGAAGGTTCCTTTTCCTTCGGTGGATGAGTTTGGTTCGTCTTGCGGTGGTGGTAATTCCGGTGATCAGGTTTTCAGTTTGGCTCATTATAAAGCAGAATTGTTGGGTTTGTCACAGAGTTATAGATTACTAGTTAGGCAATGTTTTCAATTTTGGGTTTTCCAATATTCATGATGATGTCGTGAAGAATTTTCCTGAGTTTGCTAGTCTGTCAAGATTATCAAGGGGGAACAGAGTTGGTGTAGTTTCTTTCTCTAAAAACTATGGCCTCTTCTGCTGCTTCTGAGTTTTCCTTTTTTCCCCAATTTCTTCTTAGCCGCCTTCCAGTGTCTTTACACAATCTTCTTTATCGGGTCACTCTTTGGAGGGCTCTTCGGAGTCTTCTCTCGCTCATCCTGTTTTCTTTGTCATTAACTCAGCAGAGCAAAGAATTTTCATTGGTTCAATCCTGTAATGCTGGAGTTTCAGTGGCGCCCTCTCTCTTTCGGGGTTGAGGTAAGGTGTATCTTTGGTGGCGCTGTCTTCTTTAGCACCTTACACAGGTCTTGTGGTTTTCTCAGGCTTGTGGTTTGGATGCTTCACAGGCAGTTGTGGAGTCTTCCACATCTCTGTATTTTCATCCTTTAGTGGGTTTTTAAAACGTAATGTGTCCACCGCAGTCCTTGCTGATGCTACCACACTTGGCATTTCGTCTGCGCCATGGTTGAGTGTATCAGTAACGATGGTGTCCTCAGCCTGCTAGGGTTGAAGCACCCTCTTTACGGAAGATGTGCTTACTTATTACAGTAGAATCATCTCCAATTGATGAGACCTTCCCTCTGCTCTGTCTCTCCCATCTCTCATGCAAGAAGAAACCCTTCCCAAAGAAATGGAACAAAAACAAACTAAAGGTCCAAAGAGAGTAAGAACTCCTTCATCCTCTCCTCCACCTGCTCAACAAAGTATGGAGATTTCCAAACCCAATAAAAAGTGTAACAAGAGTGAGGCCAACAATGATGGTGCTTCTGCCTCACTAACAGCCAAGGAATCAAGTTCCTTGGATAATAAAGAAAATAGTAGTTGAAGTCCACTCAGCTCCATATCAAAAAGCTGATAAAAAAACATAATGGAGCTAATCATAAGCCACATATCTCAAGACAATCTAAAGAAACTCCTCTAAAGTCCCATAAGGAAAATAAATCAAAGAAATAGTATAGATTATAGTGGAATTGCCCTTGGCAGATCCTAGCACTAAAAATTCAATCTGGACATTTTACAATGGAACTGTAAGGGACTAATAACTCATTCAGAAATTCTAAAAGTATTACTACATGAGCACAATCCAGGAGTTGTATGTCTCCAAGAAACTAAATTAGGGGATGCAGTGTACAATCCGGGTCTAAACTATGAGATCTATAAGATGAGCCCAACAAATGGGCACCGTACCCAATGGAGGTGTTACAATAATTATTGCTAAAATATTGCAACATTTTATTGTTCCCCTGAACAATTGCTATCCGGGCTACTTTTGACCATGAAATCACAATCTGCCCTCTTTACCTTCCCCCAAGATGTAGGTTCACTCTTAGTGACATTCAAGGTTTTGTGAGTGCAAGAAAGGTCAACTGGGTATTAAATTGTTCATTATCTGAGTGCAGGTATACATGGCAGAGTGCAAACGGAAACGTGGTGCCTGACCTCCAGTTGCTGTGACCCGCAATTTTGAGAGACAATAAATGTACAATGATGAAATACACATCGGCGGAAAGGCCAGAAAATTCTACACATGAATATTTACATGAGAGTCTTGACACATTAAGAAGTGCAATGCATGACGTGATAGATGTGAAAACGAAGAGACGTCTGACGTTTTTACAAGTACTCCCCCACGAAGACAATAATTACAAAAGTAATGATTGGAAGAAATCTGAAATAAAAAAAAATCAATCATGGAACCGCTTTGGGAGCAAGAGCCAGCCCCGAGTTCTTGATACCTGTGGACGTGGGGTGGCTTCGACTGCTGAATTGCCCAGAGGCTTAGCCGAGCAGATGACTTCCTTAGTGCGGCCCTTGGGACGTCCTTGACCCCGTTTCAGGATGGCGACGGAATCATCTGCAGCCACATTTTGTGGAGGAATTCTGGGCCGCCTGCTGGTTTCCTCCTGAGTTTCGTTGTCTAACAGGAAAGCTGGTTTCAGCCGGTCGACAGAAACCCAGTCTTCACGCCTGTGGATGTTGATGAGATAGGCCTTGGATGATCTGCTGACGGCATGGTATGGGACCCCTGTACTGTCTGGTCAAGGGTGGGCAGTGGGCGTCGATCCTGATGATGTGGGTGCAGATATCCAGACCCCCAGGGCTGTAGACTTGGGCACGAACTTCTGTGCCACTTCCCTCAGCCTTGGAAGGGAGGTATCTGCATTGTTCGGCGCCATATGGAAGAACTCTCCCAGAATGGCTAGTGTTTCACTGTAGACTTTCTCTGCGGGAGATATGGCGCTGTCTCCCCTCGGTGTGGTGTGGAGTCCCAGCAGGATCCAGGGGAGCTGGGCCTTCCAATTGTCGTCGATATAGCATGCCATCAGAGCTGCCTTCAACAAAAGGTGGGCCCTTTCCACCATGCTATTGGCTGCGGGGTTATATGCCATTGTACTTTGGAGAGTTGTCCCCATCAGGCATGCCAGGGCGACCCAGAGCTCCGACAAGAATGCCGGGCCCCTGTCCGTAGTTATGCTGTCAGGTGCACCAAAACAGCTGATCCAACTCAACAGGAGGGCCTCTGCACAGGCACACGTTGATACTTCCGTCATTGGGGTTGCTTCCGGCCACCGTGTGGAATGGTTTATGACGATCAGGAGGTGTCTGGCACCCCCTGATTGGGGCAGAGGACCTACAACGTCTATATGGATGTGACCGAAGCACCGACATGGTTGAGGAAATTCTCTGGTGCCTGATTGTGTGCCGGGTGACTTTGCTTGTTTGGCACGGTATGCAGTTCTTCACCCACTGCCGAATGTCCTTCCTCATACCGTGCTACCGTGCCATATGAACTTCTCTGTCATCAGGCGTGCCATTGTTCGGCCTGATGGATGGGACAGGCCGTGGATGACATTGAACGTCTGCTTTCTCCTGGACGCGGGTGTGGCGGAATTCTAACCCTCAAACAAAACAACACTCACCCTGATCTTCGGTTGCTGGAGATGGGTAAAGGTCCACGGTCGCCAATCACAGCACACAGAAACCACAAAACAAAATTTCAACCAAACCCTCCACCAACAACGAACAAAAAAAAAAAGAGACACATGCACCATCAATATCGGTACCGAAAAAAACAAAAGCCAGACAAACTCCCCGTTCACTTTCAAGGTTGGACCTCAACTGCCCAAGACCTCCCCAAAAAACGAAAAACTCCCGACAGACAGAGAGACAGCCGTAAAACCAACTCCAATAACCGAACCACTCACAATGACAATTACACTCTCTCTCTCTCTCTCTCTCTCTCTCTCTCTCTCTCTCTCTCTCTCTCTCTCTCTCTCTCTCTCAAAACGTTGGGAAATGCTAAATAAAAACAAATTTCTGATCCCTCTATATTTCTCCCCCCTTTTAGCATTTCCCAACCAACACCTTTCACACCTCTTTCAAATCGCCTTACGCAACACCCACGGATGCTCCCTAGCAGGTCCTCTAGATCGCGTTCGCGGGCACGCAATCATTCTCTCAGAATCATTCTCTCTTCTAGCAACATTCAAACTCACATCTTCTCCTCCATTCTCTCTCAGATTCACGCTATCTTCTTCACTATTACCACTCTCAATTTCATCAACAATCTCATCTATACCCTCTAACTCGTTCCCAAATACCTCCCCCAATTCTTCAACTAACCCATCCCATTCGCTCATTGACCTTTCCAATTCTTGCAACGATTCATTCATGCTTTCAATCACTCGTCTATCACTGCTACGCTCTCTTATTCTTACACTTTCGCTCACCTCCAACCGTTCACTAACCCCTACACGTTCAGTCAACTCAGTTATATCAAACCCGCATATGCTATACGTTCTATCCATAACATCCCATTCATCCGTATTACACGCTTTATCACTCATTTCCACTTTGGCACTCACACCCCTATCACACAATTTACGACCATTCAGTTTACTTACGTTCTTCCCTTTCTTACGTTTTCTACCATACTCTATCAAAACAAATTGCTTCATGCGCTCAACAAACTAGTCTTTCCAGCAAGGCCCCCTCATGCAACAACCCTCACGTACATGCATCACACGCACCGCTTGCATCCTGGAGGATCCACCCATTTGAACCCCTTCACACTCAGTTTCCCGAATTCGCTGTCACAGTCACCCTCTTTCGTCTACATACACTTGATACATGCCCTTCCATTCCACATTCGTCACACTTCGCTCTCGGTTCTGAACACATTCTCGCATAATGCCCATTCTTACCACAGTTACCACATATAACATTCACTCGGGTACCCCCTACAACCATTAGCAACATGACCCACCTGTCCGCACCGGTAGCATTTAACCCCTATCTTTCGTACACTCCTTACCAAATGTCCCGATTGCCCACACCCAAAACACGCTCCTAAAGCCCACCTACACTCATTCTTTGTATGTCCTTCCTTTCCACATCTAAAACACTTCGCTCGACTTCCACTCATCGACCTTCCCTTTGTACACTACTATCCCTAACCCGTCCAACCCGTTGTTCCCTTACAAACCCATCATTCATCCTCACTGGCACCTCCACATTACTTGCTCTTACACTCCTATCTATTACACTATCTGCCATTCTCATTGGGCCCCTCAACACTGCATCCCTAAAGCTTCCAAATTCTGGTACTCTCTCATCTACCCCAGCCCTTACACTTACACTTCTGCTCTTTTATAACCCTGTCAAGCTCATAATCTTCTACAATTTCCAAAATTTCTCCCCAAGTCAACCTTTCATTCGTCCACCTTTTCTTCTCCTTCCGCTTCAAGTTCACAAATTCTCTAACTCCATCTGGCACTGTCCCTAACAACTTCCGTACTAACTCCTTACATTCATCTATCCCATCATCCCCAAACTTCTTCCTTGCCAACGTCTCCAGCCTACAAGCATATAGTGACAAGGTTTCCCCAGCTTTCATTCTTGCCTCATCAAATTCATTCTTCCTCTTATACTTAACACTCGCTTTCATACGCCTCGCTTGCTCAACTAGTCTAGCTTTCACCTTGTCATACTCAACATCCCCACACTCATAATAACCCTATACATATCAAGTAGAAACCCAGTCAAATACTCTCCTAATTCTCGTGCCCACACTCTCTTACTTTCCCCATACTTATCCTGACAAAACCTTTCATACTCCCTAAAGAAATCATGCACATCCCTACTTCCATACTCATTATACTTTTCACACCGGGGTACCTCCTCACATACATAGCCTTTCTCACTTCTTTCTCACTTTCACTCTCACTTTCGCTTACTTTCGCTCTGTCCTTTCATATCCTCTTCCGAATACAAAGAGTCCACTTCTGCACTTACATTCATCTTACTCATTACACTCTTCTTCCCCTCTTTTTATCCACTTTTATCCACTCACCTCCATCCACCTCACTATCACTACTGCCTTCACCCTCTCCCTTCTTTCCTGCCTTTCCCACTTCCTTACCCTTCTTACCAGTTTCCTTTCCTTTCCCTTCTTCCCTTTTTCTTCCCCTGACTTATCCTTACTTTCCCTCTGTTCCTTCCTTGCTTTTCATTCCCCTTTCCTTACCCTGCCTCTCATTCCCTCGTTTCTTACTTCCTATTCCCATATCACTTTCATCACTCACGCTTCCATTCACTTCTTCCTCCTTTTCTTTCTCTCTTGCCCCTTCACACGTTCCAGAGAACCTGCCTCCAACAACCCCTTCTCCAAAAACACCCTTGAACATACCTTTCACCATTTCTTCCACACCTTTCATCATTCCTCCAACTTTTATCCATCCTCTCTTCCATTCTCTCTTCTGACTCTTTCATCTCCCCTTTCATTTCTTCTTTTGCACTTCTTAGCATTCCCTCCACCTCCTCCAACTGACTCCTCAATCTCTCATTCTCACCCTCAACCACGTATTCTCCTCTCTCAACCTTACCAGTTCCTCTTCCATCCTTCTCTTCAGTCACACTACCAGCCACCAATCTCACTTGCAGCTGCAATACCAGCTGCCCCACGTTGGGCGCCAAATATTATGTGGCGGAATTCTAACCCTCAAACAAAACAACACTCACCCTGATCTTCGGTTGCTGGAGATGGGTAAAGGTCCACGGTCACCAATCACAGCACACAGAAACCACAAAACAAAATTTCAACCAAACCCTCCACCAACAACGAACAAAAAAAAAGAGACACATGCACCATCAATATCGGTACCGAAAAAAACAAAAGCCAGACAAACTCCCCGTTCACTTTCAAGGTTGGACCTCAACTGCCCAAGACCTCCCCAAAAAACGAAAAACTCCCGACAGACCGACAGACAGAGAGACAGCCGTAAAACCAACTCCAACAACCAAACCACTCACAATGACAATTACACTCTCTCTCTCTCTCTCTCTCTCTCTCTCTCACAAAACGTTGGGAAATGCTAAATAAAAACAAATTTCTGATCCCTCTATACGGGGATCAGGGGGCGTGGGTGGCCCGTGCTGGTGTCGCAGAGAAGTGTTGAACTGGATCCTCCTATTGGCACGTCTTCCCATTTCAGTGCGGTGAGTGCCGTGTGGTAGGCTGCTGTTTCCGGGTCTGCAACCTGTTCCTTTGCCAGGTCCTCGTACTCTATGCCGAGATGGACTGAATTTATCTCGACCCTTGATAGGGCGTTGGCTACTGGGTTGTTCCTGCCGGGGACGTAGCTAATGGTGCAACCGAACTCGTAGATAGCAGCCAAGTGCAGCTGCTGCCTCGCAGACCATGCGTCTCCCGCCTTCGTGAACGCAAGTACTAAAGGCTTGTGATCTGTGAGGATGGTAAAAGGGATGCCGTCCAAGAAGTACTTGAAGTGCCACACAGCTTGGTAGATTGCCAGCAGCTCCCTGTAGAATGCACTGTAGGGGGTCTCTGGTGGTGTTAACTTGTGACTGAAGAAGGCCAGCGGGCATGGGGAGCTGTCTAACACCTGCTCCAGCACCGCCCCACAAGCGATGTTGCTGGCGTTTGTGGTAAGTCTCAGGGAGGCGGTGGGGTCGTGATGTGTTAATGTGGTGGCTTTTGGCGAGGACTGCTCAAACGCCTGTTTTTGTGGAGCTGCCCACGCCAGTGCTTTCGGCTTCCCCTTCAGGACTGCGGTCAGGGGATACATGATGCGGGCGACGTCTGGTATGAAGCAGCGGTAGTAGTTAACCATGCCGAGGAACTCCTGTAGGACTTGATGGTTTTTGGTGATGGGAACTTCTTTACTGCGTCCACCTTGGAGGCCATGGGCGGACACCTGCTGGGGAGATCTCATGGCTCAGGAAGTCTACTTTTTCTGCTCTGAAGGTACACTTGTCGAACCTGACGACCAAACTGTTCTCCTGCAGGCGTTTCAGCATGGCCTGGACGTGGCGCAGGTGTTCCTCCGGAGACCTGGAGAAGATCAGGATGTCGTCTACGTAGCAAATGCAGAAAGATAGGTCCCCCAAGATGGCGTCCATAAGGCGTTGGAATGTGGCCCTGGTGTTCTTGAGGTCAAAGGCAGAGCAGGAGAAGGTATATGTTCCGAACAGTGTGATGTTGACTGTCTTCAGAACGTCATCAGGGTGCACTGGTACCTGAAAATAAGACTTGAGTAAATCCATTTTTGTAAATACTTTGGCCCCATGCCGGGCACCTGTTAGGTCCTGCATGTTCAGCAAGGGATAGTGGTCCAGTGTTGTTACAAGGTTCAGCCGATGACAGTCCCCACAGGGCCTCCAGAAGCCGTCTGGTTTCTTTACCATGTGGAGGGGTGACGCCTACGGGCTCGATGCCTTCCTGCAGATGCCCATCCGTTCCATCCCAGCGAAGGCCTGTTTAGCGTCTTGGAGTTTTCTGGGTGGCAAGTGCCGGACTTTGGCGTGTGTTGGCGGGCCTGTCGTGGTGATATGGTGATGGATGCTGTGTTTGGCCTGGGTTCACGGCAACTGATGCAGCTCTGGCTTGAAGACATCTGGTATTTGTTCGAAGAGATGGAGCAGATAGTGGACATCCCCGGCCCGGTGGAGAGCGGTCAGGAGCAGCAGGTTCCGGTATCCAGCAGGCGTTTTCGACCGACGTCTACCAGAAGTCCGTGGTGTGCAAGGAAATCAGAGCCCAGGAGAGGGAACTTGACGTCTGCGATGATGAAGGGCCAATCATATTTACGGCCCAGGATGGATATTCTGTGGGTCACAGTTCTGTAGCAGCGGACGGGGCTTCCATTTGCGGCCACCAGTGCGGTTGCGGCGCTGGATGTGCGGTCGCGGTCCTCTCACTCCGGTGTCTACCAGCATCCGTCATTTCAATATGGCGTCATGGATGAAGAATCCTACTGGCCGGGAGTCTTTAAGGTCTGCAGCCACTGCTGTTACTTGTGGCTGCTTTTCTTGTTTTTTGTGAAAGAACAAGGGGCTCTGCAATTTCTGGCGGCGCTTCTGAACCTCCGATGGAAGTAACACCAGGCTGGATTTGTCCACATCCTCTGCTGCTGTGGCAGCGCCTTCTTCCTGTACACCACATTCATGTCCTCTGCCTCGTCTTCTTCTGTTACCAGGTTACAGGCTGTGGGTGTTGCAGCGTGTTGGAGGCCTTGGTGGCCTCGTGGAGTCTGTGTGCGACATTCACCAATCCGTCCATTGAAAGGGCATCCTCATCCGTGATTTGCCCTCCTCACCTCCTGTGGAAGGCGCTGTAGGAATATTTCTCGCGACAAGCTGATCTTCCTCCGACCATCCGCGTCGACCCCTGGCAGCATCAGGAGACCTCGGAGTTCATCCCAGGCATCCCTGGGTGATGCGTCTTCTAGGGGCTGGGTCATCAGGTCGAGGGTGCGTTGGGCTCTCTCTGGGACGGGCATGGAGTATGTTTCGATGAGCTTGTCTCGCAGGTCTGTACTTGACTTTGCCTAGCTGCGAGTCCAACCATTGGGTGATTTTGTTGAAGACCTCCTCTGGAAGCATTGTCATGGTTACGTCCGACATGGTCTCTTCGTCTGTAATTTTCGCCACCTGGAAATGGACATCTGCCTGCAGAAACCAGGATGCGGTGCTTTGTCGCGAGAACAGAGGGAGTTTTATCGCCTGGCTTATTGCTGCCTTCAAAGGCGAGAGAGGGATGCAGAGGATCTGTGCGTCCTCAGAATGACGTTCTACCTCAGTGTGTGTGACATTCTTCCTCACACCAAAAGGCGAAGTATGCGCTGTATTTAGTCTGTTAGTAGTGTTTGGGGCTCATCAGAAGTCAAAACTATACACCATGTGGTTCCATTAATGACTTCTGAGCACAGTTGATGTGAATCGTAAATGGCTGGGCCAAACCGTTTGAGCCAGCCAGAACGTACCTGAAGGGGTACGCCGTAATTAGTCTATTAGTGGCATGGGTGTTCTCCGAGGGAGGAGCTTTCAGAGCCCTAGACTTTTGTCGCTGTGTGGTTCCGTTAAAGGCTCTCTGAAAGTAAAGCGGCTGTAGTGAGTCACTCCTCGGGTCACCAGTTGTGAGGACAAGAAAGGTCAACTGGGTATTAAATTGTTTATTACTTGAGTGCAGGTATACGTGGCAGAGTGCGGACGGAAATGTGGTGCCTGACCTCCGATCGCTGTGACCCGCACTCTGAGCAATTTGTGTTTGTTGACAGACAAACAAATGGCAATTTTGAGAGACATAATAAATGTACAATGATGAAATACATATCGGCAGAAAGGCCAGAAAATTCTACACATGAATATTTACATGAGAGTCTTGACATATTAAGAAATGCAATGCATGACGTGACTGATGTGAAAATGAAGAGACGTCTGACGTCTTCACAGTTTAATTAATCAACTTCCTCCTCCCCTTTTACTAGTTGGTTATTTTAATTCTCACAATCCACTTTGGGGTGGTCATTTTTTAGACACAGAGGGTAGGATGATTGATGATATTGTTAATAATAATGACCTTACACTTTCAATGATGGTACCATGACATATCATAATATCTATACAGGTGATTCATCTGCTATAGACTTAATGTATTTGCTCTTCTCTCTATCAGGATTTTAACTAATCTGTAGATGAATTTCTAAATGACAGTGATCACTTTTCTATTCATCTGAAGTTTATGAGAAATGTTCCCTCAAATTTTCCTGTTAATTGGAAGGAAAAGGAAGCAGAATGAGTCAAATTTCAAGAAGGTATTAACCTATCCCAGGAATTTGAGTCTTTCAAGTCCCATATACTGTAAAGGCTTATGAGTACTGTGCCTTGGAAATATTGAATAGTGCTGAAAACTCAATACCTAAGACCAAAGGGGAAACCACGCAGACCTGGTGTTCCATGGTTGGATAAAACCTGTGGTAATTTGAGGAAAATTACCAGGAAATGTAACAGGCATTATAAACCCAGTCAATCTGCAACAGTAAAATCTATTTGCCAACGAGCTATGGCAAAACAGAGAAAATATTTGTAAAAAGTTAAAAGAGAATCCTGACCCCATCCAGGTTAATCTGGAAAAAGATAAGAAAACTAAGTGGCAAATACATTCCATTGCCAACGCCTTGTCTGAAAATCAATGGAGACCTTGTGACCAAGCCTGATGAAGTTGCTGAAAAACTGGGTGAGCATTTCTCCGAAGTATTGAGTTCTAGGATGTATTCAACTCGGTTCCAGAATATTAGGAATTCAACCATTTCCTTTAATTTAAATTCTGGAAATGGTGAATCTCATAAAGCCAAGTTAACTTTAAGGAAATTAAGGGATGCTCTATCATCATCTGAATTGACATCCCTCAGAAATGATAACATTCTTTATAGCATGCTCAAAAATCTTCCAGATTCATCTAATATTTAGATGAATCTTTAACAAAATATGGGAAACTGGTATTCTTCCCCCTTCTTGGAAGATAGCAGTTGTTGTCTCCATTGAAAGATCCACTTCTTACAAGCTATCAGCCAATATCTCTTACAAGTTGAGTGTGCAGATTGTTTGAGAAAATGGTGAATTCTAGACTAATGTGGCATCTAGAGAGGAATAGTTTATTATTATTTGTCCAATTTGGCTTTAGGAGAAATCGTTCCACTTGGGACCCACTACTAAGGCTATCATCCCAAATTCAGCAAGGTTTCTCAAAATGCAGTCAGACTGTTGGAGCCTTCTTCAATCTCGAAAAAGCCTATGACTATGACACTACTTGGCATTTTGGTATTATTAAGCAGCTTCATGACATGGGAATACAAGGTAATATGTTAAATTTCATCAGTTCATTTCTAAATGATAGGTATATTAAAGTTAGAATTGGAAATACCTTGTCTAATGCTTTTGAGCTGGAGGAAGGTGTCCCACAAGGCAGTGTAATGAGTGACACCTTATTAGCTGTGGCTATAAACAGCATTGTTGAATGTGTATCACTTCCAGTATAGGCATCTTTGTTTGTAGATGGCCTTGCTATATATGTCACTCGTTATGATGCTATTGCATCTTGTAATTTTTTGCAACATTCGGTTGATGCAATCAGAAATTGGGCTGATGACAATGGCTTTTGATTCTCCCCTTCCAAAATTGTAACAGTTTGTTTTACTAGAAGTACTCGAAAGGAAACCATTCCAAATAATAAGCTGAAAGACACTCTAATACCATATGAGGTGAAGTTTTTATGGATGATTTTTTATAAGAAGCTAACATGGGCTGGTCATATTGACTCCTTGAAAATTATGTTGAAGAAATCCCTTAACATTTTAAAAGTAGTCTCAGGTTTTAACTGGGATGCTGATAAGATGACATGTATGTTCAATCATTCCGCAAGGGACTTGAACCGTCTCTATAGATCTGAAAGACGCACGCTGGTACGTCCCTATCACGGTTCCCTTCCGTCCCTTCCTAGGGTTTTGGATAGGGAAGGAAACGTACAGATTCAAAGTCACGTCCTTTTGGTTAAATATTGCCCAAAGAGTTTTTACAAAATTAACAGCAACAGTTGTCTGGGAACTCAGGAGAGCAGGAATTCAACTACAGTAGTAGACTACCTAGACAATTGGTTAATCTGGGGGCCCACCAGAGAAGAGTGCTTACGAAACCTGAGAGTGGTAGTTGACAGACTCCAGTCAAAGGGTTTTCTAATAAATTGGAACAAATCCTGCCTTACACCCAGCAGACATTTTCTGTGGCTGGGACGTTGTTGGGATACTCTTCACTGCCAGTTGTCACTCCCCACCAATACTCAAATCAGAATAAGGAAGGACCTGAAAAGGTTCCTTGCGCAGCCCAAATTTTCCAGACACCAGTTAGAGCAAATGATGGGCCTGTTACAGTTTGCATCTGTGGTAGACCCAATCCTCAGACTGCAACTAAAAAATGTACACAAAGTCTTGCATGAGAGAAAAAATACTTGTGATTGACCTCATCCAAGGAGTCAAAGAGTTGGGAAGATACTCCAGCTGTGGCAAAACTGATTGTCCTGACTCCTCCGTCTGTACGAGTGATAATACATATGGATTCCTCCTTGACAGGTTGGGGGCAGCGCTACCGCTGGTACCGCATCTGAGTTACCGTGTAAGAGGTGTCAAAGAAACGAGCAGGTAAAAGTTACTGCTACTTTATTACAGATCCAGGCAGTTTATATAGCGGCCGACTGGCGCCGGTCCGCGAAAGACAATGGAATTGACTGTAGTCACCACATCGGCGCCAGCGTAGTGTTTCGGCGGCGCCATTAATTAAGTCTCCGCTGAGCATGTTTTCTTTGTGACTTCCCATTTTCTACACACTCAATTAGTCACGCCTAAAACGTGCCCGGTCACGCATTTTTAACCATTTTTACTTTATACGTATTTATACAAATGTCACACATTGTGTATCATATGTTTCTTCATTCACAGGCATCAAGACTGTATCCATATTGAAGTTCTGTACGTTTTGTATTGTAAATTGTACTCGTTCACTGTATATTATTGTTTATTGTTTCGACCTCAGGTCACAGTCAATTCCATTGTCTTTCGCGGACCAGCGCCAGTCAGCCGCTATATAAACTGCCTGGATCTGTAATAAAGTAGCAGTAACTTTTACCTGCTCGTTTCTTTGACACCTCTTACAGTAGCGGGAGGGCCTCGATGTGGGGGCGGGCGTGGGTGTGATGGGAGGTAGGTAAACCTCTGAGTCCGCGAGGTCCGCGTTTAACTGCATGAAGGAGGGGATACCCGCGTCCATGCTCGCTCCTTTGATCTCTTACTGGAGTGGGGTACTTGCGTCAGTACACACTTTCGTGCGCCGTGTGGTTCCGCTAGTGACGCTGGTGGGGTACGCCGACGAGAGTCAGCACGCTCAAACACTGGTTACAGCGCCGTGTTTAGGCCGCTAAGAGCGTTTTGGAGGAATCCTGGAGCCAAGACCAAGTCGCCGTGTCGGTCCGTTAATGGCTCCGGGATACTCCGGGGGTCACCACTGTAAGAGGTGTCAAAGAAACGAGCAGGTAAAAGTTACTGCTACTTTATTACAGATCCAGGCAGTTTATATAGCGGCCGACTGGCGCCGGTCCGCGAAAGACAATGGAATTGACTGTGACCTGAGGTCGAAACAATAAACAATAATATACAGTGAACGAGTACAATTTACAATACAAAACATACAGAACTTCAATATGGATACAGTCTTGATGCCTGTGAATGAAGAAACATATGATACACAATGTGTGACATTTGTATAAATACGTATAAAGTAAAAATGGTTAAAAATGCGTGACCTGGCACGTTTTAGGCGTGACTAATTGAATGTGTAGAAAATGGGAAGTCACCAAAGAAAACATGCTCAGCGGAGACTTAATTAATGGCGCCGCCGAAACACTACGCTGGCGCCGATGTGGTGACTTTACAACCGCACTCTCAACGAAAACGGGGTTTTCTAGTTTTTTTTCTTAGTGGATGGGTAACTATAGAAAAAAATAAGACTCTGACACAGCGCTAAGCTAATTACCAAGTTTACATTGCATAATTTACAAAAGCATTACGAATGATAAGAAAATAGATTTTATATGATGTACCATATGTTTTATCATATCATTAAGCTCATTTGTCAAGCTGGCAAATGTATAGTTAATGATATAAAAACGGTACATAATTATAAGCTCTAATTTCCTCATACGTAAGACTTTTGTAAATTATGCGTTATTTTCTCGTTTTTTTTCTTTTTTTTAGGAACTACAAGTGTTCATCTTATTTAACATTGGGTACATCAAAATTTACTATAGATAGACAAATAGTCACGAAAACAAATTTTTTTCAGTACAATGCATTAATACAATGCATTAACAAATAACAGAACGATAAAACTGTATATAATCCTACAACATGGCAATACACAACAATTAATTTACAAAATATATTTGTATCTATACTAATATACCTGTTCATTATACTAAAAAAAATTATAAAGTAAAATTAAATCATGAATTAAAATATAGTTATCTGTAAACTATCAAGTAATTAATATATTAAATATACTTAGAAAAATATATTATTAACCAACAATGAAATTGTAAAACAAACCTCTATATATACCCAAGTATATTTCATTATACTATTAACTCGTGAGTAAAGTAAAAATAATTGATGAGTTCAAATAAATAGTTATTTGTAAACTATCAAATAATGTATCAAAATATTGTGCTTGATTAAAAAATGGAGTCCTGATTATGAAAAAAAATTAAATTGTAAAACTAATTTGTATCCATACAAATATATATCTTCATTATATTAAAACATTTGGATTAAAGTTAATTTCATGATTGAAAGAATAGATATCTGTAAATTATCAAAGAAATAACAATAGAAATACGTAATCAATATCATCTTGTGAAGTAGGCCTACATATCTTCTTTGTATGGAGGTGATGGTGATCTTTAACAATACGTTGAAAATTTATAATAGAAATGATCATGAAACTAATCTTATCATACTCTTCCTATTCAATTTCTTCTTCGTCATTGTCACTGCTTTCATCTGTTCTGGTTCTCTGTACTGACTTGATCATGCTTGCTGTTGGTTTGAATTTCACGCAGCCTCCCATGCTTTTTGTAACTTCTGAAACCACGGCCAATGCCTTTTGGGTGGCTGTTGACATGGTACTCCTTATCTTAGTTTTCATTAAGTTCAATTTCGAAAAGATCCTCTCAGCATCTGCATTCGAGGTTGGAAGAGATAGAATGTTGAGAGCAAACTTGGGTAGAACAGAGAATTCAGGCTGGCCGTCGCCGTTAGTTAGATGAGAGAGATATAAGAAAAGAGTTTCGGGATTACAGGAATTTTTTATTTCGTCTGGAATACGCACATTTGCTATGTTTCTCCATTCATAATCTAACTTTTTCGTATCTCCTGAATATATACGAGGCACTTTATCTGCAAGATCAGCAAGGGTTGGTATGGTTATTAGTGCATCACTGTTGGTGCTTTCTTCTGTTGATAAGGCACTGCATTGCTGCAATAATTCTGAATCTAGAAAAAATCTCTCCTTAATCTGGGTACAAGCTGTGATCATAAACTGTCGACATCGATTCCTAATATCTGCTATCATTTGTGTATTTGAAGCAATCCCTGGATCTTGAAGTGTCCTGTGACCATACATCTCTTTCATGAACAGTAGAGGTCAAATACCTGATGCGTGGGTCTGCCCCATCTCCAGATGATCCTTCCTATCACTAAGCTTTTACTTGCCCGTATCTCCTAGCTTTCTCTTTATTCTCCAAAAATGAAGATCGAGCCTATAGACTCATCAATTCATGGAGTGCAATTATTATGACTACAATTTATCTGGTCTTCATTTTATTCTCAATTCTCATATACCATATGAATTTCTTTTATTACTAGTACCTGTACATTCAGTTATCAATATCAACTTATAGCATAGATCTTATGGGTGCTATGATATTTATAAATATGCATTTCTAATCCGTATTCTTGATGACTGTATATTATCACAATTGAACTTTTTATTAACCAATTAAGAGTTCCCTATCCTGGTATAACTGCCAACAATTAAGAATATGTTTCTAGGAACTGTCAATTGCAACTTACAGGAATACTCTTCATCGCTACTTTATTTTATTTAGTTATTTATTTATTTACTAATTATTTTTTTTGAGAGAGAGAGGTACTTATCTTGCTGCTCATTACAACCATTTTTGGTACTTCGTTGCTATTATTTCTGCCCAATAGGACATACTATAGACATTTACGAGGTCCCTAAAAATATCAAGTTATCGAAGGCCTTGACATATAAAACTATGCTCGTTGCAACAGGTGTGCGAGACGAGAAGTTGTATGATCCTTCTATGATATGGTGCAAATTTTGAAGACCACAACGGATATGCGCCCCCAGCATAGAAGTTAAGATCAGGGAAGAAGTCATATTATTAGATACGCAAAACAGTTACAATATAAATCCACATATGACATACAAATAAAAACAATTGCAAAGGTAAAATTATTTCCTCATATGCCTTTGGTGATCATATCTTAGGAGTTGCTAAAGTGCCAAGTGTTACTGACAACTATAACAATCTAACAATTCATTAGACTGTAGTTCGACACAGCAAAACTGAAGGTTTGAGTTTTGACCACTCGTGGGCGGAGATATGGTCAGTAACTATCCTAATCGCCTGGATTTGAATGAGGTCAGTCATTAAGCATTGTGGGGGCCGGGGGGTTAAAATAATTTTTATGGCCGAAACCCTCAAATCATTTTTGTCAGTCTGTAGTTACTACACAAAAATTATATCGTAATCATCTTTAAGATAAAGACAATAAGACATGTAGATATTACAAAATTATGATATGTATTCACAGCCTACCAATCACGTGTAGAATTTGTAGATAGCAAGACTATCGTATGCCCAGCTTTTATCCACGTTGCACTGATCTACATATGACCTTGGAATGCAATACTCAAAATGAAAAAAAATATTTTTATTCTCCCAAGTGTGATATGTTAATTTGACACTTTATATGGAGTTAACTGCTTTTAAGTGGCATAATCATAATGAATTATTGATTTCCCGGTATGTTTCATTCCCAAACTATAGGATTTTTGCCCAATACGAGAAATTTAAGCAGGTCGGTAAAAATTACCGACCACGCTGGTTGAATGTTGGATTGTAACTACGTAGACTTATTTTCTACCGACTTTACCCAAGATTACCGCACTTCGGCAACTCTGGTTGGGGGGCCACCGGGGGAGATTGTCAGGTAGCAGGAAGGTGGTCACCTGTTCTAAGTAAGTGTCATATCAACTTCCTGGAGCTGATGGCTGTCTTTCTGTCCCTCAGAAAAATGAAACCTCCAAAAAGGACCCACATTTTGTTGGGACTAGACAATATGACCTCAATGTCTTGCATCAAGAGGTTGGGCTCATGTTCAGGTCCTCTCAATGCAGTAATGCTATATATCCTTTGGATGGCACAAGCAAGAGGAAGTGGTACCTGTCTGCAATTCACCTCACGGGGTCTCTCAATGTAATAGCAGACTCTCTGTCAAGGAATACAACAACCTGGACGAAGTGGATGTTAGACAATCACTCCTTTCAATTAATTGCCAACATGCTTCCACATCTGGAAATGGAACTGTTTGCCACATGCGAGAGCCATCAACTTCCAGTGTATGTGTCTCCAAACCTGGACAGTCAGGCAACAGCAAGAGATGCATTCCTATAAGACTGGAAAAAATGAAGGACACTATACCTTTTTCGTCCTTTGTCCCAGATTTTGAACAAACTTCTAACTTTCAACGGAACCGCTTACTTGGTACCCCAAATTGGTTGAACAGTGTTGGGTCTAATGCTAGGCAGGATCAGGAAATGATACTCTACATGGCTTCGAATCTTCATTAAAACTGACTCGCAGCGGAACTTGGAAGACGGAAGTACAGATAGCTCGTGACGTGGACAATGACGTCACTTACATGGGCGGCGCTTAGGCGCTGCTAGCAGGTTCATCAACTATCACATCTTACATCTCCCTCCCAAAATATTACGAGGAGGGCAATACTTTCAAACTCATCATTTACAACACATTGGCAACATCAAAGACAGACAATATGATAAACGAAATGATCAACACTTTTAAAGAAAAACATTAGAGACAGGTACGGCAAACCACAATCATAATGAGTAACGCAACATTAAGATGATGGAAAAGTAGAGAGAGTGAAGGAGAGAGAGAGAGAGAGAGAGAGAGAGTTTAACACCAATGGCACTAACACATCAAGTGAAATAATCATCACATTAGCAAATACGAACTCAAGGTACATTTAAATGCAGTAAAAAAAATACTTTCATTTTGTAAAATGCAGAATCAAAGCATGGTTAATTATACATAATCGTTCATCCAGGCAGGGGCCTCTCTCTTCCTTGTGTGCCGTACCTTTGGCGTTGATGGGAAAGACTTAGGCTCATGAGCCACTTCGTCATCGGTAGGAGTGGCTCCTGTTGGCTCACTGGCGGGCACTTCAATGACCTTGAGGTGTCTTCCGTTTCTTATCGACGAACGCCCACTGCCATCTAATCTTACTGTGTACTGCCTATGAGGTCGTTGCTCGACTATAATTCCCAGCCTGTCCCAGGCCTTAGTCATCTGGTTCTGAACGCTAACGTGTGTGCCTGGCTGTATGTGGCGTGAGCCTCCTGTTGGTGCCGCTGTCAATTATCTTCTCATTTCTTTCTGCTACTTGACGTTCTCTTTTTCTAATGGATTTTCTCCAGTGGCGGTCTACCATATAGTTGAGTTTTGCAGTCGGTACACCATCGCGTAGCTGTCTCCCAGTTGCCAGTTGTGCCGGAGATTTATTTATACCCTTCAAGGGCGTGTTCAGGTAGGCTACTGTAGCATGGCCAATGACACCTTGTCGTTATCGAGGCTCCCAGTCCCACTGATACTTGTTCTAATTATCCTCTTTGCGGACTTAAGCGCGGCCTCGGCTCTCCCATTTGACTGCGGGTAGTGGGCAGATGATAGGCGTATGTCAACTCTCCATCTCCTATAGAAGACCATCATTTCTTCGCTCACTAGGTTGGTGCCATGCTGTACTATGGTTATGGCTGTAGGTCCTATTTCTTCATTCACTGCGCCATGTTGTGTCTAATGGTAGGCAGGCTCAGGAAATGATACTCAGCATGGTTTCGTATCTTCATTACAACTGACTCACAGCGGAACTTGGAAGACGGAAGTCACTTACATGGGCGGCGCTTAGGCGCTGCTAGCAGGTTCATCAGCTAACACATCTTACAAACAGTCATTACAGTTCCTATTGCTTCAACAACGGGCGAAGAATTCGATTCCATTACCATCCGCTGTTCTATCCCAGACAGTAGGAGGGAAAGTCATCTACATATCCTCCTTTCTGAGCCTAAACCTTCATGTATGAAGATTATTCAGAAACTACGGACATTGTCTCTCTGACAGTACCAGCCGTATGGAAAGTGACTAGATTACATCCACGCTGAGAGCCTAGTTGAGATCTCTGTTGAAACACTTATCTTTTTCAAGACAAGTGCCTTGCTATTGCATTAACCATGGCATACAAGGCAGAATTGTCAGAACCTTCCTTTATGGTTTAGGAATTGATGCTTTTGCATTGCAAAGACCTGCTCCTGCAAGGGTTCCCATTAACTGGTCCCTGAATAAGGTGTTTGGACTCCTGTCAACCTTTCAATTAGGTGGGCCCAATACAAGTACAACTCATATGCTGCAAAAGGTGGTCTTCTTGTCTGCTTCAGCATCAGGAGCTTGGATTAGTGAACTGGACTCTCTTAGACGGGGACAACACTTCATTACTTATATAGCTAGCAGTCATCTATTATTGTCTCCTGGCCCATTATTCATGGCCAAGAATGAGAACCCTTTAAAGAGAAAAATCTCCTTTTCTGATAAGGGAACTCACTTTTTCGGATAAAACATTATGGCCAGTTCAAGCATTCAACCTTTACCTGAGGTCACGGCAAAAATCCCAGATAGTCCGACTTTCCTAAACCCTACCACAAACAAATCACTCTCTCTACATGGGCGGAGAATGATTTTAGTGTTCCTCATTAAAAAGGCAGACCCTCACTCCTTTCCTAAGTTGCATGACATCCAGAAAGTAAGTACATCGTTGGCTTTCCTTGGAAATGTTTCTTTCAAAGAAGTCTCCGAGTGCACAGTATGGTCATCAGAGGCAGTATTCCTGAAACATTATTGCCATGAGCTCGAACAAATTCGACTACACTGTGTGTCATTGGGTGGTTTGGTAAGTCCTGACCCGATAGCGATAGGTGCATCGGCAGAAAACCATGGGTCTTCTTGATGAGGTGGTTATACTGATATTGCTGAGAAAGGCACAACAATCCCACGACCGAGCCCAGTGTATTTAGGTAAGTCACCTTAGAACTGTGTCTTAATATAAATAAGTTCGTGTTTTGTTTCATGTTCTTTGTTGCCAAACCCTATGTGTATCTGAAATAAAGAATGTGGTCTATAACTTGTGGCTTAACCTTGGACCCAAATTTTATCTGGGTTACTGGGACTGATATTTAGGTGCTGAGCCATTTCGTCACCTGTCAGTTTCTTCTGTAAGATTTACATTAATGTAAAATGGCAAGTTATGAAATTAAACACTGATACAGTTATTTACGTTATTAATGGAAAAGCAAGTGAAATTTAACATGATTTTTGCATGAGTGAAAGTAATTCTCGTTGTCACGCAGATTCAGGGGTCTCACTCTTTTAGGATTGCCACGGTGCTTTGTCCTATATCCTAGGGACTTGTGAAATTGTCCATCCCACCCTATGAGAGAAACGCTGGGCACGCATTCTCCTTTTCTTGGTCATGCCCTAAGCTAACTAGTTCAAAAATTTAATATCATGCATTACTCGTCGGCCAGCAAATAGCAAAATAATAAATCTGACTCGATAACTCAGCTATAAATTGACTGGAATGCGGCTGCCTGAACTTCCAACACTAGCCTACGCGGTATCTTTTAACTTTCCTTATTCTTAATTTGTAAATGCTACTCATTTACTACACACTTTCCTACCTACTCTATCTTATTCATATAACAGTGATATTAATAATACTTACCTTGGCCTGTAGGCTATCCTTCTTTGCTTGAGAGATATCGCATGAAATTAATATGATCTGACTTTCAGCTTTTAATTAATTCGTATTTAATTTATTCCAAGTTCTTTATATCTCTGTGGGATAGCTAGCAACAGCTAATGGTTAATTAATTACAGAGATCATGGCAAGACGTCGCCAATGTTACATGGGGCGGTCAGCTAATTATTAAATTTATATCACCTTCCTTTACCAAAGACTAACGTAATTCTGTCAATTAAGGCTAAAGTTAAACTTTAAAGGACAGATACTGAGATAGATTAGGTCGCTAGCTAAAATAGTAGGCCTATACCAAAATAGAGGTTTATTACTTAACCATATGGATTGATTTAGCAAACTTACTGGAAAACTAATTCAACAAAAGTAAAAATAAAAAGGAAATGGATTATTTACAGGAGCTAACAGCAGCTCAGAATATTAGTCCTAATCAAGACAAAATACCTCAATGCATACACACTTCTGGAAAAGACGTGTCTAGATAACAATTTTGCACCACAGAAACTCTCATTCGTCATTACTTAATCACAATTGGATGAATCTTATATCAAGATTAATACTTTTAACATCAAGGAGGATAAGTTATGTGATTTCACTAGACAACAATAATTTTACTTAATATATGACATCATAAATGGGATATGTTTTACTAGGATTTCTTAGTCAGTGACTGTTTAAGAGAGGAAAATTTGAACAAGGAAAAATGAGGGTTTCGGTTGAAGAGAAAGAGTACTGGGAGTAATTGTCACAATAATCAGACTTATCGCTGGCGGAGATAATGCAGTGATCAGTTGCATTAGATTCCTTGGTCAGTTTGGAATAACAATTTTCTCTCTCGTGTTGAACAAAGGGGGAGAGAGACAAAGCGAGCTCAGAGAGAAAGGGCTTGCACACCCTACTCCTAGGATGTCTGCTGTGAGAGTCTCTCGATGGTGGGGCAGCTTCTCGCTGCTTGATTCAAATTCCTCCTACCTGAAATGACAATAGACTGGCCATAAATCAGGGATAGGTTTTGCTAGGACAGCCGTTAGAGGTACTGTTTGTAGAGTTTTAGATAAAAAAGGTAATCCTTTGTTAATTCTGATTCTATTCCCTGCTGTGAACGTCTTTTGTTTTTGAGTTCTCGGTTCCGGGGTTGTGTTGTCATGCGGCCGGTGTGCTGGTCCTTGGCGGCAAGTTGTTGTAACGGATTCACAATAAAGCTTGTATCCGGCCCTGTATTTAATTATGCTCGTCCTAACACTGTTCCTACGGCTTAGTCTCCTTTGACCTGTGTACTGGCCAGTCTATTGTCATTTCAGGTAGGAGGAATTTGAATCAAGCAGCGAGAAGCTGCCCCACCATCGAGTGACTCTCTCAGCAGACATCTCCCCCTTTGTTCAACACGAGAGAGAAAATTGTTATTCCGAACTGACCAAGGAATCTAATGTAACTGATCACTACATTATCTCTCCCAGCGATAAGTCTGAATATTGTGACAGTTACTCCCAGTAGCCTACTCTTTCCCTTCAACTGAAACTCTCATTTTTCCTTGTTCAAATTTTCCTCTCTTAAACAGTCACTGACTAAGAAATCCTAGTAAAACATATCCCATTTATGATGTCATATATTAAGTACAATTATTGTTGTCTAGTGAAATCACATAACTTATCCTCCATGATGTTAAAAGTATTATTCTTGGTGTAAGATTCATCCCCTTGTGATTAAGTAATGACGAATGAGAGCTTCTGTGGTGCAAAATTGTTATCTGGACTTTTCCAGAAGTGTGTATGCCTTGGGCCTGAACAAATTCTCTTGCTGGGAAAAGAATACACATCATCAGTGCCAAGAAGCCTCAATTCGAAGTTCATTGCAGTCAACAACTCCATTTAAAAGCTTTTTGAAGAGGCATATTAATCAGTTTGCATTCATATCTATGTAGCATTGAGATATTTTATCTTGGTTAGGACTAACATTTTGAGCTGCTGTTAGCTCCTGTAAATAATCCATTTCCTTTTTATTTTTACTTTTGTTGAACTAGTTTTCCAGTAAGTTTGCTAAATCAATCCATGTGGTTAAGCAATAAACCTCTATTTTGGTATACTAGTTTAGCTATTGACCTAATCTATCTATCCTTTAGAGTTTAACTTTAGCCTTAATTGACAGAATTACGTGAGTCTTAGGTAAAGCAAGGTGATATAAATTTAATAATTAGCTGACCGACCCACGTAACATTGGCGACGTCTTGCCATGATCTCTGTAATTAATTAGCCATTAGCTGTTGCTAGCTATCCCACAGAGATATAAAGAACTTGAAATAAATTAAATACGAATTAATTAAAAGCTGAAAGTCAGATCACATTAATTTCATGCGATATCTCCCAAGCAAAGAAGGATACAAGCCAAGGTAAGTAATATTAATATCACTGTTATATGAATAAGATAGAGTAATTAGGAAAGTGTGCAGTAAATGAGTAGCATTTACAAGTTATGAATAAGAAAAGTAAAAAGATACCGCGTAGTGTTGGAAGTTCAGGCAGCCGCGTGCCAGTCAAGGTTGTAGCTGAGTTATCGAGTCAGATTTATTATTTTGCTATTTGCTGGCCGACGAGTAATGCATGATATTAAATTTTTGAACTGGTTAGCTTAGTGCATGACCAAGAAAAGGACAATGTGTGCCCAGTGTATCTCTCATAGGGTAGGACGCACAATTTCACAAGTCCCTAGGATAGCCTATAGGACAAAGCACCATGGCAATCCTAAAAGAGTGAGACCCCTGAATCTGCGTGACGACGAGTATTACTTTCACTCATGAAAAATCATGTTAAATTTCACTTGCTTTTCCATTAATAACGTAAATAACTGTATCAGTGTTTAATTTCGTAATTTGCCTTTTTACATTAATGTAAATCAGGCTACTAAGAACGTCCCATGTCCATTCCTTTGTATCGTGAAGGGCCGTCGAGTGCAGGAATTAATTACGATTCGCCAAAAAAGAAAAAAAGAAAAACATAACAAATTCGTTTTCTGTTGTAAGGGCGACAAATCGCGCCTCTCTTTCCTTGTGTTTCTCTTTTCAGATGTACATTAATCACATCATGTATTTTACCCGTCTTTATCTCAGATTCTTTGTGTACCTCATCTTGTGCATCATTGTACGACCTTTCTGCCGATATGTATATCTACTTTTTATATGCCGTGTAACAAATGTATGTATTTCTATGCTTGTCAGAAAACACAAATCGTGAATGAACGCAGCGGGGGGCCTTGAGTCACCCGCTACCTCTCTGTCTGCTTTTTTACTGGCGACCCTGGGTCTGGAACAGGTAGCTCGGTTTTGGCCCAGCCATTAACAGACTAACTACAGCCGCACCCTACCATCAGAAAGCCTTTAGCAGACTAACTACAGTGTAAAGTTTAGGCCTCTGATAGCACCCTACCTGGCAGAAACTGTGCCATTAACGGACTAAACATGGAGTACCAAAAAGGGCATGTTTTGGCACTTCGTTCGACCTCTCGAACAAATCGGCACCATTAACGGACTCAATACGGCGCATTTTCCCGCGTTTTGGTGTGTGAGAAGTCAAGATGTCAGAAGTAGAACCTCAGTGTGAACCCACGAGCATTGTCTGCACACTGCTCTCACCAACAAAGCCAGACACGGTCAAACTTCCCCCGTTCTCTAGCCAAAACACGGCATCATGATTCCGGCGCGCAGATGCGCATTTTAGCATGGCATGCATCTCAGACGATGCTACAAAATCAGACTTAGTCATGACGGTGCTCCCAGAAGAAGTATTCAATAGAATCTCCCCCTGGCTGGACACGCAACCAAAGTCACACACACAGACTTAAAAAAACAAACTGCTGAATTCCTACTCCATGCTCATGTCCGAGAGAGTGCAGCGCGCATTCGACCTGTTATCCCAGCCACTTGGAGATGCATCACCCAGGGAAGCCTGGGACTAGCTGCGAGGGTTAGTGACTGTGACACTCCCAGGTCGCAACGAGAACGGGAGGAAAAGAACAATTGACCTGACAAAAGCAATCTTCTTTCGGCGCCTCCCGCAGGAAGTTTGGAGCCAGATGAGGGATGCAGGCTCTCAACCCTGTACAGCCATGCCGATGGATTCCCCTGCGTGAACGGCGGCAGTTTGATTGTCCTGCCAGGCAGGGGAGAGTGCAGGGCGCGGGCAGGGGTGTGGAGGAGCGTGAGAGCCTCGGTACGGGGGTGGGCGCGGGTGATATGGGAGGGAGGTAGACATCCGAATCCGTGAGGTTAGCGGTTAATTGCACGAGGGAGGGGATGTCCGCGTCCGTGCTCGCTCTTTGCTCTCTTAATTGGAGTGGGGTACTCATGTCAAAACGCACTTGGAAACGCACCGTGTGAGTCTGTAAGCTGTCAAAGAAACGAGCAGGTAAAAGTTACTGCTACTTTATTACAGATCCAGGCAGCTTATATTGCGGCCGACTGACGCCGGGCCGCGAGAGACAATGGAATTGACTGTGACCTGAGGTCGAAACAATAAACAATAATATGCAGTGAACGAGTACAAATTACAATACAAAACATACAGAGCTACAATATGGATACAGTCTTGATGCCTGTGAATGAAGAAACATGTGATACACAATGTGTGACATTCGTATAAATACCATAAAGTAAAAATGATTAAAATGCGTGACCTGGCACGTTTTAGGCATGACTAATTGAGCTGGAAGAAAATGGGAAGTCACCAAAGAAAACAAGCTCAGCGGAGACTTAATTAATGGCGCCGCCGAAACACTATCCTGGCGCCGATGTGGTGACTTTACAAATACTCCCCCCCCAAGACGAGGGACGCGTCTGACTAATCCCTGTATCTGCTGGGACGCTGAAGGGTGCCGCGGCTCCTTGAAGATAACGGAGGGGCCTCCCGCCTGTGAGGCTGCTGGTTGGGCGGTCCCTTCCTGGGGCGGCCGCGCCTGCGGGGGTGAGGGCGTGCTGGAGTGCGGTTGGGCGGAAGGGGTGCTGCGTCGCTGCCGGGACTCTCCGACAGGAAGGCGGGCTTTAGCCGGTCTATGGAAACCCAGTCGTCCTTGCCTGGGAGTGCCAGCTGGAACGCCTTGCTGTTCCGTTCCAGCACGCGGAAGGGTCCCCTGTAGGGCTTAGTTAGTGGTGGACGGACGGCGTCGACTCTGACGAAGACGTGGGTGGCGGATGACAGCTGTGGCGGCATGAAGGTGGTTGCTTTGTCGATGTATGAGCGCCTGCAAGGGGCGAACTTGCCGGCCACGTCGCGGAGCCTCTGCAGTGATGGGGAGTGGCGTTCATCCGTCACGAGCTCTCCCGGCACCACGAGGGGTTCCCCATAGGTTTGTTCAGCTGCGGATGGGGTGCCATCGGCTCTGGGGGCGGTCCTCAACCCGAGGAGGACCCACGGCAGCTGATGTTTCCAGTCCTCGGCGGTGCAGCGGGCCATGAGGGATGACTTTAGGGACCTGTGGAACCGTTCGACCAGG
Organism: Macrobrachium rosenbergii; assembly: GCF_040412425.1. Lineage (NCBI taxonomy): Eukaryota > Metazoa > Arthropoda > Malacostraca > Decapoda > Palaemonidae > Macrobrachium > Macrobrachium rosenbergii. The sequence continues at coordinate 7,236,776 of NC_089762.1, read as the reverse complement.
CCGTTGGCCGCTGGGTTGTACGCTGTGGTGGTGTGGTGCGTGGTTCCCCAGCAGTTGAGCCAGGGCAGACCACAACTCGGAGAGGAAAGCGGGGCCCCTGTCGGTTGTGATGTGGTCCGGGACGCCGAAGCGGCTAACCCAACTGGAGAGCAGGGCCTCAGCGCACGCGCTGGCGGTGGCTTCTTGCATGGGTGTGGCTTCGGGCCACCTCGTCGAACGGTCTACCACCGTCAGGAGGTATCTGGATCCGCCTGATGGGGAAGGGGCCGGACGATGTCGATGTGGATGTGGCCGCGGCGCCCTGGCTGTGGGAACTCGCCTACCCCGACTGCGTGTGACGACCCACTTTACTGGTCTGGCACTGCAGGCACTGTTTTGCCCAGGCCGTGGCGTCCTTTTGCACCCGTGCCAGACGAACTTTTTGAAAGCAGTTTGGCCGTGGTCCTGCCGGAGGGGTGTGAGAGGCCGTGAATTATGTCGAATACCTGGCGGCGGCGTGAGGCTGGAACCAAAGGGCGGGGCTGGCCTGTGCTGATGTCACAGAGCAGGCTGGGGCCTTCGGGGCGAGGGTCACGTCCCGCCACTTGAGGGATGTGATGGCGGTGCGGTATGCTGGGGTTTCTGGGTCAGCGGCCTGTTCTCTGGCAAGGTCCTGGTAATCTACACCAAGCTGCACTGCGTTCAACTCGACTCTGGAGAGGGCGTCTGCTACGGGATTTTTCTTGCCGGGGAGGTACCTGACGGAACAGGTAAATTCGGCTATGGCTGAGAGGTGGCGCTGCTGTCTGGAAGACCATGCGTCCCCCTGCTTCGTGAAGGCGTGAACCAGTGGCTGGTGGTCTGTGAAGATTGTGAAGGGCGTCCTCCAGGAGGAACTTGAAGTGCCGAACTGCGGGGTACATCGCGCAGAGTTCCCTGTCGAGAAGGTGCTGTAGCGGGTCTCTGCAGGACTGAACTTCTTGCTGAAGAAGGCGATGGGCTGGGGGGCGCCGTTGATGATTTGCTCCAGAACAGCACCGCAGGCGACGTTACTGGCGTCTGTCGTCAGCTGGAGGGGAGCCTTGGGATCCTGGTGTGCCAAGGCGGTTGCCTTGGTGAGGGCGGCCTTCGTCAGGGAAAAGGCCTGCTGCTGGCTGGGTCCCCAAGACAGGGACTTCGGTTGACCTTTTAGGACTTCCGTCAGGGGGGCCGTGGTGTGCGCGATCCCGGGGATGAACCGCCTGTAGAAGTTTACCATCCCAAGGAACTCCTGGACGGCCTTGATGGAGGTGGGTGTCGGGAACTTGCTACGGCTGCCACTTTCGATGTAAGAGGGCGGACGCCTGTCGGAGACACCTCGTGACCCAGGAATTCTGCTTTCTGGACGCTGAAGGTACACTTGTCGAAACGGACGACGAGGCCGTTCTCTTGGAGGCGCTGGAGGACTGCTTTGATGTGTCTCTGGTGTTCGCTGTGAGACCTGGAAAATATGAGAATGTCGTCGACGTAGCAGACGCAGAATTTTAGGTCCCCAGGATGCAGTCCATGAGCCGCTGGAAGGTGGCCCCGGCGTTCCTCAGCCCGAAGGTGGAGAAGGCGAACACATAGGACCCGGAAGGGCGTGATGATGGCTGTCTTTGGTATGTCCTCTGGCGCAACAGGTACCTGGAAATAAGATTTAAGAAGGTCCAATTTAGTGAATATTTTGGCCCCGTGAAAGGAGGCCGTGAGGTCTTGCATGTTGGGTAGAGGGTAGTGGTCGGGCTCTGTTGCAATGTTGAGCCGCCTGTAGTCGCCGCAGGGTCTCCAGGAGCCGTCCGGTTTCTGCACCATGTGGAGGGGGGAGGCCCATGGACTGGAGGCTTTCCTGCAGATGCCCATCTGTTCCATCTCCGCGAATGCTTTTTTCGCCTCCTGAAGGCGCTGAGGGGGAAGCCTGCGGAACTTCGCATGTGTCGGGGGCCCTTTAGTCACTATATGGTGGTATATGCCGTGCTTGGCTGGGGCCCCGGGGACTTGGCGAAGCTCGGGCTTAAATACCTCAGGGAACTCCGAAAGTAGGTGTGCATACTGGTGGGGGGCGACGGCGCTGATGGTGGGTCTGGGTCCCGCCATTAACGGGAGAGACCGGCAGGAGTCGGTATCGAGGAGGCGCTTGCGCCCCACGTCGACTAGCAGGCCGAAGTGCGCCAGAAAATCGGCCCCCAGGAGTGGGGTTCCTACGTCCGCGACGATGAAGTCCCAGGAGTAACTCTGGCCAAGGATGGAGATCGACAGGAGCCTGGTGCCGTAGGAGAGGATGGGGGTTCCGTTGGCGGCCGTCAGGAAAGCGGCCGGGTCTGGTGTCTGGTTGCGGTCCTCTCTGGATGCTGGGAAGACCGATTTAAAGGCTCCTGTGTCGACCAGCATCATCCTGCCGGAGACGGTGTCGCGGACGTAAAACCTACTGTTTTTGAGGCCCTGGGTTCTTCGGCTGCCATGGCGGCCTGTCCTGCTGGCCGCCGCCACCCCCGTTTTTTGAACGGTTGAACGAGCAGGGCGGCAGGCAGTTTCGGGCGTCCTTTCCGAACCACTTGTGGTAGCGACAGAAGCCCGGGACCTCCATCTGCTGTGGTTCGGTGGACGCCTGTTGGCGATGGCGTTGACGGGCTGCTCTCACGTCCTCTTCAGGCTGGACGGAGCTGACCGGCTGTGTGGCCGGTTTTAGCCGCTGTGAAGCCTTGACGGAGTCTGTGAGGTGTTGCGCCGTCTCTATGAGGTCCTCGACAGGCATGGTGTAGGGGTGAGCGATCTGGTTGCGTACCTCCGGGAGGAGTTGGCGAAGGTAGATTTCCCGTGTGAAGCTTATCTCCTGCCGCTTCTTTGTGCCACCCAAGTCTGGTAGTGACAGGAGATCTACGACCATGCCCTGCCGCCTCTTGAATTGAGGTCGTGGCGTGGATTTATGGCAAGGTCGATAGCACGGGCGGCCCGCTCGGCGATGGGCAGGGAGCAAGCTTCGAGGAGGAACTTTTTTGTGGTGCTGTATGTGAGGGTGTGTGTTTCGGGTACTCGCGAGATGAGTTTTCTGTACACGTCCTCCGGAAGGGCGTTGAGCACTGTGTCGGCCTGTAGGATTTCGTCCGTGAGGTCCGCGATTCTGAAGTGGCTCTCCACCCTGCGCAGCCACATCGATGATTTCCCCTGCGTAAACGGCGGCAGCTTTACGGTGAGGGCGCCCACGATTGTGTTGCCCGGCCGTCGTGTGTTCGGGCGCTGGTGTGGAGTTGCGGGAGGGCCTCGATGCGGGGCGGGCGCGGCTGTGATGGGAGGTAGGTAAACCTCGAGTCCGCGGGTCCGCGTTTAACTGCATGAAGGAGGGGATATCCGCGTCCATGCTCGCTCCTTTGACCCCTTACTGGAGTGGGGTATTTCGCGTCAGTACGCACTTTCGCGCGCCGTGTGGTTCCGCTAGTGACGCTGGTGGGGTACGCCGACGAGTCAGCACGCTCAAACGCTGGTTACAGCGCCGTGTTTAGGCCGCTAAGAGCGTTTTTGGAGAAATCCTGGAGCCAAGACTGAGTCGCCGTGTGAGTCCGCTAATGGCTCCGGGGATACTCCGGGGTCACCACTGTAAGGTGTCAAAGAAACGAGCAGGTAAAAGTTACTGCTACTTTATTACAGATCCAGGCAGCTTATATTGCGGCCGACTGACGCCGGGCCGCGAGAGATAATGGAATTGACTGTGACCTGAGGTCGAAACAATAAACAATAATATGCAGTGAACGAGTACAAATTACAATACAAAACATACAGAGCTACAATATGGATACAGTCTTGATGCCTGTGAATGAAGAAACATGTGATACACAATGTGTGACATTCGTATAAATACCATAAAGTAAAAATGATTAAAATGCGTGACCTGGCACGTTTTAGGCGTGACTAATTGAGCTGGAAGAAAATGGGAAGTCACCAAAGAAAACAAGCTCAGCGGAGACTTAATTAATGGCGCCGCCGAAACACTATCCTGGCGCCGATGTGGTGACTTTACAAGTCCGCTATTGACGCTGGTGATTTTGCCGATGAGAGTCAGCATGCCTAAACGCTGGTTACAGCGCCATAATTAGTCTGCTAAGGGCGTGAGTAGGTTCCTGGAGCCAAGACTGAGTCGCCGGGAACCACTTCGGGGTCACCACTTTAAGAGGTGCAAAAAAACGAGCAGGTAAAAGAGTACTTCTGATTTATTCATGATCCAGGCGGTTTATATAGCGGCAGACTGTCGTTGTGTCGCGGAATACAATGGGAGCACAAATGACCTGAGGTCGATAATAATTAACAATAAATACAACGAACGAGTACACTTTACAATGTGAAAATAGACAGAACTGAAATTGAATACAATCTTGATGCTTGTGAAAGAAGAGGTACACGATACACAATTGACAACAGGTAAAAAACTATATACATAGTTTAAATGATTGAATTTGTGTGACCTGGCATGTTAGGTGTGACTAATTGTAGAGGCAAAGAAAATGGGACATCACCACAGAAAACTTGCTCAGCAGAGACTTTACAAACAACATGTTCAGCAGAGACTTCACAAATGACTTTACAGATGACTTTACAGTCTCTGTTCAGGCCTCCCCTACAGCAATGGAGAATAATTGTTGGAAAATTGTTTACCTCCGATGCACTAGCTCTGAGTTGGGAAAGGACAGAATATAAGTAGTAACGTTTTAAACAGCATTTTAAAACATAAATGGAATCTTCAGAAAAAGCTGTTAATGGAGAATTAAGGACCCAGGGTCCTGAGAGAATTATAAGTTAAAAATTAAAAACTTATTTCCTAAGGTGTATATTACAAAAACATTTTGAATGTTAATGACTAAGTACTGTGTACGGTTGCAGATTAAAGAAAATTATTAAATATAAGGTAAATGTTGTATGATGAACATTTGTAAAAATAAAAACGATAAAGAAACCAATTTAAGATGGGGATGCTCGGAACTGCCTGCCACCCTGTTCATTCACCCGTTCAAAAAACGGGGGTGGCAGCGGCCAGCGGGACAGGCCGCCATGGCAGCATAAGAACCAGGGGCCCAGAATCAGTAGGCTTCTACGTCCGCGACACCATCTCCGGCAGGATGATGCTGGTCGACACGGGACCCGTTAGATCAATCTTCCCGGCATCCAGAGAGGACCTCAAGCGAGAATCGGACCCAGCTGCCTTCCTGACGGCCGCCAACAGGTTCCCCATCCTCTCCTACGGCACCAGGCCCCTGTCAATCTCCATCCTTGGCCGGAGATATTCCTGGGACTTCATCATCGCGGACGTGAGGACCCCGCTCCTGGGTGCGGATTTCCTTGCCCGCTTCGGGCTGGCAGTCGACGTCGGTAGGAAGTGCCTCCTCAACACCGACTCCTGCCAGTCCCTTTCGTTGGCAACGGGACCCAAGGCGCCCACCATCTGTTCTGCCGCCCCCCACCAGTACACACAGCTGCTGACAGAGTTCCCGGAAGTTTTCAGGCCCGAGCTCCACCAAGTCCCCAGGGCCCCAGCCAAACATGGCATCTACCATCACATAAAGACAAAGGGGCCCCCTGCACACGCGAGGTTCCGGAGGCTTCCCCCACGGCGCCTACAGGAGGCCAAGAACGCATTCGCCGAAATGGAGCAGATGGGAATCTGCAGGAAGGCCTCCAGCTTGTGGGCGTCCCCCCTCCACATGGTGCAGAAACCAGACTACAGGCAGCTTAACCTCACAACGGAACCTGACCATTATCCCCTGCCGAACATGCAGGACCTAACGGCTTCCTTCCACGGGGCCAAAATTTTTACTAAGTTGGACCTCTTGAAATCCTATTTTCAGGTACCAGTCGCGCCAGAGGACATACCAAAGACTGCCATCATCACGCCTTTCGGGTCCTATGTGTTCGCCTTCTCCACCTTCGGCTTGAGGAACGCTGGGGCGACTTTCCAGCGGCTCATGGACAGCATCCTGGGGGACCTGAAATTCTGCGTCTGCTACGTAGATGATATCCTTATATTTTCCAGGTTCCACAGGGAGCACCAGAAACACATCCAGGCAGTCCTGCAGCGCCTGCAGGAGAACGGCCTCATTGTACGTTTCAACAAGTGCACCTTCGGCGTCCAGAAAGCCGATTTCCTGGGCCACGAGATAACCCCGGATGGTGTTTGCCCGCTCACATCCAAAGTCGCAGCTGTCACCAGGTTCCCCGTCCCCACCTCCGTCAAGGCCGTCCAGAAGTTCCTCGGGATGGTGAACTACTACAGGAGGTTCATCCCCAGGATCGCACACACCACGGCCCCCCTGACAGAAACACTCAAAGGCCAACCAAAGTCCTTGTTGTGGGGACCCAGCCAGCAGCAGGCCTTCTGCCTGACGAAGGCCGCCCTCACCGAGGCAACCGCCTTGGCCCACCAGGATCCCAACGCCCCCCTCCAGCTGACGATGGATGCCAGCAAAGTCGCCTGTGGTGCTGTCTTGGAGCAGGTCATCGACAGCGCCCCCCAGCCCATTGCCTTCTTCAGCAAGAAATTCAACCCCGCAGAGGCCCGTTACAGCACCTTCGACAGGGAACTCTGCGCAGTGTACTGTGCAGTCCAGCATTTCAAGTTCCTCCTGGAGGGCACGCCCTTCACAATCTACATGGACCACCAGCACCAGGCAACAGCGGCATCTCTCGGCCATCGCTGAGTTCACCTGCTCCATCAAGTACCTCCCCGGCAGGAAGAACCCTGTGGCGGATGCCCTCTCCAGGGTCAAGTTGAATGCAGTGCAGCTCGGGATCAACTACAAAGACCTCGCCAGGGAACAGGCCACCGACCCAGAGACCCCAGCCTACTGCACCACCATCACGTCCCTGAAGTGGCGGGATGTGCCCCTCGCCCCTGGGGGCCCGAGTCTCCTCTGGGATGTCAGTACCGGCTAGCCCCGCCCCCTGGTGCCAGCCTCCCACCGCCACCAGGTATTCGACGTCATCCACGGCCTCTCACACCCCTCCGGCAGGACGACGGCCAAGCTACTGTCAGGGAAGTTCGTCTGGCACGAAATGCAGAAGGACACGAGATCCTGGGCAAGGCAGTGCCTGCAGTGCCAAACCAGCAAGGTGGGGCGTCACACCGAGTCCGGGGTAGGCGAGTTCCCGCAGCCAGAGCGACGCTTCGGCCACATCCACATCGACATCGTTAGGCCCCTTCCTCCATCAGGTGGGTCCAGATACCTCCTAATGGCGGTAGACTGCTCAACGCAGTGGCCCAAAGCCACGCCAATGCAAGAAGCCACCACCAGCGCATGTGCCAAGGCCCTGCTCTCCAGCTGGATCAGCCGCTTCGGCGTCCCAGACCACATCCCAACCAACAGGGGCCCCGCTTTCCTGTCCGAGTTGTGGTCCGCCCTGGCTCGGCTGCTGGGGACAACGCATCACACCACCACGGCCTACAACCCAGTGGCCAACGGCTTGGTCAAGAGGTTTCATAGGTCCCTGAAGGCGTCCCTTATGGCCCGCTGCACCGCCGAGGACTGGAAGTACCAGCTGCTGTGGGTCCTCCTTGGGTTGAGAACTGCCCCCAGGGCCGACGGCACCCCGTCCGCGGCTGAAAAAGGCTACAGTGAGTCCCTCGTGGTTCTGGGTGAGCTCGTGACAGAGGATCGCCACAACCCCTCAGTCCAGGGGCTTCGCGACATAGTTGGCAAGTTCGCCCCCTGCTAGCGGACATATACCGACAGGTTGGCCACCTTCACGCTGCCCGGGCTGGCCTCCACCACCCACGTCTTCGTCAGGGATGACACCATCTGCCTGCCACTGAGCAGGCCCTACAGGGGACGCTTCCGCGTGCTGGAGTGGGACACCAAGGCGTTCCTGCTCGCACTTCACGGGAGGAACAACTGGGTGTCAATTGACCGGTCAAGCCCGCCCTCCTGGAGGACACAGACGTCACCACGCCGCACCCTCCGCCTGCTCAGCCTTCGCCGCAGTCCGGTCCTCGTAAGGGGCAGAGACGCGGCCGCCCCCGAAAAAGTCAGCCCACACCCGCAGTCAGGCAAACCCACACAGAGGGCGTTCCCCTGATGTCCTCCCTGCAGCGCCCCAGCAGATACGCCGACTAATCAGACGTTACCCACGTTTGGGGGGGGGAGTATTTGTAAAGACGTCTGTAAAGTCATTCTTGAAGTCTCTGCTAAAAGTGTTAATTGTAAAGTCTCTGCTGGGCAAGTTTTCTGTGATGACGTCACGCCTAACGCATCAGGTCACGCAAAGTTCAATCACTTAAACTATGTATGTATTTTGTTTACCTGCTGTCAAAAATGTATCACATGTTTCTTCTTTCACAGGCATCAAGATTGTATCCAATTCCATTTCTGTCTGTGCTTATATTGTAAAGTGTAGGCTACTGGTTTGCTGTATTTATTGTTATTTATTATTGACCTCAGGTCACTGAGGTTTCCATTGTATTCCGCGGCGCGACGCCAGTCTGCCGCTATATAAACTGCCTGGATCATGAATAGGATGACCAGACGTCCCCCTTTGCGGGGGACAGTCCCCCATTTCGAATCTCTGTCCCCCCAAATATCACTACCTTCGAGGGACGTAGTAGTGTCCCCCTTTACGGAATTTGCCTGTCATGTGTCCCCCATTGCAAATGCAAATCATAATAAACTACTGATTGTTCAAAGATAAGAGCTAAGATATTTTTTCTCGAAATCTCTAAGGCTCTTGCTGCAGCATAGCTAGGTCGCAGACTGTATGAATTGTGCTCCATTTTCTTTAAACAAATAAAAGAAAATGAAAACAAACACACCATTTATAATGTATGATTTGACTGGTAACCTCTCTTGCACTCGTCCATGTATGTCTAAGTCCAGCTACTACGTGTTGGCAGTCAATTAGCAATGAAGCATCACTCAAAAGAGGACGACATCATGGCATCCAAAAGGAAGTGTACTTTCAATAACGAATTAGAAAGTGAATAACCTTTCATAAATAAAGCAAAAAGTGAAAGTGATGCCCAGTGTATAAAGTGCATGTACTTTTCGGTAACAAATGGTGGAAAATATGATACTGAACGTCATTTAAAGACTAGTAGGCATAAGCGTGCTGATGCCTCCGCCTCTTCAAGCAAGTCAATGACCACATTCCTGCAGAAGGAAGGATTTGGAGAAAAAGAAAATAATTTGGCAGCAGCAGAAGGAACTTGGGCTTATCATGCAATGCAACACAACCTTTCATTCCGTTCTTGGATTGCACTTCCACGCTTATTAAAAAGTCTTTTGACAATTCGCTTGCAAGCGCTCATACCAAGACGGAGGCAATTTTGAACAATATTTTCCTGCCTGACACCCGAGAATCCTTAAAAGAGGATTTGTCTGAGATAAATTGTGTGACTTTATATTGTGACTGCTGTAATTATGGAAATATTAAGTTGTGTCCCTTATTGGTTAGATAGTTTTTGCCCTGCCGTGGTGTCAAGGTAAAAATTTTGGAAGTTAAAACTCTAGGTGGAGAAACGAGTGAATATTTTCATACTATATAAAAGAAACTCTCAGTTCTAATGAATTGTCCTCTAAACTGTTGGCTTTGTGCGCTGACAACAGAAATCGCAATTTTGGTGGAGCATCAAGGGGAGGCAAATATAACGTTTTTTTTTTTTTACCGAATGCAATAAAATATAGACTGTATGAAAGCTGCATCGGACTGTCAACCTGTAGATGTAGAAGTAATAACAGTGAAGATATTTTCATTTTTCTACGTTTATACTGTTAGAGCAGACCAACTGAAAGAAATTTGTGAAAATGTTGATGTACACTATCAAAATTTTTTAGGATATAGTAAGAAAAGGTGGCTTGCTTCAGGACCAGCTATTGAGAGGATTCTGAAGTTATTCAAACCTTTGGAAACATATTTTTTGTTACAGGACAAATGTCCCAGCCTTCTTGAACAGTTCTTTGACGATCCATTTCTGAAATGTGTTTTTTTTTTTTACACAAATTACAGTATTACATGATTGCACATTGAAGGTAGAGTCCCAAAAAGTTTCTGTGATGGAAGTTTCTTGTATTTTAAGAGATTTGCAAATGAAGCTGTCAGAAAGAAAAAAAAATTGAGCTATTCACCCCAATCATAATAAATAAGATGCTTCGAAATTTAGAAGGAAAAGGATGAGAGTGAACTTTTTGATAAGGTTACGTATGTTAAGGAAGTTTTGACAAATGAAAAGATGCAAGAATAGAAAGACAATGATTCGGAAGTGGATAAGAAATGGGTAGAGATTTTCTCTCTCTTTCGTAATAAAAATAAAAAAATCCTTTTTCAAACATTTCAAAGCTTGTTGAGTTTTGCCGGTGTCTGCCTGGGTCCAGTGCTCCTGCAGAGAGAGTATTTATTCTCTCTAGTGAAGAACTCTTGGACATCAGAGAAAAGTCACTTGCAGCAGGTAACTACATTGAGGTCTGCACTAATAGTCATATGCAATTTCGACTCGAGTTGCTCTGACTTTTATGATTATCTTAAAACCCAACCCTCACTCCTTAGGAAAATAAAAACGATCCAGAAATACACTTAAGAGTAAGGGTTAATGTAAAAATTATTTTGTTTTGTTTTACTGTTCATAGAATCATGTCTATAGTTTCTCTTTTATGCTATCAAAACATATATTTTACTATTGAAAGCAACTCTTGCTCTGAATAGGCTAAATGCTGACTGGATCATATTCTCTCATTTTTTCAAATGTTTGTAAATATATCTAAATACATAATTTTTTGAAGAATAAATCTCATATGTCAGGATGAAAAAGATCAAGCAGCTGCAATTCTCTCTCTCTCTCTCTCTCTCTCTCTCTCTCTCTCTCTCTCTCTCTCTCTCTCTATATATATATATATATATATATATATATATATATATATATATACTGTATATATAATGAATGTACTAGGGTTATGCTTATGCATAGCATATACATACATACTTGTTAATTTATACGGGTGTCCCCCTTTCACATCTCAAATAAATGGTCACCCTAATCATGAATAAAGTAGCAGTAACCTTATCCTGCTCGTTTCTTTCGCACCTCTTAAACTGTAAAACCCATGACATCGGTCTCAGAGAGTTAAAATTTCACATGAATCTTATTTCTGAATCATCACACTACACTTTGACTAAACATATATTATGCTAAGCCTCGGATGGTAAAAATACAAAGTGATTAGAGGTGAACACATCACGAACTCTTTATAACAAAACCGGCTCTTGTCTGGGAGGCATAGTGATTACACGAGCCTACCTCTGTTGATAGCCTGAGAGAAAGAGGTTGAGGGGATTTTGCATGGTCCATTGCCACTCAAGGATTCTCCATTGGTAAATTCGTCCAAATTTTATTTTAAAGCATCAAAACAGTCCTTTTAATATCCATAACACTGGCTGTGCAGTCAAACTGAATGACAAGAATTATTCTCGGACATATTAACAGATGAATGAGAACCAAGAAGTCGGTCGGCCGCTTCTCCATTCTGTTCTCATATCCTGAACGTTGTGAAGGATTGTCGGGGAAAAAAACCTATCCAATTTTTTCACTACAAATTGGCTCTCTATCACGGCCAGTTGCTGCCGCCGTGTCTCGTCTGTTACGGTTGCGGGTGGGTTTGAGGAAACATTGCTGACCAAGGAACATCCTTGTGGCTATATAGTTTCTAAATCAGGTTGTTTATAATGAAATAGTTTTTAGGATGAAGCAGATGGTATTGCTTGCATTCAAAACATCATTTACAACGGAATGACTAACGCTGTGTCATAACAAGCCTCACTTTGCATGAGAGCCAATGAACATAGACTACTTTGTTGATATTTTCTGATGTAAAGAACGTATGCATTTGGTTCGTTTACCTGTTTACCACCGAAACATTCCCAAACTTAAATGGGTCATTGACCACAAAATCAGAATGGGCAACGATAATCATAATTTAAAGACAGAACGGAAATTGTCATAAAATCAAAGGTGGGTTGGTAGTAATTTTCTCTGCACATATGATTATGTTTGTTTAGTAATGAATTTAAAGAGATTCATAGAAAGACAAATTACATTTCATAACAGTTCTATAATGTTAAAAATCTCGGAACAAATGAACAAGAATCGAAGGTATAGTAAGCAGTATAGTATATCCTATGAGTTTGGCATAGACGTTTTCTGTCAGATGGGATGCGTGCAACAGCAATCAGATCTACTGTCACTTGTTTTTCCCATGGTGCATCGGCGCCTGTGGATGGGACCTTAGTTTTCGTGAGTGAGTGAGTAATGCCCGCTGAATTCGGTTGTAGTGAGTGCTCGTACCGTTTAACATCCAAAATTTCAGCAATGATATACGTTGGCAAGTAGAAAAATACTGTTGCTAGTCGTACGAATGTTATATTTTACCACTTGAAAACTGTTGATTTGCCCAATTCACTATTGAACTTCATGAAAATAGGTGTAGTGGTTTGTTTACGTCCCTAGGTGTTGTGTTGATCAGCTGATTTCCAAGGCCGTCGTTCGGAACGTTTTTATAAATGACGATGACATTTAGCTGAACCATCTTTTACTTTTGGTATTGCGTGCGAACTTTGTATATAGTAAATTATTAAATTAGGTTTTTGTTTTATGGTGCCTCAACCTCTTATCCGAATGCACATTTACCGCCAAATGTTTGAAAACGTTTATAATTCTGGTTGCGGTTCCTCGTTGTTCACTCAAAGCAAGTTTGCTGGCCCGTCATCTTAATTTAGAGGGATGCAAAGATTTTTTTTCACATTTTTGAAAACGTTCTTAGCTGTTGGCGCAGACATTTAACACTACGTACTCTTGTTCACTTATTGACAGCCTGCTGTGTCTTTCGTAACGCCCCAAACTCCCTTCATTTTCAAGTCCTATTCTGCTATTCTTCAAATTTTCTTAATAATTTTACATCTACTGTAGTTGTAGGTTCTCAGCTTTTACGAGAATAAATACTCCGTATTATCTTCATTAGAGGAAATACAAACTTATCCATGTACTTTGTGGCTTCCATGACGAGGCTAACCTAGTGTATACAGTATACTTCAAATATAAGAGCACGAGTCATTCTCTAACAAATGTCTTTCTTCAGTGCCTTTTTGTTTAGGATTTTCCATCATCTTTTTTTATTTCATTTTAGTGCCGTTTTATCCCATTTTTCTGTATTTATGTTTAGTTTATGTTTATTACATGTGTCTTCAATGTTTCGACTCCAGCGATTCCCTTACTGGTCACGAACTTTCTCCAATAAATCTTTGTTCTTGGAATTTATAGTAAATGTCGCTTTATTTTCTTACATTTTGTCGCAAAGGATACTTACGATATGGTTGTTCCTGCAACTGACCCCCAGTATGGTGTATTTGAAGGTTGCCCATACGTTCTTCGTTATTACAGCGACAGCCTACCTAGGAGCAGGATCCCGTGTCAGCGCATGGCTGGCTTAATATAAAAATTGTTGTTGTTGTTGTATTGTATTAAGCCAACTCTTGTGTTGGCACGGGCCTTTCCCTTGTTTGGCCCGTAGGTGATCTACATAAAAATTGAACGAACTTGCTTAGTTATGGTTAGAGGCTGCCCATAACACCAAACCGTGCTGATATAGTGCTGGCTTAGATTTAAACACCAACGTGCCTCGTTACTTAGTCTAGTTTTATATTGAATTCCTGTCTTCTTCTTTTATAGCTCCACGCTAGTTTTGGCAAATAATCACAGTTTTGAGTATTTTTTTCCGAAGTAATTTTCTTGGAGGCTGATCTAAAAATCATTGTCAAGCCAGAGACAAGGTCAAGAGATCGTGTTCGGTATTGCTGGTCGCTGACGTCATACGTAAACATTGATGGCCGCTTAAACGTTTTGATGTGTGCGGCAGGTATTTTGACCATGTTTTGGAAAACCCCCATTTGTTTTTTGAATGAATTCCCTCTTCAGTATGATTAAAGATGGGGTAAATTATATTTGCATTGATACAATTCCTTTTGGCTTTGTGATTTCATCAAAGTTCTTCAGGCCTGAACTAGTCAAAGTTTAGTGGAAACAAATTTTGTAGCCCATGAGAAATCTTTTGGTAAATTGTAACTTGAAACCTTCAAGGCATTCCGAAGTTGAAAATATGGACTTTGAATGCTTGTGAGATGCATTTCGTTAGCATGTAAGGTCCAGAGGTACTAGACAATTCGAGTTCCGTAGCGGTACAGCAGGGTTTTGGTTTTGGGTGGGGGACATGGAGCGAGTGAAATACAAGGATGGATTTGACCAAACCAATCGGGTTGGGTCCTTATTTAGCCGGAGGTTTTATGTACCAGGACATTTCACTTAACGTAACTTTGGGTGTGGGTTTTTTTTTTACCTAGGTTGGGGAGCTTCACTTGTCTCAGACCCTTATCGAACCTCGCATAGGGCACTGTCAGTCAAAATTACAAGTTTGTGACAGCCTAATCCAACTTAACCCAGGGCTCTGGGCCCTAACTCTGCGGGGGGAGGTGGGTTGAAGCCAAACTTACGTTAGGGTACGATGATGAAAAAAATAGGGTAGCAGGGTAACTTAACATAGGGCACAGTGGCCTTACCTAACTAGGGGGTGTTAGCCTATTGCCCCAAGACCCTTCAACCTAACCTAACTAAGGGCACTATAGATGAAAAAAAGAGGGATGTGATCAAACCTAGGGTAGATTAAGTTAAGTTGTTATCCACCTTAGGGCACTAGGTAGTCACCTGGCCCACTGTTAACATAAGTATTTCCGGTAATTCTAAGCCGGCTGTCCGCGGTGAGCTAGACTATGGCAATTGACGTTTTCCTATGTTATTTTACTTGCTTTACAAGAATTTAAAGTAATATTTTGTCAGCTGGCTGTAACTAAACTGTAATTGACCTTTGAAGACTACACGACTTGAATTACCTAACGCGGGGTAGGTCTAAGCCGGCATTCCTTGGCATGCCCCCCCCCCTCCATAGCTAAAACGGCAAAATTGTAACCAGTAAACACCCTTAAAAATACCAACCTAATGTACCCTAGAGTTGTTTACTGGTTACAATTTTGCCGTATTAGCTATGGAGCTGGGGGGGGGGATGGGGCTTGCCGCAGAATGCCGACTTAGACCTACCCCGCGTTAGGTAATTCAAGTCGTGTAGTCTTCAAAGGTCAATTACAGTTTAGTTACAGCCGGCCGACAAAATATTACTTTAAATTCTTGTAAAGTAAGTAAAATAACATAGAAAAACATCAACTGCCACAGTCTAGCTCACCGCGGACAGCCGGCTTAGAATTACCGTATTTCCAATCAAAAGCTCCGCTTGGACTATTACCTTGGAAATCGAGTTTTCTTTCTATACTTTTAGTGATGCTGATGAAGGAGGTAGTGTTGTTTATTGTTGGTCAATTATTATTAGTAACCTCATATCTCTATCCAACATGGCTGGGGACCCTATGGGAACGCAGAGTTTTGGGTGTGGGAAATCACTGGGAAAAAGACCGGACTCGTGTTATGGAATGGTTCCGAGCATGTGCAGGTCATTAGGGAGCCTTATGTTCAAGAAGGGATTGGCTAAGGAAACATATTATAAACGGAACTATACCAAACAACCATACCCAAACCTAACCTAATCTAGCAGCCCGGGTTACTTAGCCGGGGGGCTAAAGCTCCCTTATAACACTGTGCAAGCGCAGTAGCGTTCCAGGATGGCCAGCATATAACTTTTGAGGTTAATTACAGTACACTCGACTGACAAAAAATAACGGTAAATTCTTGATAAGCTAACAAAATATTGTAGGAAAAATCAGTTTCCAAAGTAATACCCCATGTGGAGCTATTGCTTAGTTCTACCCTAACATAACCTAGGTTACCAGGTCCGTACTTACCCAGTGTATAATGTCACTTTAAAAACCTTCAGTTAACCTAAGTTGCAGTTGGAACTACCAGGAGTTTCATGGACTTGTGGGAATACAAATCATCACCTTTTATACAGGAGTATCTTTCAGTGCAAGTTGGAAACTGGCTAAAACCTGGTGCAAGTTAGTCAACCAGGTGGTTAACAGGTGGAGTCTGGGGAATGAGGGGGGAGTATTCCTCACTCAATGACTGTTGCACTCTCTCTTTCAGCCATGTTAGAGATATGTGCCACGCTGTTCTGTCCTGATTTGTTGGTTAAGAACTCGGGTTTGTTCCTACACAAATACAAACCTTTGTTCTTTACAAAGGATTTAGCTTGCGAACATTTGCTGCAATGTCTATTTAACTCTCAGAAAAGGCCGTTAACTACCGACGGTAGGGGGAAGCCTTGCCCACGTCAGTCTGCACTTCACTTTGCTTTCAGCCGTCGTTGCGTGAAGACATCTCTGCGCTTCTCTCCCCAACTACCATTTGCTTTCTGTTTTAGGTGTTTTTTGCTTGAAATGCATTTGTGATTGTTGTTTGCTTTTATATATGCAAACCCCTCAATCATTTTAGCTGTTTTTTTGAGAGGAAACCACAGGGTTTAGGTGCTGTCCAGGGAAGGACAGGCCGTGTAAGTGTTTTCTTTCTGCTATTCAATTTGACCCTCACTCATTATGTGTTTCATACAGTAAACATAAGAAAAATCAAAACTACCAACCCAACTTCTATTTCAGGTGTTATGGAGGCCTCTTGGGGGAGCCGATTGTCTTATAGGCTATGAGGGGCCTTCTGGTTTCTGCTTCGACTGTGACCATGATAACTTTCCAGTCATGGTATACGCTGCCTGTAGGACTGCCCCTACTTCCTTGGTAACCCCTCATGTTGCATTGGTGGTATGTCTCCTGGTGCTGCTGTGTACATCAACTCTGGGTGATGCCCTTCTCCACATGCTGTTGTTGAAGGCCGTGCTCAGCAAGGAGAAGGAAGTTGTCGTTTTTGTCTTTGTCGTCTAGTACTGTTGCTTCCTCCCCTTCTTCTTCCAAAGTTACCAAGTGGAGCAAGAAGAAGGTTGCCTCGCCCTCCTGCAGGAAGTCTTGTAGAACTTCCAGCAGCCAGCCCTCTTTTGCAGAGAGGGCTAATGGAAGTCACCTTCCCAGGCAGGTAAGGAGGGTCCCCGGTCTACAGACCCAGGCCCAGCTGCCACCACAGCCCAGCAAGTGATAGTGTGTAGAGAGCTGCAAGCGCTCACTCACCCCCTTCCTGTTCTCCAAAGAGAGTGGCGCCAATGTCCCGAAATGGTGATGCCAACCTACCAGCCCGATTACCTGTGAAAGGCAAAAGTATGCCCCCCATCCAGTCTTCTTCTGCTGTAGAGGCTCCAGCTTCTAAAAAGACTGAAACATGTCTCTGGGACAGCCGCCTTTCATGTTCGCATGAATGGGACCGCTCTCCCCAACCTGTACAACTGATGTCACTGTGGGTTGATGACTGCTCACGGCCTTACTCACCTGCAGGGCCTTCAACCTCTGGCAGGTCTAGTAAGGGTGCTATTGATCTCTCAACTGTCCCCTCCATGTCCTTGAGGTTTTCTAGGAGCTGGGAGCCGGACAGGCCTAGGGTTTGGTACTGGGACCATTCACGCTCCCATCCCAGCCCAACCAAGGAAGCTTTCATTCCGGGCTCAGTCCTTGGGCCGGACCAGTTGTATGCTCAAGTTGTGGAGAGATCACTAGGGGGCTCTGGTGAGCATTCCTCTCCTGCACAGGGAGTAGCCCGGGAAGACTGTGACCTGGAAGGGCTTAGGGGTCCCATGCCCCAGAACTCAGACACCCCCGAGTTGCAGAGGAGTTTTTCAGAGATCGTCCGTTTGATATGGCAATTGTTCCTACACAATATACAAACCTTTTGGTGTTTATATAGGAATTACCTTCAGCGCAGCTGGAGACCTTCCATTCAAGTTCAAACAAGGTGGTGGAGTACATATTTAACTTCCGACTACGGATGGGAGACCCTCCCACCAGTCTGGAAACACTGCACTTTGCTTTTGGCCACAGAGAGAGAGAGAGAGAGGTGTCGCTCTTCCTTCTGTGCTGCTGTTCGACTGATTCATTTGTTTATGTTATGTTTTTGTGATATATATTAGTGTGTTGCTCTTTGCTTATATCTGGAGAATAACGTTCTTTTGTGACAATGCAAATCCAGCCCCTTATTTGTTCCTAAACGGTATGCAAATCCAACCCCTCATTTGTTCCTACACGATATACAAACCGTCAGTCCTTTACATTACGAATTACTTTACAGTGAAGCTGCAGACGACTGTTGGACTTTCAGACAAGGTGGTTAGGCAGTTAACTACCGTCCAGTAGTCCCACCTGCCCGGATGTAAACATTCCAATTTGCGAGGAGACTGTTCTGAGTTCTTGCTCATCTCGGTTTAAACCTATAGTTAGGGTTCGCTATGTGGATGATATTTTCATTCTTTTCTTTCATGATGAAAATTTATTCAGTGAACTAGTAGAATTTGTTAACAGTCAGATACAACAAATCAAGTTCACTTACGAAAAGGAATCAAAGTACAAATGACCTTTTCTGGGCTCGACCTGTGTCACCCAGTGAAATGGTTCCAATAGCACACATTTCTAGGTATAAATATTGCTAAATATACCAGAGAAAAAAGCTATCCACAATGCCAAGGTTACTACCCCTGGATCGAGCACCATGAGCACCATAAAGGTGCCGGTATGCACTAAGGGGTGAGTGGAAGCCACTATCACAGATGCTTTGCCCAACAGATTTCTCCATTCTCAAAGTCCCCAAAAGAGGGGAGCCGATCTAACCCTTACCTCTGCTCGCTGCCACGCACCCCGCGCACCCGCCAAGGACATTCCAAAATTTAGCACAAACACGAGAAGACCGTGTCTCTCTTTTTCTGTGTGATTTCATCATATTCTGCTTTAATCATGTCATCCCACGAGGATTTCACACCATCTAAGTTGAGTACCCCTTTTCTGGTTGGTTTGTTTAACGTGAGAGGCACAATATTTATGATCGGTACGTAAAATATATTTACCAGTGCACAGCCGAACATCGGCCATGTTTGCCTCTGTCGCGTTTTCGGCCTTCAGCTCCACATTATCGTTAGCAGAACGATATTCTGCTAGGTACTTTCATTTACTCCATATTGGGGCATATTCTGGAGAATTTACCATGTCGTTGGTTGGAGACTAGGAACTTAGTTTCAGGGCTTTGTGCTTTGCCTAAACATATGAACTAGGCTCAATTTTCTGATCATAGATTTTGAGCCTTTTATTAGTTTCCTTTCCTCCACCAGCGGGTTGGTGCCTTCTCGTTGGTGTGTTTATTATTATCATGATTATAGCTTATGTGTATAAGGATGGATGTCACGTCCATTCCTGGATTAATTTATGTATGTGATTCGGCGTCAGAGGTAGGCCATCTTGGTACTGAACGTACCTACGCCTTCCCTGCCACCGAATCATTTATGTTTATGTATATAATCTTAGGCTAACCCACAGCAGGGTGGTTAACTATATTATATGTTATCTGCTATGTCAAGGTGGTTTTAATTCTGTCAGTTTGGTAATTACTAGCGTGGTCTACCTGACCAGGCCGCGATGCGGTTTTGGAGGACTAGGCTAGGCATGACTTACGCTCTTACACATTGCTCAGGCTTCCTAACTCACCTGACCAGACCGTTTTCGGTTTTGGAGGGTGAAGTTAGGCTAGTGGGAGAATTCCTTATTCACACTTAGCCCACCTGACCAGGCCGTTAGGTTTTGGAAGGTGAGGTTAGGCTAGCGAGAGAGTTCCTCCCTCACTCTTAGCCCACCTGACCAGGCCATTAGGTTTTGGAAGGTGAGGTTAGAATAGTGAAGGGGCTCCTCAATTCATACCTTGCCACCTGACCAGACCGATTCGGCTTTGGAAGGTGAGGCTAGATTATCACGTAGGTTCTCCTCTCCCCTCCCCTGTAGCGCCCATCCTAGTGCTCCCTGACCAGACCAAAAAAGTTTTGGTTTTGGAAGGTAGGCTAGGAACGGGAGGTTATGCTCCGGGCCTCTTCGTGTATTTACCTGAACGACTAGAATTTGGCGATGTGGCCTGGACGCGAATCCTCATATGAGAAAAACCGATCGCTTGCGTTCGGCACCTCCATTTAGGAGGTTGTACTTATGGCTCCTCGGAGGGTGCATCCACCCGACCGTTTGCCGTTCCGCCGGGTTTCCGCCACTCACCTACGTTTCTCGCGGAAGCAAATAAGAGTTACATTATCATAGACTTAGTGTTTATAAGTACTTAGTGTTTACCGCCAGGTGGCGGAACTCCGCCAGACTAGTCGGATCTCTTGTTGTTATTGTCCATTTAACCACTCCGGTGGGTATGGTTTCTGGCATGTTTTACGGTTTCCATTATTTGGTTACTGCCCTGGGCATTTGAGAGGTGGGCCTTATTCGAACACTCTCTTTCGCTCATTATGCCGATTCCATTTTGTGTGACAATGATTTTTCTGCGACAAGTCACGGCGGAGTAACATAGAGTGCTTGCTTGTAACTTAAATATTAGTTAACCATTCCGTAGCATAAATCTATTTTAAATAGACTTTTGCTGCCGGACTCAGTTCCGGCGGGTTTTGCCTCGATGATACTCAAATAACATCATCCATAATCTTGTAAATTAAACTTTTGCCGCCGGACGTAGTTCCGGCGGGTTTTGCCCTGATGATACTCATGTACCGTCATTCCACTTACAGGTGGTACGTTGTCAAGAGCAAGGGTGCACGGCCGTCCTCCAGCAACCCTGCGGACACGAGGTGTGCCGCTCGCACTCCAGCTGTGCGGTGCTTGTTGGGGACCGGGTTGTCTGGCACCCTGACGGCTGTGAGATTTGTTACGCTCTTTACGAGCTGGTGACAGATGAGTCGGTAAATGACAAGAGACTACTAACCTTTAGTCCCTTTTAATGACTCATACGGATATATGCGATAAAGTTGAAAATTCCGGGTGGTAAGTGAGACAGGCGGTTCTAGGAAAATTCGCCGTGGGAAAATTTGCCGTAGGAAATCTCGCCGCAGGAATTTTCGCCTCAGGAAATTTCGCCGAATAGGAAAAATCGCCGCAAGACATTTTTGCCGTAAAACAATTATTTGTGATAAAAGTGTGGTTTCTGAAGTACCTTTTATCACTTTCAAACAACCAAGTTTGGCTTTCTAAGTTTCTGATAAGTAAACAACCAATAAGGAAATCAAATAATTATTTTTTACTATGATCAAATGAAAATACGAGACCATTTATAAAATACTTTATTATTTAAGAAAATATCCTTTAAAAAAGATTCGTTATTTAAGAACATACTTAAAATAAAACAGAAAAAATGTAATAATTTAAAAAGTGTGCAGATTCCATGCAATACTACGTATATAGTCTCTTTCTCATGCAGAATTGTACCCAATTACTTGTTGTTGGAGTCTTGTGTTGATATCACTATATACCTTTTTCGTTCCTTTTATGCCTCCTCAATCTAAGTCACACTTTTTTTTTTTCTTGCTAAAATCTCTTCCTTTTTAGATACAAAATAAGTTTCCAAAGATTTGGATGCATATGTGTCATTGAGCTTTGCAGTGCATTATGGTAGCCTTCTATGCTGTTGTTCGTTCTGCTTCTATTAAGCTTAACTGGTTCAAAACATTCCATAATGCAATAGGAAAAGTAGGCTCCACTCTTCGACGTCCGCTCTCCTCTACCCGTTCTCCTCCTATATAGTGCATTTCGAAATAAGATACTAATTCTTGGGGCAAATCGTCATCATCTGATAACTCGATAAATCCGTCAATAACATCTTGCACAGGAAGAAAAGCTAATGCGGTCAAACATTTGATTTTGTTGTTGAATTCTGCGTCTGTTTGATAATGCGACTTTAAACCGAGATCCACAATGTGCCTATAAATATTCTTTGCCATATGAAATAAACAACCTGTTAACTTTGTTGTTGAAAATACAGCAGAAAAGGCGTTAATACTAGCTTTTTCAAAATCGACCATCAAGGTTTCGGGTTGTAATGATGGGCGTAAGTCGTTCAAGGCACTGAAAAGTCTGCTGTAAGTTACTTGAGATTTGTCAGGTAGCAAGACAAAAATACGTGGTATACTAATATTCTTTATAACAATATGTAATGTGAACAATTGGTAATATATCTCTGGGTTGCATTTAAACATGCCGTCACACGCCCAGTCCTTGTTTTTCTCAAGGTCATCTAGCCCAGCTTTTGTGCCAAAAACTAAAATTCTGTCTGAACAATCTTCCCGCTTTATCGTATAATAAAAACTGATCACCATTTTCAAGAAATCTATATTCTCCTGGTATAATATACCCACTTCTTCCGGTTGGGATCGGGGAGCTTGATTTTCCTTTTGCCTCCAGCCTCTAATACTACTGACGACAAATGTGCTTTAGTGGGCAGCAACGCCAATGCATTTGAATCTAAACTAGATGCAACTTCGGCAATTAAGGACCGTGAAGAGGTTTGTGAATTGGTGGCTGCTGATTTCATTTTCTTTTTGCTTCGTAAACTTTAGGCTTAGAAGGATGGGCAGGATGGCAATGCTCGCCCATAGATACACTATCATCTTCCAACTTGGTATGAACTCTGCTTTACATCCCATAGAATCACACTTCCAATATGTTTTCTCACCGTATTTTCGATCTAATCGGTAAATATAGTTAAGATCGTCAACTAATTTCAGTCCTCCTCTACTGGTTTCCATTTGATAGACCATTGTCTTGGGTTGGCTGCCTACAAAAAACTGTAGTCGAATATATAAAGAACTTTTAAAGTAAAAAAAAATAATTACTTGGTTGTTTGAAAGCGATAAAATGGTACTTCAGAAACCACATTTTTAAAGTAAAAAAATAATAATTACTTGGTTGTTTGAAAGCAATAAAATGGTACTTCAGAAACCACACTGTTTTTATCACAAATACATGTTTTACAGCAAAATTGCCTTGCCTTGCGGCGATTTTTCCTATTCGGCGAAATTTCCTGAGGCGAAAATTCCTGCAGCGAGATTTCCTACGGCAAATTTTCCTACGGCGAATTTTCCGGACATGGAGACAGGCGGGGTTGATTTGAATAATTCTCTTCTAAATTCACCGTCTTCTTCTTCCTCTTCCTTCCAGGGATTCCCGAATCCCGCTAACCTTGGGGACAGATCTCAATCTGTTATGCCCAAGGTGAAGTCACAGAAAAAGAAAGATTCTTCAAAACCCCCTAAACCTCAAAGGTCTAATCCGCCAGCTCCCTCTCAGTCGTAACCGGCTCCCAAACTGGTGGCGCCAATAAATAAGGCTGCTCCCCCTCATAAGGGGTCGAGATCCAGAGCTTTGAAATCTCAGTCTTCACCTGATTTTAATTCTGAGGCCTTTGTCGATCTTTTGATGCAAATGATCAACTCTAAAGTGGAAGCTAGGCTTAAGGATCTGGCTACAAGCTTACGGTCTTCCGGAGAATCTATGCAATCATTGAAACAGAAGGTGCAGGCCCAGGAAAGTTTGCTCTCCAGGTTCATCCAATCCGGAGCAGCACATCAGTCCCATGTTGTCCCGGATGCCTCCAAACTGCCTCCCTTTGATAAAGGAAACCCGTGGCGTCTGGCCCTATATGCCCCTTTGCATAATGACACTTTGACCATCGAAGGTTTAGGCACTCATCGTCTGGAAGAACTGGAGTTCTTTCCAGCCGACTTGGTACCCCCCATCCAGGTTTCGCCAGGTTAACGGAAGAAGCCTGGGTTAGGTCTGATAAGGTCCCTAAGGAGACAGTTATTTTTCCAAAAGATCAAGCTCAATCCACCCTGTTGCGCGCTCTCACAAGTTGGGAGTGCGAGAACACGAAACTCACCCCTTTCAAAGGAAGTTTCACTATGTTCTCTACTGGTGATGCCATTCCAACTCCTTGCACTACTAAAATTGCGGAGTTGACCCTTCAAGCGGGGTTGGATGGCAAGCCTATGCCTCAGCTCCGGGAAACGGATTCTACTTCTCTTCTTTTCCCCGGGGATTCGGAGTGTTGGTTGGGAGCTCCGACAACCTTTACGGTGGGGAAACTCGACCCCGAGTGTGCCTCCACCCTGTTCAGTGAGCAGCTTCCTAGAATTCCGGAACCTCTGCTCAAAGCAGAATTTGAGGCCAGGTGCAGGTTAAGTCGCTCCCTGCATTCAGTCACCATATCAGAAGTAACGGCTTTAGCCTACCATGACGAGCCTTTGTTTCAGGTTGTTACAAAGTCATTTTTGGCTTCCTTCCAGTCGGATCTTTATGACTTTGTGGTAGCCAGACAAAACTGCAGAAAACACATCTTTACAGAGGCCACCATCAGACATGAGCCTAATAGGCTAATAAGAAGTTCTATCTGGGGACCTAATCTCTTTCCAGAGGATGAGGTCAATAATGTTATGGCGGAGGCTACTAGAGCGAACCAGAGTCTCCGTTCTCGTTGGGGCCTTCCTTTCAAGAGGAAGTTTTCTGAGACCTCCGGACCTCAACCTAAAGGGAAAAGGTTCAGGAGGTTCCAGGGCTTTAAGAGACCTCAAGCCCCGGCTATGCTTCAAGCTGTTCCAGTCTCGCAGGTCGGTCAGCCTTCCACATCTAAGACGCACCCCCAGCAGCAGTTTGTTTTGGTGCAACCGAATCAACATGCTTCTGCTGCACCAACTTTCGTGACGTCCCCAGCTTTCAACGCCTCGTTTGAGAGCTCTGGGACATTTCGAGGCTATAATAGGTATGCGAGAGGAAGCAGAGCAAGAACCGCCTACAGAGGTAGGGCAACATCCAGGTCCCTCTTACGAGGAAGAGGAGGCCGCAGAACCAGAGGTAGTAGGACCTCCCCCAATCAATGAGACACTCCAGGTAGGAGGGAGATTGTATCTCTTCAGGGACCGTTGGACCTTCAGCCCGTGGGCCCACAGCATAGTCTCAAAAGGTCTGGGTTGGGGCTGGTGCAAGGGGCCCCCTCCACTCCACCAGTCAGGTTCCTTCTACACCCATCCCAAGAGTTACAGGACTTTGCAACAGAACTCCTGCAGAAGAATGCAATAAGGAAAGTCAGACACTTGAAATTTCAAGGCCGTCTGTTCAGTGTTCCGAAGAAGGACTCAGACAAGCGGAGAGTAATTCTGGATCTGTCCCGTCTCAATTCATTCATTCAGTGCGACAAATTTCGCATGCTTACAATCTCGCAGGTGCGGACCCTACTTCCTCGTGGGGCCGTCACCACCTCTATAGATCTTACAGATGCATATTATCACGTCCCGATTGCGAGAAACTTCTCCCCTTACCTGGGATTCAGACTAGGAAAGCAAGCCTACTCGTTCAGAGTCATGCCATTCGGGCTCAACATAGCACCCCGAATCTTTACCAAGCTGGCAGAGACAGTAGTCCAAGAGCTGCGGGCCCTAGGGATCATGTTGGTCGCATATCTGGACGATTGGATAATTTGGGCATCCAATGCCAAAGAATGTCAAAGAGCAACCCATATAGTCATCAATTTCTTGGAGTACCTCGGTTTCCAAATAAACAGAAAGAAATCACGCTTAGTTCCGGCAGCTCAATTTCAGTGGCTAGGAATTCATTGGGACCTAAGCACTCACAAACTGTCACTGCCACCAGCCAAAAGGAAAGAAATAGCCAGAGCTACCAGACAGTTCCTCAAGAACAAACATGCCTCTCGTCGTACCCAAGAAAGGATTCTCGGCTCCCTTCAGTTTGCTTCAGTAACAGACTTGCTGCTGAAAGCCAAACTGAAAGATATAAACAGAGTATGGCGAAAACGAGCCAACAGGAGGTGCAGAGACAAACTGTCTCTGATCCCGCAGATATTGAGGAAAAGGCTTCGACCATGGTCGACAGTCAAGAGTTTGTCGAGATCAGTACCTCTCCAGTTTCCCCCTCCGTCTCTCGTGGTCCATATGGACGCCTCCCTGAGCGGTTGGGGGGGTATTCCCAACACAAGAAAGTTCAGGGAACGTGGTCGACAGTGTTCCGCCAGTTCCATATAAACATCTTAGAAGCAATGGCAGTGTTCCTAACGTTAAAGAAACTTCGACCAGCCAGACAAATTCACATCAGGCTGGTACTGGACAATTCAGGGATAGTACATTGCCTGAACAGAGGAGGCTCCAAGTCAAGCCATATCAATCAAGTGATGATCGCAATTTTCTCCCTAGCAAGGAAACATTGTTGGCATCTGTCAACCACCCATCTGGCAGGTGTCCGGAATGTCATTGCAGACTCACTATCCAGGACAACCCCGCTGGAGTCGGAGTGGTCTTTGGACAAGGAGTCGTTCGGGTGGATTTGCCTTCAGGTACCAGGTCTCCAAGTAGACCTGTTTGCCACAGAGAGCAACCACAAACTTCCGTGCTACGTGGCTCCCAATCTGGATCCTCTGGCTCATTCCACAGATGCAGTGTCAATCGATTGGAACAGGTGGCAAAGGATCTATCTGTTTCCCCCAATAAATTTGTTGATGAAAGTTTTACACAAACTGAGATCGTTCAAAGGCCAAGTAGCAATAGTGGCACCCAACTGGCCAAAGAGCAGTTGGTTTCCTTTACTTCTAGAGTTGAAGCTCACTCCCAAACATATTCCCAACCCACAATTGACACAAGTAGTACAAACTCGGACTGTGTCAGCTTCCTCAAGAATTCTCAGTGCCCTAGCTTTATGGACTTCATGAAATTTGCAGCGCATAAAGACGCTAACATTGACCCTCTTAATACATTATTCATAGAATCTGATAAAAGAGAATCTACCCTCAGACAGTATGACTCGGCAGTTAGGAAATTAACTTTGTTTTTGAGGGAATCCAATGTTCATGAAATGACCACGAACCTAGCGATCTCTTTCTTCAGATCATTATTCGAGAAAGGATTGGCCACTAGTACTGTTACTACAACAAAATCTGCTTTAAAAAGAATATTTTTACATGGTTTTAATATTAATCTTTCAGACTCATATTTTTCATCAATTCCTAGAGCATGTGCGCGTCTTAGACCAGCAACCCATCCACACACTGTCTCCTGGTACTTAAATGATGTACTTAAATTGGCATCAGACACTGATAATGTTTTGTGTTCATACTCGAGTCTGTTAAGGAAAACATTATTCTTAGTAAGTCTAGCCTCAGGTGCTAGAATTTCTGAACTGTCTGCTCTTTCTAGAGAACCTAATCATGTTGATTTCCTCCCGTCAGGGGAAGTTCTATTATCCCCAGACCCCAGTTTTTTAGCAAAGAACGAAGACCCACAGAATAGATAGTCTCCTTGGAAGGTTATTCCTCTCCCACAGGATTTATCCTTGTGCCCAGTCAATGCTTTAAGGGCTTATCTAGATAGGACGTCTAAAAGAACTTCAGGCCCCCTTTTTGTTAGGGAAAATGGAGGCAACATTTCCCTAAAAGCCATCAGAACACAAATTCTTTATTTCATTAAACAAGCACATCCAGATTCAGTGCCTCGGGTTCATGATGTTCGTGCTGTGGCCACCTCAACTAACTTTTTCCATTATATGAATTTTGATGATCTTAAGAAGTATACGGGTTGGAAATCACCAAAAGTATTTAAACGCCACTATCTTAAGTCTCTAGAGGCTCTTAAATATTCCACAGTTGCTGCAGGTAATGTTGTTCTCCCTGGTCCAGCTCAAGTTTAATTCATGACTGTTCCCTCCCCCCTTTTTTACCTGTGAGTTTAGTCCCTAGCCTTCCTGTCTCACCTGCTTACCCCGCGTCTAGCCTTGGATTGGCTCTGCCCCATAGCCTAGCCCATTCATATTCCGCAATTACCGTATTGTCATTTATTTTTGTTATCCTTAAGTATCTTGGTTTGGTTAATCTTGTAGATTTCTGAATTTTTATCTCTGTGCCTCTAAGTTTTGATTTTGTGGTCAATATTTTGAATTGTCAATATTAAAACACAGTGAAGTTTTCTCTAAGTTTTATTTAGATCCATTGAGTATTCTTTGAGGCGTGCCACCAAGCTCTCGTTTGGCTAATTCTCTGTCACTATTTCACTGGGTGACACAGGTCGAGCCCAGAAAAGGGATTTTGACAACGGAAAAATCTATTTCTGGGGGAAGACCTGTGTCACCCAGTGACCCATCCCTTTCTTTCTTCCCACCCGGGTGATATACTCAGCTTGGTGGGTGCTAATTTTGGGATGACGTGGCAGTCTCGTGATGACGCCTTGTACGCGAGCGGGTGAGTATCTATGGTTACAGGATTGTAACGGCTCATCCATTTGGGACTTTGAGAATGGAGAAGTCTATTGGATGAAGGCCTGTGGTAGTGGTAATAGCTCACCCTTTGTGTATATCGACATCTATTATAGATGAGTGAACTGCGGGTGGTAACCCCGGCATTCTAGATAGCTTTTTCTCTGGTATATATAGCAATTTTTATACCTTGAAATGTGCTAATTGGAACCAATTTCACTGGGTGACACAGGTCTTCCCCCAGAAATAGATTTTTCCTTTGTCAAAATCCCTTTTAGCAAGTCCTATCTTCTCGTTCAGGCTAACCAATCAATCCGAGCCTCTTCGCTGTCGACCCTGAAGACCTGGGTCGGCGGATTTGGGAGAAGAGTTGCGTCTGGCCAACCCTATGTACTGTCGGAGGAGATTTGCAATCTCCTCTATCCGAATGCTTGGATCTCCGCCGCAGTACCGAAGGAAGTGGCCGCCCCTCTAATCGCGTGTATCAGGGAGGAGACGCAGCCCCCCGAAGTTAATCTGTGCGAAGAAGTGACGGAAGAGGTAGCAGCCATCAACATTCACCTTGAGCCAATGAGCGTTGATGACCATCAGGTAGAAGGTAGGGCGGTAAGTGAGGCAGGGGGAAGTAGCGAAATTAGATCTCTTTTAGCTAGTTCTCCATCTTCGTCCTCTTCCTTCCAAGGCTTTTCCAAACCGGCTATCCTTGGGGGACAGATCTCGGTCTGCTATCCCCAAGGTGAAATCCTTGAAGAAGAAAGACTTGCCCAAGTCTTCTAGACCTCAAAGGTCTAATCCGCCAGCTCCCTCTAGGTCGTCACTGACTCCCAAACCAGTGACGTCCTCAAGTAAGACTACTCCCCCGTCTAAGGGGTTGAGAACCAGAGCGTCGAAGGCTAAGCCCCCACAGCCTAACTTCGACTCTGAGCCTTTTGTCGACCTCCTGATGCAGAGGATCGACTCTAAGGTTGAAGCTAGGCTACAAGATCTTTCGTCTCGGCTTGTTACAAGCTTGGAGACCTCCGGACAGTCAGTGGTGTCATCGACACAGAGGTTGGAGGCCCAAGAAAGCTTGCTCTCCGGATTCATGCAGTCCGGAGCAGTACAGCAGTTGCATATTGTCCCGGATACCTCCAGACTGCCCCCCTTTTGATAAGGGAAACCCGTGGCGTCTGGCCCTGCATGCCCCCCTGCACGGGGGCACTCTAACCATAGAGGGATTGGGCACTCGTCGTCTGGAAGAACTAGAGTTCTTTCCGGCTGACCTAGTGCCTCCCTATCCAGGCTTTGCCAGATTATCTGAGGAAGCCTGGACTCGATCCGATAAAGTCCCGAAAGAAACGGTCATCTTTCCTAGGGACCAAGCTCAATCTACCCTGATGCACGCTCTCACGGGCTGGGAGTGCGGGAACACCAAACTTTCTCCCTTTAAAGGAAGTTTCACGATGTTCTCTGTAGGGGACTCTATCCCGACCCCCTGCACTACTAAGTTTGCAGAGTGGTCCCTTCAGGCTGGGATAGAGGGAAAACCCATACCTCAACTCCGGGAGACAGATCCTACTTCTCTTCTCTTCCCTGGAGATTCGGAATGTTAAGTAGGAGCTCCAGTAACGTTCACGGTGGGGAAACTCGATCCCGAGTGTGCCTCCACCCTGTTCAGCGAGCAACTTCCCAGGATTCCGGAGGCTCTGCTGAAGGCGGAGTTTGAGACTAGGTGCAGGCTGAGTCGCTCTCTTCATTCCATCACCATCTCAGAGGTGACGGCATTAACCTATACAGACGAACCTCTGTTTCAGGTCCTCACAAAGTCATTATTGGCATCTTTCCAATCGGACCTTTATGACTTTGTGATCGCGAGACAGAATTGCCGGAAGCACATCTTTGCCGACACCACCATTAGGCATGAGCCCAATAGACTCATGAAGAGCTCTATCTGGGGACCTAACCTCTTCCCAGAGGTTGAGGTCAATAATGTCCTAGCAGAGGCAACCAGAGCGAATCAGAGTCTTCACTCTCGCGGGGGTCTTCCTCTCAAAAAGAAGTTCTCTGAGACTTCCGGACCTCAACCGAAGGAAAGGAAGCGGTTCAGGAGATTCCAGAGCTGTCGGAAACCTCAGGCTCAGACTGTGCTCCAGGCGGTTCCGGTCTCACAGATCGGACAGCCTTCCACATCTAAGGCACAGCCTCAACCGCAGTACGTCCTGATGCAGCCGGCTCAGCAAGCTTCAGCTCCACCAGCCTTCGTGACGTCCCCAGCTTTCAACGCCTCGTTCGAAAACCAGAGGGCGCTTCGAGGATACAATAGACATGCGAGGGGTAGTAGAGCCACAGCCGCCTACAGAGGTAGGGCAGTGTCCAGACCTCTCTCGCGTGGAGAAGGAACCCGAGGAAGCAGAGGGAGTAAGTCCTTTTCCAATCAATGAGCCTCCTCAGGTAGGCGAGAGTTTGTATTTCTTCCGGGACCGTTGGACCTTCAGTCCATGTGCCCACAGCATAATTTCAAAAAGTCTGAGATGGAGCTGGGGCAGAGGACCTCCTCCGCCAGTCAGATTCCATCAACCTCCATCCAAAGAATTACTGGACTATGCAAAAGACCTTCTGCAAAAGAATTCAATAAGAAAGTCAAGCACTTGAAATTTCAAGGTCATCTGTTTACTGTCCCAAACAAAGACTCAGACAAGCAAGAGTAATTCTAGACTTGTCTTGTCTCAACTTATACATTCAGTGCGGCAAGTTTCGCATGCTTACAATCTCGCAGGTGCGGACCCTATTTCCCCGTGGGACCGTCACCACCTTTATAGACCTTTCAGACGCATACTATCACGTCCCGGTTGCAGAAATTTCTCTACCTAGGGTTCAGGCTGGGAAAACAAGCATACTCGTTCAGAATCATGCCATTCGGGCTCAACATAGCGCCCAGAATATTTACCAATCTGGCAGATACAGTAGTCGACTTCCTGGGATACTTGGGATTCCAAATAAACAGGAAGAAATCCCTTCTAGTCCCAGCTGATCAATTCCAGTGATTGGGAATCCAACGGGATCTAAACACACACAAACTGTCTCTTCCGCCAGCCAAAAGGAGGGAAGTAGACAAAGCTACCAGGCTGTTCCTCAAGAACAAATTAGCCTCTAGATCGTTCCCAGGAAAGATTTCTAGGCTCTCTTCAGTTCGCTTCAGTAACAGATTGGTTAATGAAAGCCAGACTGAAGGATATAAACAGGGTATGGCGAAAACGAGCCAACAGCAGAAACGGAGACAAGTTGTCTCTAATTCCACTCCCATAGAAAAGGCTTCACCATGCTCTTCAATTTCCCCTCCATCGCTAGTGATCCATACTGATGCTTCCCTAAGCGGGTGGGGAGGATATTCCCAACACAGGAAGTTCAAGGAACATGGTTGACAGTATTCCGCCAGTTCCGTATCAACATTCTAGAGGCAGTGGCAGTTTTTTCTAATATTAAAGAAACTACGTCCAGCCAGACACATTCACATCAGGCTGGTGCTGGACAGTGCAGTAATTGTACATTGCCTAAACAGAGGGGGCTCCAAATCAAGCCATATCAATCAAGTTATGATAGCAATTTTCTCTCTGGCAAGGAATCATCATTGGCACCTGTCAGCTACCCACCTGGCAGGTGTTCAGATTGTTATTGTAGGCTCTCTATCCAGGACAACTCCGCTGGAGTCGGAATGGTCCTTGGACAAGACATCGTTCGAGTGGATTTGTCTTCAGGTACCGGGTCTTCAGGTAGACCTGTTTGCCACAGAGAGCAACCACAAGCTTCTGTGTTACGTTGCTCCCAATCTAGACCCTCTAGCTCATTCCATAGGTGCGGTGTCAATCGACTGGAACAGATGGCAAAGGATCTATCAGTTTCCACCAATAAACCCACTGTTGAAGTTTTACACAAACTCAGGTCATTCAAAGGTCAAGTAGCTCTTGTGGCACCCAACTGGCCGAAGAGCAATTGGTTTCCTCTTCTGCTGGAGTTAAAGCTCCGGCACAAACAGATTCCCAACCTAAGATTGATGCAAGTATTGCAAACTCGGACTGTGTCAGCTTCCTCAAGAATTCTGAGTGCCCTAGCTTTATGGACTTCTTGAAGTTTGCAGCTCAGTAAGGTGCTAACATTGACCCTCTTAATACACTGTTCATAGAATCAGATAAGAGGGAATCTACACTTAGTCAGTATGACTCAGCAGTTAAAAAGTTAGCATTAATTCTAAGGGAATTTAAGGCTCAGATAATGACCACGAATCTAGCAATCTCTTTTTTCAGATCATTATTTGAGAAAGG
Organism: Macrobrachium rosenbergii; assembly: GCF_040412425.1. Classification (NCBI taxonomy): domain Eukaryota; kingdom Metazoa; phylum Arthropoda; class Malacostraca; order Decapoda; family Palaemonidae; genus Macrobrachium; species Macrobrachium rosenbergii. The sequence goes on along the minus strand of NC_089762.1, from coordinate 7,204,317 downwards.
GCTTGCCACTAGTACGTTTACTACAACAAAATCTGCTTTAACGAAAATATATTTTTACATGGCTTTAATATTAACCTTACAGACTCGTATTTTTCGTCAATTCCTAAAGCATGTGCTCGCCTTAGGCCAGCAACCCGTCCACACACGGTTTCCTGGTCCTTAAGGGGAGCGTTTGATAAAATCGTTTTTCGCTAATAACTCCCGTGTTTTTTAATGAATCAGTTTCAAATTTTGTGCCTGGGTTTATTTTTGTATAGGGCAAAGGACTGTAACCATAATTTTTGTCTTCCGCCCCCATTAGCTGGTAACCCCACCCCCCCAAAAATTTTTCAAAATGCATCTCCTCCATAACTTCTGCAAACTAAGAGCTCAAATTTACGTGGTAGACAGATATTATATATTAGAACAAAGTAAGAGAGCGTTTTTTTTCAATTTTTTCTTTCTTTTTTTTTAATGAATATTTTTCGTTTTTTGAAAAAACTTCGATTGATTTTTTGGAAAAAAATTCCCCAAAAATTTTCGAGGGACAAAATGAAAAAAACTCTCTCTTTGTTTGTAGACAATTTATTTAGCTTTCATTTGCTTTTTGTTTCATTGAGATCGGTGCATTCGTTATGGAGGAGATGCAGTTTGAATGTCGATAACTTTAGTTTTGAGATATCGGCCTTCAAAGTTTTATAACGATATGAGGAGCGTTTGATAAAATCGTTTTTCGCATAATAACTCCCGTGTTTTTTAATGAATCAGTTTCAAATTTTGTGCCTGGGTTTATTTTTGTATAGGGAAAAGGACTGTAACCATACTTTTCGTCTTCCGCCCCCCATTAGCTGGTAACCCCACCCCCAAAAAAATTTTTCAAAATGCATCTCCTCCATAAATTTTGCAAACTAAGAGCTCAAATTTACGTGGTAGACAGATATTATATATTAGAACAAAGTAAGGGAGCTTTTTTCAATTTTATTTTTCTTTTTTTTTTATGAATATTTTTCGTTTTTGAAAAAACTTCGATTGATTTTTTGGAAAAAAATTCCCCAAAAATTTTCGAGGGACAAAATGAAAAAAACTCTCTATTTGTTTGTAGACAATTTATTTAGCTTTCGTTTGCTTTTTGTTTCATTGAGGTCGGTGCATTCGTTATGGAGGAGATGCAGTTTGAATGTCGATAACTTTAGTTTTGAGATATACGATATTTTTTGCTTCTCTGTGTATTTATTTGCTTGCTGTTACACAGTTTGATGTTTTTATGACATATTTGAAAAGCCAGAATATATAACAATAGACTTGCAAAGTAATATAACTTCGCTAAATGAAGCTAGATGAAGAGAGTGTCAAAACACGGCTCAGGTTGGGCAGCGCGACGTTTGACTTAGTCAAGCTCTGAGCTGCTACTGACTGACTGTCTGACGTCACTGCCTGCCCTGCGGATTCCTGGCTTTCGCTGATGCGTACTAGGTCCACAGGGTTGCCATATAACGCATTTAGATATTATTATTTCATAGCTAGAAGGAAATTACTACCGATATACTGACATTATCATTACATTATACGAAAAATGTAATTTTTTCTATGATAGGGTTACTGTTTTTGTTTATAACTCCTAAACTATGGCGAATTTTTTAATAAAACTTTCTGAGAAGATAGTCAGGATATGTATGATGCCATATATAAAATATCTCAGAAAATTTTGATTTTTCGATTTTTTCGTCAAACGCTCCCCTTAAATGACGTACTTAAATTGGCATCAGACACTGATAACGATTTATGTACATAACCGAGTCTGTTAAGGAAGACGTTAATTTTAGTAAGTCTAGCCTCAGGAGCTAGAATTTCTGAACTGTCGGCCCTCTCTAGAGAACCGAATCATGTTGATTTCCTCCCATCAGGAGAAGTTCTGTTGTCTCCGGATCCCAAATTTCTAACAAGAATGAGGATCCACAAAATAGATGGTCTCCTTGGAAGATTATTCCCCTTCCACAAGATCTGTCTTTATGCCCAGTTAACACTTTAAAAAACTTATTTAAATAGAACTTCTAATAGAACTTCAGGTCCTCTTTTTGTTAGGGAAAGTGGGGGCTACCATTTCCTTAAAGACCATCAGGCAACAAATTCTTTATTTTATTATACAGGCTAACTTGGATTCAGTACCTCGGGTACATGATATTCGGGCGGTGGCCACCTCAGCTAATTATTTCCACAAATGAATTTTGTTGACCTTAAAAAGTATACGGGCTGGAAATCACCAACAGTATTTAAACGCCACTATCTTCAGTCCTTAATGGCTCTTAAATATTCCACTGTAGCTGCAGGAAGTGTTCCTCCTGACCCAGCTCAAATCTAATATATAACTTGTTTATCCTTGTTATAATGTATTCTTGTCCTAACTACCTATGGGTATTTTCTCTCACCTACCTGCCTCGCTTGCTTGCCCTGCCTCTAGCCTCTTAGGTCAGATCTGCCCCACAGCCTGACTCCTGCCTGTAACATTGAGATTCTGTTTTTTAAGTCATAATCTGTTTAGCTTTAAATATCTTGGTGTGGTTTATTTGGTATTCTTAGGCTATGTGCCTTATAGTTCTTGAATTACGTTTTCAACTCTATAATTTAGGGGTATTAAAACTCAGTATTGTTCTTTTAGTTTTATTTAGTTTTGTTAAGGTAATCCTTTACATGGTACCACCAAGCTGTTGTATGACTGATTCTCTGTTACTATTTCACTGGGTGACAGGTCGAGCCAAGAAAAGGGATTTTGACAATGGAAAAATCTATTTCTGGGGAAGACCTGTGTCACCCAGTGACCCATCCCTATATTGCCTTTCCCACCTGGATAGCATACCAAGCTTGATGGGTGCTAATTTTGGGATGACCTTGGCGGGTGCGAGTGGTGGTGGCAGCTGAGGGAGGTAAGGGTTAGATCGGCTCCCCTCTTTTGGGGACTTTGAGAATGGAGAAATCTGTTGGGCAAAGCATCTGTGATAGTGGCTTCCACTCACCCCTTAGTGCATACCGACACCTTTATGGTGCTCGATCCAGGGTAGTAACCTGGCATTGTGGATAGCTTTTTCTCTGGTATATTTAGCAATATTTATACCTAGAAATGTGTGCTATTGGAACCATTTCACTGGATGACACAGGTCTTCCCCCAGAAATAGATTTTTCCGTTGTCAAAATCCCTTTTTTGGATGTCCTAGTTTTTCACAATCCAAACACAAAGAAGTTTGAATTCTCGGTTTACCGAAAGCCGACTAATGCAGAATTATATGTTCATTTTTATTCCTATCATAGCATTCAGATAAAGAAAAATATCATTGTTAACATGGCTGTCAGGGCTCTTAAAGTTTGTGACCCACAATATTTAGATGATGAGATTGCCCATATTTGAAATACTTTTAGTAGGTTCAGTTACCCTGCCCATTTTATTAAAGATGCTTTGTCTAAGGCTAAGAAAAAGTTTTACAACCCTTCACTCAAGCAGGTTGATTACAGCAAGAGATTCATAACACTTCCATATCATGAAAAATTAAAATCAACAGCCGAGTTAATCAATAATACAGGTAATGTTAAAGTAGCTTTCACATATGAAAATTCAATCAAATCCAAATTCATTAAGAATAATAGCACAGAATTGATAGTGATACTAACAACAAGAGAGACAGGAGTATATTCTATAAATGCAAGCTCTGTAATTTATTTTATTTTGGGGAGACAGGTAGGGGGAAGGACATTAGCTTGTAAGAACATAAAAAGGAGGTTAGGGACTTCGCTCAAAACAGCGTTATTGCTAAACATTATTGGGAGAATAATTACGTCATGGATTGGGAGGGAGCTAAAACTATATATAGAAGTAGTCAAGTAGGCCGTAGAAGAGTAGTTGAGGGGGCTTTGATAAATATTTGCAACACATTGGATGGCAATAAAGCCTTTACGCAGGAGGACAGACATACAGACAGGCTAGTCTGTCATTCCATAAATTTGAATTTCAGGCAGTTTCTCGAGTCCCTTGATACTGTGTCTCCCTCATCTCTCCCCGCACAGGTTGTTGAAGTGGCAGTTGTCGCAGAAACAACAGGCACCAGTGCTGAAAGTCATTCACCACCCACGAATCACCTAATCACTAGTAATGAGCACTGTACGATCGAGCGACAGCTGTTAAGAAGATCACAACAATTGGCCCACAGATACGGGGAAACAGCCATTACATAACTGCTATACTCACGCAGAAAGATTGTTCGATGTTTTCCTGGACTGTCACAAAAAAAAAATTCTTTGCAGTTTGTCTTTTTAAGAAAAACAAGTATTTTTATTCAGTTGGCTGAAGAGGACCGTTGCACAAACGGTCGAAAGCTCCCATTTTTATCCTTTTTTGTATTTTGGAAAAATACATTCTATTATTTACATTATTGTGGCTTTTTATTCATTATTTCTCATCACAATATAGTGATGCACCAGATTCCAATTTGCTTTCAGCCGTCGTGCGCTAAAGACGTGTTTCTATCCTCCCTGCCCTGATTTTTGCCAAGTTGTTTTTTTTCCCAGTGGGATCTTTGTTTGTTTTGTTTGTTGAATATATGTGTTTGTGGTTTGTAAGATGCAAACCCATGAATCAGACAAGCCCATTCGCAAGGCCGCCTTCCCTCAGCGTGTGTGTCCTAGTGTTGGCGGCAAGAAATGTGGGCGCCTCCGCTCATATGTTGATGTTGATCCTCATGCCCTCTGTTCCTCCTGCAGGGGGCATGTGTGCTCTCGTGACTCCACTTGTGCCGAGTGTTGTTTCTGGTCGGCTGAGCAGTGGGTGAAGTTTGAAGGGAGGAAACGGTATCGGAGGAAGGCAACCAAGGTGTCATCTGAGGGTTGTATGCCTCCGACTACGCCCTTGGTGGCTAACCCTTCTTCCTTGTTTCTCTCTCCCAGCAAGCTTCCCCTTCTGGCTGTCCCTCCTTCGGGAGAGAACTCCCCTTTGTCGTCTTCACTCGCTTTGTTGAGCATGGAACAGTCGGGGGGAGCTGACGATCAGGACGAACTCCTCTCGGGGGCCTCTCCTCGCTCTGAGGGGGAAAAATGTTTCCCTTGGAGCAAGTAGTCTTCTTCCACTAACCTGACCTTTTCTTCTTCCATTATGTTGGTCGAGTCTCTCCTTGGTATGCAGGCGATTGATTTGAAGGCAGCCTGGCACTCCATCCCTGCAGGGTCTTCTGTCCCACCTGGCGAGCGCTCCGGTGGTGACCCACACTGCCGCTACCGCTATGACATCCATGGTGACCACGACAGTGTTTGCTGAGATGCCCGTTACCATCTCGTCTAACTTTGGTACTCAAGTGACTGCTGTCCCAGCATCCCAACGCACGGTGCCCCTGCCTCCAGGTTTTGCCATGGCCCTGCTGTCCCAGGCTGCACCGTCGATGATGGTGACCTCCACTGTGCTTCATATGATGATTCCTGCCCTTGCTGTTCCTGTGGTCTCTGATACCCGGGCTGCTGTTGCTGCTCCACCTGCCCTGGCTGTCCCGGCCGCTCCCATCACCACTCCTGTTGCTGATGTTCCCGCTGCCTGGGCTGCTCCTGTTACCCTGGCTGCTCCTGTGATGTCTACTGCTCCCTCTTGGATGGGGGACTTGACCGCCATCCTGGAGAAGATGACGAAGTCAAGGAAGAGGTCCCGTAAGGTGTCTTCATCTTCATCTTTGTCGTCTGCTACCTCCTCCCCTTCCTCTTCCAAGGCTCATCAGCCGAAGAAGAAGAAGAAGAAAAAGGCTGTCCCCCCCCACCCCTGCCCCAAGAAGCCCTGCTCTGGGACTTCTAAGGGGCTGCCTCCCTCCACAGGGGAAGCAGTGGGATCTCTTGTTGGCTCTACCTGGCCTTTGGGCTTGAGAACCGGATCTCTTACCTCCCCAGGGTCGAGCATTTGTTCCGACATGATATACAAACCGTCGGTCCTTTACATTAAGAATTACTTACAGCGAAGCTGGACACGGCCGTTAAACTCTTGAACAAGGTGGTTAGGCAGTAACTACCGCCAGGTAGGTGGGAATACCCGCCTGCCTGGATGCAAACATTCCAGTTTGCTTTTGGCCATCATGCATTGCAGGCATGGTTTCGGATCTCTTGCCTGACTGTCATTAAGCGCTTTATTATGCTGGTGGGATCTTTCAATATTTGTGAGTACAGTATATATTGCGTGTTTGATATTTATTAATATAAACCCACGATTTGTGTTAGCCTTGCATAAGCTGTCATTCCCCTGCTCTGTGTCTTTGGTTTGATGGCCAAGGACGTATTTAGAGGCGGGTAACCGAGTGGTAATGCTTCTCTTCTAGTAGCCCTTTATTTAAATACTGAAGGTGATCCCCTGTATGTTTGGAGATATTAGTTGGGACGTAATATCTTCGCTCTCCTACACTGATCAGGATGTAAGAGTTCGCTTCCCTTCTTGGGCTCCTGCCCCCCGTGTACAGGAGCATGACTACTTCCTTCCTACTTGTGCTGAGTGTTGTTTTTGCCGCCTGCGCTTAGAGAGTTGCAGGGAAGGGGCAAGGTTGCGGGTGTCATTGGTAAGTTCTGCTTCCATGGCGCCCTTAGTGGCCTCCCCTCCTTCCTTCTCTCTCCCTGCCCCCCCCCCTTAATGAGAGACTGCCGTGACGTAGTCGCATGGCTCCAGCATAGAATATTCTTTCTCATGCTGTAGATTTGCAACGGGCAAGGGGGCTCTCGAACGAGGGGAATTCATTCCCCCCGTTCGACTCTAAATGTCTCTCTGTCCTCTTTTTCTTCTACTCCTTTTCTACTTCTTCCTCCAGCTTATTTTTCAGTTCTCTTCCATCTTCCTATCCACCTGCTATGACTACTGCTTCTGTATATAGTATATATATATATTTTTTCCAACTCTTTGGCTTACATAGTGTGGATATTTCCACCTTTATTAAATTTCCTGTCTGTGTGAAAGGAAAGGGCACCATACCTTGGATTTGGGGTTCATGTTCGGAGCTAAATGTGGGAACTGTGATTGGGAGCGTCACCCAATCCGATGATGTTTGGACCTGAAGGGTGTTAGTATGATGTCATATTGACACCCTGAAGGTGGAACTATCCCTGAGATCAGCCTGTGGATACCAGGGGTGGGCTGTTATTAGGGGTAGGACTCCAGGCATATTTTCCGGTATGCCCACCAACATAGTCAGAGTGGGGATGATTGTATTCTAGTAATAGTCTCGGTCCCAACAAGCGGGTTAGGCTTACACTTGTGCCTCTCTGGTATGTCGGTGCTATCCCTTTTTGGCTAGGGTAAGGGGTGGACATCAGGGAGTCAATTCCTACTGGTGTTGTTAGCTGAGAATAGGGTCCCATGAAAAGTCAATGGTGCCTCTTCAGTGTTCAGGAGCAGTTTTTTTTTTTTTTTTTTCATGGAAGGTCCCCATGTTGAAATTAGTACCCCTGGGCCAACTGACAGTAAGACACGGTTGACGACCCAGTGCCAGGCAAGAAGGAATACAGCCAGGAATCCCCAACAAAAGGCATCTGGTTCCAGTATTGTCATGCTGGAACCATTTGCAATAAAGAAAAGCAAGAAATATGACATAGTTCCTGGGGTCTTTGCACCCAACTCATATGAAAAATATCTAAATTTGAAGCTTAGTGGTGACAATATTGATATTTTTGAGGTAAACAGGGAAATTGTAAAATGCTGGGGCAGGCAACTGAAAATATCCCCTCAGAACAGTAATATGCTCCTGGTAGAGAGTATCTCCCCATAGGAAAGCATGAAGTTGATGAGTTTGTCGGCCCTTGAGGGAGTTACGGGGGAGTGCACTCCCCACTCCAGCTTGAACTCCAGCAAGGGTTTGATTTATGCCCCTCAGCTAATGGGTTTCTCTGAGGAGAAACTTGCAAATGAACTGAAAGATCAGGGTGTAATTAAGGTGAACAGGATCACAAAGAAGGTGGATAGAGATCAGATACCTCAACCTACCTTGATATTGACATTCAATACGTTAAGACTCCCAGAGTTTGTCTCTGCAGCCTGGCATAGATACAAAATAAAACAGTACATCCCGAGGCCCAGAAGGTGTTTCCACTGCCAACGTTTCGGACACACCCTTCAGAAAATCCTGTGGTTTGTGTCAACTGTGGAGATGATGAGCATGGTATGTGCACAAGGAAACCTAAATGTGTTCACTGTGGTGAGGGACATGTATCATCATCTCAACAGTGTGATATATATTTATTTGAAAAAGAAATTCAGGCGTTAAGAGTGATGGAAAGGATAACGTTTAAGGAAGCAAGAGAGAGAGCAAAAGCTAAGATTGTAAGACCTGGTCTAAGTTTTCCCTCAGTAGTAGCAAAGCTTAAAAATAAACAGAAAGAGACAAATAAACTAACCAAAATAAGAAGCACAAAGGTAGAGTCAAAAAAAGAATCGCTGAAAAGACGCCTAACAGATTCATCAGAATCTATTGATGGTGGTAATGCAAAGACAAGGTTCAGTAGAACCAACAAGGAAGACGTCAACATAGAGCTAAGAAAAATTGAAGTGTCAGTTGAGACACACCCTCCACCATCTGCTTCTTTGGAGCCGGGGCCAGCGATTGCTGGCCCGGTGCCAGCTTCTGTTGGTGGCAACTCCTCTTTGGAGGACAAACCAGCAGATGCTGGTCCCCTAGCACCGGTCCTTGCTGGTGCTTCTGCCTCCTTAAAGGCAGAGCTGGCTACTGCCAGCAATAGCAAAATAGATGAGGAGAACACCTCTGGTATCTCAGTCTCGATTGCGACGGAGAGAAAAGAAACTAAAAAACCCCTCAGTGTCAAAGACACTGAAGGAAAGGATGTTGACTCTTTCAAGGTGGTTACTCCCCCCAAGAAGCCAACAAAACTGCCCATTAAATTGCCTTCCCCAAGTAGAAAAAAGAACCCTCCCAATCTTGTAAAAAGGAACCATACTGATGGTCCCAGACGGAAATAAATTCACTTCCATAATTCAGTGGAACGGTCAGGGACTCCAAGCAAAGTATGAGGAAGTGAAGCTTTTGCTCTATGAGCATTCTCCTGTTGGGGTATGTTTGCAAGAGACCATGCTAGGTGAATATACCCCTTGTCCTAGGGAATATGTTCACTTCAGAACTGAATTTGATTTGGAAGTGGGAAATCACGGTGGATCCCTCATCTACATCCTTCGAGATACTCCACACTACAAAGTAAAACTAAATACTCCACTTCAAGCTGTGGCTGTACGGATTAATTTAAAAAGGCAATATACTATATGTTCCCTATACATTCCACCCAATGGTCATGTCTCCCGAGAGGACTTAATATCCAGAGCCATTTCTTCTTCTTGGTGACTTCAACAGCAGACATCCATTGTGGGGAGATGTAACATCAAACCAAAAGGGAATATGATGGCATCTATTGTAGAAAATGAAGATATAGGCCTTCTTAATACTGGAGAACCTACCCATTATCACATTCAGACTGGTACTGTCTCCTGCATTGACCTTTCAGTTTGTAGCTCTAATTGCAGTGTTGATTTCAATTGGAGAACAAGTGATGACTGGCATACCAGTGACCATTCTCCAATTATAATCAGCACCAATGATGGTCCACCTATCCCAAGATCACCACGATGGTGCTTAGAGAAAGCAAATTGGAAAGAATTCAAGGATTTTAGCGAGTTGCAAGGGGATGCTAAAGATTTCCCAAGTGTAGATGATGCCATCGATCTACTCAATGGAACTTTCCATACTGCAGGCTTACATTCAATTCCTCGAACTATAGGACTTTTCAGGAGACGGCCAGTTCCATGGTGGTCAGACGAATTAAGGCTGCTGCGTCGAGCTAGAAGGTCATCATTGACCAGGTGCCGTAGACATCGCACCGTGGATAATGTCATCACTTATAAACAGTGTAGGGCACGATTTTGAAAAGCTATGAAAGCTGCCAGAAGACAATCATGGGCAGGATATGTATCCTCTATTAACAGCAGAACACCAGTCAGCAGCATTTGGAAGAAAATAAGAAAAATTCAGGGTAAATTTACACCCAATCCTCCTCCAGTACTTAACGTAATTAATAATCATGTCACTGATGCCACAGAAGTTAGTAATATATTTTCTGAACACTTTGCTCGAGTCTCTAAAAAATCAGATAGTTCCCCAGGACATCATTTCAGAATGATGGAAGAACAACAGGTCCTTGACTTTTCATCAAACAAAAGTGAATCTTACAATATGCCTTTTTCTGAAAGGGAATTTGACTCTGCTTTAGCCAGGAGCAAGAACACTGCCCCTGGCCCAGATGAGATTCCTTATGAAATGTGTTTTTTAATCAGTATTATCAATAGAATATGGGATGAAAGCAGCTACCCTAGCATATGGGAATTGGCAACCATGTTACCATTCCTCAAGCCTGGAAAAGATCCTCTCTATGCAGCAAGTTACTGCCCCATTGCGTTAACTTGCTGTTTGTGTAAATTAATGGAAAAAATGCTAAATGTAAGACTGATGTGGTATTTAGAGCACAACAATATTTTAACACCTTAGTGTGTCTTTCGAAAAATGCACTCCACACTGGATATCTTACTGCAACTTGAAACCTCTGTCTTTGAAGCATTTGCCTCCAAACAACACCACGCGACAGTGTTTTTTGATATAGAAAAGGCATATGACACTGCTTGGAGACATGGAATTCTCAAAACAATGCATAATAGTGGTCTACGAGGAAAATTACCTCTATTTGTCAGATCATTTTTACATCATAGGTTTTTTAAAGTTAAAGTTGGCAGTACTTTATCAGAGAAAAGGTGCCAAGAAGAAGGTATTCCCCAGGGCAGTGTTCTCAGTGTAACACTTTTTGCTCTGGCCATAAACAGTGTTACATCTGTTATTCCAAAAGAGGTCTTAAAGACGTTATTTGTGGATGACCTGTCAATATCTTTTGCTGCCACCCGGATGACTGTAGCCAAAAGAAAGTTACAATTAACGATAAATAAAATAACAAGTTGGGCTGAGAAATATGGTTTTAAAATCTCTGTAAGCAAGACTACTGCTGTCCACTTCTGCCGGATTAGGGGAGTACATCCTGATCCAGACCTCTATTTGTATGGCCATAGAATCCCATGTGTAGAACAAGTGCGCTTCTTAGGCCTAGTTTTTGACAGCGGAATGACTTGGGTCCCCCATATCAAACATATCAAAGCAAAGTGCCTAGAAGCTTTACACATCTTGAAGGAGCTGTCTCACACCGGTTGGGGAGCTGGTAGAAATCTTATACTAAAGCTTCATAAAACCTTAATCTTATCAAAGCTGTCACACGGTTGTGAAGTATACTCTTCAGCCTCTTCATCTAACTTAAAAATTTTAGATTCTGTTTATCATTCAGGTATTCGTATAGCCACAGGAGCTTTTCGTTCATCACCAATATCTAGTTTGCTAGTTGATGCAGGAGAAATGCCCCTTGAACTCTATTGCCAGTCATCATTACTTCGATACTGGTTTAGAGTGCAAAGACTTCCCAAATCTCTGGCATTTGCTGTGGCAAACAGAAATATTTTTAACGGTTTTTATGAAAATCATCCAAGGTATCCTACTCCTTTTAGCTATAGAATTAAAAAGATTTTAGAGAATACAAATATTAGAAAAATTCCTGTACAGTACTTCCTTTTGTGTATCCCACTACTCCTGTCTGGAAGTTACCTGCTGTGAAATTCTGCAGGTACTTCAGTGGAGCAAAGAGGGATAAATCTGATGAGGAAATGAGAGCAATATTTTTAGAGCATGCTTCAGAGCATATGATACAAGATTTATATTTACCGATGGTTCCAAATCCAATGCTGGCGTTGGTTATGGAGTTTTTAGTGAATCTTTTAACCGAAGAGGTGCACTTCCTTCAGTTGCCTCAAACTTTACAGCTGAGCTGTATGGCATCTTAGTAGCACTGGAACATATTGCAACACTCCCAGTGTCTAGCTACACAATATTTTGTGACTCTAAAAGTGCCTTACAGTCCCTGGAAGTCTTCAATACTGATCATCCCTTATTGTTGAAGATCTTGCAGTGGATCTTCTTGCACCATTGTAGAGGAAGCATTGTTTCTTTTTGTTGGTTCCTGCCCATGTGGACATATCGGGAAATGAAAAGGCAGACCAGCTAGCCAAATTAGCAGCACAAACTTTTATACCTAGAAAATGCCCTGTTCCATATCATGATGCATTCCATATTATATGGAAATCCATCCAGCAATTATGGGCACTTCACTGGGACAGACTAGGCCCCAATAAAATGAAAGAAATCACTAGTCAGACACACCCTTGGAAATATGACCTAATGCCAAGGAAGTGGGAGGTTGTATTGTGTAGATTACGTATTGGCCATACACGTTTAACTCATGGCTATGTGATGAATGAGCCCTTCTGTGACGATTGCTTGGTTCCACTGGCTGTTAGGCATTTGCTGGTTGAGTGTCCCAGTCTAGTGGAACTTAGGAATCGTTTTTTATCATATAGCAGTGAAGCAGGTGGTAATTATAGCATGGCAAAACTGTTGGGAGGAAGTATATGTATTAATAATGTTATCTCTTTTATCAAAGAAGCTGGTCTTTTCAAATATATTTGACAGATGTGCTGTCTTAGTATATATATATATATATTTTTTTTTCTTAAGTTATACTGTTTTTATCGGATCAAATTTATTAATAGTTCTTTTTAGTAGAATTTTATATATTTATTTATCTATTTTAAGTTTTCTTTTTTGTTTTTTCTTTTTAATCAAATTTATATGTAGTTCTGTTTAGCAGAATTTTATTTTTAATTTTTATAACATACTATAAAAGTGAAAAGATCACATTTAGTATTCGGCGTCAGTGACCCTGGTAGTTGTGACGCCAGATAACCCACAATTAATCAATCAATTCTCTCTCCCTGTAGGTTCTTCCTTATCTCTCCTTCGGTAGAGACCTCTCTCCTTTGCCCTCTTCACTCGCTCGTTGGGCGAAGACCGTTGGGGGGGCGTTGCTTGGGTGACCTCTTCTATGGGGCCTCCTCTCACTTCTCAGGGCAGTTCCCCTCGTAGCGAGAGGAGTCTCCCTCTACTGATCATCTTTGCTTTTTCTTTCAGGTTGACAGTGAGCATCGCAGGCACAGCAGTAGTTGGCTGGATATCTTAGTAGGGATATCTTTGCCTGAAGGCCCCCTCGATTTGGGACCATCTTGACGTGGTGAGGGGGCTCTTGAACCCCAGGAATCTTCCCAGGTTTGAGTCCAAGAGTCCCATATACCATTCTGTATTCCTTTGAATTAATTTCTGTGGAATTTTCTGCTTTTGCTTAAATTTATTGGACCTGATAAACAGGAAAAGATGTAACTGGGATCGGAGCTAAATAGTGGGAACTGTGGTAGGACCATCAACTTTAAGTATACCTTAGTTTTACCAGACCACTGAGCTGATTAACAGCTCTCCTAGGGCTGGCCCGAAGGATTAGACTTTATTTTACGTGGCTAAGAACCAATTGGTTACTTAGCAACGGGACCTACAGCTTATTGTGGAATCCGAACACATTATAGCGAGAAATGAATTTCTATCACCAAAAATAAATTCCTCTAACTCTTCATCAGCCGGCCGTGGGAATTGAACTCCGGCCCATCGAGTGACAGTCTGAAGCTCAACTGAGTCGGCCAACAAAGGGCTTAGGACCATCAACTGCCTGAAAATGTTCAGACCCGAGAGATATCGGGTGGAACTATTCTTTAGGGCTGGACCATGGATTCCAGGGGGGTCTGGTTCTGGGGATAGGACACTCGGCATTCTATCTGGTTTGCCCATAACATGATTAGGGTGGGGATGATTGTAGTCCAGGAACATTGTCAGTCCTAGCAAGCGGGTTTGGCTTACACTTGGGCCACTCTAATCATGTTGTGCCATCCCCTGTGGGGTAGGGTAGGGAGTGGACATTTGGGAGTCAGTTCTCACTTCTGCCATTGGTGGAAGAATAAACCCCATGAAAGACTGATGATATCTTTTTAAGGTTTTCAGGTTAGTAATTTTTTTTCTTTACCTCAATCTTTATGCTCAGTAGTGTTAAAGATTTAAGTACCCTTGGACCCTTTGATGGTAGCGACTCAGCACAGTTGACAACCGCTGGAACCTCCTCTGACAACTTCTCTCGGGAAAAATCAGAAAAAAATACCAATGTAATTACACTGAACCCTATGCTCCAATAAAAAGCAGACCAAATAAAACCAATTATCTTGACCCAACCTTGACTCACTTCGAAGCCCTCTTTGGAAGTGGAAGTTGGTCATGATTCCTGACCTTAGAAACAGAGAAGAAAATGTCAGCATTGAAAATAGAAAACTTCCTGTTGAATCGACATTCAACTACTGAAATGTCATTCAGACGAATAAAAGATCAGATGTGGTTGATAGAAACCACAACAAAAAATCAATCAGAAAACTACTTAACTCTAAAAAATATTGACAATATAAAGGTACATGTAAAAAAAACATGACACTATGAACACTGTACAGGGTACCATAGTATTCCCTGATAATGATGAAGAACCAATAGAAAAAAATATATTGCTGGATTCCCTTAAAAAAAGGTACAAGATTGCGAAATATACAACATAGCCTGTAGACGGAGTAATGGAAAAGCACTGAGAATAGCAAAGATAAAATTCGAAGGCCATGAATTACCCTTGAAAATTGAAACCATGGGCCAGAGCAGAGAACTGAGACTGTATGTTCCAAAACCACTACAGTGCAAAAACTGTAGTGTGTATGGACATACAAATAAAAATTGCCGTAATAAGTCTATATGTGCATATTGTGGATCTGACAAACATACCACACAGTGGAGGTGTGGTGAACCGAAATGCGTTAACTGTGGACAAAATCACCATGCAAGATCTAAGGAGTGTATGTATTATATATACAATACATAATTAAAATTACTTCAGGAAAGGACAGGAATGCCTATAAAAGATGCCAAATTAAAATTAAAAGTTAGAGGAATGCATGATCCCGCCAGAAAACGAATGTTTTCTACTGTAACTAGATCAAACAATGAAGCAAAAATGGAAATAAATAAGAGTAACAAAACCTTGTTAGATCAGTCTCAAATAAAAATAACCACTTTGCAAAAAGAAACTAATATAGCAAAGAACCAAGAAAAGTATACAAATATTTGTTCAAATTCATTTGTGATATTGAGAGAAATGGAAACACTAGAAGATAATACAAGCATCACAGAAAGTTTAGAAGATAGTTATGGTGAATTAGAAACTAAAAAAAAAAAAAAAAGGGCCTTTAGAGAGAACTCCAACTAAGACCAACAAAAAACCAATTATTATTAGAGATACATCCATTAAAATAAAGGCAGGAGACCGGAAGAAAGAAAATAAACCAAAAAATGATAAGAATATACCTTTGTCTCTTAAAGTAATAATAAAACCAATGGAAACAGATACCCAGAACATCAAAGAAATAGTAGAGGAACAAACCATTGACAAGAATGATTATGTGATGGGAGAAGAGATTACTCCATCTCCAATAATAGGGGCAGCAAGAGTAAATGAAGAAACGACACATGAAAACATGTGCATGTAATGAACGTTTCATTGAACTGTGCAACAAAAACAAAAGCATAACAAAGGACAGTTTATCAAACACTATACGAAATTTTTTAAGATACAGAAATAAAGGAACTGCTAGTTTAGACACTCACAAAAAGGGCTGTATGTGCATTGGACACATAATGTCTTTAAAGAAAAACAAATAAGTATTGTAAATAGGATTTTAGAAAAAATGCAAATTGACGATCCACAAAAAGGAAATAACACTTGAACACATCAACGTTATACTTTCAATAATTATATTATACAATGGAACTTAAATGGTCTACAGACCAGATTACATTTGGGAGAAATACAATGATTACTAAGGGAATATGAACCAATGATATTATGTTTATAACATGTCAACAAAACAATATCAACAATAGGTAAATATACCTTAGTATCTACATTTAGAGAAGAAGGAAATTTAGGTACTGCTATATATGTACATAACAAAGTATGTTATGACAGAGTACCTGTAAATTTTACTGACTTGAAAATATCAAGTATTACAATACGAATAAAAAACGATAATTACGTACATAATTTATAATTTATACAACCAACCTAATAAAAGTTACGACATTGATAAACTTAAGGGTTTACTTAACCACATCAAGGAACCTACGTTAGTAGGTGATTTTAATGCTCACAACCCAATATGGGACTGCAGTTGTACAAACTCAAATAGAACAGGTAGTAAAATAGAAGAGTTCATGGATTCAAATGACATGTGCTGTATAAATGATGACGAAATTAGCACATATTTTTCAAAAGCCCATGGAACATTTTCTTCAGTAGACTTAACTCTTTGTACAACAAGTATAGTTGACAGATTAGATTGGAATACAGTTGATGACTTGCACACCATTGATCATTTCCCAATATTAATTTCCCACCATTTGAATATTTAAAAGACCATAATGAAACTAATAAATTTCATGTTGATTTCATTAAAAATGCTGCTGATAAAGCAATACCAAAGTCAAAACCCCATCCAACAAAACACAAAGTTCCATGGTGGTCCAATAAGTTATCAGAATAAATGTAAAACACTCAATAGGGAGACGATTAGATAATTTGAATAGAAAGTTCAGTAAAGTAAATAAAACATTACTGATATTAGAAGGAACTTTACAAAAAATGACTATATTATTACTAGAAATTGATACATTAAAACCTCTATACAACAAAATATCTGCAAAATTTAAAAAAGAAGTAATTCAAAGAAGAATAATTCCATGGAGGAAATACATATCAGATCTCTCTAATAATACTCCCGTACAAAAAATATGGAAAAAATTCTGGAAAATAAATGGCACCCATGTTAAACCACCTAGACATGCCATATTAAAAGATGGGGAAAGAACACTTGATCCAAAAGAAATAAGTAATATAATGGGAGGAAATTTAGCAAATGTAAGTAGTGATAAAAATTTAGATGAACACTTCTACACAAAGAAAAAAAAAGAATTAACAACAATAAATTTTGAAACAATAGAAGATATTTATTATAATAGAAAAGGAACTTTACAAAAAATGACTATATTATTACTAGAAATTGATGCATCAAAACCTCTATACAACAAAATATCTGCAAAATTTAAAAAAAGAAGTAATTCAAATAATCATTTCGTGGAGGAATACGTATCAGATCTCTCTAATAATACTCCCATACAAAAAATATGGAAAAAATTCAGGAAAATAAATAAAACATTAACAATATTAGAAGGAACTTTACAAAAAATGACTATATTATTACTAGAAATTGATACATTAAAACCTCTATACAACAAAATTTCTGCAAAATTTAAAAAAAGTAATTCAAATAAGAATCATTTCATGGAGGAAATGTGTAATGTATCAGATCTCTCTAATAATGCTCCCATACAAAAAATATGGAGAAAATTCGGGAAAATAAATAAAACATCACCTATATTAGAAGGAACTTTACAAAAAATGACAATATTATTACTAGAAATTGATACATTAAAACCTCTATACAACAAAATATCTGCAAAATTTAAAAAAGAAGTAATTCAAATAAGAATAATTTCATGGAGGAAATACATATCGGATCTCTCTAATAATACTCCCATACATTAGAAGGAACTTTACAAAAAATGACAATATTATTACTAGAAATTGATACATTAAACCTCTATACAACAAAATATCTGCAAAATTTAAAAAAGAAGTAATTCAAAGAAGAATCATTTCATGGAGGAAATACATATCAGATCTCTCTAATAATAATCCCATACAAAAAATATGGGGAAAAATTCAGGAAAATAAATGGCACGCATGTTAAACCACCTAGACATGCCATATTAAAAGATGGGAAAAGAACACTTGATCCAAAAGAAATAAGTAATATAATGGGAGGAAATTAAAGCAAATGTAAATAGTGATAAAAATTTAGATGAACACTTTCGCACAAAGAAAAATAAAAGAATTAATAACAATAAATTTTGAAACAATAGAAGATATATATTATAATAGAAAATTTAATATGTCAGAGTTGGAATATGCTCTCTTGAACATCAATAAATCTGCTCCTGGAGGTAACAATATTTGTTTTGAGATGATCTGCCACTTATCACCTTTGGCAAAGTCATACTTACTAGAGTTTTATAATCATTTATGGCTTCGAAATTTATTTCCAGACGAGTGGCGTCAAGCTATAATAATTCCTATCCCCAAACCTGGAAAGGATCCCAGTAATGTAAATAATTACAGACCAGTTTCTTTAACAAGTTGCTTATGCAAATTGTTAAAGAAAATGGTAAATGGTCGATTAACATGGCACATTCGAGAAAATAAGTTTTGACTCCCACTCAGTTCGGGTCACAGTGTAACAGATCTATATTAGATCCTCTCTCTAACTTAGAAGACCATATCTGTAGAGGTTTTGAACAAAAACAAATTACTGTAGCTGTCTTTTTTGACATTGAAAAAGCATATGATACTACATGGAGGTATGCTGTATTAAAAACTTTACAAAACAACAAAATCCGTGGACATTTACCAAGCTTTATACAAAACATTTTGGCAAATCGCAGTTTTCAGGTAAGAATTGATGATGTTCTGTCTAGAACATTTCCATTTGAAAATGGTGCTCTACAGGGAAGCGTCCTTAGTGGCATGCTGTTTACTTTGGCTATTGATGATATCAGTAATAATCTACCTATTGGCATTAAAAGTAACCTGTATATGGATGATTTTGCCATTTATTACTCAGCATCTCGAATAAAACATGCAGAACAAATCATTAATAAAAGCATAGTAAAAATAGGTCATATTTTATAAATATAAAAAATGGAAAAAAGGTGAAGAAATAGATTTAAAAATCAGAAACCATAGTATACCAATTGGCCCAACATTTTTGGGATTGGTATTTGATACTCACTTGAACTGGAAAGCCCACATAACATATGTAAAATCAAAACGTAAAAGAGTGTTAAATCTAATTAAAAAACTGTTGAACACTACTAATACTTGGGGAGCTGATAGACATACCCTTACTGTACTGTATAAAGCAACAGTTCTGTCTATCATTGATTATGGAAGTGAAGTATATGGCTCAGCATCTGATGCAGCACTGAAAATGTTAGACCCTTTTCACAATGAAGGCCTTAGAATATGCTCAAGAGCCTTTAGATCATCACCAAAATCATCTTTACAAGTTGAATGTGGTGAACTGCCTTTGTCTCTCCATAGAGAGCTAGTAACAATGAAAAGTGCTTTAAGAATTCAGACAAGTGATTCTCGAACAAAAAAATTATTTGAATTAAGAGATGTATTTATAAATAGCCATCCATCACCTTTCCCAGTTAGAGCTAGAAGACTGTTTGAGTCACTGAATATAGATATACAAGTGCCTTTAATAGTAAAAATCACTTCCTCCCTGGACAATGAATAAAATGAGAATTTGAACACCTCAAGTATTTATCAAAAAGTTACTCATATACTCCAGAACACCATAGACAGCATACAACAGAGCATCTAAGCCGAAAAGGTCCACATTACGCAATATATACCGATGGATCTAAATCAGAACACAGAGTGGGATATGCTGCATTGTACCGGGACAAAACTTACCAGTTCTCCCTTCCTGATAATGCTTCAGTATTCACAGCAGAATTGTGTGGAATTGCATCAGCTATAAAAATAATTAAAGAAACATCACTCAATAGTTTTGTGATTTTTAGTGACTCGAGAAGCGCTATAGAAGCTATTCAGTTACATATTAAAAAATTATATAGTACAACAAATAAAATGATTTCTCCATAACTTATATAATAATGGAAAAATGTAGAAATGTGTTGGATCCCTGCCCATGTAGGGATCAAAGGAAATGAAGATGCACACAAAGCAACCAAAGAAGCAACCCACATGACAAGATCAAATGTGAATACCCCTGTTACTGATTATGTAACACACATAAAAGTGGGTATCATAAATAAATGGAAATATATATTGAGTGAAGAACCTGAAAGTAACAAATTGAATCAAATAAAACCTAATGTTAAAAAATGGAGTTCATCATATCGGAGAGAGAGAGAGACACGCACAAGTAATTCTAACACGTCTCAGAATAGGCCATACTCGTTGACACATGGGCACTTAATGAGCAGCCCATGTGGCCTGGCTCCCGAGTGCTCAGAGTGCTGGGGATAATAAAGGTCAGACGTGTTATGTGAGTATCCAAAGTACAGGTATGACCAACAGCGGCTGTCAACTTTTGGGAGTAAATCCATAAGTGAAATTTTGTCAGAATCTTTTACATTTTCAGTCATTCCGGTTTTGTTGTTCATGAGGAACTGTGGTTTGATAGATAAAATATAAAAATAAGTAAATAATACAAGCACGAAAACATAGCATTTGTCGAATTTAAATTTAAATTTTAAAAAAATATTTAACTTATTATGAATTTTAATATACTTTTTTAGTATAGAAGCACGAGTAAATGTATTTATTGTGTGTATGTGTTACTGTGTGAGAACGTGAGCCTTTATGGTATTTTATCCTAATCCTTCGGGCGAGCCCTTCAAGAGCTGAAAGCCAGCTCAGTGGTCTGGTTAAACTACTTTTATACCACTACTTTGCCTGAAGGAGTCCTGACGTTCATACAGTGTTGCTTCAGGATCAACCACAGTACCTGGTTGGAGTGGCATAGTTTCATGTCAGGATCATTCCAATTCTGTTCCTGCCAATGTGGATCAATCGCTGTCATTGCTGGCGTTCCCACCAATGTGGATTGATAACTGACATTGCTAACCTTCATGTATGCTGTGGCACTGCCTCTGGTGTGTCTGTGGTCTGTCTGCTCCTGATGTTTCCTGTGTTATGCTCTTGTTGACTCGACGACAGTCTCTGGGCGACTTTTCCTGGTCTCCTGCCGCAGCCGTCCTGATCGTTTCTGTCACTGCTGGTGACATTCATGTGACGTTCCTGGCTGTTGGCTGTAGCTCCTGCTTTCCGAACTGCTTCTGTAGCTCCTACTGTACATTGGGTGTCCTGATCGTGCCTGCTGCTTCTCCTGGTGGTGGTGTCCTGGGCCACTTCCATTGTGATCCTGCCTAGCTGGGCTGGAGGTTACAATGTTTCATGTCCACCATCCTGTAGATGATGTTGGAGTGAAGGTGAAGGAAGTCGCCCTGTGGAAGTACAGTAGCTGTCATCTTCAACTTATCTTTGATTTCGTCTTCTGCTGCCTCTTCCCTTCCTCTCCCGAGATTCGAGGGAGTCCCGGGAACCGGATAGACCTCTGTCGGCCGAAGGAGAGGAAGGCTGCTTCTTTCCCCTTGATGCCCTTGGACGTTTAGGGACTGCCTCCTTCTGAGGAGGCAGTGGGTCTCTCGTTGGCTCTTCCCGACCTTCGCGTTAGGGAACTGATTCACATTCCTCTCTGTTTTGTGTTTTGGGAGCTGCGGCCAGGCAGACCTTGGTTTGCACTCCCGTTGCCAGTCCTAGAGGTTCCGCCTCTAAGATGGGGGCTGCTTTGGGCGCTTGTTCGTGAGCCACTCCTAGTGTTCGAGATTCTGTGGAATATCGAGTATCCCGATCTGGTCTGGAGAGTTTTCTCCCTGGCCCGGTTTGGGAGCAGTGCGAGAGAAAGGGCCGAGGCACCCAGGTGTCTCGGCTCTTCCTGCCAGCATTACAAGTGCTCTCCGAGTGCTTACCAGTGCTTGGTCAGGTTCTCAGCCTGGTGACTCAATCCTATTGGTTTGAACACCAGAAGAAGCGGGGAAGAGATTCCCTTTGGGAGTCCTGCGGGACTTCTCAGGGACTGATTATCTTCTGGGAGACAAGTTTCTCTCGTTGGCTCTTCCCACCCTCGGGCGTGAACCGATTCATATTCTCCTCTGGGGTCTCACGTTTTGGGGGCCTTGAGAGTGCAACCTCTTGGCCGTGCCCTCATTGCCAGTCTTAGACGTCTGCGTCTGAGACTGGTTCTGTGCCTGGCTCTTTTTGATTTCTTAGGAAACTGAAAGCAGCCACTCCCGATTTTTGGGAGTCTCGTAGGTTGTTCGAATTCTGTGAATCACAAGCTCTCTCCTGACGAGAGCCACAGGATGAGAGAAAGTGCTGAGACACAAAGGTGTCTCGGTGCCAAGACACCCAGGTGTCTTGGTGTTGAAATGCCAGGTGTCTTGGTGCCGAGACACCAGGTGTCTTGATACTGCCCACCAGCTCCTTCAGTTGCTTAGCCGGGTTTCATCGTTGTGTCTTGAACCTTAGGGTCCGAGCATGCAGAATAGCAGACACAGAATTCCCCTTTAAACCTTCTTCTCAAGGGGTCTTGACCTCGAAGGAGTTTAGATTTCAGGAAACTAGCACTAGTTCATGGCAGACGAGTCCTGTCCTGTCCAGTTCCGATTGTGTTCGCACGATTGGCTCAGCTTAGCTCGGCTCACTCGGCTTGCCCACCCCGCCCTGCCCCTGGTTGCATTTGCGAGACTGGGTCGGCTCTTTCCGCCCGCCTGCCTCCCAGTCCACCACATACCACTCAGTCTGGATCGCGTTCGCATGATTGGCTTGGTTCGGTGCGGCTCGGCTCAGCCCCGCTGTGTTTTTCCGAATCGGGTTCTCGGCTCTGTTCGAGTGAACTTTCTGCTCTTCCCAGGAAAGTGC
Organism: Macrobrachium rosenbergii; assembly: GCF_040412425.1. Lineage (NCBI taxonomy): Eukaryota > Metazoa > Arthropoda > Malacostraca > Decapoda > Palaemonidae > Macrobrachium > Macrobrachium rosenbergii. Next base: position 7,181,589 of record NC_089762.1, on the reverse strand, counting down.
TTTGCCACAGCACAAGCTCTCTTCTTCCCCCTGTGGCAATTATCTCTTTTGGTTGATTATTGCTCACAGTCTGCCTCTCCTGCTGGTCTTACTGGCAGGACAGGTAGGGGTACTCTTTCTCCTCACCTGTTCTCTTTTCCTCTCAGTTGTTGCAAGAGGCACAAGACGGACAGATAGAGCTCCGACGAATTTGTCTTCGGAGTTCGGCTACCTGGCGTACTTTGGGTGTCAGTCCCCTGATTGTCTCGTAGTACAACCAGGTAGCCGAGAAGGGTTTCTTGGGATCTGTTAAGGTCTCCCTCTAAGGAGAGAGGTATGGGAGTTTCATGCTTTGGAAGCAGCGAGGGTCTTCCTCTTCAAGTTGCGGTCGCCCTCGTTTTTCGGAGACCTTTGCACCGATTCGTCAGCGTGAGGATCCCTGGGACAAGACTGCGGCTCCCCCATTGAATAATCTTCATCACTCGCAACCCTTGCAGTTCCCAAGGGGCCGAGAGTTTCGGGGGCTGCCGCAGTCCTTGCTTGCGAGAGTGTTCTCGACCAGATGACTACTTTTCTTTGGACAAGGAGTTCATTCAGGTTGAGACACCTAGCTCCTCCCCTGCCTTGACAGAGTACGAATTCTCCTTGCCTTGGAGAGTCATGCCGACTGCAGGTTGTTCTGACTCTGCCTCACCTGGACTGAGTTCTCTCTCTGCTTCTCCTTGCCGTGAAGGGTGTTCTCTTCCGCAACGAGAGGCAGCAATCTTGTAGGACACCTGCTGGTTTCCTCCAGGCAGTTTCCTGATTGATTCACGATCCTTCACTTTTAGGCTTTCTTCCCCCTCGATTTGGGACCACCTTGCTGTGGTGAGGGGGCTCTTGAACCCCAGGAATCTGTTCCCAGGTTTGAGTCCAAGAGTCCCATATACCATATAGTAATTTGGATGAAATTTGTGGAATTTTCCACTTTTACTAAAATTTATTGGACCTGATAAATAGGAAAAGATATCGTAGCTGGGATTGGGTTTATGTCTGAAGCTAAATAGTGGGAACTGCGGTAGGACCATCAACTGCCTGATAATGTTCAGACCTGAGAGTTATCAGATTTATAGCTCAAAGGCAGAACTATTCTTCAGGGCTGGACCCTGGATTCCAGGGGGGTCTGGTTCTGGGGATACGACTCTCGACACTCTATCCGGTTTGCCCATAACATGATTAGGGTGGGGATGATTGTATTCTGGTAATATTGTCAGTCCTAGCAAGCAAGTTTGGCTTACACCTGGGCCACTCTAATCATGTTGTACCATCCCCTGTGGTAGGGTAGGGAGCGGAAATTTGGGAGTTGGTTCTCACTTGTGCCATTGGTTGAAGAATAAACTCCATGAAAGGCTGATGATATCTTTTTAAGGTTTCCAGGTTCATTTATTATTTTTTTTACACTTAAATCTTTATGAACAGTAATTGTAAAGATTCGAGTACCAAATCTTTATGAACAGTAATTGTAAAGATTCGAGTACCCCTGGGCCCTTTGATGACACTGACTTGGCACAGTTAACGACCCCTGAAACCGCCTCTACACCCTTTGTCTAGAAAAATCCCCAAAAAATCTTGATGTAATTACACTGGAACCATATGTTCCAGTACAGAGCAAACCAAAAAAAAAGCAAATACCGTCTTGACCCAACCTTGACTCACTTTGACTGTCTTTGGGAGTGGCATTTGGTCAAGGTTTCTAACCTTAGAAACTGACCAAAAAATATTGGCACTCAAGTTGGAAAATTATATACGGAGCACACACTCTATGACTGAAATGTCGTTTAGACAAATAAAAGAAAAGAAATGGCTTATAGAAGCCACGACAAAAAGTCAGTCTGAAAATTATTTAACAATAAAAAATATAGCAAATGCAAATATAAAAATAAAAAAAAACATGATACCATGAACAGTATTCAGGGTTTTTGTACTTTCTGAGTCAGTTGAAAAGAAAATACTATTAGACTCACTTCAAAAGAGATACCCCAAAGTACAGGATTGTGAACTATATGATCTGCCAAGTAAACATGAATAAACAAATCTTAAAAATTGCAAAAATAAAATTTTAAGGTCAAGATCTACGTCAAAAAATAAAAATTTTAGGCCAAACCAGAGAAGTAAGACCATACGTCCCAAAGCTGCTAAGTGTAAAAATTGTAATAAATATGGACACACGAAAAAATATTGTTGAAATGAACCTGTGTGTGCTTGTATTGTGGATCTGAAGAACATGCCACACAATTGAAGTGCAGCGAATCAAAATGTATAAATTGTGGGCAAGACCATCATGCAAGATCCAAAGAAGGTATGCACTATATATATAACAGTTAAAAATATTACAAGAAAGAAATGGAATGTCTGTAAAAGAAGCTAAATTAGAATTGAAAGTAAGAGGAATTCAAGATCCGTCTAAGAAACGTACATATTCTTCAATAACAAGAATCAATAATGAAAAAAAATGTATGCAAATAGAAATAATGGAGTACAGAAAAGTAAGTCTCAAGAAGAAATCAATGCTTTAGAAATAAAAACTAAAACGGTAAAGAATAAAGAAAAGGTACAAATGGGATGGATAATATTTTATCCAATTCATTTCAAATATTAATGCAAATAGGAACATGGGGATGTTACTACAGAAGTAACAGAAGGGGCCGCAATGGAGTGGAAATTAAAGATTAAAAAAAGGCGTTTGGAGAGAACACCACCCAAAACGAAGAAACCAACTATAATTAGAGTAATGTCGATTAAACCAAAGACAAAGGATATGAAGAAAGAACAAAAACAAACTAAGAATATACCTTAATCGCCTAAAATAATAGTAAAACCAATGGATACAGATATCCAAAAACACTGAAGTTGAAGATAACCATGACTATGTCAAGGGAGAAGAGATTACTCCATCACCATTAATTGGTACAAGAGCAAATGAAACAAGGAATGTACATGAAAACACATGTGGGTGTAATGATTGTTTTGTAGAATTGTGCAACAATAACAAAAACATAACAAAAGATGGTTTAACAAACATTATAAGAAATTTTATGAAATATAGAATAAAGAAACCACAGATTTGAGTACCCATGAAAAAGGTTGCAGGTGTATTGAGCACTTAGTATATTACAAAGAAAAACAAATGAATGTTGTGAGTAAATTATTAGGAAAAAATCCAAGTTGACAATATAAAAAAAGGTTCACTGACTCACCCATTTGCGGGTTTTTCTATGGAACCTATCTAAAAAATGTTCGTGGGAAACTCGCGCATTTGCGGGTTTTTCTATGGAACATATCTATAAAAATATTCGCCGGAAACTCCATATTCGCGGATGCAGATTTTTTTGTCTTTTTCATATAGCAATATTCTGTATTTTCATATTTATTGTATAATAACATTAAATAATCATGTAAATCAATAATAATACTGTACTACAGTACTGCACATATAATAGTAATAGATATTAAATAATATTATGTAATACTACACTGGGTATCTTAATAATAATAAATAATAAAGTTAAATCATACGGGTAGTAACTAGTGATGAATGTTGATTTCAGTATGCTGTAGATGATGATGATGATGAATTAGCTGTGCAGTACGATGTATGATGGGAGGCGCTGTCATGTTAAGGTATTTGAACATGGCAACGAAGGTGGTACAGTAGGGCTGCATGAGTATTTTACCTTGTTCACGCTCAATGCAGGGGACCGCAATTAATGTCATGCTGTAATGGGCTGCTACTTCTCCATGACTTTTGTCCTCTCTTAACAAAACAGTCATGTCTACAGTACTTTCTTCTCATCAGTCATTACAGTAATTGTAGGCTATTGGCCATAGGCCTTAGAAGAAGCAGAGCATTCAGAGGACATCTTAATGCACGATGTCAAAAAATATTTTTAGGCCATAGTACTGTACATGCAAAACACACAAACATGAGATAGCAATAAAATGGGTTATATTGGGTCATTTGCCAATAATTTACCGCTATGGTATATGCATGGTACTACTGGTTGCGCGTACATATACTAACACTGATCTTCTGCGCATACAGTACGTACATTTTATAAAATGTTTTATTGTAGGATGATTTTTAAATTTTACATACAAAAAGTGTTTTAGGATGATACACAATACACAGTACAATACAGTACTACGGGTAGTACGTAGAGCATATCTAAAATAAGTAAGACAACAGGAACACTGCAGGGTACGTATATTTACATCTGTGGTACGTAGCATTTTCATGTATGTACTAAGTATATATTAATGACTACTGTACTGTAAGTACATTTTGTAAGTTGAAAAACGATTTACTAATTTTCAAATATTACAGTACTGTAATTTATTAACGTAAACACAGCAAAATTTCAATAACATATATTTGTTTTTCTTAAAAGTGCTTCACCCAAGCCACCTCTCTGCAAATAAAAGAAATCGTGATGCTCGACGCTGTGTACCTAGGACCAGTGTTACTCGACACACTAGTGGCTGTCATCTGCCAAGCAGCCAATCCAGAAGCACCATTCATTTTCCTTGGTGCTCATTGGCTGTTCACTTGGCACTGATTGGCTGAACATTCACAACCAACTCGTGAACACGGAATTCTGGGAGACCACTCCACGGCATCCTCCTCAGATTGTGCATATAAGTTTGCAGCATCTTACTGTGTGAAACCGTGCGTCTGTCCATTTTGATTTTTTATCTTTGTGCATCAGCGGTATTCGGCCTAAAAATGCCTCCTAAAAATTGCCGTGCTCCTTCAAAGCCTTCTGGCAAAGAGTCTAAAAGAAAGAAGACTGTTATGAAACTCAAGGAGAAGGTGAAAATTCTTGACATAATGAAGGAGGGCAAAAGTTTTGCCGCGGTTGGCCGCCATTTCAGTGTTAATGAGAAGACAGTGAGATATATCAAGAAGAAAGAGGCGGAGATATGCAAGTCTGTGAGTATGAGCTACTTTGGCAGTGCAAAGATAGTTGCAACAGTGCAGGATAAAACAATTGTGAAAATGGAATCTGCTCTGGCAATCTGGATAAAGGACTGCCGGAAGAAAAACGTTCCCCTCAACTCCAACATCATTTGCGAGAAAGCGCGACAACTCTACCAGCAGTTATCAACTGCTAAGGAAGGTGACGGCGTAGTACAGGCAGAGGAAGGCGTTGAAGAAGGCGAATTAGAACTTTTAGGCTTTGATGAACCAGCAGAAGAAGAAGAGGGGGAAGAGCCCCAAGCAGGACCATCATCTGCGCCAAGGTTTCCAGGCCAGCAAGGGGTGGTTCCACCGATTTCAAAAGCAGTTCCACCTAAAGTCGTTACTCTGCATGGGGAATCAGCATCTGCAGACATTGAAGCAGCCATGAAATATCTGGAGGCCTTCAAGAAGATCATCAAGGAGAAGGGCTACCATCCAGAACAGGTGTTCAATATGGATGAGACTGGCCTGTTCTGAAAGAAGATGCCTTCTCGGACATACCTTATGAAGGATGAAGCTAAAGCCTCCGGATTTAAGGCCCAGAAGGATAGGGTTACCCTCATCATGTGTGGGAATGCAGCTGGTATCATGCTTAAACCAGGCCTCATTTACAAGGCTGCAAACCCCAGGGCCCTCAAGAATAAGAACAAGGCATTGCTTCCTGTGTTCTGGATGCATAACCCTAGGGCTTGGATCACCAAAGTCCTCACAAAGTACTGGTTCCATCAGAGCTTCATCCCTCAAGTTAGGCAATACCTGAACGACTTGGGCATGGAGTTCATGGTGTTGCTGATTATGGATAATGCTGGTGGCCACCCTCTTGATCTTTCTTACAAGGGAGTCCAGTTTGAGTTCCTCCCTCCCAACACCACCTCTCTCCTCCAGCCTATGGACCAAGGCGTGATCCGTGCCTTCAAGGCACTCTATATCAGGAACTCCCTCCAGCACCTTGTAAATGCAATGGACAGTGACAGTGAATTTACGCTAAAAGAATATTGGCGTAAATTCATGATTGCCACATGTCTGAGCATCATCAGCCAATCACTGAATGACATGAAGAAGGAGACCCTGAACGCATGCTGGAACAAGTTGTGGCCGGAGTGTGTTCATGATTACAGGGGCTTCTCTCCTGAAGAAATTCAACATTCGGCCATTAATAAGGCTGTCCAGTTGGCAAGGATTCTAGGTGGGAAAGGCTTCGAGGACATCACCGAGGATGAAATCGGCACCCTTATTGATGCTCACTCTGACCCCCTGATGGACCAGGATTTGGAAGAGCTGACGAAGTCTGCCAGTGAGGAAGAAGATACGCCAGTTTCAGGGGAGGAGCAGGAGGAAGAGGAGAGCAGCCTGACTTTGGAACATCTGTCCCACACGAAGAGAATGATTAAGGATATGCAGGAGTATGTTTCAACATGGGATCCTTTTATGGAATGCTCCTTAAAGTTTTCAAACATGTTTGATTCAGCATGAGAGCCCTATAATCAAACCCTCACCACCATGAAAAAGCAGCGACAGCAGTTGCCTATCACCATGTTCATCAAACGGACGAAGAAGGCCCCTCCAAAGCCTCCCAAATCACCCAAAGTAGTGCCTCTCGAATCGCCTGAAGAAGTGCCTCCCCAGTTGCCTCAAGTAGTGCCTCTCGAATCACCTGGAGAAGTGCCTCCCCAATCACCTGAAATCATGCCTCCCAAATCAACTGAAGAAGTGCCTCCCAAAGCGCCTCCTGAAGGTGAAGAGGCACCCTCAGATGAGTTGTAACTCCTCTGCTTTGGTGTGCAGTCATAACTTCATCGTCATTCATCGCACTGCACAGCTAATTCATCATCATCATCATCATCATCTTTAACCCTTTAACGCCGACTGGACGTATTTTACGTAGACAAAAGTTGTCTGTCGGGTGCCGAGTGGATGTAAAATACGTCGACTACAAAAAGTTTTTTTAAATATTCGGGGGAAAATACTTATAGGCCTTGTTTGTGAAAAATTTTAAGTTGCGCCTTGAGGGATGCTGGGAGTTCATGGATCACGCTGTTGTTTTGTTTACAAGTGTGACCCAGCTGCGCATGCGCGAATTTCTTTCTTATCCCAAAAGAAAGCGTCAGCTAACTCTGCTGAAAATCTCAGAAATTCTTTATTCACTTTGATGTAATTTTTGCACTGTTTTCTATTAGCCTTTACATAAAGTTTTATATATGAAAATGTTTACAATTTCATGTAGAATACAACATAAAATAACTCATGGTTGTAGCTTTTATCAATTTTGACATATTTTCATGTAAATCACGATAAGTGCCAAAATTTCAACCTTCTGTCAACTTTGACTCGACCGAAATGGTCGAAAAAATGCAATTGTAAGCTAAAACGCTTACATTCTAGTAATATTCAATCATTTACTTTCATTTTGCAACAAACGAGAAGTCTCTAGCACAATATTTCGATTTATGGTGAATTTTTGAAAAAAACTTTTTCCTTACGTCCGCTCTAACTCTGCTGAAAATCTCAGAAATACTTTAGTCACTTTGTTGTAATTTGTGCACTGTTTTCTATTAGCCGTTACATAAAGTTTTATATATGAAAATGTGCGCAATTTCATGTAGAATACAACAAAAAATAACTCATGGTTGTAGCTTTTATCAATTTTGACATATTTTCATATAAATCAAGATGTGCCAAAATTTCAACCTTCGGTCAACTTTGACTCGACCGAAATGGTCGAAAAATGCAATTGTAAGCTAAAACTCTTACATTCTAGTAATATTCAATCATTTACCTTCATTTTGCAACAAACGAGAAATCTCTAGCACAATATTTCGATTTATGGTGGATTTTCTAAAAAATTTTTCGTTACGTCCGTGCGCACTAATTCTGCTGAAAATCTCAGAATTTCTTTAGTCACTTTGTCGTAATTTTTGCACCGTTTTATATTAGCCATTACATAAAGTTTTATATATGAAAATGTGCGAAATTTCATGTAGAATACAACAAAAAATAACTCATGGTTGTAGCTTTTATCAGTTTTGAAATATTTTCATATAAATCACGATAAGTGCCGAAATTTCAACCTTCAGTCAACTTTGACTCAACTGAAATGGTCTAAAAATGCAATTGTAAGCTAAAACTCTTACATTCTAGTAATATTCAATCATTCAACTTCATTTTGCAACAAATGGGAAGTCTCTAGCACAATATTTTGATTTATGGTGAATTTTTGAAAAAGACTTTTTTTTACGTCTGCAATGTTTTAATTCATGCATCATTTTGTGATAATATTTTCTCTGTGTTGCTTTGATTGTTTTACAATTTGTTATATACCAAAATCATTGCAATTTAGTGTACAATACAACAAAAAAAACTCATTAGATTTAACCATTTTGCTCACAGCACGATTTGTATACAATTATATATGAAATTTTTTTTTTGCCCTGTCATATATTCCAATATTTATATATGATAATGATATTTTTTCCATTTCTGATGGTTGCATACTAAACTTCAGGGAATGAGAAAAAAAGGAGCCAAAAGTGAACTCTTAATCTTAAAAACTAAGCGTGCTGTGATTTTTTGAAAAAACTTTCTTTCCGCTTCGGTGCTAACTCTCAAACCCCGCCGGCATACGGCAGACACTTTTGTAAATAGAGGCTGGGCATTTAAGGGTTAAGCAACATTGATCACTGGTGAGTACCCGTATGATTTACATATGTAGTAATCTTAATATATAAGTAGGCTAGTATTAAATTTTTTAAAATGTGCATAAATTTTTTTTATTTTTTGTCTCTTTTTGTGAATTACGTATACGTAAATACCAATGTTCCCCCCAAAAAGAAAATGGAATGGCTTGTAACTGTATGAAAGAAAATGTGCATGGCTGAATACGTAGGGGGCGACTGGATTATTTTCACCTACAGCTGTAAGCCAAACAGTACGTACGTATAAATGTAATGATAAAATGTTTAAGATGGCTTGGAAATTATATTAATAGTATCATTTCAAAGATTAATACAGTAATAAGGTAATAGTTTAATGTATATTTGATGTAGGCTTGTATTTTTAGGCATACTTTGGTGTTTGACCTTTCATGGTAGACAGGTACAAATATGCGCAGTATTAAATTTTTTAAAATGTGCATGCTTTTTTTATTTTTTGTCTCTCTCTTTTTGTGAATTACATACTGTATACGTAAATACCAATGGTTCCTCCCGAAAAGAAAATGGGACGGCTTATAACTGTATGAAAGAAAATGTGTGTGGCTGAATACGTAGGGGGGACTGGATTATTTTCACCTACAGCTGTAAGCCATACAGTACGTATGTATAAATGTAATGATAAAATGTTTAAGATGGCTTGGAAATTATATTAATAGTATCATTTCAAAGATTAATACAGTAATAAGGTAATAGTTTAATGTATATTTGATGTAGGCTGGTATTTTTAGGCATACTTTGGTGTTTGACCCTTCATGGTAGACAGGTATAAGCTTTTTTAGAAGGGTGTTGTAAGCATTTGCGGATTTGACCTATTCGCGGGGGGTGTGTGGGACGATCCCCCTGAATCGAAAACAACACTGTATAACTCACCATCTATAATAAAATCAGTAATTATATTATACAATGGAACGTAAATGGTCTGCAGACCAGATTACACGTAGGAGAAATACGATGATTACTAAAAAAGTACGAACCAATGATATTTGTGTACGACAAGTGAACAAAACAATATCAGCAATAGGTAAATACACCTTAGCATCTACATCTAGAGAGGAAGAAGGAAATTTAGGTACTGGTATATATGTACATAACAAAGTGTTTTATGACACAGTACCTGTAAACTTTACTGATCTGCAAATATAGAATATGCAAATAAAAAAAATGATAGTTATGTAATTTATAATTTATACAACCTAATAAAAATTATGTCATTGACAAACTTAAAGAATTTGACTCAATAATGCCAAGGAACCAACATTTATAGTAGGTGATTTTAATGCCTACAATCTGATGTGGGACTGTAATTGTACAGAGTCAAATGGAGCAGGAAGTAAAATAGAAGAATTCATAGATTCATATGACATGTGCTGTATAAATGATAATGAAATCAGCACATATTTTTCTAAAACATTTTCCTCATTCGACTTAACTCTATGTACAGCAAACATAGTAGATAGATTGGATTGGAATACAGTTGACGACTTGCATACAAGTGATCATTTCCCAATATTAATTTCATTATTACAAAATAATCCCGCCAAGCATGTCCCTCAATATAACATTTATAAAGAAGATTGGGAGCAATATGAATTCCACACTAAAATATCCCACCATTTGAATATTTAAAAGACCATAATGAAACTAATAAATTTCGTGTTGATTTCATTAAAAATGCTGCTGATAAAGCAATACCAAAATCAAAATCTCATCCAACAAAACACAAAGTCCCATGGTGTTCTGAAAAACTAACAGAATTAATAAAAATAAAACACCAGATTGGAATACGATTAGATAATTTGAATAGAAAGTTCAGTAAAATAAATAAAACATTACCGATATTAGAAGAAAATTTACAAAAACGGACCATATTATTATTAGAAATTGATATACTAAAACCTCTTTATAACAAAATATCTGCAAAATTTAAAAGAGAAGTAATTCAAGGAAGAATCATGTCATGGAGGAAAAACATATCAGATCTCTCTCTAATAATGCTCCCATGCAAAAAATATGGGAAAAATTCAGGAAAATAAATGGTACCCATGTTAAATGACCTAGACATGCCATAATAAAAGGTGGGAAAAGAATACTTGATCCTAAAGTAATAAGTAATGTAATTGGAGAAAATTTAGCAAAAGTAAGTAGTGATATTAATTTAGATGAGCATTTCTGCACAAAGAAAAATAGTATAAAATTAATAACAATAAATTTTGAAACAATAGAAGATATATAGTAGAAAATTTAATATGTCAGAGTTGGAATTTGCTCTGTTGAACAGCAATAAATCTGCCCCTGGAGGTGACAGAATTTGTTTTGAAATGATCTGCCATTTAGCACCTTTGACAAAGACATACTTATTAGAGTTTTATAACCACTGATGGCATCAAAATTTATTTCCTGATGAATGGCATAAAGCTATAATTATTCCTATCCCCAAAACTGGAAAAGATCCCATTGATGTAAACAATTACAGAACAATTTCTTTAACAAGTTGTTTATGCAGATCACTAGAGAAAATGGTAAATGCTCGACTAACATGGCACATTCGAGAAAATAAAATTTTGACTCCACTCAGTTTGGGTTACAATGTAACTGATCTACACTGGATTCTCTGTCTAACTTGGAAGACCACATACGAAGACGATTTGAATGAAAACAAATTACTATAGCCGGCTTTTTTGACATTGAAAAGGCATATGATACTACATGGGGGTATGCAGTATTAAAAACATTACATAAAAACAGCATCTGTTGACATTTAACTAGGGTTATCGAAAACTTTCTGACAAATCACACTTTTCAAGTGAGAATTGATGATGTTTTGTCGAGTACATTTCCACTTGAAAATGGTGTTCCACAAGGAAGCGTCCTTAGTGGCACACTGTTTACTTTAGCAATAAATGATATGAGCAATAATCTACCTATCGGAATTAAAATAACTTGTATATAGATAATTTTGCCATATATTATTCAGCATCTCACATAAAACATGCAGAGCGAATCATTAATAAAACTATAGTAAAAAAGGGATTTTGACAGAGGAAAAATCTATTTCTGAGGAAGGTCCCGTGTCACCCGGTGAAATTCCATTACAGCACGAATTTCTAGGTATAACAATGCTAGATATACCAGAGAAAAAGAGCTTTCAGGAAAGCTGGGGTTACTACCCCCAGTCGATCGTCTTTTAGAAGACGTCAGTATAATGAAGGGTGAGTGAAATACCACTACCACGGAAATATACTCGAAAGATCTCTCCTTATCAAAACCCCCGTAAAAGAGCGGTGAGCCGTTACAGCTCCCACACTCAACACCCGCCAGGACGGCGACACCAGCGCCACCTACTTCATTCCATGCTAGCACTAACCCCAGACTTGGCATGTGCAAGTAGGGGAGGGGAGTACTAGACCAGTCAGGGAGGGTCACCGGGTGACACGGGACCTTCCTCAGAAATAGATTTTTCCTCTGTCAAAATCCCTTTTCTGAGTCCAGTCCCGTGTCAGCCGGTGAAATAGTGATAGAGAATCATGCCAAGACTGCTACTACTGGAAAAAAAGGGGAGTAATCTGAAGAAAAAGCAAAATTGTAACGAAAATAATTTTAATCAAGCAATCTCTTTTCATGAAGCAAGAATACTTAAAAGTAAGGTATCTTAATTCTAAGGCACACCAAAAACTTAGCACTACAAAACAATGGGAGGTCCCTGTATGATGGGGAAAAAACCTCAAAACCTTAAAATTACTTAAAAGTAGTGAAACATGAAATGTGCACAGAACAAGCAAAAACAACCTTAAAACTATACACGTAAACTTAGGCTAAACACGTAAGAGACAAGACTAATGAATTTAACACACACAAATGTCTGGGGTACGTGGAGCCAAATAAAAACAGTCAGTACCCATAAGAAAACAATTATGGCTAGTCAGATTACACTTTTCCATCAGTAGATACAATTATATCAATATGAGGGGCTAGGCAGTGAGGCATAAACAACCAGGAGAATAAGCAGAGAAGCAAATGAGGTAGGCGGGCAGGGGAAAAGGAAAGGATATGATTATTTAAGGTGGGGAGATGACACTTCCCACTGCTATAGTAGAATATTTCAGGGCTTCGAGTGATTTTTAAATAGTGGCGTTTAAACACTAGAGGTGATTTCCAACCCGTATATTTTGATAACTCTGAAAAGTCCATATTATGAAAGTAATTAATAGAAGTAGCCACTGCTCGAATATCATGAACTTTAGGAACTGAGTCTGGGTTGGCTTGTTTAATGAAATACAGAATTTGTTGCCTTATACCATTAAGAGAAAGAGTACCACCTTTCTCCCTGATAAAAAGAGGACCCGACTTACTCTGTGGAGTTCTTAAGAGGTAAGATTTAAGTGTATAAACTGGACATAAAGATTGATCTTGAGGAAGGGGCACCACCTTCCAAGGAGACCACCTGTCCTGTGGGTCTTCGTTCTTAGCTAAAAATCTAGGGTCAGGGGAAAGGAGGACTTCTCCGGATGGGAGGAAGTTAACAAAATTATCACCTCTAGTGAGAGCTGACAGCTCTGAGATTCTAGCACCTGAAGCCAAACTAATTAAAAATAAGGTTTTCCTTAACAGATCCTGATAAGAGCAATGGGAGTTATCCAACTCTGATGTTAACTTAAGGACGTCATTGAGAAACCAAGTAACCGAATGTGGACGTGATACTGGTCTCAGACGAGCGCATGCTCTGGGGATGGATGAAAATAGGAATCTGTAAGGTCGATTTTAAAGCCGTAAAAAATACTTTCTTCAATGCCGACTTGACTGTGGTAATAGTGGCGGGAGCCAGACCTTTCTCAAACAGTGACCTAAAGAAGGAAACTCCTAAATTAGTCGTCATAATTTTGGCTTCAGATGCTTTCAGGAAGGAGGCTAATTTTTGACTGCTGAGTCATATTGTCTAATAGTAGAATCTCTTTTATCTGATTCTAAAAACAGAGTATTGACAGGGTCAATGTTTGCTCCTTTTGGGCTGCGAACTTTATAAAGTCCATAAAACTAGGGCATTTTGAATCCTTGAGGAAGCTGACACAGTCTTGGTTTGTACTGTCTGGGTCAGAATGGGCTTGGGAATCCGAAGACTCCGTAATCCCAGTTCCTGAAGGAGAGGGAACCAATTGCTCTTCGGCCAATAGGGGGCTATTAGGGCTGGTTGACCTTTGAATGTCCTGAGTTTGTGTAGTACTTTCAGCAGTAAATTTATTGGAGGGAACAGATAAATCTTCTCCCAATTGTTCCAATCTACTGTCATTGCGTCTGTGGCGAACGCCTGAGGGTCCAGGTTGGGGGCTACGTAACAGGGGAGCTTGAAGTTGCTCTCCGTTGCGAACAGATCCACTTGGAGTCCCGGAACCCGGCGGCAAACCCATTTGAAAGATTCCGCATCCAGGGACCACTCCGTCTCCAACGGGGTAGTCCTGGACAGGGAATCCGCCACCACGTTCCGGACTCCTGCTAGGTGGGTGGCTGACAGGTGCCAACCGTGCTTGTTCGCCAGGGAGAAGATAGCTACCATTACTTGGTTTACTCGACCTGATTTGGAGCCGCCCCTGTTGATGCAATGAACTACCACTGCGCTGTCTAACACCAACCTGATATGAATCCGATTGGGAGGGCGGATTTTCTTCAGCGTTAGAAAGACCGCCATGGCTTCCAGGGTGTTTATATGGAACTGCTGAAACATTGTGGACCACGTTCCTTGTACTTTCTGTTTTGGTGAATATCCCCCAGCCGCTTAGAGAAGCGTCTGTGTGGATAACTAGTGCCGGAGGGGGAAATTGAAGTGGAACTGTTTTGGACAGGCCCTTGACTGTGGTCCAAGGCCGCAGTCTTGTCTTTAAGATTCGAGGGATAGAGGAGACCTTGTCCCTGAGCTTGGTGTTTGCTCGACTCCGCCACACTCTGTTTATGTCTTTTAATTTGGCTTTCAAGAGCAGGTCTGTCACTGAGGCATATTGAAGGGACCCGAGGACTCTTTCTTGGGACCGACGGGATGCCGACGGATTTTTGAGAAACCTCTTGGTGAGAGATGCTATCTCTTTCCTCTTGGGAGGCGGGAGAGATAACGTGTGGGAGGACAGATCCCACTGAAGACCCAGCCACTGAAACCGAGACTCCGGAGTCAGGCGGGACTTCTCTCTGTTCAGCTGAAAACCCAATGACTCTAGGAAATTGGTGACTATGGACGTGGCTTCTTGACACTCCGGAACAGTTGGAGCCCAGATTATCCAATCGTCCAGGTACGCTGCTAGGGAAATTCCTTGGGACCGGAGCTGCTGTACTACCGTGTCCGCCAGCTTGGTGAATATCCTGGGTGCAATGTTCAGACCGAAGGGCATGACCCTGAAGGAGTAGGCTTGATTCCCGAGTCTGAAACCGAGGAACTGAGAGAAGTTCCGCGCAACCGGGACGTGATAATAAGCGTCTGAAAGATCGATAGAGGTGGTGACGGCTCCACGCGGAAGTAGAGTCCGTACCTGAGCTACCGTAAGCATGCGAAACTTGTCGCATTTTATGTAGAGATTTAGACGCGACAGATCCAGGATCACTCTTTGCTGATCGGAGTCTTTTTTGGGAACAGTGAATAGCCTGCCTTGAAACTTTAGGTGCCTTGCTTTCTTTATTGCTCGTTTGTTGAGCAATTCTGTTACATAATCCTGTAGGATTGATGTGGGTGGCTGGTAAAATCTGTTTAGAGGGGGAGGGTTCTTGATCCAGCTCCACCCCAGTCCCTTGGACACAATGCTG
The DNA here is from genome assembly GCF_040412425.1 of Macrobrachium rosenbergii. Lineage (NCBI taxonomy): Eukaryota > Metazoa > Arthropoda > Malacostraca > Decapoda > Palaemonidae > Macrobrachium > Macrobrachium rosenbergii. The sequence goes on along the minus strand of NC_089762.1, from coordinate 7,166,121 downwards.
TGTGCCCAAGGGCTGAAGGTCCATTGGTCCCTGAACCAATACAGGCGACCGCCTACCTGCGTTCTCTCAGTGGGAGGGAGCGGGTTTGTTCCCTCTACCACGTCCAGGTCTTCCTCTTGGGGTGGTGTTAGGCCTTCCTCTGTGGGGGGCCTTGCCCCTTCCTCCCCTTGCAACCCTATTGAGGCCGTGAAAAATCCACGGCCCTCATATGTGTGGGTTGTATGCTGGTGAGGATACATAGGGGCGCAAGGGAATGCTGGTTGGACCAACACGTACTGTTGGGGTTGGGTCTTAGAGGTAGATGGCTGGGCCACTGCCGAGACCGGGACGGCTTGAACCACCGCCTGATGGGGCCTCTTGTGTCTCCTGAACCTTTTGCCTCCTCTCGTCTGGGGGCCGGCCGACTCTGGGGTCTTGCGCTTATAAGTGGGAATTCCCCACCGAGCGCGCAGACTCTGATTGGCCCGTGTAGCCTCAGACATGACGGATGTAACCTCTTCTTCAGGGAAGAGGTTAGGTCCCCAGATCGAGCTTTTAATGAGCTTGTTAGGCTCGTGGCGGATAGTAGCGTCAGTAAAAATAAATTTTCTGCACTCCAGTCTAGCCATAATAAACTCATGTAAGTCTGACTGGAAGCTCGCCAGGAAAGACTTAGCTAGGACCTGGAAAAAGGGTTCGTCTGAGCCGGAGACGGCAGTAGCCTCTGTAAGACAGCCGGAGCTCAAGGACCGGGCTAACTTAGTCCGGCCTCAAACTCCGCCTTCAACAAAAGATTCCGGCAGCTTAGGGGCTGTTCACTAAACTGCGTGGAAGCGCAAAGAGGGTCCAGCTTGCCTACAGTGAAAGTGGACGGGGCGTCCACCCAGAACTCATTACTTCCTGGGAATACCAGGGAAGTAGGATCTGTTTCCCTTAATTGAGGAAAGGGATTACCTTCAAAGCATGCTCGGGCCGTAGCCAGAGCAACTTTGTCCATGCAAGGAGTGGGAAGGTCTTCTCCCAGGGTGAACATCATAAAATTGCCCTTGAAAGGGGTCAATTTCGTGTTCACTGCCTGCCACTCCGTCAGAGTGCGCAGGAGAGCCGACTGAGCCTGGTCCCTAGGGATGATGACAGTCTCCCTAGGTACCTTGTCTGACCGAATCCAGGCTTCTTCAGTGAGCCTTACGAAGCCAGGATAAGGAGGCAAGAGATCGGGGGGGAAGAACTCCAATTCCTCCAACCGTCTCGTGCCCAGACCGTCTAGGGTAAGTTTGCCATCATGTTGGATGGCCCGGAGTGTGAACCGCCAAGGGTTACCGACATCAAACGGCGGGAGGTCCGCAGTGTCGGGGATAGAATACTGTGGTTCTGCCTTAGGTTGGCGAGCCAAACCTGCCAGTATGTTGTCATAGTTGGCAAACTTATCTGAGATCTTTTCAAACCTAGAATCTAGGTCCTCTGTGAACTTTTTGTACAGTTCAGTGGCAAGGGCTTGCGCATCAAAAGAAGGTTGGCGAGGAGGGCTTGGTTTTGCAGCCCTCTTACTCGCGCCTTTGCCGGAGGAACTAGATTTACTCCCGGAGGCTACCGGTCCTGAAACCTTAGCCTTCGACGGGGGGAAGGGCGATGCCTTCTTGGAAGTCGAGGACTTGTAGCCCTTCGCCTTCCATGAAGTCTTCAACTTGGGGATAGCAGACGGAGCTCTATCACCCAAAGAGGAAGACTTCACAAAACCTGCAAACGAAGAAACTGATGAAGCAGGGGAGTCAAACAAAGGGGGGCCCGCCCCAACATCCTCACTTACCTCACCACTTACCACCTGGTCCTGCTCCGTATTCATCGGTTCCAGGTCGAGATTTAGGGCGGCAACATCCTCCGAGACCTCGGCGTACATGATGTCCACTTGAGGTGGCTGGGTCGCATCCCGGATTTGTTGAATGATAGGGGTGGCAAGTTCTTCTGGCACTGCAGCCGCCACCCGTGCGCGGGGTAAAGCAAGTCCCTCAACCTGGCGTCGAGGACGTTAGGGCTTCCCGGACGGAACATTCCTGCCGAACCCAGCCACCCAGGCCCGGAGGGATTCCAAGGCAGACTTCTTGGAAGCTTCGTCCGCCTGCAAGGAAACCTGCAGTTAGTCAGGAATGAGAAGTCAGACCGAGAATATAAACAATATACCGCATGAGGAGCATGGACCGGAGGAAAGAAGACTGTCACTTACCGACTCATCCTGGATGGTTGAGCAGAGAGCAAAGCAAACCTCACAACCATCGGGGTGCCAAACAACCAGGTCGTCAAGTCGGACCGCACAACCAGCGTGGGTCCGGCACACTACGTGTCCGTAGGGTTGTTGAAGGGAGGCGGTACACCCCGGCTCCTCACAGCGAACAGTCTGCAAAGGTAAAAGTACATGAACCTCACACTCTAAGCAAAATAAAGTCGGCAAGGCCGGGAAACTCAACTGCAACCGGAATACTCCGGCGTAGAAGAACTCCCTATTATAAACTGGGCCAATAAGCTTTAAATGCACAGAGTGGAAGGTAAGGATTCAGACCCCGGAAGACTCCGGGGAATGAAGGAATGAGAAACCAGGAACCAACCATAAGGGCTGCCAGAAAAATAACGGCGGAGCCCCCGGGTGTAGGACCGGATTCACGTATATATGGTCTAAAACAAAATAATAATAATAATAATAATCAATAATAAAAATAACAAGTGATGGTAATACTCCGGAGACCGGAGGAGTCCGTTACGCTTGCGTGACATAGAAACTTCCCACCATCACCTCCCCGCCGGAGAAACAAAACGGGTAAAGTGTTCTATGTTCATAACATACGGCGGGGCCACACATTTCACCCTAACTTCGTGGCCGATGGGAGATGAGAGGTATGAGAAAGGATTCAACACGCTCGAAAGCAAGCGAACCACCCACCCCACCACAGCGAAGCTGGGGACGGTATGGGAGGGAGCGAATCCCTCTACCAATAGGAGGAGTCCCTGAACTCGGAGAAAACGCCATCTAGCGTCACCCGCACGAGTCGCAAAGCTGAGGGAGGGGAGGGGGTAGTGAAGAGGAGCAGGCTACCCGGAAGGGGACAGGAGACAAGGAGAACATGTCACCCGCTCAACTGCATCCTTCCTCCCAAATGAACTTGGAAGGGTAGCCTACTCCAGGGAGCTACACAACCCGAAGCCCAACTCCTCCTAGGCGAAGCCTAATATAAACCTAACCTAGTATAGGTTAGGAAGGAGAAAGGGGTGTAAAAGGAGAGAAGGAACCAACAGGGAGAGAAATTTTGTGCCGAGAGCCAACCAGGATCGAGTAGGGGATAAGTAGGCGACTAGCCTAGAGGAAACACATCCAAAGAACTCAATTCCCCCAATATTGGAGGAAGAGGACTAAGGGGCTCACTCTGACCACCGTAAAACGATCCCGGAGGAAACAGCAACCAAAACTCCCTCAACCTGATCTCCGCACCCAGGGCAAGGGATGGAGCTCACACTACAACCATCACACAAAAAACAATCAAAATAAAATTACGTTCATAGGGAGCGTAGCCTACCTCGGGGGGGAAGCCCACTAGAGGTAAACCACACAACCAAAAAACAATAAACAAAATTAATTAAAAATACTAAAACTAAAAGAAGAGCACCATCTTCAAGTATGAAATAATAGCCTATTGAGACTAAAATGAAAATGAACCCAACCTGGTGGGGGGGTACTTGGACGGAGCATCACCCTAAGAAAGGCCGATAGGCCTATATGCAAAACAAAAACTAAAAATGGAGAGCCACCGCAAGGAACCACCAGGAAGGAATTCAGGGTTAAAACCTATCTATAGCGACAAGGAGACAACTCCAACCGAAAGAACAGAAGGAGTAAGCCTCATGATCGACATGGCTGACGGGGGCCTTGGCGTCATAAGAAGATCCCCATATTTATGAAAATACGAGACCAAAACAGCCAAAAACAGATCAAAAACCCCACAAGAAGATGGTACTTAACTTAGAGATGGAAAAGGTGCTCGATGCCATTGTAGATGATGAAAAAATAATCCAAAAAGGGGACGAGCACAAAAGAAACGAACGTATCACGTGCTAGAAAATGGAATGAAGTAGGTGGCGCTGGTGTCGCCGTCCTGGCGGGTGTTGAGTGTGGGAGCTGTAACGGCTCACCGCTCTTTTCTACGGGGTTTTGATAAGGAGAGATCTTTCAGTATATTTCCGTGGTAATGGTATTTCACTCACCCTTCATTATACCGACGTCTTCTAAAAGACGATCGACTGGGGGTAGTAACCCCAGCTTTCCTGAAAGCTCTTTTTCTCTGGTATATCTAGCATTGTTATACCTAGAAATTCGTGCTGTAATGGAATTTCACCGGCTGACACGGGACTGGACTCAGAAATAGATGAATGGGCCTCATCTGTAGGCTTCAAATTTTCTATACAAAAGACTCAAGCAGTAATGTTTTATAAAAATAAAAAGTGGAAAAAAGGTGAAGAAATAGATTTAAAAATCAGAAATCATTCCATACCAGTTGGCCAAACAGCAAAATTTTTGGGATTAGTATTTGATACTCACTTGAACCGAAAAGCCCACATAACATACATGAAATCAAAATGTAAAAGAGCATTAAACCTAATAAAAAAACTATGGAACACTACTTGGGGAGCCAATAGACATACCCTTACTTTACTGTATAAAGCAAGAGTGCTGTCTATCATTGATTATGAAAGCGATGTATATGGCTCGGCATCAGACGTAATGCTGAAAACATTAGACCCAGTTCATAATGAAGGCCTTAGAATATGTTCAGGAGCTTTTTAATCATCTCTATCTTCTTTACAAGTTGAATGTGGTGAACTACCTCTCTCTCTATCTCTCCATAGAGAGGTAGTAACAATGAAGAGGGCTCTGAGAATTCAGACAATGATTCTCCAACCAAAAAATGATTTGGATTAAGAGATATGTTTATAAACAATCATCCACCTTCTTTCCCAATTAGAGCTAGAAGATTGTTTGAGTCGCTAAATATAAAGGTACAGTTACCTTTAATATTAACATGACCTCCTCCCTGGATAATGAACAAAATGAGATTTGTACACACTTAAAATGTTTATCGGAAAGTTATTCATATACCCCAGAATACCATAGACAACATACAGTAGAACATATAATCTGAAAAGGTCCACATTACACAATATACACCGACGGATCTAAGTTACAATATGGAGTGGGATATGCTGCAGTATCCCCAGACAAAACATATCAGTTCTCTCTACCAGATAACGCCTCAGTATTTACAGCAGAGTTATGTGCAATAGCATCAGCCATAGAAATAATTAGAGAAGCCTCATGTAATAATTATGTGATTTATAGTGACTCCAGAAGTGCTATAGAAGCCATTCAAAGCTATAATAAAAAAAATAACTGTACAACATATTAAGTTTTCACTCCATAAGTTGTATAATAAGGGAAAAAATATTGAAATATGTTGGGTCCCTGCCCATGTAGGGATTAAGGGAAATGAAGAGGCTGATAAAGCAGCTAAAGAAGCAGTCCATATGACAAGAACAAATGTAGACATCCCTATTAGTTACTATACAAGATATATAAAAACAATCATTGTAAGTAAATGGCAAAATATATGGAACGAAGAACCTGAAAATAATAAACTAAAACAGATAAAATCCAGTGTTGGAAAATGGAGTTCGTCATATGAGAGAGAGAGACACACACACACAAGTGATTCTGACTCATCTTCGAATAGGCCATACTCGTTTGACACATGGACACTTAATGAACAGTCCACTTGGCCCTCCTCCCAAATGCCCAGATTGCAAAGTGTTGATAACAGTTAAGCATGTACCGTGTGAATGTCCAAAATATAACCTGCAGCAATTATAAAAAATTTTGGAAATACTGTTGACCATTAAAAAAAATGTTGTCAGAATCTTCAACATTTTCAGTAATACCCATTTTAATGTTCATGAGAAGCTGTGAGTTATTTGATAAAATATAAAAAATCAATCAATCAGTATAATGAATTTAAAACAAGTAAATTTTAAGATTTTACTTAGTTTATTTTGAATTTTAATATACCTTTTTAGTGAGTATATATGGAAACATGAGTATAAATGGATTGATTGTGTGAGTGTGTTCCAGTATGAAAGCGTATGCCTTTTTGCAGCTTTTAATTTCATTTTCATTTTTATTCATTCATAATTAGCGAGTGACCTATTTGGTCCCAGTGCTAGGCTTATAGCCTAGACCTGTCATTTCATCCTAATCCTTCGGACCAGCCCTATGAGAGTTGACAGTCAGCTCAGTGGTCTGGTTAAACTTTTTTTTTTAATAATAATTTAAGCTTTCTCTCCTCGGATACGACCATTCCTAGAAAGAACCCTGCCTTCTGGAGACTGGTGCTGTCCTGGGGTCTGTCTTCTTATACCAGACGGCAATCTGTGGGAAATTCTGGTGCTAAGAAGGAGGACTTTGTCCTAATTCGGATCTCGGGTTTCGTAAGTCCCAAGTTGGCTCGACCCTTAGGAACGAACCTTTACTTGGTTCTGCCTTTCTCTTTCAGAGATTTGCCAGATACCGCAGTAATCAAAGGTTCCTACCAGGGCACTGCTTTGTCCTTTGGACAATGGCCAAGACCTTTGGGTCTTAGTCATCTTGGCTTAACCTTGAGTTCAAGCCAGCCCCTCCTCAACTCCTAAGAAGTCCCAGGCTTTGGAAGACGATCACGGAACACATAGCTCTCTTCGTCCCTTCTGGGAAAGTGCGCATAACTGTGTCTCTTTCCACCCTCTTTTCCTTAAGGGAGGAGGAAAGAAGGGAAGAGAGAAAGAAGTATCGACCGGGAATAAGTTCTCCTACTGCAGATGCCTGGATGAAATGATACTTATCGGGTCTCTGGACCTGGCAGTGACATTGCCGAGACCTGGGAACGGATTCCTTCAGGAGAAGTATATATTTCCCTTGGTTCTCGGCAGTTCTTTTCAAACTTTCATCCCACTTCCTCTCCCTTACTCCCGATTTGGGAAATGCCAGCCTGGCTAGAGCTAATCGTCTCGGTAGCCTGTCATCTTGCAGAAGCTTCCCATTGTGGAGAATGGACGAGGTCTGCTTCCATTCCTCCATCCTTCTTTCCTCTTCGAAGTATGAGGAAAGAGTTAGGCTAATGCTTGATTGAAACCTTCAAATATGCTTACATATTCTCCTCATATCGTGTGTCTATTTCTGGATTCACCGATCGAGGAATAAGGGTATACCTGTAAGACTCTGTCTTGAAGGTGTGTGACCAAAACGATTAGTACCTTCTCATCAATATCCTGAACTTAAGGCAGCCTTTTGGCCTTCCGAGAATTCAGGATGAGTTTTGCAACACTCAGTGGTTTCGTTGAACAGCAAAACCATAGTAGTGGCATTCGTCAACAAACAAGAGGGAATCGTTTTTTCCTCCTGTTTGATCTGTCGACATTTGCAGGCACTTGTATGTTCTGTAGTGCACTCGATAGCTCAGTTAGCCAGATGCATTCCCGGTGGGGATGTATTGGTAGGCGAGCTTGGCCTCGGGTTTGAGTGATCGGAATGGAACGTGCTCTTCTCTCTTTTCCTCATGAAGATTCATGAAGAGACTGCTTGACTGAGAGATCCCTACCATCTTTCTGTTGCCTCCCTGCACAACAAAGTCGGTAGTTTCCTTGCTCCTTTGTACCAGACCCAGGGGCCACTGCAGTGAGGCATGCTGTCTTTTTGGGAAAAATCAATATCTACGTTTTTCCCTCCGTATTTGTCTGTTCCGCTAGGGGTTCACAAGCATTGCTCACCCCGAGTTACAGACAAATGCTGGAAGACTTCGCCTTTCGCCCGACCTGATAGCTCTGCTTCCGAGGCATTGAGAAGAGCTCTGCTTGGCCCAACCTCCTGTAGCAGCTACACAAGAAGCGGTTCTTCAGGCAGTACATCCCTGTGTGTTCAGGACTGGGAGACCTTCTAGCTTTCCTTGCAAGCATAGGCTTTCTCGCCGAGTGGCAACGGATATAGCTTGAAGTCCTCTGCAACACTGTCCCAGGGACTGGATCCGTCTTCGCTGGTTGGTGTTGTTGATGGAACTTCTTCTCAGGTCAGAGTCGCTCTTCAAGTCTGGACTTCCTCATCTTCTCTGCCGAGGGTTGCTTCTCTCCCTTTCATCTGTGAAGAACGTAGGTCCTTGCGACCTAGTCTTCTATCAGAAGTAGTCTTCTTCTCCTCAGTCTAGATTTAGCTGCGGATGAGAAGCTTCTTCGGTCTTGCTGTCCCAGGGAACTGTTCCTTGGGTGGCATGTGACTCTTATTTAGGGTTCCTGTCCCATGCTTTGCAAGTGCCCTTACAAGAGTTGTTGGATAGAGTTGTGCCCTCTTATGACCATCTGTCATCTCGCTCCAGCCTCGGTGTAGGAGATGGAAGTGGACTCCGAATCCATCGGCATCTATTGTCGTGTTCGAGTCCTTCTTGTTCCCTCCTCCTTTTACTTTGTATTGATGATCCAGATCAGTAGTTACTTTGTCCTATTAGGGATATTCCTAACCTGGATGTCGTTGATGTTTTTGCTAGTACTATCTCTCCAAGGAAGAAGTGTCTAAGGACACATCTTTCTCCTGGCTTCGTGAAGATCGAAGGAGGTACTCGGCAGCTGACGACGACAATATGGGTACTTTCCACCCAAGAGCTTATGAAGTCAATGGTTTGGTCCATCCCTCGCATTCTGGCAGTTTCTGTTGGTCTGGAAGCAAGATGTGGTCTCACAGACCACACTCTTGTCTTCTTGCAGTCTTGCCCACAGGCCCTTGGAATCTTTTTCCCTTGGCCCTGTGGTGGCTGCTCAACAAGTTGTGTTTTCTTACCCGGCTTCTTCGAGAGGACTTGTAGCACCTCGCCTAAGGTGTTGGTTCTGGAAGTGAGAATGTTACCGAGACTGACTGGCCTCTTTTCCTCCTCCTTCCCCATCCTCCTACTTCTCCTCCTTCGGGATGAGAATAGGACTCAAACCAATACTTGCCGGATCTGGCGTCTGATGCGGTAAGACTACACATCCATCACCCGTTCTGTTTTTCTACTAGAATCATAGAAGCAATTCCGTTCCTTCCTCTGGCAGGGGAAGGAAGGAGAGACTGGCAGTAAGGGAACCCCTATCTCAGCTTTTCCTTACTGCATCCAACTCTAAGATTCTTCCCAGCCTATTTTGTATGAGTTACATTTCCTCACTCATGCGAAAAGGTCCAGTATCTGACATTTGATCTTGCAGTTCCTACACTCTGATCAATATGTCAGAGGCACAGTACTCCTCGCTCTTTCGACCAGGAGTAGTATCCCAGGTGTGCAGAACTTCAGTCAGCTCAAGAGGCTCACTTAGATTCCTCCCTCCAACCAGTGAGTTTTCCTAATGTAAAGGACCAATGGTTTGTATATCGTGTCAGAACAAATCACAGTTTTCGAAAGTAAATTGTATTTTTCCTAAGTATACAAACCTGAGGTCCTTTCCATTACATTTTATGCCCACCTCATGCCACCCCTCAATCTGAACCTGGACCGAAAGGCAAACTGGAATGTTTACATCTGAGCAGGTGGGTATTCCCGCCTACCTGATGGTAGTTACTGCCTAACCACCTTGTTCAAGAGTTTAACAGCCATGTCCAGCTTCGCTGTAAGTAATTCATAATGTAAAGGACCTTAGGTTTGTATAGTTAGGAAAAATACAATTTATTTTTTAAAAATTGTGATTTTCAGAAGTCCCTCATAATGCCCCGATTTTTATGAAATTTTTATATGTTATACATATATATAAGATGATGTTCCAGAAAAAATTTGAGAGTGATTGGATGATTATTTTGATTTTATAAAAAAAATAAAAAAATAAAAAAATTAAAAATGATTCACCTCCTTTATTTTTAGGGCTATTGCAATGCGGCTTCATACACAGAAAGTATATCATAGTATGAAAAAAAAATGGGAAGAGTTTTTCTACTTTTCCTTTTTTTTTTGGATGGGGACAAGGGGGGATTTTCCCCCCCAAATTTGTATAATTTGATTATCACGGGTTCCTCGTCAACCTGAGAAAAAACCTAGCCCCAAACAAATATTCGTCTTTCTTTCCTCTTTCCAATGGTATATTTAACTTCAAAATTGGCCTAAAAATAAAAAAGTAGTTCGCGTTTGAAGTGCAAAAAAGTGAAAACTGAGAAAAATGAAATTTTTATAATAAAATAAGATTTTATATCATACTTACCTGTTGTTTACATATAGCTGTAAATCTCGATCTCGACAGAAAATTCAAAGCTGGCGGTTCCGCTAATATATGGTCAGGTGATACGACTACCCCGCCCTCTACCGGGGTACCTGGATCCATTTCCATCAACAACTAATCATATTTTCTATGTCCCCTGTCCCATGCGGGGAGGCGGGTGGGAATGTTTTATATGTAAACAACAGGTAAGTATGATATAAAATCTTATTTTATTATAAAAATGTCATTTTTATACATGAACTTACCTGTTGTTTACATATAGCTGATTGCCACATTGAGGCGGTGGGCATGGACAGCTGTAAGTGTTAAATGGAAAAAACCTGAGATCATCAGGCTAAGAAAAAACGTCTTTACTTTGGATCCTTACCTGCTAAGGAAGCTGCTTTCTCGGTTACTGCCTCTGTAACCTGCTATCCTTAGTGCAACTGCGGGGCCTAGTAGCTCAGTCGCAGGTTGCCATATGGAGAAAGGTCTGTTGGCCCAGCCGTCTTCGACACAATCAACCAAAGCATATACTGTAATGCCCCTGCTCAGGGCGCAGTACTCAAAGCATCCACCATCATACACTATCATTTTTTTTTTTTTTTTTTTTTAAATACAATCACCCAACCATAAAAAACTCACACCAACCTATTAAAATTAGACCTACTAGGCCATCTAACCTCTAAGGCTCTAGTAGTCGACCAAAAAGAGACCTCTGCACCCAAGGAAACTAAGGAGAGGATCTAGAGCCTCTGGTTTCCTTGCCCATCACCGTGTCAGACGCAATAAAGGGGCCCAACGTACTGCAGTCTTCAAATGTGGTTTGGATCTGTCTCCAGATAATGCGAGGCAAAAACAGACGAACATCTCAATAAGTTGAACTTAGAATGTCCTTTAAAGCCATGTTCTTCTTGAAGGCTAAAGAAGTTGCAATAGCCCTAATTTCATGAGGCCTCACTTTAACTAAGGGGGAAATCCATCCCTTAATTCCTTGTGTGCCTCCTGTATCAGTTCTTTCAAAAGGAAAGCAATCCCATTTTTAGATAGAGGGTTCTTGGGGTTCTTAGTTGAGCACCATAAAAATCATGAGTTCCTCTTACACTTCTGGTCCTGTCAGATAGAATTTCAATGCTCTGACCGGACAGAGAAGTCTCTCCGTTTCCCTTCCTCCCAAGGAGGATAGGCTAGCAATGGGAAATTCCCTTGGCCACGGATTACTAGGGTTTTCGTTCTTAGCTAGGAAACCCAAGGTGAAGGAAACTACAGCCTTATCCGCACAAAAACCAACTCTTTTGTCCAAAGCATGAACCTCACTTACTCTCTTTGCCGAGGCCAGTGCCAAGAGAAAGAGAGTTTTCTTAGTTAGATTCCTAATGGAGCAGGAACTCAAAGGCTCAAAAGATTTGGAAGTAAGCCACTTTAGTACCACATCCAAATTCCAATGCGGTACACGAAGAGATTTGCCTTTAGTGGTAGCAAAGGATTTAAGGAGTTCTGCAATATCCTTGTCCGAGGAAAGGTCTATACCTCTATTCCTGAAAACTGCTGCCAGCATACTCCTATACCCCTTAATCGTGCTGACAGCCAATTTCTTCTCCTTGTGCAGAAACAAAAGAAAATCCGCCACCTGGCTTAGAGTCGTAGAAGTGGAAGACACTCCAGACTCGGAGCACCACTCCCTGAAGCGCTTCCACTTCGCTTGATAGACCTTTGTAGACGAGGGCCTGGTTGATCTAGCCATTGCCTGCGCCACTCTTCTAGAGAAGCCTCTCCTCCTGTAGAGTCGCTCGAGAGTCTGAACCCTGTCAGATTTAGATCTGACGGGTTCCTGTGGAACTTTCTGCTGTGCGACTGGCACAGAAGGTCTGGTCTGAATGGCAACCTCCTTGGCCAATCCACTACTTTCTCCAGTAGCTCTGGAAACCATGATCTTCCTGGCCACCATGGAGCTATTAGGATCATTGACACACCTTTGTGTGCTCGAAACTTTTTCAAGACTTCTCCCAGCATCCTGAAGGGAGGGAATGCATAAAGGAAGAGACCCGACCAGTCCAGGAGCATGGCATCCACCGCTAATGCTTCTGGGTCTGGAACAGTAGAGCGAAAGAGAGGTAGTCTGCGGTTTTCCCTCGTTGCAAACAGGTCTAGCATGGGAGTTCCCCAAACCTTCCACAGGCCTTGGCAAACTTTCTGGTGGAGGGTCCATTCCGTTGGAATGACCTGGAGTGACCTGCTGAGGATATCCGCTCTTACGTTGAGAGCTCCCGGGATGAAGCGAGTTACTAGCTCTATGTTCTTGGTTGCCGCCCACAAAAGCAGGTCTTTTGCGATCTCGAACAGAGAGAAGGAGTGAGTGCCTCCTTGTTTCTTCACCTACGCCAGAGCTGTGGAGTTGTCCGAGTGAACTACTATCTTTTTGTTTTCCACCAGAAGCACGAAATGTTCCAAGGCTAGATGTATTGCCTTTAACTCTTTCGCATTTATGTGCCAGTCCCGTTGGGATGAAGACCAATTGCCTGACACTTAAAGATCCCCCAGTGTTGCTCCCCAACCCTCGTCTGAAGCGTCGGAGAACAACATCAGGTCTGGGTTCCTCTGTCTCAACGACAAACCTCGTTCTAGTTTGCTCCTGTCGTTCCACCACGACAGGTCTTGCTTTACTCAGTGGATAGAGGAAAAACAAACGAATCCGCGTCTTTCTTCTTCCTGTTCCAGGTCTGCTGTAGGAAGAACTGAAGAGGTCTCATGTGTAGCCTCCCAGACTGACGAACATCTCTAGCGATGAGAGGGTGCCTAAAAGGCTCATCCATTCCTTGGCAGAACAAGTCTTGGCTGCCATCAGGTATCTCACTTTCAGCAGGCATTTCTCGATCCTTTGTGACGTCGGAAAAACCTGAAAAGAACTGAGTTCATCCGAACTCCCAAATAAGTCAAGTCTTGAGATGGAGAGAGTTGCGACTTTGGAAGATTTACTATGAGTCCCAATTCGTCGGTAAGAGAAAGGGTCCTTTGTAGGTCCTTCATGCATTGGCCTTTTGACGGAGACCGGATCAGCCAGTCGTCGAGGGTAAAGGGATATGTGAATTCCCTCTAAGTGAAGCCATTTCGCAATTGGAGCCATCGTCCTTGTGAAAACTTGTGGGGCTGTTGATAGGCCGAAGCAAAGAGCCCTGAATTGAAAAGTCCTGCCTCTGAACACAAACCGTAGGAATTTCCTTGATTTCGGATGGATAGGTACATGAAAGTATGCGTCCTGGAGATCGAGGACACCATCCAGTCTCCTTCCTTCAGGGAATTGATAACCGACTGTGTGGTTTCCATCTTGAATGGTGTTTGAAGCACAAATTTGTTCAGGGCGCTTTTACGTCGAGGACTGGTCTCCATCCTCCTGACGATTTTGGAACCAGAAACAGACGGTTGTAGAACCCCGGAGATGAAGGTTCGAGGACTGCTTCTATGGCTCCCTTCTGAAGGAGGAAGTAACTTCCTCCTCCAACACCACAAGTTTCTCTGAGTCCCTGGATGATACGTTGAAGTCTACTGGCGAAGACTTTAAAGGAGGACTTTCTGAGAAGGGAATGGTGTAGCCTTCTCTCAGAATGTTGATCACCCAGGGTTCTGCTCCTTGGCCTCCCAAACTTGCCAGAACGTCTTTAGTCTGGCTCCGACCGTCGCATGAAGGACCTTGAACTCATCGGTTGGGTACCCTAGATTTCTGGGGATGAGAAGAGAATTTTCCTCTTCCTCTAGCACTGGAAAAGGGCCGAGAAGGAGTACCCGAGAAGGCCTAGAGGATACAGGGAAAGAAGGCTTGGGTACTACTGGAGAAGTCGAAAACCTGGGTCTTTTCAAGAGAGTGAGCCAGTAGGTCTTGAGTAGACTTCCGAGAGAGCCTCCGAAATTTCCTAACTAACGTGGCGGGAAAAGGGATTCCTTAAACAAAGGAGCAAAAAGTAGAGCAGATTTCTGGTTCCTGGAGACTCCTCTCGCGACAAACGAAATCCAATGTGCTCTCTTCTTCAAAATGCCTGTAGCAGTCACTGAGGCAATTTCTGACGTTCCGTCCGTGATGGCCTTGTCCAGGCAGGCCAAAATAGCATCAAGATCCGTAGCAGTCTTGGGGGGAAGATCACAGACTTTCACCTTCCTGCTCAAGGCCCCTATAGACCAATCAATAAAAGAAAAGATCTCCAAGATCCTATAGGAACTCTTCACCAGATGGTCAATTTCCGAAGACGAGAAGCCGACTTTGGACGAAGAAAAAGCTGAGCGACGGGCAGAATCCACAAGGCTGGAGAAATCCCCTTGAGAGGAGGCAGCGTCTCCCAAGGAAAAGACTTCCCCATCCCCATACCACGAACGAGACCTAAAAGACAGTTGTGAGGGGGGAAAACAGAAAGAAGTTTTACCCTGAGATCTTTTCATGCTCAACCATCCTTCTTTGCGTAGTTGGAGACGAAGGGGTAGCTGGAGCAAAGCCTTCTTGAAAATGTTTTTCAAAAAGTTGTAAGAGATGCTTAAAGTTGGACGTAGGAGCAGACGGAACATCATCTACTTCTGAAACATCGGAAACTGGGGAGAGAATCTCTGAAGCAGTTGGAGCACCGCGGATAGAAACGTCTCCGGGAGCCAAACTTGCGTTATCCTCTTGAGTGTCGCCGAACGTCACTGAGGCGCCAAGTGCCCGACCCGCGTCAAGCGTATCCGAAACATGAGCTTGAGAGGAGTCAGGAGCCTTAGAAGATCGGAGAGCCAAAGAGGCGCCAAAAACCACGGTAGTGCCAGAAGCGCAAACATTGTGCGCCTTGGAAACGTGCTGTGGAGGCGCCAAGCGCCAAAGCCAGCGTTGGGAGTGCGGCAGGTGCGGGCGGAAGTGGCGCCAGGAGAGCGATCGGAGCGGTGCCAGGCGCGTGAAGGAAGCGGCGCCAGGTGCGTGAGTGGGAGCAGAGACCGGGCCTCAGTTGCAGAAGGATTCTGAAGTGCTGGTGCTTTAAAACCTTCGAAAAGTCTCAAAATCTTGTTCAATTTGTCCTCTTGCGAAAGGGGGGCAGGAACCGAAGGCATAAAAGCCGACTTGGGATCCAACGGGAAGGAAGCTGCTACTTGCATGCTAACAGGAGGATCAGGCGCTCGCTTACGATCCGTAGAACGCACATCCGGACTGCCTGAAGAAGAAGATATCTCTGGGCTATCCCAAAAGCTACATGACGGAAGAGGAGAACGCGCCGAAAGTTTCTTGATAGGAACTTGACTTGGAGAGGAAGCTCTGCGTCTCTTCAGCGGCCTACTAGACTCGGACTGCTTCCAACTCCTCCTCGACGAAACAGAAGCACAAGAAGACACTTCCGCATCGCTTTTACTATGGTGAGCTGCAACAGCCTGGGACGCAACAGGACTGTTAGAGGGAGCAACTGCTCGTGAGCAGACCCCACTCGCCTCCCTTCGGCTTTCGGCATGTCTTCTCCCTGAGCCCTGGGAGCCGGACAGAGGCCTAGACCTAGGAGCGCGAGGGGGACAAACAGTCACCTCCTCCACAACATTATCACTCGCAACACTTCGATGTTTAGACATCGCACTCACATCCTGGCCAATCTTCTCTATCGCAGAGAAAAGAGCCGAAATCTTACCATCAAATTCTGCCCGAAGGTCTGACACGGTAGTGGGTTCGGAAACAACAGGTTCCGGGGCAGGAAAAGGAACAGGAGGGGTAACAGGAACAGAACAAGAGGCAATACTACTCCTACTCTGGGAGGAACTTCTGGCCGAAGCCTTACGTGCCCTATCTTTACTTAATTTTGCCTGATATTTAGCCAACTTTTGCCAATCAAGCACAGACAAAGACAAACACTCATCACATCTATCCAGATTTGTGCACAATTTCCCTCTACAGTTAGTGCAAGAAGAGTGAGGGTCTATGTTAGACCAAGACATTCGAGTTTTACACCCCCCCCACAATACTGTATCTAATTTGAGATCCTGAATCAGACATATCTAGAAAAAATCTCAACCAAAGCCAAAAAACAAGCCAGAACCGTCAACAAAAGTGGGTACTTCACCAAAGAAAAATCGAAAAGCACCGATGAATTTCCTGAAGAGGAGCAGACGACTAGTCGCCGGCCCCGACAGAGAAAATATGGTTAGTTGTTGATGGAAATGGATCCAGGTACCCCGGTAGAGGGCGGGTTAGTCATATCACCTGACCATATATTAGCGAACCGCTAGTTTTGAATTTTCTGTCGAGATCGAGAATTACAGCTATATGTAAACAACAGGTAAGTTCATGTATAAAAACGACTGTAAAGGTCAACAATTTTTTTTTTTTTGGCACTCGTGGAAAAAACTTATCTTAGTGCATTATTTTGGTTGATTTCTGGCTCCAGGTCACCCCCCCCTTCTATAAAAAGGGGTATTATTCGCTCGAGGCAAGGGTATCATCAAGTACAGTACCACCTGACTCATTGTTGCCTGGTTTGAAACTAAGAAACTAAAAGTTTAGTAGTTACCAGGCTGATACTCTTCACTCATTTTCAGTCGTTTTTTTCACTTGTTTGGTCTTTGGAGTTTGATTTTCAAACCTTTTTGTCTCTCAAATGAAGAACTTCTTCTATACTTTCACTTGTGCCAAACGGATGTGTTAGTAAGTTGAATTTCTCATAGCCGAAGTTGTGTTCAATTTCCTCGATATTTATCTCACTCAATTGATGGTGCTGAGATTTTCCATTGCTAATTCGCTTTGCTGGGGCACTAACTGTAAACCTACATGATTGGCACTTCATTAAAATATCAGTATCCCATCTATTGGCAGAGACTTCTACCTGAACATTACCCTTGCAATTTCCTACCTTGCATCTAATACCCGACACTGTTTTATCTAACTGAGATCTAGATATAATGAACTTGTCATCATATACTCCCTTTTCATTATCCTTTATTCATTTCATCAACTGTGAGCGTATTTTTGAAGGCGAAGTATATAGATAGTATTTAGAGTTACTGGATGTAAAAAAAAAAAACGACAAAAAGCCGCAAATAGCGAAAAAATTGCTCAGAGTAAAAAGTTGCCCACTACCCACTTTCAACGTTTGGGGGCAACTGACTCGGCACCCTGTCACTTAGGCTACACATTCACCAAGGAACAAGCCATTGTTGTTGCCAGACGTAGGAGATAAGGTGATATAAAAATCAAAATAATTAATAAATTAGGCAAATAAAGGAAAAAATTACAATAGTCATTAGGACCCAAACGTCAGTCCTACCTCACCGTGTGGGGGTGGAGGCACAAAACCCCATCAATTTTAATATTTTGAAAAAATGCTTTGGTCATGTGATAACGAAGGTGTTGCTCATGTCTTACGGGCATTTAACCAATTTTTTTAAAGTTCAAAAATATTCATCAAAAATTGAAGAGTGCGCTCCCCTTAAACTACTTCTCTCTCCTTGTTCTAGTAGGACCTCACTCGGGGATCCGGGAAACTTGCGACATGTCCGCGGGGGAGCGGAGCCTTCACACATATGCTAGAGAACTGAAAGCCATTTTCTTAAGGCTTCAGTTCTTCTTGTCTTTCGCTCACTCCTAGACTGCAGTTTTCCTTTAGACAAGAACACAGTCCTTACGTTTTTTCCTTGAGCACTCGCCACCAAGCAACATAAAGGTTTTACTGCGGACGATAAATTGAGTTTTTTCTAACTCAACTGGAATTTCTGGTGGATGAGCTGAGCCATCAGAAACTCATTCTTACTCCCGAGTGGACCTTGAACCCCCTGATCTGTTGGGTTTTGTGCTTTATTGGGCATGCCAACCTTTTCTGTCTGCCACTCTAAAGAAACCTTCTAGCATGGACAACAGACACCATACTGCAAGATTGTCCCAACTGGACCCCCATGGTCTTCCTCCATTCAACATGGTAAGTGAAGGACTGAACTCCTTTCAGGCTCATCAGAACACTGCAGTGTGCCTTGTAACCCCACTCTGAACCATAATTTAGAGTACCTGTATTGGTAAGATTGATTGGTTCACTCTCCAAGAACCCTTCCACTATTAGATTTTCTCGAATAACCTCTCTTCAAGACACACCACCAAGGGTGGTATGCTATTATGCAGACGGGCTTTGGGCTGCCCGGGCTCTGGTCAGGAAGTAGGTTTTTTTCAGAGGTACTACTGTACTAGAGACATTCGAAAGATGCAGATGTCATCATCTAGCTCAGTCTACCACCTAAGTGAACGATGTTCCAAATCGGGTGTCGCAGACTCTAAGTTTTTTCTTCTGAGACACTTATTACTCATGGCAGCGTTGTCTTTTTCATCGGAGAGGATATAGAATCTCTCATGTTCCTCCTTTTTATGAGCTACATCTGTCTCAGTAAAGAGGTTTGCTAGTTTATCATGGAATTTAATGAACCAAAAATGAGTATCATTCCATGATCTGGAACCACTCTCTCTCCCAAGAACTTTAATGGAAGAGAAGATAGTCTTAACAGCCGGGGACAGTGCTCAGGGCTCCCGGCAATGCCCACCAGCCTGAGCCTTTCCCTCGCCTGACTTCCAGTTCACCTGGTGCCAGCTACAGCCTGGGGCCAGCCCTGCCGAGCTCCTAGGAGTGTCCACCAGCTCTCGACCGAATAGTTATTTGGCGACCAGCTCAACTGGTGCCACCTACAGCCTGGCACCAGCTGCCGATCGTCTGGCACCAAATCTCCCCACACCCTTGGCTCTGGGGAGGAGTAGAAAGCTCTCTATTATGTTGGAGTTTTCTGGTATTACCTGGGCAGGATTGGAAACACAGGGGACTTTTCTCCTTTAGTGTTCTGACAAAGACTTTTTCACCCTCGATGTAAGAACACATTGTTTTCCGTCATGTATGGACTTGCTCTTTGAGACTATTCTTAGTTTCAGAAGAAAGCTAAAGACGCCAGAACAACTTCTTCCTCTTTAGTCTTGGTGTATCCTACAATTGACCTACTGGAAGTGCAATCGATTTTTGCTTCTCACTTCTTCAGAAAGTTTAAAAAGTGTTAAAACTCTTTTTTGCAGTACCTTGCATTTATTAGTAACTGGCTCGGCATCGCGCAAGGAAGCAGAGGATTTTCTCCTACTTTCTCTTCACCTTGTAGTAAGGTAGCAAGTGTTGTGAGAACCGGGGGGTACAGTGGACCTGGAGCACCCACCACTTTCAGTGGATGGGTCGTGGTCTTTTTTCCAGTGCAGGTGACAGTGTTATCTGGTATTTTTTTTATTGAGGTACTGCACCCAGGGCAAGGGCACTTTTGAAGTTTTGCAGACACTTT
Source organism: Macrobrachium rosenbergii (assembly GCF_040412425.1). Lineage (NCBI taxonomy): Eukaryota > Metazoa > Arthropoda > Malacostraca > Decapoda > Palaemonidae > Macrobrachium > Macrobrachium rosenbergii. The sequence goes on along the minus strand of NC_089762.1, from coordinate 7,146,582 downwards.
CGAAGAGTTGCTAACCTTTGGTTATCTCCTTCGCTGCAAAACTTCCTGTTATGCTTTGCTAGCCATTGGAGAACTTCTCTCGCTGCAAAGTTCCCATTAAAGTAGGGACAACCCTGGCTATACTGCCATGCCCACTACAGGTTAAGATGAGCACCGACCAGAGGTAGTTTTCTATTGCAGGCTCTCTATCTAATAAGGAACTACAAGCATTGTCTAAAATGCTAGCAAATTTTTCTATTTCAGATTCATTACATGACTTTATGTTTTGGAGTAGAATATGTCCATTTATCCCTCCTCCTTTCAATGTGGAGTCAGCTATGTAATTACTTGGTAAGTCACTTACATAAAAAAGGGATTTTGACAAAGGAAAAATCTATTTCTGAGGGAGGACCTGTGTCAGCCGGTGAAATGTCCCTTAGAGCACACATTTCTAGGTATAAATATTGCTAAATATACCAGAGAAAAAAGCCAACAGGATTTTTCCTTTGTCAAAATCCCTTTTCTGAGCTCCGGACCTGTGTCAGCCGGTGAAATTGTATCAGAGAATCATACCAAGCAAGGTGAAGGATTATAAGTGACAAATAAAAGGTAGAGATAAATAAAGGCACCATTACTTAAGCCTAATTTAATTATCTCAGCAGTAGAGAAATATAAGTTAAACATTAATCTTAAGACTAAGAATCATTGTGGATAAAACAAGGTTCTGAACAGATGGTATTAAAACTTAAAGTAACCATGAAACATAGACAATTAACGGTACTCAAACTTAAGACTAACATAAAGAAAATTTACAATTCCACTTAAACCTAACACCGCAAAACAGGTACAATTATATATACATAAACTAGGGCCAGGATGTGAAGCATGTGTGGCCCAGGAGAAGATGGCAGGGAAAGCAAATGAGGCAGGCAGGCGGGAGGGGAATGGGAGAAAGACTAACTAGGAGGGAGGGATAATACTCCCTGCAGCCACTGTAGGGAACTTCAGAGCTTCCAGTGATTTAAGATAGTGGCGCTTAAACACTGATGGAGATTTCCAACCCGTATACTTTTTCAGATCATCAAAATTCATATTGTGGAAATAGTTTGTGGAGGTTGCCACTGCCCGGATATCATGTACTTTCGGTACTGAATCTGGGTTAGCTTGCTTAATGAAATATAAAATCTGTTGTCTGATAGCTTTTAAGGAAAGTGTCCCACCTTTTTCCCTGATAAAAAGAGGACCAGAAAAACCTGAGAAGTTCTCCTTAAGTAAGCCCTCAGTGTAGTGACTGGGCACAAGGATGGATCCTGTGGAAGAGGAACAACCTTCCAAGAAGACCACCTATCCTGAGGGTCTTCATTCTTTGCTAGGAAACTTTGGTCTGGGGAAAGAAGAACTTCTCCTGACGGGAGGAAATCTACATGATTAACACCTCTAGAGAGAGCGGACAGTTCCGATATCCTAGCACCTGAAGCTAGGCTAGTTAGGAACAACGTCTTCCTTAACAGACTCAAATATGAACAGTTATCATTATCAGTTTCTGATGCTAGTTTCAAAACATCGTTAAGAAACCAAGAAACCGTGTGAGGACGGGTTGCTGGTCTCAGACGAGCACATGCCTTTGGGATTGATGAAAAGTATGAGTCTGTTAGGTCAATGTTAAAGCCATGCAAAAACACTTTCTTCAAGGCTGACTTAGCTGTGGTAATTGTAGCTGCAGCTAGACCTTTTTCAAACAATGACCTAAAGAAAGAGATTGCCAAATTCGTGGTCATAACCTGAGCTTCAGAATGTTTAAGGAAAGATGCCAGTTTTTTAACTGCTGAATCGTACTGCCTTAGAGTAGATTCTCTTTTATCTGATTCCAAGAACAGAGTGTTAACTGGGTCTATATCCGCCCCTCTCTGAGCGGCGAATTTCATAAAGTCCACAAAGCCAGGGCATTCAGAATTCTTGAGGAAGCTGACACAGTCTGTGTTTGTACTACTTGTGTCAGTTTGGGTCTGGGTAACAGATGACACTTGAATTTCAGCTCCAGCAGAAGAGGGTACCAGTTGCTCTTCGGCCAATTGGGAGCTACCAGAGCCACCTGCCCCTTGAAAGACCTGAGTTTGTGCAGCACTTTCAGCAGCAGGTTTACCAGAGGGAACAGGTAAATCCTCTGCCACTTGTTCCAGTCTAATGTCATTGCATCTGTGGCATGAGCTTGAGGGTCCAGGTTGGGGGCCACATAACAAGGGAGTTTGTGGTTGCTCTCCGTGACAAACAAGTCTACCTGGAGACCTGGAACCTGAAGGCAAATCCAATCGAACGAGGCCCTGTCCAGAGACCACTCCGACTCCAGCGGAGTTGACCTGGACAGAGAGTCCGCAATGACATTCCGGACCCCTGCAAGATGAGTGGCTGATAGGTGCCATTTGTGCTTTTCCGCCAGAGAGAAGATGGCTATCAACACTTGATTGATACGACTCGACTTGGAGCCTCCCCTGTTTATACAGTGTACCACCACTGCACTGTCCAAAACCAGTCTGATATGGATCTGTTTGGGAGGGCGAAGCCTTCTCAGAGTCAGAAACACTGCCATTGCTTCCAGGACGTTGATATGGAACTGGCGGAACATTGTGGACCATGTTCCTTGTACTTTTTCGTATTGAGAATATCCTCCCCAGCCACTTAATGAAGCATCTGTGTGGATTACTAGTGATGGAGGAGGAAATTGAAGGGGCACCGATTTTGACAGACCCTTGACTGTTGACCATGGCTGGAGTCTTTTTCTCAAAACTGGAGGGACTAGAGACACCTTGTCCCTGAGTTTGATATTGGCTCGTCTCCGCCACACTCTGTTTATGTCTTTCAGTTTTGCCTTCAGCAGCAGATCTGTGACAGATGCGAACTGAAGAGAACCCAGAATCCTCTCCTGAGTCCTGCGAGAAGCTTTCCTGCACTTGAGGAACTGCCTGGTGGCCTTGGCTATCTCTCTCCTTTTGGCTGGCGGAAGAGACAGTCTGTGTGAGTCTAGGTCCCACTGGATACCTAGCCACTGAAACCGAGCCTCCGGAGTTAGACGGGATTTCTCCCTGTTTATCTGAAAGCCTAGGGACTCCAGAAACTCGATCACTATGGCTGTAGCTCTCCGGCATTCCCCGACGGTGGATGCCCAGATTATCCAGTTGTCTAGGTATGCGGCTAGCATGATCCCCCGGGACCGTAACTGCTGTACTACTGTCTCTGCCAGCTTGGTGAATATTCGGGGCGCTATGTTGAGCCTGAATGGCATGACTCTGAATGCATAAGCTTGCCTTCCCAGTCTGAATCCTAGGTAAGGAGAGAAGTTTCTCGCAATCAGGACGTGATAGTATGCGTCTGAAAGATCTATAGACATGGTGACGGCTCCACGAGGAAGTATCCGTACCTGAGAGATTGTAAGCATGCGAAATTTGTCGCATTGTATGTAAAGGTTGAGACGAGACCGATCCAAGATTACTCTTTGTTGAGCGGAGCCTTTTTTGGGGACGCTGAACAGTCTGCCTTGGAATTTCAGGTGCCTCACTTTCTTTATGGCCCGTTTTTGGAGTAGTTCCTTCGCGAAGTCCCGCAGGGCTTGTGAAGGGGGTTGATGGAACCTGACCCGAGGTGGTGGGTCCTTGACCCAACTCCATCCCAGTTCCTTGGAGACTATACTGTGGGCCCACGGGCTGAAGGTCCACTTATTCCGAAACAGGTAAAGCCTCCCGCCTACCTGAATCTTCTCATTGGGAAGGGGAAGGTTTACTTCCTCTGCCCCGGCTGCCTCTTCCCCAGGAGAGGGACCGCAATGCAGCCTTGCCTCTGAAGGCAGCTCTTGCTCTGCTTCCCCTTGCATTTTTATTGAAGCCACGAAAGGAACCATGGCTTTCATAGGCTGTGTTGTACGCCGGAGACGTCACAAAGGTCGGGAGGCAAGGGAATGCTGTGCCGGCTGCACCAGCACAAACTGTTGGGGTTGGGCCTTTGAGGTGGAAGGCTGACCGACCGGAGAGACCGGTACAGCCTGAACTACAGTTGGGGTTTGTGGCCTCCTAAACTTCTTATATCTTTTCCCCGACCTGCCATGGGAACCGGAGGACTCGGAGATTTTACGTTTGGCGGAATACCCCACTGGGAGCGGAGGCTCTGGTTAGCCCTGGTTGCTTCCGCCAGGACATTATTCACCTCGTCCTCGGGAATAAATTAGCCCCAAATCGAGCTTTTCATCAGTTTATTAGGCTCGTGCTAATAGTGGCGTCCATAAAAATATGTTTGCGACAGTTCATCCTTGCCACTGTAAAATCAAACAGGTCTGGTTGGAATCCCGCCAGCAGAGATTTAGTCAAGACCTGGAAAAAGGGTTCATCCGAATACAACACGGCTGTCGCCTCTGCCATGCACAATAATAATAATAATAATAATAATAAAATAATGATAATAATTCCTTTATTCCACAAATACAGTGGGTATTCTATTACATAAAAAGTATCCGTACAGATGACTCTTAAAATTGTACAAATACATTAATTAGTACTTTAACTAAAAGGTTCAAGGTGTCTCTTAAAACAAAGGTATAATCTGTAGTCTAAAATAAATAGGACTAAATACAAAGATAAAATTACCTATTCGTCTAGTTAAGAACCAAAATTTATTTACATTTATAAAATATCTTAAAGTTTACCATTATTTTTGCTTCTGAAACAGGTGTGATTTCAGTTTTCTCTTAAAAGTAGACAAATTGCTACACTCTTTAATATCCTCCGGCAATGCATTCCAAAGCTTGGGACCCCTGACGGATGTTGCCTTATCAGCCAGGATTGTCCGTCTCCTTGGAACCACCAAATGACTGCTCTGTCTAGTTGGACGTATTCTTTTCTGTTGTATGGTCTCTAGTGGTAATATTCTGGCAGGTATATGTCCATGCAATACTTTGAAAATAAACAAACAAACAAACATCAAAGATCAGTTTGCTCTCAAGTTTCAACCACTTCATCTCATTTATGTATGGTGTGGCGTGATCATATTTTCTCCCAAGACCCGCAGCAACCTTTGACGCAAAATTCTGAATTTTTTGTGTTTTTTGCATGTTCGAGACGGAGTAGGATATTACACTCATCGCTAAAGCTTCAACAATTAGCTTTCTACTGTTTCTATCAAAATTATCTGTTTTTATTTAAGAAATACAGTACGCCATTTGCCTTCCTACATATATTGTCAGTATGATTATCGAAAGAAAAATATCTGTCCATAGTTACTACTCCGAGATTTTTTACATTTTCACTTGGTTTAATGTCAGTGCCGTTTGTTTTAATGCAAAGATTCTCTGGTAAACCACGAGAGCCTATAAGTAAAAATTTAGTTTTGCTTGCATTCATTTTTAGACCATTCTCTGAAAAATATTTATTTACTTTCTCTAATTTCTTTTGGCTCTGTCAACAATGTACACTAAATTTTCTATCTTACCCGAATGAAGATATTGTGCATCGTCCGCATATTGAACGAGCATATCACTCTCATTTAGTTCAGCCAGGTCATTTACGAAAATGTTAAATAGAACTGGACCTAGGATCGAGCCTTGGGAACTCCATTACTCAACCTTTGTTTACTAGAAATATGGTCACTTATTTTTACTGACTGAGTTCGAGCAGTTAAATAGTCATCAAACCAAAAATCATCTATTCCATATTGCATCATCTTTTGCACAAGGAGTTCATTGCACGGCTCAGCCGACACCAAGCGTCGAACTCCGGTTTCAGGAGAGCCTCCGGAATTTTGGGAAGCTGCTCACTGAAGAGAATGGACGCACAGTCTGGGTCCAGCTTGCCCGCCGTAAAGGTGGACGGGACATCGTTCCAGAATTCGGAGTCACCGGGGAGGACCAAAGAGGTGGGATTGGTCTCCCGGAGCTGCGGCATCGACTTACCCTCCATGCATGCCTGAACAGTTGCCTGAGCCACTTTCGACATGCAAGGAGTTGCGATCCTATCCCCCAAAGAAAACATAGTAAAATTTCCTTTGAAGGGGGGTCAACTTTGTGTTCTCTGCTTCCCACTCCGCAAGGGTGCGAAGCAGAGCTGATTGAGCCTGATCCCTAGGAAAGATGACTGTCTCCTTAGGGACCTTATCTGTTCTCACCCACGCTTCCTCTGTCAATCTAGCGAAGCCTGGGTAGGGAGGAAGCAGACCTGGAGGAAAGAACTCCAGCTCCTGAAGTCTGCACGTCCCTAGACCTTCAATGGTTAAGGTATCATCATGCTGGGGAGCATGAAGAGCCAAGCGCCAAGGGTTCCCCTTATCGAAAGGAGGAAGGGCGGAGGCGTCCGGAATGGTGTAGGACGGAGCTGACCCACCGGAGCGCACGAGCCCGGAGATCTTGGTCTCCTGGCTCTGCAGCTTTTCCAATACTGTCTTCCACCTCTCGTCCATCTGCTGGTTGATTGTATCAAGCAGCATGCTTGCCAATTCTTGGAAATTGGAAGCAGGTTGACGAGGGGGGCTGGCTTTGGCTGCCCTTGATCTCGACCCCTTTACAGAGGGAGCGTCACTAGCTACGGAAGCTGCCGGGCTAGAAGCCCGTGACTTCCCCAGGGGAAAGGGAGTTGCCTTGCGGGAGGAAGAGGACTTATATCCCTTACCTTTTAATGACTTTTTTTACCTTGGGGATGGTCGATGTTGACCTATCCCCAAGGTAGAAGGACTTCTGGAAACCCTGGAAAGAAGATACAGAGGATGAAGGGGAATTAAAAAGGGAGTCCGCTCCCCCTGCCTCACTTACCTCCCTACCTACCTCCTGGTCTGGTTCCACATTCATGGGCTCCAGGTCCAAGTTAATGGCTGCCACTTCTTCTGACACTTCCGCTGCTATGTTGACATCCTGGGAGGGCTGCGTCGCTTCCCGGATATGCTCGATCAAAGGGGCTGCCACTTCTGCTGGGACAGCTGCAGCAAACCGGGCGCCGGGGAAGAGGAGGTTACAAATGGCCTCCGATAGAACATATGGCCTCCCCGACGGGACGTTCCTCCCAAAGCCAGCCACCCAACCCCTAAGGGTGGCCAAGGAAGCGTTGCGAGAAGCTTGTTTGGCCTGAAAATAATAAGGACTAACTAATTTCACATCAAGGACTTAAAATATATATAAGGGATATAACAAGAACCTTATAAACTATCAAATAAGTCAAGGAACCAGGTAAACTAAAGGCCGTAACTTTAGGCTTACCAACTCGTCCTGAAACTGCTCAAACAAAGCGTAGCACACTTCACATCCATCCGGGTGCCAAACGATCAAGTCTCCCACCCTGACTGCGCAGCCGGAGTGGGAGCGGCAGACAACATGGCCGCAGGGCTGGTGCAGCACTGCGGTGCACCCGGAATCCTGGCAGCGTACCATCTGTATGGATAAACTGTATATGAGTATGCTTATCTGAAGGCACGCCGGAGTAAATCCGGCGGAGATAGGGGCCTTATGCTGGAGCAGACAACAGGACATGCAATTAGCAGATTATTAGTCCTACCGGAGTAGTCCAGTGAAGCAAAACAAATATATTATACATGGCAAATAAGTTAAGGAACGCCGGAGTTAAACCGATGGGAATGATATATACCTTAACCTAAAATCATGCAACATGACAGAGTAAGTTAAGTGACGCCGGATATGATCCGACGTGAATGATATATACCTTAACCTAAGGTCATGCACACTTAGAATTAAATATAAATTGCCATGAGTGCCGGAGACCGGCAGAAAAATGGCTGGTTAAATACATGGAATAGCAGTTTTTTAATGCTGGACATGTCATTCCAGTACTGAGACCCCGGAAACCCCGCTACCCCCGCCATTGGTTACGATGTAGGGGCGGAGTGGTTCACTATTAGAGCAGTTCTTGTACGTCCATAGGAGAACAAAAGTGAGTAAAGCCAACCTACTAAAACCAAAGACCACCGGAGTGGAAAAGGCTAGCGGCAACGGGGGGACCGAAGATCAGAGGAACGGAGTCAGCTAGGGAATTGTGTAGGCCCTGAAAGTGTCCGGAGTTCCGCGAACCAATGAGGAAGCGAACAAACGAAACACTAGCGAGGTGTGTGACGTTAAAACGGATACCAGGAGGGTGGGTAACCTCCGATTGGAGACCCGTCTAGGTCCCCCCCCCCCCCCAGAGAGTGACGGCCCCAAGAGGACGACGCTCCACACACGGGGAGGGATAACACATCACCTGCTATACAGGGGAAAGGTGGGGGAGTAACAACATGGCTGTGTCACGATACCAAGGTCGACTGAGTGGGGAAACCCCAGACACTGACCCTCAACCCCCTTACGGGTGTTGAAATGTACCAAGCCTCCCCACAGGGGGAAGAAGACACTAGCCAGAAGTTACGAAAAAGAGGTTAGGCTAAACACATTGGATTACTGCAACCCAAACTCACATCTTTTCCCTGAAGACGAAGCCTATAAAGGGAAAAAAAGGGAGAGAGTGGAGGAAGGGGAGGTAGGGGGAACTGTGAAGGGGAGAAAATTTCCGTTCAGAAGGCCAACCGAAGACCGACATGTAGGGCATAGGGCTATGCATTGCGAATCACTTTTCTCCCTTCATTAGAAGGGGAGGAGGATTAACAGAGAACCCAAGCATACCCAAAACATACGGAACAGCGGATGGAACAACGAACGTGGCGCTCCCTTCACCAGCCCACACCTCCCTCCACAACTCAAGCGACACAGTCGGGAGAGAAGGGAGCAGAGTCAATGAGCAAAGCTAACCTACGTAGCCTAACCCACCGATTAAGACGAGAGGGTTAGGCTAGTACCACAAAACACAAATACATACTGCTAAAATTTAACCAACAACAATACACCAATACATAAACAACTCAAAAATACAAAATAATAAACGCTTGTGCCAGGGGTATGTTCTACCCGAGCGAAGCGAACAGGAAGTGGGCAACCAAAATGGCCGCTCCTGCCGCTAAGCTAAGGTAATATTAATCCATAAATATCCATGTCATCCATTGTACCACAATTCAGAAAAACCGACTGTAAGATAGCACCAGCTTGGGGAACAAAATCTACTCGAGCGAGAGCCAAAAAATTCTTTATGAAGCATAAAACCGTGGGAGGACGCTCCCTAAAGAATTGATACTACCACCAGTATTAATACCAGCACACGGGCCCATTCAATGTAGCTAAAATTCCCCAAAATGAACTTCCTGAAGGGGTAACGTCAATTGTAAGACAAAACATTAATGTAAATGACCCAGCGAAACCTCTACTGAACTAGTCTATAGAGGCGTACCGCTAGGTCATCATGGCGGGGCCGGGCGAACGCAGAGGAACGCCCGATATTTGACCCAATAATTATTAAATTATGGGCCAAATACCGTCCTGATACCCATAAAACCCCGTAAGAAGATGGTATTTAACTTAGTGGCGGTGATATCAGCGGTTGAAGCCATGGTATTCCAATTATAGGCAAAAATTGTGGAGCACAAGCAAAAGCAAGACGTAGCAGAAATGCGTGCTAAAATGGAATGAGGGTAGATGGCGCTCAGGTCGTCAGGTACAGGTCCGGGTGAGTTGCCGCTGGAACGGCTCTTCTCGTACCGGGGGTTTTGACATTGGGATGTTCTACAGAGTTAGGTCCTGTGGTGGTGGACAAATTCACTCACCCTGCTCTATACCGACACCTGTTACATAATAGGTGATCGCTCTGAGGGTAGTAACCTCAGCATTCCTGTTGGCTTTTTTCTCTGGTATATTTAGCAATATTTATACCTAGAAATGTGTGCTCTAAGGGACATTTCACCGGCTGACACAGGTCCTCCCTCAGAAATGAAATTTTTTTAATAAAATAAAGTTTTATATATACTTACCAAGTAATTACATGATTGGAGCGCTCCCTCCTCCCCTCCGATGGACATATGGCATCAACAGAATGATGTTGTTTGCTAGTAGTTCCTGGTATTCCCGTTAGTGGGCAGGACCAGTCACCTGCAGTATGCTCTGAGGCGTTACCCGTGAATTTTTTAATTTAAGCTGCTGTGCAAGGAAACTATAGGCTATGTAATTACTTGGTAAGTATATATAAAACTTTATTTTATCATAAAAATGTCATATTTTTCCTAATTATACAAACCTGAGGTATTTATAGTTTAATGTCCACCTCGTACCACCCCTCAAGCTGACTCCAAGCTTATACAGTATCTGGGCTGAAGGTAAAGTGATGCTCAACCAGCTGGGTGGGTGGGACTCCCACCAAGTCATTTGGTAGTTAAGTACCACACCACCTTGTTAAAAGTTGAACAGCCAGTTTCCAGCTGCCCTGAAGGTACAGTAATTCCTATATAAAGACCTCAGGTTTGTATAGTTAGGAAAAATGCAAATTACATTTAAAATTTGTCATATTTGGTGGATTGTTTGTTGGTCCTGGTTTTCTCATGCAGACGTACAGGATTCATGCCTATTATGCACATACAAACTCACACATTCTCTCTCTCCCTTACATATTTTACCACAAAATGTGCAGGTTGTGGTTGCCAGACACATTTCAGATTTTACATTTGTACATTTTGTGTACATAGTTTTTGTAGAATAATATCATTGTATTTTTTTTGTAATTTAGAAGTACTGTATTCCATTCCCTAATGCACTTTATATATATGAAAATCTTGAAATCAGGTAAATTTTGATAAAACTGAAAATTAAACATGCCAATTACTAAGGCTTAAGTTTAATCTAGAGAACTTTGAAAGATATAATTTTTAGAGTTCTGAGTGATGCAATTGAGTCATGTTGAATGTGCTGTGCATCATTGGTTGAACTCATATTGCTTGATTGGTGGGTCATTTATTGTTTGATTAAAGATTGATGACTGTGAATGGTACAGCAACTTAACGAGTTGAGGAACAAATACAGTACTCCATTGCCCTTGCAGGACTTGTGGTTTATGAGATTTTCTGACACAAGTGGGCAAATATTTTGCCACAAACCTCACTCCTAGACTTGCTGAGAACTGAAAGGCCCCAGCCTTCTGGCACCACCTCTTCTAAATGGAAAAGGTGTATGGTGCAAAAATATACACTTATGTTTGTATGTATGCATAAGTGTGTTTGTTTCTATCTAAATATGGTGAACCTTTAGATTTGTGTGTATAAACATATATGTACTCAATCTATAAATGATGAACTTAATGGTTTGTTTGAATACTACAGTAATATGATTTCAGTTAATATCTACAAGCTGATCCAAATGATTTGTGTGCATAGATATACTGTATTTTTTGCTTAATTTGCAAATGGTGAACTTGATAATGTGTGTTTGAATATATATGATGGTTGTTCTTTTGTATCTACGAGTGGTGAACCTAATATTTGTATTTTTCTATTTTCAGGATTAATGTAACAAATTCCAAGCCAGTGTGTTACCTATTCAAGTGCTTTGTTACATAAGAAGGCAGTTATTTTGCAAGTGACTGAATATAACGGAAATTTATGTTGTAACCCATTTCATGATTCTGATGACAATTTATGACAGCTTCTCAACAGTTTGTGTTTATTACCTTCCACAGTGATACTATTGTGATGACAACCAGCAATAAATTTGCCAGTTCTGAAACAAGAACCGCTGGATGTTCAGCATCTGAGGAAAGACGTCAAAAAAGTAAGTTAGTATACTGTACCAGGTTTTTTTTTTTATTGATTTTTATGAGCACTGGTTTGTTCCTACACAAGTGTAAACCTTTGTTCTTTAAATTTGATTCAGGTTTGAGTGTGAGCGGGGAAACGACCATTGAAACTTATTGACGAGGTAGTTAACTAATGACAGGTAGGAGGAACCCTGCCCACCCGTAGGGCTGCACTCCACTTTGCTTCTTGCCTTTGTCAAAATTCAGATGGTTCTCAGGACATTCTGCCCGACTTTGCTAACCAAACTTTTTGATGAATAAACATGAGTATTCCTTTTCCTTTTTGGTTTTTTGACTGTGTATTTGTTTTACGTAATCTCTTGAGTATCCGGAGTACTAGAGCGAACGCCCTGTCTGATAAGGTGAAAATTTGGATAAGGTTAAATAACACCCTGTGGGAGTAACTTGTCTACCCTGCATGATAAACCTAAATATGTTTCTTTATACAATTAGCTAGCTTATTTTCCCACTTGTTCATACACAAATACAAATCTGCATTCTCTACATAAGATTTGTTCCTACACAAAATACAAACCATCGGTCTTTACATAAGGAATATGCTTTAACGCAGCTGGAAACAGCCGTTCAATATTTAAACAAGGTGGTTAGGTAGTTAACTAACATTCGAATGGTGGGAGTCCCGCCCGCTTGGATGGTGAGCATTCACTTTGCTTTCGGCCGCCGTGCTATGTGTGGTGTTCCTGCTCTCTGTCATGCTGCCGTTTTGCTTTTTTTTGTTGTTTTTGAGAATATACTTTCTTGATTGTGTTTGCGATATTGAGATGCAAACCCACGAATCATCCAACCCTGAGTGGAAGGGCAGTACTCAGCGTGCATGCCCTGGTACCACTTCTAGACCATATCACCATTACCGCTCCCGAATTGATGTTGGCCCTTGTGTCCTCTGCACAGCTGCAGGGGGCACGACTGTAATCAGGACTCCATGTGTGATGAGTGTCGGCTCTGGTCCCCTGTGCAGTGGGTGAAGTTTTCACAGAGGAGGAAATACAAGAGGAAGGCTTACAAGGTGACGTCTGGTGGTAATACGCCTCCAACAACACTGTTGGTTGCCAAACCTTCTTCCTCTTTCCTTCCACCTGCGAAGCTTCCCCATCTTGCTGTCACTCCTTTCGGAGCGATCTCCCCTTTATTGTCTTCACTTGCTTCATCAAGTGGAAGTCAGTGTTGGGAGGCAGGTGATCAGAACGACCTCTGCTAGATGCATCTCCGTTCGCTCAGAATGAGAGATTTCCCCTTCGGAGCAAGAGGAGACTGATGTCCCAACTCGACTTTTTCTTCTTCAGAAGAGACTGAAGAACTCCAGGAGACATGGCTCTCTTTAGGCCTCTCGGATGTTCCATCTGTGCAGGGCCTTTTAAATCACCTGAGATCTTCTCGAGCTCTGGTAATGCCCCCAGTGACTCGTGCTATGGTAACTGCCACCACTACGACAGTTACGATGACTGCTTTCGCTAAAACCACGACCAGTGTGACAACCCATCTGACCCTGACTACTCCTGTGGTTGTTGACCAGACATCTCTGCATTCCCCTGCATGTGCTTACCAGACAGTAATCCCTCTTTCTCCTGTGCTGCCTGCTGTGTCTGTTGCTGTGCCTGCTGATTTCCCCTCCATCAGGGACCAGCTTCTACAGGTGTTCCTGAAGATGTCCCGGAAGAAGTCGAAGAAGAGGAGTTGTAAGGTGTCATCTTTATCGTCTTCTTCTTCTATGTCATCTGCCGCCTCTTCACCTTCCAAAGCTCCTCAGCGGAAAAAGGAGGTTGCTTCTTCCCCCCAAAAGAAGTCCTGTCATGGGGGTTCCAAGGGGCTGCCTCCCTCCACGGGGGAGACAGAGGGATCTCTCGTTGGCTCTCCCCAGTCTACAGACTTGGGAGCCATTTCGCGGGTCTCTCTGAGACCTTGAGATTCGGGAACTTCGATTATGAGAGTCCTCCCAACCCGCGCACTTGAGACCAGTTCCGGGAAGTTACCTTCCAGGACTGCTGTAGTGTCTGCCTCTTCCCAGGCCTCTTTGGACACTCAGGCAGAGGTAGCTACCGTTGATCAACCTGTTTGTGATTGGGGAGCTTTGGGTGCTCAGACCTCCAAGTAGGACCAAGTCACTCCAGGTACTCCGAAACCTCAAGTTACCTCTACCAGCACTGGGGAGTCTGCTCCACAGTCTGGGACAGGCACTGCTAGAGAGAAGGTGACCAAGACTGCTGGTGCTTCTTCACCCTCTGCCAGTACAGTAAACCCCCCGTATTTGCGTTCTCACGATTCGCGGACTCACGCATTCGCGGACTCACGCATTCGCGGGTTTCTCTATGGAACATATCTACCCATTATTTGCGGAAAATTCGCCCATTCGCGGTAGTTTTCACTGTGAAATATTCACTAATTACTGTATTTTCAGATAATTTTCATGAATAAATGCACTTTTTGTGATAAAACTATTAAAATACTCAGGTATAAGCATTTTTACAGGGTTTTTCTTGTGTTTAAACTATCAAAATGGGCAGTTCTAAGTGTTTCTAGAGGGGTTTTATGTATTCGCGGATTTTAGCTATTCACGGGGGGCTGCGGTACCCATCCCCAGCGAATACGGGGGGTTCACTGTACTCTCTTGAGTATTCGGTCAGGGTCCTGTCCAGGTGTTTCCGATTCGAGGGTCTGAGCACCCCGAGAAGCTTTGAAGGGATGCCCCACAAAGTCTTATTCCCGTCAGGAGGCCACAGCCTTGAAGAAGACTAGAGCATGTTGGGAGGACAGCCTGAGTTCACACCCAAGAGTACGCTATCGCTCTCCCCCGGTCAGCCCCTGTATTCGAACGGGCCTGCTCACCCGGGGACAGCCTCCGAGTATGTTCAAGTGAACCCACACGCTCTCCTCGGGACAGCACCTGCCAAGTCCGTGTGCATGAGGGTACTCTCCTAGACCCATGCAGCCTTTGCCACCATGGGTTGGTGATCGCCCATGGCTTTCCTCTCCTGCTGGGGCTTTGACCTCCGACAAGACGGAAAAGTGCTTGATCCCTCTCATCTATCCCCTCAACCTCCTGGGGTTATACCGGGAGGTGTGAGTCCAATAGGAAGGACTCTGAATGGGATGCCTTATCTCAACATAGCCCCACCGCGAAAGTTTACGTTCCGGGTTCAGTCCTAGGATGAGCTCGAATGTATGCCCAAGTGGGTGAGAAGGGATCTGGTGGTTCTGCCAAGGTTCTCCCTACTGCAGGAAGAGTAGACTGGGAGGACTGTGCCCTGGAAGGACTTGAGGGACACCCCTGAGATTCAGAGGACCTTTGCAGAGATTGTTGCACTGATACGTCAGCACAACGATCCTGGGGAATGGGCCATGGCTGCATCCGTGGATCGTCCGTCACACTTCAAAGCCTTTTGGGGACTGAAGAAGGAACCCAAGGCTTCGGTGGGCTTGCCATGGTCCACACTTACTGAAGGGGTTTTGGAGCAGGTGAACACTCTGGTTTCTGGGCAGGAGAGCTCAATTCGTTCCAACCGTTCAGATAAGTTGCTTCCTCCTCCTCTGCCTCAACAGAAATGCTACTACATGCCCTCGGAGGGGTCTCTGCCAACAAAATACAGTAGGTGGACCAGGACCTGGTCCGTCTAGGTTCGGGTCTCTCGCTGCAGCAGCTTGGTACAGAGAGTATCTCTCTCTCTCTCTCTCTCTCTCTCTCTCTCTCTCTCTCTCTCTCTCTCTCTCTCTCTCTCTCGCAGCAAAAGGTAATAAGCCTGGAAGCTACTGCTGTGGCAGCATTCCAGGCAGTCTCCTGGCTGGACCTGTGGTCTAAGCGTCCAAGTCCAAGGTTGTTGCCTTCTTGGGTGTCATCACTCCAGGCGAGGACTCCACCTTCGGGAGACTGTGCCAGTCTGGAGGTAGGGGAGTTACCAGCCTGGCCCACCAGACGGCTAACCTGTAGGTAAACTTGGTCCTGAAGAGGGGGGATGCCGTCCTTACTCAGATAGCCAAGTTTGTTGGCCCTGAATCAGCTTTGACCCTACACAATGGACCGCTGCTAGGCTCTGCCGCTCCCTCTTCCCTAGAGAGCAGGTAGATACTGCGGTGGACAAATGTTGTGTCAAGAATAATAACTGTCTTATCCACCAGGCAGTGGCAAATACCTCTGGGTCTTTGCGGGTCACTGCCCCTCGATCTTTGGGTCAGGCTAGCACTTCCTCGGCCCCTAAGAAAACCCAGGCTTTGAAGGGTGCCCAGGGAAACACCCAGCATTCTTCTGCCCCTGCTAAGAAAAGTACACAGCCGTGCACCTTTCAACCCTCTTTCTAGTCTGGAAAAGGGGCAAGGGAAAGAAGAAGAGCGGAGGACACTAGAGGCGGCATTCCCCTCCGCATGCTGCCATGGGGGGGAGGGGGGTTGCCTGTCAAGCCATTGGGCAACATGGCAGTGATAGGAAGCCAAAACCTGGGTAGTAGATGTTCTTTGGGAGGGCTATCTACTTCCCTTTGAGTCTCAGACACCTCTCACCAACAATCTGGTCCATCTCCGAATGTATGTTCCCGGCTCACCGAAGGACCCCGCCCTCCGGGAAGAGGTTTGAGTGATGCTGAAGGAAGGCACTGTGGAAGTTGTGACAGATCAGTCCCCAGGCTTTTAAAGCTGAGTCTTTCTTGTAGAGGAAGCGACAGGCTGGTTGGAGACCGGTCATAGATCTTTCTCCCCTGAACCGATTTGTTCACCAGACTCAGTTCAAGATGGAAACGACATGGTCTATGCTCATAGCCATCAGGGAGGCCGACTTCATGCTTAAGGTGGACCTGAAGGATGAATATTTGCAAATACCCGTCCATCCGTCCTCTTGCAAGCACCTATGCTTATCCTCAGGGAGACGGCATTCCAGTTCAGGGTAGGCAGTCCCCAGTTATCGGCAGGGGTTCCGTTCCCAACAGCGTGACGACAACTGAAAATCACTGACAACCAAAAATCAGCGATAATATTGCTGATCCCCTGTTATCGGCGCTGGTATCGGTTATCGGCGCTGGTAACCGGGGATCAGCGCCGCCGATAACGGGGGTGGGGATCAGCGCCGATAACCGGAGATCAGCACTGATAACGGGAATCAGTGTCGAAAATCCAGTTATCGTCGTCGCTAAACAAGTGCCGTAAAACCGGATCGCTGATAACCGAGGTCGCCGATAACCAGGGACTGCCTGTACTCTGCTTTGACTTCTCGACCACTCCCCAGGTGTTCATGCAAGTGTTCACCCTTATGTCAGCTTGGGCCCATCTGCACGGGACACGTATGTTGAGGTATTTCGATGATTAGCTAGTCCTGGCGAGCTCTCGATTGCAGTTGCTCCAGGAAAGGGATCAACTTCGGGTTTTTTGCTGCAACTTTTGGGGGGTCATGGCAAATTTCAAGAAGTCCAATCTCACCCCCAAGCAGAGGATAAAGTACTTGGGCTTGCTGATAGACATGGCAGCAGTAAGTCTTCCCCTCAGATTCGTGTATCAGCAGGTCCAGGAAGGCAACGCAGTTGTTCCTGTCTTGGCAGGAACAACCAGCTCAGCTGTGGCAAGTCATTCTCAGCCACCTGTCGTCTTTGGAGAAGCTAGTCCCTCATGGGCAGCTTCACCTTCGTTCTCTCCAGTGGAGAATGAAGGAGTTCTGGTCTCCAGCTTGGGGCTCCCCGTCCCTTCCCATTCCTCTCTTGGAGGAAGTGAGACAGGACTTAGCCTGGTGGCTAGATGACAGGACCTCGTAATAGGAGTGTCGCTGCACAATCCCCCTCCCAAGATGCTTCTGTTCTCAGATGCTTCGAGCAAGGGATGGGGTGCACACCTGGAGGAGTTTCTGATTTCAAGTGTGTGAAGCTGAAACAACAAGCACCTTCACATCAGTATCCTGGAGCTCAAGGCAGCCTTTCTGGCTCTCCAAGAGGTTCAGGAGACTTGGTGGTGTTGATGAGTGACAACACCACAGTAGTGGCATACGTCAACAAGCAGGGAGGCCTAGCATCTCTTCTGCTACACTTGTTTAAGATGCAGGTGCATGAGTGGGCAGTAGCACACTCAGTTGAGCTGTCAGCCAGATACATTCCAGGCAAGAGGAATGTAGTAGTAGACAAGCTCAGTCACCAGGGTTAAGTGATAGGGACAGAGAGGTCCTTTCACACCAATGTCATGGAAAGGTTGTTCGTTTTATGGGGTCTCCTGTCGTTTGCCACCAGGCGCAACAGAAAGCTTCAAGTGTTCTGCTCCACTGTGCCAGACCCATGGGCCACTCCAGAGGATGCCTTCCAACACCCATGGGACCACCTGAACACTTACATCTTCCCTCCTTTTTATCTGATTCACAAAATGATCAACAGGGTAATGATCACTCCAAATCTCAGAATGATCCTGGTGGCTCCCAAGTGGCCACCTGCCATTTGGTATCCAGACCTGCTAGCTATACTTTCCGAGGCACCAAGAGAGATTCCCCTTGGCACAACCTTCTGTGTCAACCACAAGTAGAACGGTACCATCAGTCTGTGAATTCCCTGTCTCTTCAAGGTTGGAGACTATCCAGCATCTCTTGCAAGCGAGAGGCTTATTTTTCCGCACAGCGTCAGAGATGTCTGTATACCTTCGCCAATCCTCTGCATCGGTATAGCAGGAGAAATAGGACGTCTTCTGTGGTTGGTGTCACAGAGTGGTTTCTCTCCGGCCAGAGCTTCTATTCAGCAGGTAGTGGACTTCCTTGTCTTTCTTTGCTGAGATAAGCTCCTCTCTGTCTCAGCTGTGAAGGGCTTGAGATTTTCTTGTTGATGAAGAGCTTCGAAAGGTCTTGCCCTCCCAGGGAACTCAGGGCCCTGAGTTGGATTTGACTCTCGTACTGAGGAGCCTGACTCGCCTTTACTAGAGTCATCAGATTGGGTTTTCTAGCTTGCCTTGGCATCGACGAAGAGAGTAGGCGAGCTTCATGGACTTTCCCTTAACACTTGAGGAGATGGGGATCAGTTACACTCAATTTCTTCCCGGATTTCGTAGCGAAGACTCAGAATCCATTGGCCCTTGACGCCAGATTCGAGTCTTTTACGATCCCCTCCCTAGAGGACTTTGTTGCTAATGATCCAGACAAAATGCTACTCTGTCCTGTTAGAGTGCTGTGGTACTATCTAAGAGGACTTGACATCTCCAGCCTGAGTGTTGATGACTCTTTGTTGGTACTGGCTTCGTGAAACAATCAAACGGGCATACTCTGCAGCTGGTGAGGACGACACCAGTACGTTCCGGGCAAGAGCTCACAAAGTCAGGAGCATTGGTCCGTCCCTCACGTTCAGGAAGAATCTGTTGGTTCCTCAGGTACTGAAGGCAGGGGTGTGGTCGCGCCAGACCACCTTCACTTCCTTCTACCTTCGGGACATTGCCCACAAATCCTTGGAAACTTTTTCCTTGGGTCTGTTGGTGGCTGCTCAACAAGTTGTGTAGCATCTTGCCTAAGGTGTTCGGTTATGAAAGAGAAGTGTGTGTGTGTGTGTGTGTGTGTGTGTGTGTGTGTGTGTGGGTAGGTTGACTGGCCTCTTCCCCTTCCTCTTTCATTATCCTACACTCTCCCTGCAGGCAGTGGGTTGCGAGCCATCACATGCTGGAACTTGCGTTCGATGCAGATGAGTGTCACATAGAGTAACCGTTCTTTTTATATAAGTAACTTACCCAGTAATTACTTAGCTAAGAGTTTCTACTCGATGTTTAGGTAGGTGATTAACCCTGCCACTTTCAGGGTAAGAGAGAGGAACAACTCAGTCAAAAGCTCAATATGCTTTCTGCTGGCTTAAGACCACCACAGTGTTAAGTTACGCAGATGAATTTGAGTTTTTGGTTGAGATCTTCCCTTGCTGGTGAAGTATTTTTGACCCGGGAGCCGTCAGCATTGATTATTTAGATAGCTTCAGTTAATGGTTTTCTTGTGACTAGTCTAACAGACTTACTGATTTTTGACTTACTAATTGTGACCATGTCAGATTCTAGCACTTATAGTTTTAGGTATTGCAGCAGAGGCTGCAATACTCGACAACTAAAGCTTCATATGACTCGCATACCTTGTGCACTGCTTGTCGGGGGACAGGTATGTTCAATTGATTTGACGTGCAATGAGTGTAAGGGATGGGACAACAAAAAATGCAAAACTTTAGCAACTCATCTTTCTAAATTAGAGAGGAAAGTGGCTTCTAGAGCCGAAGTAAAACCATTAGCTAGCCAGGGTTCTATTCAGATGCCTAGTAATGTTGATGAGCCTTTTGTCTCCTCCAATTCCACCTACTCAGTCTCCTGGCTTCTGCACTCCTGACCCGGACCACTACACCAGCCTCAAGCAAAGATTTGACCAAAAATTCAGTCTTCTCACAAGGTTTGTGGCCCAAATTGGGGAATTGATGTGTTTCCTCGTGGAAAAGTTTAGTGAAAAGAGTAGTGCAAATGAAGTGATAGTGGAGGAGGTGGCTGCCCATCCCACTGACTCTCCTAGGCAAAGGTCAGTGCCGTACTCCCCCAACCTCGGGAGGAGACATACTGGAGGCCCAAGGGAGGTTGGTGGGGTCTGCCCACACGTAGTCGCCCCCTAGTCGCACCTGTTGCGCCCCAGCTTGCGACAAAAGACAGCCACTGGAAAGGCGTCTCAGGTGTTCATGATCTTTTGAGCTCCGGAGAATCAAGTCCAAGTAAGAGACACCAGTGGCGTTTCTCAGATGAGTCGCACCCTCTGAAAAGGCACTCTTCATTCAGGGGTCAGTCCCCTCCGCTTCCCAGCAAAAGGCTTAGAGAGCCTTCATGTAGCCCACAGCCATCGTGCAGTGCTTGGAACAGCCACGAGCGCTTTTCTCAGTCGGATCACCCTTCAGTAAAGCCTGGATTATCTGTGTCTTCTAAGCATGCTTCTCATTTGACTAAACATGAATCTTCTCAAGAGCACCCACGCTCTTCTGATGGTCACTCTCGTTTTGGAAGTGAGCGCCCACCTAGCTTTGAGCACCATTTTTTAGCCGAATGCTAGTTTGGTGCCGAGCGCCAGTTTGTTGCCGAGTGCCCGTTTGTTGCTGAGCGCCCTCTAGTAGCTAGGTGCCCATATGTTTTAGAACACCAAGTAGTAACGGAGCGCCAAGTAGTTACAGAGCTCCCATTAGTGGCTGAGCGCCCAGTGGTAGTCAAGCTCTCGCTGGCAGCCGAGCACCAGAGCACCTATCAGTGCCCAGATCGACGTAGTGTATCAGATCACTGGGCAGTTGCAGACAACCCATTGGCGCCCAAACACCCTTCTTCAGTTGGACTTCCATCGGATCACCAGGCACCAGTTCTTGTTGCTTCGGCTTCTTTGTTCAAGAACTTGGCACCGTCATCGGCTGGTTTACCCGCTGCTAGCACATATATTGGTATGGGCCCACTGTCTGCTAAGGAACTAGATCCTTCATTTGCCCCTCTTCAAAGACAGCTGGATAGCATTGTGGGACTCCTGCAGAAAGCTTATTCTGCCCCAGCAGTCACACAAGCGGATCCTTTGCTTTCTCCTATTTCTTCAGATGAAGAGGATATAGACCAGGGGGAAGTTCCTTCAGCCTATGCTTCTTTGCTGAGATATTTACTTCAGAATTTTCCTGATTTTTTTGCCTCGGCGGCTCCTGCTTCTCCAGCCTCCTCGTTCATGGTGAGCAGTCAGCCGACAAGTTCGAAGAAGCTTCCAGAGATTGTTCTCTCGTCTTCTTCTAATAAGGCATTGTTGGAAGTGGACAATTGGATAGCTGAAAAGAGGCATCAAGGTAAGGCATCCTTCAGCAATTTGCCCTCTCGTCTTTCTTCAAGGAGATATCGGTCATACACTACTGGAGAAGCTCCCTTGTTGGGAGTGGCTGCCTCCTCCCAAGGGAACTTCTCCAGTCTTGTGGATTAGGCCCGGAGTTCTGCCTTCTCTTTGGCTAAGGTTATGTTTTCTTCCCTTTAGATTGACCATCTGCTTAAGAACCTTTTCAAGGTTCTTGAGGTTCTTAGCTTCATGGACTGGTACGTCAGAGCTTTAGCTAAGAAGATCCTAGATTTTCCCGATCTTTTGCAGGAAATTGCAGCAAATTGGCACAGGAATGATAGAGGTTGTGGAAGATGTCATTTCCGAAGGGTTTTACAACCAATTGTTTGTGGTTCCCAAGGCCACAGGAGCATGGAGGCCAGTCCTAGGCGTGAGTGCCCTGAACGTCTTCATCAAGAAAGTGAAGCTCCACATGGAACAACCCAATCTGTCCTCATCCATTCATCAAGGGGGCTGGATGATATCTCTGGACATGAGAGATGCATACTTCCCAGTTCCCTTACATCAACATTCAAGGAAGTACCTGAAATTTGTCTTTGGGAACCAAGTGTTTCAGTTTAGGGCTTTATGTTTCAGGTTATTAACAGCCCCACAAGTGTTTACTCGAGTGCTCGCCCCATTGACCAAGTGGCTCCACTTGCTAGGAGTCAAGATATCTCTCTATTTGGACAACTGGCTAATCCGCTCTCCACGAAAGAGAGGTGCATAACTTCGCCTGTTGAAAGCATATATGTCGACACAGATCATTTTCCCCTTGATCTAAGAAGGCAAGAGCTAGGGTTGCGATACATGGCTAGAATGAAAAGTGCTCCCAAAAATCCCTCCTTTCAAGCACTAAAGGAAACAGACTCTCGAAGTTTTTCTGGTACAAGAACTTCTAAACCATTCCAAATTCGACTGAATGAGGATGTTAGGGATAATCATCTTAAATCCCAGAAAGTCCTGGAAGTAGAATATCCTGTAAATCCTCCATGGCTTATCCCAGAAGCATCAGTATGTAAGAAACTGTTTAACAAAAAGGACTGTACTGAAGAAGAGATTAGGGGAAAATTCTTAGAGCACGATGTTACCCTTGCTAATTTTACAAAGATCTTTACAGATGGATCAAAGTCAGATAGTGGTGTTGGTTGCACTGTTATCCTTGGTGATACAGCGTACACAGCTAAATTACCTGACTCTGCATCAATATTTACTGCCGAATTAACAGCCGTAGTGTCTGCCCTAGATTTAGTTTTTCAAAGTAGTGATTCTAATTTTGTCATATACTCAGACTCTAGAAGCACCTTAGAAGCTATTAAAAAATTTAATAGCTTTCACCCATTAATTCAAAACGTTCAGGAGTGGCTTTTTCGTATATATTGTCGACGTAAATCAGTCTCTTTCTGTTGGGTCCCTTCTCAAGTGGGGATTCGCGGAAACGAGATGGCAGACAGGGAAGTGAAAGCTGCTAGTATTTTATCAGAAACCTCTTTCAGAAAAGTGCCTCATACAGACCTAAAAGGTCCCATTAGATCTTATGTTTTAAGTAAATGACAAGAAAGGTGGACTTCTCCTCTTCTTGCCAATAATAAGAAGTATAGAAATATTAGGGATAATATACTACCGTGGTCTTCGTCGTTCCAGCTTGACAGACGAACAGAGGTTATTTTAACCAGATTAAGGATTGGGCACACTCGTCTAACCCATCAGTTTATTTTAGAAGGAAGCAGCCCTCCAGTGTGTGCTTACTGTTACGAGACACTAACAGTGGAGCACATTCTGGTGGTCTGCCCCAGATATTTTAACCAAAGAGAAAGATACTTTCAGGGTAAATCCCTGTTTGATATTTTAGGAGATGAAGCAGATATTTTTGCTATCATCTGTTTTTTAAAGTGTGTTAACATTTTTAACAATATTTAATTTATTAATTAATATATTTGTTACATCACGTAGAATTTTAATGACATTAAATTTTTTATTATGTATATATCACATCATTCATTAAACTTTATACCCTTATTTATTGGTCACATCACTTCATTTTATTTATTAATAATTTCCTTCATGAATTCATAACTTTTAACATAATTTATTATCCCTTCATTATGACGCTGAATGGCCTTGTTGGCCCCAGTGCCTGGGCTTTTGCCCTAAATATACATCCATCCAGGTGAAGCTGTAGTATTTGATCTGATCAGATTGATCAGCTCCTCTCATGTACTTGATGTACCATCGTATTACGTATGGACGTTGCAAGGTGGTTGGTTGCAGCATTGACTTGCCCTGCTTCCATACTCTCTTGTGATGCACTCCTCTACTTCCACGCCATGATGAGCTGAGTGTCCTGCCAACACATCACGAAAGTATCTCCTTTGCGACGGTAATCCATTGTGTTCTAAGGCACCTTGGAATGTGCAAGTGCTTTCAGTGGCTTCAGTGCTCCTTTTGTCAGTCACGAAGTGCCAGTAACGTGTATTCCATGCTCCAAAAGTTCCTCAGACAGGGTGACAGAATTATAAAAATTATCCATGAAGACATGGTATCCTTTATTCAGATATGGTGCCAAAAGTCCAAACACAGCATCATGGAGTGTGTGTGGCACATCGTGATAATATGAAAGTCGAGGATGCATCTGCTTTTAGCTTTATATAAAAAATAAAATTTGATACCATGCTTGCCAGGTTTCTGGGGTTGTAAACTTTTATAGATAATCTTCCTTTGTAAGGAAGCATGACCTCATCCAAGGAAATGTTTTGAAATGGTGTATACAACCTCTGGCACTTTTTCTGCACCAACTCTGTGATGGTCAGCACCAGCTTATCCCTGTTGCCCTTTGTCACTGCTTCTCAATTGAAGAAATGGAGATATTTGCCAATTTACCTATACTGTACATAATTTGTTGTGCAGTCGGTGGGACGCAGGGATCTGGTGACCAGTAATTGTGTTCCTGAGGCAAACAGCACATCCCCAGTTAGTGTGCAATGTTGCACCTGTTCCACAAATATTTGGTTGCTACATGGTTTCACTCTGCAGAGCATTGCATACATATATGTTTCAGTTACTAGATACTCAAGAAACTTGAGCATGAGAACAAACTGGAGGAAACCAAGGGGTATGGTAGGGATGGACACAGACATCCCTGGGGTGGCACTGAATGGAGGGATCATGTGGCCAATTGGGATCCTTATTCACTATGAGCCACTGCTGTGCTTTGCTTTGTTTACCCCTTCCCTTCCCTCTCCCTCTCCCTCTCCCTCTCCCTCTCCTTCTCCTTCTCCTTCTCCCTCATGTATGCAGGCAACCATGCTTACATGATGGCACAGATAAACCACGCAATTTGCATAAATACCTTGACTGTTCATCACCATCATCATCATTATCATCAGCCCTAGCCTCACTATCATCATCACCATCACTTTCACTCCCCCCTTCCCTCTCTTCAACCCCTGACGCAATAACAGCCCTCAAATACAAGCTCAGATTTTCTTCCAGTATTCTCTGCAATTCAGGTCCTCCTGGCCCATATCCTGACCCTTCTAATTCATCTTTACCTGTTTAACTTTTGACTCATCAGCAAATAGAATCTCTAAGAAGTTTTTCTTGTTTCCTCTGGGTCAGATTGCAATTTGGACGCGTAATAAGTGACAAAACATTTTGATCACTAGCTGACTTACAGGCATGAACATTCACTCTACCAAAAGCAGGATCACTTTCCCCAAGATTACTCTCATTTCTGGGGGTCTGCCCATTTGCACTTATGTTTTTTGACATATTCACATCTAGAATGAGTAAAGAATAATTAGTGAAAAAATTAAAAAATCAGATGAAAAATAATGGAGATATAACACTTTTCCTGCAAGAGACAAATGCCCATGCATATGGTTTCACATGCATGACAAGACTGAAAGAGATCAACACATCACAGACAACGCAAGCTCAGTCGCTAAAATATGCGCATAACCTTGTTTCACCCTTCTATGTACAGAAATAAAAGACCCATGGATAGTGGGAAAAAAAGGATTTTATTCAAATTCACTTACTTTTTTTTTGATGGGTGTTTGTGTCATCAGTAAGCAAAAGAGTTGAATTTTGATGATGTCTACATTTGTCATTAGTAAGCGAAAGGATTAAGTATGTTTGTTAGGGAGGTGGGCCTCCTCAATAAATTTTAAATCATATACATTGTAAAGTCCCCGCTCAACGGGCTGTCTGTGGTGAACTACCGGTTTTTTACGATGACTCTCCTACAAGCCTAGGTCAAGCCAAATAGCCACATTTTTATCTATGTAAATACGTATCTGTTACTGATTTATTTATGCCTGTTTACTTTTTATGTGTGTCAGAGTATTATTGTGTCAATTCTTGTAATCTGATCTTTTATGTTATTTGTGTTGCCTGTCCGAATTCACTTTGAGAGGAATTGACCTCGGGTCACCTGTATCCTATTGTATTCCTATGTATGGCGTCCGCACGCTGCTTTATAAGCGGCCTGCTTTCCTAATAAACCAGCAGTACATGTCCACCTGCTCATTATTTCGCACCTCTTATAACATATGTAGTATGTATATATACAGTAAACACCCCGTATTCGCGATCTCATGATTCGCAGACTCATGCATTCGTGGGTTTCTCTGTGGAACATATCTAGCCATTATTTGCGGAAAATTTGCCCATTCATGGTATTTTTCACTGAGAAATATTCACTAATTACTGTATTTTCATATAATTTTCATGAATAAATGCACGTTTTGTGATAAAACTATTAAAATGCTCAGGTATATGGATTTTACAGGGGTTTTCTGTGCTTAAACTATCAAAACGGGCAGTTCTAAGTGTTTTTAGAGGGGTTTTAAGTATTCACGGATTTTAGCTATTTGCGGGGGTGTGGGATGCATCCCCTGTGAATACGGGTTCACTGTATATATATATATATATATATATATATATATATATATATATATATATATATATATATATATATATATATATATATATATGAAAATAAGAAGGCCCATAAAACACTATTTAAACGTTGAAACCATATATTTCGGGCACTTGTTTCTGTGCCCTGTTCACTGGTAGAATATGGACAGGTGGAAAGTTACAATGGTATATATACAAAAACATGAAGGTGTGGCCTTGGGCCTCCGATGTTAAGGAGGTGGCGTTTCTTAAGAAGGAGGAGATTGACCAAATTCCTAGTGGTTTTTGGCCTCATTAGCTCCCGTTTGGCGATGGATCTGGCGGTCGCGTTTCTTGGGTCATCTTCTTCAAAAGGGGTCCGAGGATTAAGGTGTCAATGGCGTCCGATTTCCAATGTCCTCCTGACAGGTTCATATTGTTGGTTTGATTGATGATAGCAGATTCCAGCATCTTTCTTTTGTACGGACAGCTACTCTTGAAAACCAACTCCTCCCCACTCCAGTTAATGACATGCCCTGTATTTCTAATATGTAGGAAAATTCCCGAACTCTCCGAAGCGTAACGTACTGATCTTTTGTGCTCTGTTATTCTTTGCGAGAGCGATCTACCTGTCTCGCCTACATAGATGTCATGACAATTACTACACGGTATCTTGTAAACTCCGGCTTCTTCCCTTTTGTTATTTAAGTGTGCGTTAACGGCGAACTCCCGATGGATTTGGGATAATGGAAAATGAAAGGATTATTAGAACTGAGTTGCTCGGTGGCCTTTTGGATGTTTTCATCGTATGGAAGCTTTATTTTGTTGTTGAAATCTATTTGTCTGTTGTGAGTGGGACCTCTGTAGTATATTTTATTTGCTTTATTAATAGCCCTCTCGATAATGTGTGGTGGATAGAGCAGTTGCGTTAGGTGTTGGCGGATCGTGTTAAATTCTTGATCCAGGTACTCATTTGAACATATCCTAAGTCCTCTGAGGAATAGGTTGCACCTACCATGATTTTTACGGAGACGTCGTGGTAGCTTAAGAAATGAATGTAGGAGACAGCGAAGGTGGGTTTTCTATATACTGTAAATGCATACCTGTTCTGTTTTCTTATGATCAGTACATCTAGGAACGGCAGTTTTCCGTCCTTTTCCCATTCTGTTTTAAATTTTATGGTCGGAACTAGCGAATTTAGCCTATTAAAATATTCCTTAAAGTCCCCCCAGCTATTGTCCCAGAAAGTAAACATATCTACGTATCTAAGCCAGATCATATTATGGGGTTTGATAGACGACAAAAGTTCTGTTTCGAAATATTCCATGTACAAGTTTGCTAGAAGGGGTGATAGGGGACTTCCCATGCTACAGCCAAATTTTTGTTTGTAAAATTACCATTGAAAGAAAACACGTTGTTAGTTACACAGAGGTTGATAAGTTTTAAAGTTTTATCTATGCCAAGAGGAAAATGGTCTTCATATGGTTGTAACTTCCTCTCTAAGAAAAACAACACGTCGGCAATCGGGACTTTTCCTCTTGGCATAGATAAAACTTTAAAACTTATCAACCTCTGTGTAACTAACAACGTGTTTTCTTTCAATGGTAATTTTTACAAACAAAAATTTGGCTGTAGCATGGAAGTCCCCTATCACCCCTTCTAGCAAACTTGTACATGGAATATTTCGAAACAGAACTTTTGTCGTCTATCAAACCCCATAATATGATCTGGCTTAGATACGTAGATGATATCTTTACTTTCTGGGACAATAGCTGGGGGACTTTAAGGAATTTTTTTAATAGGCTAAATTCGCTAGTTCCGACCATAAAATTTAAAACAGAATGGGAAAAGGACGGAAAACTGCCGTTCCTAGATGTACTGATCATAAGAAAACAGAACAGGTATGCATTTACAGTATATAGAAAACCCACCTTCGCTGTCTCCTACATTCATTTCTTAAGCTACCACGACGTCTCCGTAAAAATCATGGTAGGGTGCAACCTATTCCTCAGAGGACTTAGGATATGTTCAAATGAGTACCTGATCAAGAATTTAACACGATCCGCCAACACCTAAAGCAACTGCTCTATCCACCACACATTATCGAGAGGGCTATTAATAAAGCAAATAAAATATACTACAGAGGTCCCACTCACAACAGACAAATAGATTTCAACAACAAAATAAAGCGTCCATGCGATGAAAACATCCAAAAGGCCACCGAGCAACTCAGTTCTAATAATCCTTTCATTTTCCATTATCCCAAATCCATCGGAGTTCGCTTCGTTAACGCATAATTAAATAACAAAAGGGAAGAAGCCGGAGTTTACAAGATACCGTGTAGTAATTGTCATGACATCTATAGGCTTAGACAGGTAGATCGCTCTGCAAAGAATAACAGAGCACAAAAGATCAGTACGTTACGCTCGGAGAGTTCGGGAATTTTCCTACATATTAGAAATACAGGGCATGTCATTAACTGGAGTGGGGCGGAGTTGGTTTTCAAGAGTAGCTGTCCGTACAAAAGAAAGATGCTGGAATCTGCTATCATCAATCAAACCAACAATATGAACCTGTCAGGAGGACATTGGAAATCGGACGCCATTGACACCTTAATCTCGGACCCCTTTGAAGAAGATGACCCAAGAAACCCGACCGCCAGATCCATCGCCAAACGGGAGCTAATGAGGCCAAAAACCACTAGGAATTTGGTCAATCTCCTCCTTCTAAGAAACGCCACCTCCTTAACATCGGAGGCCTAAGGCCACACCTTCATGTTTTTGTATATATACCATTGTAACTTTCCACCTGTCCATATTCTACCAGTGAACAGGGCACAGAAACAAGTGCCTGAAATATATGGTTTCAACGTTTAAATAGTGTTTTATGGGCCTTCTTATTTTCATATTACACTGTAGTATTACAGGAAAAGACATTCATATATATATATATATATATATATATATATATATATATATATATATATATATATATATATATATATATATATATATATATATATATATATCACACATTACCACAGGTGAAAAATAAGAAACGGGTTGTAGGTCCTGACCAGTTTCGACTTTATTTCAAGCCATTGACGAAGGACTGATACAGAGTTTGAGAAGTCACAAATATATATACTACAGGAACAGTACTGACAAACATACACAGCCATTAGAGACTACATATCCCCCCTCAGGCCGATGTCGAGGTAGGAGTGGCCTTTAAAACTCATTTGGCTAAAAGTCACAATATACTCTCAGGGGACAATGCTGATAAACAGACCATACCGACCTCAAGATCCACACCTGACAGGTGTCAGGGAGGCGGAGTTTGGAAACTTATTACTACTGCTACTCCTGTACTGTGTTTACAAATATGATAATCCTATTTTCATACATCTCTACTGCCTACCTTAAAATTTAAACAATTTACAAATTTCTTTTGATATTAAAGGATCAAGTTTATACATCCCTTGAGTGATGATAGCACATATAAAGAATTAAATAAGAACCCGTTAGACAATGTGAACAGTGGTTTCAATAAGAAAGTGAAAAACCTGTTAAAAGGTAACGAAAGCCTTATAAAGAAGTTGTGTGTGACCTCTCCATTGCTACCATACATGTCTGGTACAATAAAAACTCACAAAACAAACTTTCCTGCCCGGCCAATTATCAGTTCTGTTGGTTCCGCATCGTACAAGCTAGCGAAGTACTTAATGGATATTCTCAACCCATTAGTAGGTACCATCTCAAATGCTAATATCGCGAATAATGTGGACCTGATAAATAAACTAAATAGTGTACAGATTAATAGTGAATCTAGGCTTGTAAGTTTGGATGTAGTATCACTATTCACAAAGGTGCCAATTGATGATCTGATGGCGTTTTTATCTGAATTGTTAGAGAACACACAGCTGGACATCCCATTTTCTAAAAGTACTTTAATTGAACTGATTAAATTATGTGTGAAAGATTGTAAATTTGAATTTAATGGTAAATTTTACTCTCAAAATTTTGGTACGGCAATGGGAAACCCTCTATCACCAGTGTTAAGTAACTTATATATTGAATTTTTTGAAAAGAAAATATTAAACAACATAATCCCACATAATGTAACATGGTTTAGGTATGTTGACGACATAGTTTGTGTATGGCCAGGGAACCAAGATGTAAACTTTTTTGCCAAGTTAAATCAATTAATACCATCAATTAAATTTACTATGGAAATGGAAAATGATGTGTGCTTACCTTTTTTGGATGTCCTCATATGAAGAAATAGTAGTGGGTTTAAATATAGTGTGTATAGAAAACCCACTAATATTTCTTCCTATGTACATTTCTATTCTGGACAAAGCAATAAGGTTAAAAAGTCAGTGTTTTCATTTATGTTTTTAAGAGCATTATGTGTATGTAGCCCTGAATATATTGATGATGAAATAGATAAGATTAGGAATGCAGGCAAGAAATTGAAATATCCTGATAGCGTATTAAACAGTGCATATGAAGCAGCAAAAAAGACAATGTATCAAAACCAAAAAGAACCTTACAACACAAAAAATTTGCTTGTTCTGCCTTATAATAATAATATGAAAGATATCCCTCATCTTCTTAAGAATTTTGGTGTTAATGTCGCATTCAAGAACAATACAACAATGAAAAATGTACTTATCAAGAACTCCCTTGACAATACTAAAGGGTGTGTATATAAAATTCCGTGTAAGTCTTGTAACAACTTTTATATTGGCTAAACCAGGAAAGCATTGGAAAAAAGAATTGAACAGCATAAGAAATGTGTGAGGTATGCACAGGGGAACAGTGGTATATTTGTACATGTTAGTGAGAACAATCATGCTGTCAACTGGGAAGGGTCAAAAAGGATTGTATATTCTAATAATGCACTGGAAAGGAATATCATTGAATCTAGTTCTATAAAAGAAAGTTACAACCATAATATGAATATCAGTCAAGGGATGTATAAACTTGATCCTTTAATATCAAAAGAAATTTGTAAATTGTTTAAATTTTAAGGTAGGCAGTAGAGATGTATGAAAATAGGATTATCATATTTGTAAACACAGTACAGGGGTAGCAGTAGTAATAAGTTTCCAAACTCCGCCTCCCTGACACCTGTCAGGTGTGGATCTTGAGGTCAGTATGGTCTGTTTATCAGCATTGTCCCCTGAGAGTTTTAAAGGCCACTCCTACCTCGACACCGGCCTGATGGGGGACATGAAGTCTCTAACGGCTGTGTATGTTTGTCAGTACTGTTCCTGTAATATTTGTGACTTCTCATACTCTGTATCAGTCCTTCGTCAATGGCTTGGAAATAAAGTCGAAACTGGTCAGGACCTACACCCCGTTTCTTATTTTTCACCTGTGGTAATGCGTGATAAATGAATCATGTACAAAAGTGATAATAATCATATATATATATATATATATATATATATATATATATATATATATATATATATATATATATATATATATATATATATATATATATATATATATATATATATATATATATATATATATATATATATATATATATATATATTATATATATATATATATTATATATATATATATATATATATATATATATATATATATATTATATATATATATATATATATATATATATATATATATATATATATATATATATATATATATATATATATATATATATATATATATATATATATATATATATATATATATATATATATATATATATATATATATATATATATATATATATATATATATATATATATATATATATATATATATATATATATATATATATATATATATATATATATATATATATATATATATATATATATATATATATATACAGGCAGTCCCTGGTTTACAACAGGTCCTGCTTACGATGTTCCAAGGTTACAATACTTTTCAAATATATTCATCAGAAATTATTTCCTGGTTTACAACGCATGTTCTGGGGTTACGACGCGTAGTACGCCAATCCGACGGAAGAAATATGGCTCCAAAACCGCAGAATAATAAAAATTTGGATTTTTTTTATGAAAAACAATAAAAATGCAGTTTACATCGTTTTCCATATGCCCAAAGCATTAAAAGTAAGGTTTTCTTAGGATTTTTGATGATTTTTTGGTTTACTACGTTTTTCAGCTTACGACGCGCGTAGGAACTGAACCTCCATCGTAACCGGGGACTGCCTGTATACATATATAATATATATATATATATATATAATATATATATATATATATATATATATATATATATATATATATATATATATATATATATATATATATATATATATATAATATATATATATATATATATATATAT
The DNA here is from genome assembly GCF_040412425.1 of Macrobrachium rosenbergii. NCBI lineage: Eukaryota > Metazoa > Arthropoda > Malacostraca > Decapoda > Palaemonidae > Macrobrachium > Macrobrachium rosenbergii. The sequence continues at coordinate 7,113,862 of NC_089762.1, read as the reverse complement.
ATATATATATATATATATATATATATATATATATATATATATATATATATATATATATATATATATATATATATATATATATATATATATATATATATATATATATATATATATATATATATATATATATATATATATATATATATATATATATATATATATATATATATATATATATATATATATATATATATATACATAACATATACAGTAATACTTCGATCTTACACGATTCGAATTGTGCGAATTCACACACACATGAACTTTTCACTGGAACCTAACTAATGGGCATACGCGATTTTTTCACAGACACGAAATTCTCGAGAAACCCTGCAGAAGTGGGTGTTTAATTTTTGAAGTAATTTTCAAGTTTTCATGCTTTTATGTGTAAAATCTGTATGAAAAATGCATTTCATTCTTTTATGTGTAAAATCTGAATGAAAAATGCATTTCATGCTTTTATGTGTAAAATCTGTATGAAAAATGCATTTCCTGTTTTAATGTGCAAAATCTCTATGAAAAATGCATTTCATGCTTTCATGTGTAAAATCTCTATGAAAAATGCATTTCATGCTTTCATGTGTAAAATCTGTATCGAAAATGTATTATTTTTATTTTTGTACATGCATAAATAAGATGCAAAGGTAATGTCAGCACATTCACTTAGTGTACTTTTACAAGATGTGATACCCATTTGCAAAGTTACTGCACTTTTCAAAGATGATACCCCTGCAGAAAATGCTTGTTTAATGTTTGAAGTACATTTGTAAGTTTTCATGCTTTTAACTGTAAAATCGATATGGAAAATTTATATTTATATTTCTGTACATAAATATCACAAGTATTATGTCCATTTGCAAATTCTTTGTCACAAGGACTTTACATGACCTTGAGATGAGGTTGTTCAGTCGCGCTCATTTGATAAAATGAATTCGTTAATGTAATATCAGAGATGTAACTAAGAGTTGTATAGTGTCATTCTTTGAAAATTACTCTGTTCACCTCGGAGAAAAGTGCTGGTGCAATCTGTATGTGCATGTAATTACAGCACGTTCCGTTGGTGTACTTTTACAAGATGTGATACCCTTAGTTACTGCATTTTTCAAAGATGATACCCCTGTAGAAAGTGTGTTTAATTTTTAAGTTTTCGTGTTTTTAGATGTAAAATCAGAATGGAAAATTTGCATTTATATATTTGCGCATAAATACGATACAAAAGCAGTACAATTACTTTATTACAGTATCTCTCTCTCTCTCTCTCTCTCTCTCTCTCTCTCTCTCTCTCTCTCTCTCTCTCTCTCTCTCTCTCTCTCTCTCTCTCTCGTAGTTAGCGCTGAAACATGCTTTTACAACTTATTATTTCTCTTTACGTCATTACCTGTACAGTATATAATTTTAAATTGATTGAATTTTACCTGTACTGTACTACCTTCTACGAACATTATGTACACGTTTTCGATATTTTATGGAATTGTACTTTTGTTGGCTGACACATGACGTTTTGTCTAGTGATGCAAAGAAAACGGCTTTTACTCTAAGTGACAAAGAAAACGGCATCCCATGAATTAGGGGTAACATTAGTGTACGTACGTACCTACTGTAAATGCGCTATTATGAAACTGTGCAGTACTCAATTTTTATGTCAACCATTTACTGTATTCCTTTTTTAAGGGTAATAAGCTAAATTTTAAATAAAATTACACTAACTTTAGTTCATTTAAAAGTTAGCTTAATACCTTGGGAGCATGATTAGGGTCATATTTAGTACTTAAACTCTGGAAATAAACATTTATTAACATTTTTAAAGACCATGCCAAACTTACGCGAAAATTCACCTTGCACGAGGGGCTCCGGAACCTAACCTCGCGTAATTTCGAGGTATGACTTATATATATAAAATCATGTCCTGTTTTGTGTAGAGAAATAGTTTGAGCTTGGGTCACTTGTAAATTTTGTACTGATGTGTGCGTATACACCGACGTCCGCACGCCGCTTTATAAGCGGGTCACTTCATCAGTAAACTAGCAGTACTTGTCTTCCTACTCTTTCTTTAGCACCTCTCACATTGGTGACCCCTGGAGTGGTTCCCGGAGCCATTAACGGACCCAAACGGCAACTTAGTCTTGGCCTGATGAACCTAACGGACTAACTACGGCACTCTAACAAAGCGTTGGGCGTTACCGACCCTCGTCGGCAAATCACTGGCATCATTAGCTGACCCACATGGCACGCTCCCAAGCTTGTATTGACGTGAGTGTTCCCTCACACTCCAAGTGAGAGTGCGGAATGAGCATGGATGCAGACATTCCCTCCCACATACAAATAACCGTGAACTTCTCGGAGGCAGATGTCTCCCTCACGCAACCCTGTCTTGAGCCCTCCTCCACGCCGAAACCCGTGCGCACCTCCACGCTGGTACCCGCTCCCGCGTGATGCCCCTCCTGATGGACCAACCGAGGGCGGTCCTCAGCATAAAGCTGCTGCCGTTCACCCATCAGAACCCGGTGTCTTGGCTCTACAGGGTCGAGGGGCAATTCAGGGTGGCAGGCCTGACCGACGAGGTCTTGAAGGCGGACGCCGCTATCAACGGCCTACCGGAGGAGATATACAGGAAGGTCGCCCCATGGGTGACGTCAACCACGAGCCCTGCCACCTTCCAGTAGTTAAAGGCCACTCTCATCGAGACCTGCTCCCTGCCGGTCTCCGAGAGGGCCGCCTGCGCCCTCGACCTCGCCATCAACCCCCGGCAGGACACGACCCTCTTGGAGACGTGGCATGCCCTCCAGGACCTCCTCCTCCTCCCCGAGATGGACAGCAGCGACAGGCACAAAGAGATTAGCCTGTTGAGGAAGATCCTTCTGCGGCAGCTACTCCCAGAGGTCCCTGGACAGTTTACGGAGCCCTACACCCTGCCGGTCGAGGACCTGATAAGGATGGCGCAGCAGCTGACTGACTCCACGAGTGTGTTGAGGTGGGCATCCATGCCTGCACACCCCATCAACTGCTTCCAGCAGGAGGACCGTGCCACAGAGTGCATCAACGTCTTCGCCAGGAGGCGGCCACCCCACCAGCAAAAGAAGGAAAGGCCAGGGCTTTGCTACTACCACCAGAGGTTTAGTAAAGATGCCCAGAATTGTAAAGCCCCGCCTTTTCGCCCATCCAAAAAACGAGGTAGGTGGCGGCCACCCTCACAGGCCGCCATGGCAGCAGCATCCAAAACACCTGGGAGCCCCACACCAGTAGGCTTCTACGTCTGTGACACTATCTCTGGCAGGATGATGCTGATCGACAAGGGGGGCAATGCAGTCAGTGTTCCCGCCTTCCAGAGAGGACTGCAAGTGCCCGCCGAACCTGGCTGCCTCCCTGACGGCCGCCAATGGGTCCCCCATCCTCTCCTACGGTACCAGGCTCCTGTCGGTCTCCATCCTGGGCCGGAGATACAAGTGGAACTTCATTGTTACGGACGTTAGGACCCCTCTCCTGGGTGCGGACTTCCTCGCCCACTTTGGACTGGCAGTCGACGTTGGCCGCAAGCACCTGCTGGACACCGAGTCCTGCCAATCCCAGCCCCTGTCGCCGGGGCCCAGGGTGCCCACAGTCTGTTCCGTCGCTCCCCACTAGTATGCCTCCCTCCTGAAGGAATTCCCGGAGGTATTCAAACCCGAGCTTCTTCAGGTGCCCGGGGCCCCTGCCAAACACAGGATATATACTCACATCAAGACGGGGGGCCCCCGATGCACGCAAAGTTCTGGAGGCTTCCCCCTCAGTGCCTTCAGGGGGCCAAGAGGGCCTTCGCCGAGATGGAGCGTATGGGCATATGCAGGAAGGCCCCCAGCCCATGGGCCTCCCCCCTTCACATGGTGCAGAAAACAGACGGCTCCTGGAGATCCTGCGGCGGCTACAGGCGGCTCAACCTTGCTACAGACCCTGACCATTACCCTCTACCAAACTTGCAAGACCTGACGGCCTCCTTCCATGGGGCCAAAATATTTTCAAAACTAGATCTTTTAAAATCGTATTTCCAGGTACCAGTAGGTCCGGAAGACATCCCCAAAACTGCCATCATCACGCCCTTCAGGTCCTATGTCTTCGCCTTCTCCACCTTCGGCCTGAGGAATGCAGGGGCGACCTTTCAGAGACTGATGGACAGCATCCTGGGCGACCTGAACTTCTGCGTCTGCTACGTCGATGATATCCTAATTTTTTCCAGGTCCCACAAGGAACACCTTTGGCACATCCAGAAGGTCCTGCAGCGCCTGCAGGAGAATGGCCTCGTCATAAGGTTCGACAAGTGCACCTTTGGCGTCGATAGGGTTGAATTCCTTGGCCACGAGATATCCCCAGTAGGCGTCCGCCCAGTTGCATTGAAGGTCGCAGCTGTTACCAGGATCCCCACCCCTACCTCCGTCATGGCCGTACAAGAATTCCTCGGGTTGGTCAACTACTACAGGATGTTCATTCCCCAGGTCGCGCACACCATGGCCCCCCTGACGGAGATCCTGAAGGACCACCCGAAGTCCTTAGTTTGGGGACCCGAGCAGCAGCAGGCCTTCTCCCTGACGAAGGCTGCCCTCGCCGAGGCAACCGCCTTGGCCCGCCAGGACCCCAGCTCCCCCCTCCAGCTAACAACGGACGTCAGCAACGTCGCTTGTGGGGCCATCCTGGAGCAGGTCGTCAACGGAGCCCCTCAGCCCATCGCCTCCTTAAGCAGGAAGCTCAGCCCCACCGAGTCCCGCTACAGCACCTTCGACAGGGAAGGCAGTACGCCACTTCAAGTTCTTTTGGAGGGTACGCCCTTCACAGTTTGGATGGACCACCAGCTTCTTGTCCACGCCTTCACAAAGCTGGGGGACACATGGTCCTCCAGGCAACAGCGACACCTCGCAGCCATTGCGGAATTCACCTCCACCATCAAGTACCTCCCTGGCAGGAAGAACCAGTAGCCGACGGCCTCTCGAGGATCGAAATCGATGCAGTGCAACTCAGGATCGACTACGAGGACCTTGCCCGGGAACAAGCTGCTGACCCAGACGTTCCAGCTTACCGCACCGCCATCACGTTGCTGAAGTGGAAGGATGTGCCCCTCGCCCCTGGGGGACCAACATTGCTGAGCAATGCAAGCACTGGCTACCCCCGCCCACTGGTGCCTGCCTCCTGTCGTCAGCTGGTCTTCGATGTCATCCACGGACTGTCCCACCCCTCCGGCAGGACGATGGCCAGGCTACTGGTGGAGAAGTTCGTCTGGCACGGCATACGGAAGAACGCAACGGCCTGGGCAAGGCAGTGCATACAGTGCCAGGCCTGCAAAGTAGGGTGGCACACCAAATTGGGGGTGGATGGCTTTCCCCAGCCGGGGAGACGTTTCGGGCACATCCACATCGATGTAGTGGGTCCTCTTCCCCCATCTGGAGGAGCCAGATACCTACTGACAGTCGTCGACTGTCTGTCCTTCAGTTTGCTCACTTGAATGGTTCTTAATTGAAAGCGATGAATTAGCAGATCATCCAATTACGACCTACAATAAGCAACTGTTTGTCTCTAAGATTAGAGGAAGTCATTCTGGACTCATAAAACTTGATAATAATAAGCGAATGAAAATAACAGTAATTAGCTGCTCATACATTATGCAGCAAAAGTCAAGCGACCATTTATAGGCCAGTCAGTAGGGAGTTGAATAAGGAAAAAAATCTTGGAAAGCTGCAATAAGTTTTATTTTCTTAACAATAACGTACTTAATAACATATTAATTTTGCACCCGTCTGCCACCCTGGATTTGGCTGCCATCTTGAAAAAATGGCGGCGAAAACAGTTTTTTTTAAAATATCTCTTTTAGGACACATTTTAGGGAAAAATAATACGAAATATAAAATATTCTACATAAAATTCTCTATAAAAATTCTTCTGTTCATTTTTCTGATATGTTGCAAGGTTTTTGAGTTACAGTTGAAAAAATGGTTGCATATGTTTCTCGCTACTCCCCATTTTCTAATACAGTTTGGAAAATCGTCTCACAAGGCTGGCCTTCCTCCTTTATTTGTCTGACTGTCTTATTGTGAAAAAACCCTTCTGAACATAATCTTCAAATTCCTTGGGGGTAATGCAGTCCTTTAAGTCATACATGTTTTGTAAATACAACTGAGCTGATTTTGCATATAAGAAATGACCACTGGCATGAAAGTAGGGAAGCATCTTTTGAATCGTTTGTAGGTGCAGTTCCCAGGAGCCTGAGCGCTCTGCTTCAATAAACTGTTTTACCAATGTTACCATTTCAAAGTACTGCACCCAGAGTTTTGCAGTGGCACCTTTGTTTTTCATCAAACTCAAGGTGTCATTGAACTTACAAAGCACATTTTGTAGTACTTCACTGTCAATCAGTGTAGAATCAAACTTTTTAAAGCTGTTTCCGTTGTTGATAGTTCATCAGGAGAGAGATCAGTTTCATTGAAAATTAAGATAGACAGTGCAACGTGTGCTAGTATATGTGCCCTAAGTGCTCTTGCATAAGCATGCCCAGTTAACATCTTGTCAACAGATGCAATTGCATAAACAGTACTAAAAAGTTCTTTTATTCCAATTCCATTCATGATAAAACCAATTGCACCCATAAAGGACATCAGTAAATGGAAGCCACCAAGATGTACAGTAGCATTACTAAGGTGTGAATCTTGACCACATTTTGCAACGATGTCACGAGCCTTGATATACAAAGGTTGGTCAAAGGTAACAAAGCAACTTTGTTGTTTCAGTTCTTTGCATCTTTGTACAGCTTGGTCAAGTACTGTGTATATGGTGTCATAATCGGTAGGTGGAGCATTTGTAAAGGGAAGGTATGAGATCTGGGAAACATCATATGGCAAGTGTGTAGTACATTTCTCCATGTAACCATTCCATCCTAGAAACTCTGTCTTCATTTGCCATTTTCCAAGTAGCCACAGGATTTCCCTTCTTGTTACTGGTACAGTAGTGGAAATTGGATTGATACTTGCTAAATCATTGACTTTGATATGCAGCAGTCCACCTGTACTTTTGTTTTCAAATGTTTTAATGGGAACACGACCAAACTGTCCAACAGTAGATGCATGAGGGATCTTCTCTAGTCTAGTGATTGGCTGGTCTGAAGTAGGGTCATTTGGAGGAGTGGCACACTGAATCCCTCCCATACTGTGGAAAGTGTTATATCCATCAATGGTACAAATATTCACATCAGCGTTGTCAAATACAATCTGTGTAAATGAGTTGGCATTAGGTTCCCCGGTTGGATGCTGCAACACTGATACTTGAGAGAGTGCTGCCTCAACATAGGAAGCACATAATCCCAAGGCAGAGAGCACATTCAGTAGATGTTTTGATCCATACTTTTGACTTAGGTGACCAGCAAGACCTATTTGTAGAGGGGATATGCAAGAGTTTGGTCTAGCTGCTGTTAGGATAGCGTGTGAAATGGCTGTACACTTCCTATCCCATTTTCTTGTATTTCCTTTCTTGTTTTTATAGACAATAGTTTTAACAAGGCAGTTGAGGGTTATCTGGGATAAGTGAATCAGTGTCAGTTAGAAATTTTTCTGGTGGAGGATACTGATCTGTTTCATATATCTGTGACCATATATCTTCAGCAATTATTTTGGCGGCTGTATTTACAATCCGAAGCCTCTCTTCTTTTTCATCAAGATTCCTGTGTTTGTCATACCACGCATCAGTTAGAATTTTATTCCCTGTGTCACAGAAACACACCACTGTTTTCTGTTCTTGTTCACAGAAACAACTATGTCTTGTCCATATTTTTCTTTCAGTTCAGATTTTATTGTTTTATCAGTTGGTAGCTCACCATCATATCCCTCAAAGATTTCACTTAAAGTAAATTGGCATTCCTCTCCAGGTATTAATAAGCATGTCATTGCTTCTGCAACTGTAGAAGTTTTGGGGCGACCACGTTTCACACTGGAAGATGTAGGCCTATTGGTATGGTAGAATTTTTTCATGCAGGACGATTGGTATCTTGCCTCAGCAGCAACTCAATCAACTACATTGTTTATACGAGTACATACACTTTTGCCCCACTCATCATTTCTCATTTCACCTGCTTTCAAAATAGTGTCCTTAACATGAAGAGTCTCTATACAATACACAGATTCACGGTCACTAGGCTGTTTTTTGCTTTGTTTTCTCAAAAACTCTTTTGATGCGTCTTTTCCACAAAAAAGACAATCATGCTGGAAATCAAAATGTGACTCTAAACTTCGTAGTGATGTTGTAGGCATTTGAGATGTTTTCTGTCTTGGCTGGAAAGCTTCAGCACTCCTTTCCTTCGTGTAGACCTTCCTACATTTTTCATGTTCTCTCATGCTTTCAGTCCTTCTAATTGATAATGTTTTCCATCTTTCCACTTAACACTGTAGTCTATCAGTGTCTGAATACCTTTCTCTTTAACATGTCGAGTCTCACCCTCAGAAAGATGTCCATCACAAATGAAGCATTTCTTCAATGAAAACATTTTCCTCAATATAGAATCACTGATTGGTAAACTGTCTCTTTTCATAGTCCTGAAACAAGAGAAAAACAATTATGTTATTAACTTTGATTTTTTTTTTAATATTGCATGTAAGAAAAACTACTCTTGGTGCTGGGGGATACAGAATAAGAGATGTGAATATACTCGCACTTCGGGCACAAAAACCGTACAAGATATCAGCAAAATGAATAGAAGGGTTTTTATAGAGAATTTTATGTAGATTATTTTTTATATTCTACCATTTTTCACTAAAATGTGCCCAAAGAGAGATATTTGCAAAAAACTGTTTTTTGCCGCCATTTTTTCAATATGGTTGCCAAATCCGGGGTGGTAGAGGGGCGCAAAATTGATATGTTATTAAGTTCGTTATTGTGAAGAAAATGAAGCTCATTCCAGCTTTCCCCGATTTTTTTCTGTATTCAGCCTTTTTCCCTCCTCCATTGACTGACCTATTATTTTTCCCCTTTTCCAGACACCAAGAGTAAGATAAAGTGGATCCACCCAATTGCAAAGGTATAATAACAAGCATTATCGTCTTTTGAACGAAAAATATCTTATAGAAGATGGATTACTCGACCTCATGGCATAAATCCTATATACTACTACTACTGCTACCACTAGTACAAATTGTAAACAAGGAGCATTAGTTGTATTTCGTTGTTGCCAGAGGTTGAGACTTTTTCACGAATAGCCAATTATTATCCATCGAGAAGGAGGCAAGTTAATGACGTCATAAGTTACGTCATTATATCTTCGAAAGACATTCCTCTGAGTTTGCTGGCGATGTCTACAAGAAGTCGGTCTTACTCTTATAATTACCAGAATTATATATGCAACTTTCGTAATACAGGATACAGTAAAAAATTAGGTAGGGATGTAAGATACCCTGTGACAAAGTGTCATCTTTGTCAAGTACATTGATAAAATTTTATTCAGAAAAAACACCGGGACACCGGCTGTGAATCTCATAGTTGTCCACGAGTCCCAACCAAGGGATTTCCCCTTCGCAGTGCCACAGAGCTGGTGCACTGCGAACCAAATAACCCACCTGAAGTGTGTTCCCTTTTTCTACTACTCATTTTGTGTGCTCTGCTTTATGCGGAGTGCCGTTTCCTCTCATACAATTTACTGCATGGTCAACTAGTGTCGTTCTTCTGAACCTGCAGGCACAGCAGCGCCACCCAAAAAATGAGTCCTGTGTTTTACACAAACTGCACTTATGCTGTCAGACAGTGAGTGCCAACAATTAGCATGTCCGCCAACAATACCATGAGTCACTACTGTGTCTATGATTCCTAAGGAGTTTCACTCACCAAGGAACACTCCATCTAGTGTAACCATTTAACAGCACACTCAGCCACAGTGCCACCTTTAAACAGGTGCATTCCAGCCTAAGTGTCACCCTCACAAGGGACACTTCCATAGTGTGCTTTCCCATCCTTTCCACCAAGAGCTGAGTGCCCATCCTGTGCCATCACTTGCACGGCTCTATTCCCAGCTCATTTCGATGCGCCTTAACCCTCCAGTAACATGTTGCTGGGAAGTTATCAAGCCTTCGTGGATATGGGGAAGGGTGAAGGCTACAGGGAGAGCAACTAACCCAGTGGGTACAGAAGCAGCTTGATGCCATGCTGCAAAGAGAGTGGAAGGAAAGAGAAGAGCAATGGAAGGAGAGAGAAGAACAATAGAAATATGAGCAAGAACAATGGCAGTATGAACTGGCAAAGGAAAAAAGAGAAAGGAAGGAAAGAGAAGAGCAACGGCAACATGAAATAGCTCTGAAGGAAAAGGAGCTTGAGCTGGAGAAAGCCCAACACGACAGTACCACGGCTCTGGCCCAACAACAAGCCCTAATCCCATACCTTCCATGCCTCATTCTAATATATCCAGCATTAACACACTCATGCCAACAAGGACTGACAATGAGCCAGAGGCATGGCTGGAAGAGGTAGAAGCACTTTTCACGAAATACAGTACCACAGAGATGGAAAGGCCCTTGCTTCTTGCCAAGCATATGACTGGTAAAGCCAAGGCCGCCCTCCGCACGCTGGATAACGGTGCCAGGGAAACATGGATGAAATTCGTCGTGCCATAACCAAGGCATACGAGATCACACCAGAGAAATTGAGACAACGGTGGAGGACTCTCCCAAAGCAAATTGGTGAGGCCTGGGCTGAACAGGCCTATCATAAAACCCGCGTGGGCCCGCGCTGGCTCAACGTCCTGGCATGCATGGAATTCAAGGACCTGTTCAACCAGATGATGCTGGAGGATTTCTTCCAGTATGCCCCTTGGTCCCTGGCCACGTACGTCGATAAGTAACCCTAGACATTCTTGGAAGGCTGTTGTATGGCTGACACTTGGAAAACCTTCCACCTGTCTTCCAGCATGCCTCACCGATGCATAGTGCCACCTGGTCATTTCTCAGGGCCAGTTTGCCCAAAGAATGGACTCCCCTCAAAGCCTCCAGTGTGCTACCACTGCCATAAGACTGGATATTCAGAGTCTGAGTGTCATTTTAAAGGTGGAGCTACTAAGAAGCTCCCCTCCAAGCCATTCAAGAAATCCAAGGGCTCCACTCCATCCACCTCCAAGCAAACCTCACAATCCACTGACACCACAGCCAGTGAGTGCCATCCAAGATCCCCCTGCAAAGACTTAAGTGATCCTGGTCATTATAGTGCCAGATTTCCTGCCTGCCCTCAGCATGGCAAGGCAACAAAACATGTCCACTCTATCTCCAGTGCCACGATAGCCAAGCTGTGGCTCACCACACCTTCCGAGGAGTGGCTCCGCTCTCAAGTAGTCTCAGTGGCTCCCATTAATGGCTCTGTCTTGCCAGAAGAACTGCCAACTATGGTAGATGCAGGAGCAGACATCAATCTGATCTCCAAGTCACGAGTGTCAGCCTGTGCTACTATTGACGAAAACAGACTCTGTACCTTAACCTTTAAGGGACGGATTGAGCCTCAGTGTGAAGTAAAACAGGTTTGGGGAGGTGGATGGATTGAGCTTCAGTGTGAAGCAGAATTATGCACCACTGTTATGTTAATAATGATTCAAAACAAAGGTGCCAATACTTCTATATGCTATAAATTCACTAATGGCAACTTTTATACAGACGTGAGAGTTAGGCCAGTATCAGTAATGCTTGTGACTTCAAGGGGGAAAATACTGCATCTCTCTGTCTCACATGAGTCTTTTTGTAAATTTGCTTGTAAATATACGAAGGGGTTGCTGTTATTTTTTGTTTTTGTCTTTTACGATAGTATGTCAGTTGTAAATGTAATTTTACAAAGAAAATTGCAAAGAAATATTAGAAAAAGCATGTAAAAGAAAAAAAAGGTTACTGAATCTTCCTTCTCGTAAATTTACGTGAATATTTTACAACAAATATGCCAAAAATTTGTTACTGCTTTTATTTCTTTTATTGTGTGAGCTGTAATAATAATTTTACAAAATACAATAAATTTATTTATTAGAAAAAACATATATAAGTTGGTAAAATTTACGATTGTCTTGTAAATGAGGCCCCACAAGGGGTTGTAAATAGTCATTTTCAACTTCTCGTGGAAGGTAGGGAAAATTTTTTAGAATTTTTTCATTTATACAGTGTGAATGTTGTGTCATCCCTTTCCGTTGATGTGATTTTTTTTTATTTTGCCGACCTCAAAGTTTCCTCGATCTGGGGTGCTGCACATTGATAAATTATGCCGTCCCTTAAGGGTTAAACTGGATAGAGGATGTTATCAAAGACATTCCTAAAGTTGAGCTCAATTTCATGACACCTTGGAGCACTAAAGAGCATTGCCTGGGCGTGTTAGACTCTATTAAGCTAGGGTATGATTTCCTGTGGGGCCGAGGTCTTCTCTGGGGATTTCCCCCTTCAACGCCCCTGAGCTGCCTGACAACCTTCGTCTCGAAGGACCAAACTGTAGCGCCAAACGACAAGAGCACTGCCACGCTGGAAGGCGTGCCTCTGTCAATTGAATCACCTCCTGTATGCCCGCCTTGCAAGTGGAAGGGGAACTCACAGCACCAGTACAAGTGGCAGTACAAATCTAAAAGGAGAGCCAATGCAAAGCCTCCATCTGATTGTTTTGATCCACAAAGGCCAATTCCTCCTTCTTCACGAAAGGAAGGCCACCGGAAACTTCCTCCCTCAAAACGAAAGGAAGTTGACAGGAAGATTTCTCCTGCCTCACGAAAGGAATTTTCACATTACCGCAGTAAGACGTGCAAAATAAAGGGACACTCCATGAACTGGTCGGGGCGCCCCAGCAAGCAACCCACATCCGTCATTTTGGTGGAGGGTACTCGTCACCCCTCTCTAGGCACTCCATCTGAGGGGCCTATATTTGTGGCATCTTCTTGAGGTCGCTACTGTGCAAGCCAGGTCCGTGCGCTTGAGAATCCTAGTGCACAAATTTCCCTAACCAGGGCAGATAAGGTTTCTTAAAGAGGACTACTCTACCAAATCTGAGAAAACTAACCAGCCGGGCCGGACTCTCCCGAGAGTACCCTATGACCTCCTCCTGGGGCAGGACTCTCTTATTCAGCCCAACTCAAGATCATCCAGGAGCCCTGCACCCCCGGCTCCTTGTCAGGCACTCCTGACATAAAATCCCTGCCAGTGCCACTTGAGCACCCTGAGCACTGCCATTCTCCATCCACCACGGACGTCAAGCAGTTACCAAATGTGATTCCTATGCCTGGCCCTGCCTTAGTGTCAGTTCCAGATCACATCACCAATCTTCCTTCGGGAGATCCCCCACGATTTACCTGAGTTTGTCATTGCCAATTTCGAGCCTCTTGCACCCGATAATCCTCCTTCTGCATCACCCCAGTCCTCAGAGGATGAACCTCTGGCAGACCCTCCTATTACATCTTCTCTGGTTGACCAGGAACTGCCCTGCCAGGACACAGAAGCTGTTACTGCCCTTGTTTTGGTTGTTGCAGCAGCCGGAGTAGGGAGTCTTCCTACAGGCCACGTTAATACTATGGTAGCTTACAGGGGCCCTAGCACTGATGAGGCTGGTCAAGCCGCCCATCCAGTGGATCGCTTAAAGCTCGCACCACCCGGTCCCATAAGCCTCTAGTGTTGCCCCTGACTTCACTCCTGAAGAAGAAGAAGAGAAAGGGGCAGAAAAGGTCCAATTAGCATAGAGCCACGAGCTCTCCTTGGCACGCGTGTCCCATGTGGCACAGTGCCTCTCTTCACAGAGTGATCCTGGCACCTACCCAGGTGATCTCTGGTCAGGTAAATCCCTGTACAACATCATTGCAGGAGGAGTACTTATAAAAACTGACACACCTTAGAGACACTATCATCCTAAACAAGATTCTGTGAAATAGTAGTAGTAACCTTTAATTTGTAGTGATAAAATGTTGTCCTATATATTAGAGCCATTGAGCTCCTATGGAACTCTTGGCACAGTGCCTCATTTTAGTAGAGTATACCAGGCACTTAAAATCCAGAGGAGGTTGCTGGGTTTTCAAAAAACACTAAAATAAGGCAAGCTAAGAATGTTCTTAGTGGTTTCTTTCTCCATGTTACTTTCTTATTAAGAACATTCTTAGCTTGCTTAGTTTAGTGGTTTTGAAAACATAAAATCATTGTTAAAATCTTTGAATGTCAACCTCGTTTTTCCTATAATAACACACTAATAGAAATGTTAATAAAAAATAGCCCTAAGGAAAGCAACAACATAATATATAAAATTCCATGTTTGGACTGCCCCTCTTTTTATATTGGCCAATCTAGCAAGGATTTAGAAGTACATATTAAACAGCATTAGTATTCTGTCAAAACTGGGCAAACATCCAATGCTATATTCATTCATTTAAGTGAAAACTCTCAACAATAAATTGGACTGAAAGTTCAGTGATTGCCAGATCAAAAGATTTCTCTTCACGAAATCTTTTTGAATCTGCTATTATACAGCTTACTGCCAGTTGTAATTTTAACCTTAGCCCTGGCATGTATTATTTGGACCCTTGTATTAGTAAAATGTTCAAGAATGACCTAAATGGCAAAATCACGACTTAATTACAAATTAGTTATCTTATAATATATATTTTCTATGTATTTTTATGTTTAATAATTTTTTTTTGTAAAAAATGTTCACCTTGCAAAAAAGGGATTTTGACAACGGAAAAATCTATTTCTGGGGGAAGACCTGTGTCACCCAGTGAAATGGTTCCAATAGCACACATTTCTAGGTATAAATATTGCTAAATATACCAGAGAAAAAGCTATCCATAATGCCAGGGTTACTACCCCTGGATTGATCACCACAATGGTGTCGGTATGCACTAAGGGGTGAGTGGTAGCCACTATCACAGATGCTTCGCCCAACAGATTTCTCCATTCTCAAAGCCCCCAACATGGGTGGGCCGTTCCACCCATTACCTTCCGTTTGCTGCCACCTACCACTCGTGCCCGCCATCTTCATCCCAAAATTAGCACCCTCCAAGCTTGGTATGCTATCCGGGTGGGAAAGGAAGTATAGGGATGGGTCACTGGGTGACATAGGTCTTCCCCCAGAAATAGATTTTTCCGTTGTCAAAATCCCTTTTCTAGGCTCGACCTGTGTCACCCAGTGAAATAGTAACAGAGAATCAGCCATACAATAGCTTGGTAGTACCATCTAAAGGATTACCTTAATGGAGCTAAATAAAACTAAGAGAACAATACTGAGTTTTAATAATCCCAAATTATAGAGTTCAAAATATAATTAAAAAACTATAAGGCACATAGCCTAAAAATACCAAATAACCAACACCAAGATACTTAAAGCTAAACAGATTATGTCTCAAAAATAGGATCTCAATGTTACAGGCAGGAGTCAGGCTGTGAAGCAGACCTGACCTAAAAGGCTAGAAAGCAGGGTAAGCAAGCGAGGCAGGTAGGCGAGAGAATATACCAATAGGTAATTTAATCAAGAATTACATTACAACAAGGATAAACAAGTTATATACTAGTCTTGAGCTGGGCCAGGAGGAACAATACTTCCTGCAGCTACAGTGGAATATTTAAGAGCCTCTAAGGACTGAAGATAGTGGCGTTTAAATACTGTTGGTGATTTCCAGCTCGTATACTTTTTAAGGTCATCAAAATTCATATTGTGAAAATAATTAGCTGAGGTGGCTACCGCTCGAATATCATGTACCCGAGGTACTGAATCCGGGTTAGCTTGTTTAATAAAGAATTTGTTGCCTGATGGCCTTTAAGGAAATGGTACCCCCATTTTCCCTAACAAAAAGAGGGCCTGAAGTTCTTTTAGAAGTTCTATTTAAATAAGCTGTTAAAGTGTTAACTGGACATAAAGATAGATCCTATGGAAGGGGAATAATCTTCCAAGGAGACCATCTATTTTGTGGATCCTCGTTCTTTGCTAGAAATCTGGGATCCGGAGACAACAGAACTTCTCCTGACGGGAGGAAATCAACATGATTCGGTTCTCTAGAGAGAGCAGATAGTTCAGAAATTCTAGCCTCTGAGGCTAGACTTACTAAAAATAACGTCTTCCTTAACAGACTCGGGTATGTACATAATTCGTTATCAGTGTCTGATGCCAATTTAAGTACGTCATTTAAGAACCAGGAAACCGTGTGTGGACGGATTGCTGGTCTAAGGCAAGCACATGCTTTAGGAATTGATGAAAAATATGAGTCTGTAAGGTTAATATTAAAGCCATGTAAAAATATTTTCCTTAAAGCAGATTTTGTTGTAGTAATAGTACTAGTGGCAAGTCCTTTCTCAAATAATGATCTGAAGAAAGAGATTGCTAGATTCGTGTCATTCATTTTCTGAGCTTCAGATTCCCTAGAAATAATGCTAACTTTTTAACTGCTGAGTCATATTGTCTAAGTGTAGATTCCCTCTTATCTGATTCTATGAACAGTGTATTAAGAGGGTCAATGTTAGCGTCTTTCTGAGCTGCAAACTTCATGAAGTCCATAAAGCTAGGGCACTCAGAATTCTTGAGGAAGCTGACACAGTCCGAGTTTGCACTACTTGTGTCAATCTTGGATTGGGAATCTGTTTGTGCCGGAGCTTCAACTCCACTAGAAGAGGAAACCAATTGCTCTTTGGCCAGTTGGGTGCCACAAGTGCTACTTGACCTTTGAATGATCTGAGTTTGTGTAAAACTTTCATCAGTAGGTTTATTGGTGGAAACAGATAGATCCTTTGCCATCTGTTCCAGTCGATTGACATCGCATCTATGGAATGAGCTAGAGGGTCTAGATTGGGAGCAACGTAACACGGAAGCTTGTGGTTGCTCTCTGTGGCAAACAGGTCTACCTGGAGACCCGGTACCTGAAGACAAATCCACTCGAACGATGTCTTGTCCAAGGACCATTCCGACTCCAGCGGAGTTGTCCTGGATAGAGAATCTGCAATGACATTTCGAACACCTGCCAGGTGGGTAGCTGACAGGTGCCAAAGATGTTTCCTTGCCATAGAGAAAATTGCAATCATTACCTGATTGATATGGCTCGACTTGGATCCCCCTCTGTTTAGGCAATGTACAACTACTGCACTGTCCAGCACCAGTCTGATATGAATCTGTCTGGCTGGACGTAGTTTCTTTAATGTTAGAAAAACTGCCATTGCCTCTAGAATGTTGATATGGAACTGGCGGAATACTGTCGACCATGTTCCTTGAATTTTCTTGTGTTGGGAGTATCCTCCCCATCAGCTTAGGGAAGCATCCGTATGGATCACTAGCGATGGAGGGGGAAATTGAAGAGGCACTGACCTTGCCAAACTCTTGACTGTCGACCATGGTCGAAGCCTTTTCCTCAATACCGGCGGAATTAGAGACACCTTGTCTCTGTTTCTGTTGTTGGCTCGTTTCCACCATACCCTGTTTATATCCTTCAGTCTGGCTTTTAGTAACAAATCTGTTACTGAAGCGCACTGAAGAGAGCCCAGAACTCTTTCCTGGGTACGACGAGAGGCTATTTTGTTCTTGAGGAACTGCCTGGTAGCTTTGGCTATTTCCCTCCTTTTGGCTGGCGGAAGTGACAGTTTGTGTGTGTTTAGGTCCCATTGGATTCCCAACCACTGAAATTGAGCCGCCGGAACTAGACGGGATTTCTTCCTGTTTATTTGGAATCCCAAGTATTCCAGGAAGTTGATTACTGTGATTGTTGCTTTTCGACATTCCTTGGCATTGGATGCCCATATTATCCAATCGTCTAGGTATGCGGCCAGCATAATCCCTTGAGCCCGTAGTTCTTGGACTACTGTCTCTGCCAGTTTGGTAAATATTCTGGGCGCTACGTTAAGCCCGAATGGCATGACTCTGAACGAGTATGCTTGTTTTCCTAGTCTGAACCCTAGGTAAGGAGAGAAATTTCTTGCAATCGGGACGTGATAATATGTGTCTGAAAGATCTATAGAGGTGGTGACGGCCCCACGGGGAAGTAGGGTCCGTACCTGCGAGATTGTAAGCATGCGAAACTTGTCGCATTGAATGTATAAGTTGAGACGAGACAAGTCTAGAATTACTCTTTGCTTGTCTGAGTCTTTCTTTGGGACACTGAACAGACGGCCTTGAAATTTCAAGTGCCTGACTTTCTTTATTGCCTTCTTTTGCAGAAGGTCTTTTGCATAGTCCAGTAATTCTTTGGATGGAAGTTGATGGAATCTGACTGGCGGAGGAGGCCCTCTGCTCCAGCTCCATCCCAGACCTTTTGAAATTATGCTGTGGGCCCATGGACTGAAGGTCCAATGGTCCCGGAAGAGATACAATCTCCCGCCTACCTGAGGAGACTCATTGATTGGAAGAGGTCTTACTCCCTCTGCCTCCTCGGGCTCCTCTTCCACGCGAGAGAGGTCTGGACGCTGCTCTACCTCTGTAGGCGGCTGTGGCTCTACTACCCCTCGCATGTCTATTGTATCCCCGAAACGCCCCTTGGTTTTCAAACGAGGCGTTGAAAGCTGGGGATGTCACGAAGGCTGGCGGAGCCGAAGCTTGCTGAGCCGGCTGCATCAGTACGTACTGCGGCTGAGGCTGTGCCTTAGATGTGGAAGGCTGTCCGATCTGTGAGACCGGTACCGCCTGAAGCACAGTCTGAGCCTGAGGCTTCCGATAGTTCTGGAATCTCCTGAACCTCTTCCTTTCCTTAGGTTGAGGTCCGGAGGTCTCGGAGGACTTCCTTTTGAAAGGAAGACCCCAGCGAGAGCGAAGACTCTGGTTCGCTCTGGTTGCCTCTGCCAGGACATTATTGACCTCATCCTCTGGGAAGAGGTTAGGTCCCCAGATAGAGCTCTTCATGAGTCTATTGGGCTCATGCCTGATGGTGGCGTTGGCAAAGATGTGCTTTCGGCAGTTCTGCCTCGCGACCACAAAGTCATAAAGGTCCGATTGGAAGGATGCCAATAATGACTTTGTGAGGACCTGAAACAGAGGTTCGTCTGTATAGACTAATGCAGTTACCTTTGAGATGGTGACGGAATGAAGGGAGCGACTCATCCTGCATCTAGTCTCAAACTCTTTCTTCAGCAGAGCATCCGGAATCCTGGGAAGTTGCTCGCTGAACAGGGTGGAGGCACACTCGGGATCGAGTTTCCCCACCGTGAACGTTGCCGGAGCTCCCACCCAACATTCCAAATCTCTGGGGAAGAGAAGAGAAGCAGGATCTGTCTCCCGGAGTTGAGGTATGGGTTTGCCCTCTATCCCAGCCTGAAGGGTCAGCTCTGCAATCTTAATAGTGCAGGGGGTCGGGATAGAGTCCCCTACAGAGAACATCGTGAAACTTCCTCTAAAGGGAGTAAGTTTCGTGTTCTCGCACTCCCAGTCAGTGAGAGCGCGCATCAGGTTGGACTGAGCTTGGTCCCTAGGAAAGATGACCGTTTCCTTAGGGACCTTATCGGATCTAATCCAGGCTTCCTCAGTTAACCTGGCAAAGCCTGGATAGGGAGGCACTAGGTCAGCCGGAAAGAATTCTAGTTCTTCCAGACGACAAGTGCCCAATCCCTCTATGGTCAGTGTGCCATTATGCAGGGGGGCATGCAGGGCCAGCCACCATGGGTTCCCCTTATCAAAGGGGGGCAGTCTGGAAGCATCCGGGACAACATGTGACTGCTGTACTGCTCCGGATTGGATGAATCCGGAGAGCAAGCTTTCCTGGGCCTGCATCCTCTGTACCAATGACACCACTGACTGTCCGGAGGTCTCTAAGCTTGTGACAAGCTGAGACGAGAGATCTTGTAGCCGAGCTTCAACCTTAGAATCGATCCTCTGCATCAGCAGGTCGACGAAAGCCTCTAGAGTCGAAGCTAGGCTGTGGGGGCTTAGCCTTCGAAACTCTGGTCCTCGACCCCTTAGACGGGGGAGTAGCCTTACCAAGGACGTCACTGGTTTGGGAGCCAGTGACGACCTAGAGGGAGCTGGCGGATTAGACCTTTGAGGTCTAGAAGACTTAGGTAAGTCCTTCTTCTTCAGAGATTTCACCTTGGGGATAACAGACCGAGATCTGTCCCCAAGGATAGCTGACTTGGAAAATCCTTGAAAAGAAGAAGACGAAGATGGTGAACTAACTAAAAGTGATCTAATTCCGCTGCTCCCACCTGCCTCACTTACCGCCCTACCTTCTACCTGATGATCATCTACGCTCATCGGCTCGATGTGGATGTTGATGGCCGCTACCTCTTCCGTCACCTCTTCGCACAGATTTTTCTTCTTGGGGCTGCTGTCTCCTCCTGATCCTCGCAAATGAGTGGGCGGCCACGTCCTTCGGTACTGCGGCGGAGATCCGAGCATTCGGATAGAGGAGATTGCAAATCTCCTCCGACAGTACGTAGGCGTGGCCAGACGCAACATTTCTCCCAAATCCACCGACCCAGGTCTTCAGGGTCGACAGTGAAGAGGCTCGGATTGCTTGGTTAGACTGAAAGAGAAGATAGGACTTGCTAAAAATATTCTTGAGCAGTTGGAACTTCCAATTTTTTATCGCATATATCCATATGAGTCATTAAAATCAAAAGGGACTAAAGGTTAGCAGTCTCTTGTCACTTACCGATTCATCTGTTACCAGCTAGTAAAGAGCGTAACAAATCTCACAGCCGTCCGGGTGCCAAATGACCAGGTCCCCAACATGCACTGCGCAGCTGGAGTGCGAGCGGCACACCTCGTGTCCGCAGGGTTGTTGGAGGACGGCCGTGCACCCTTGCTCCTGACAACGTACCATCTGTAATTGGAATGACGGTACATGAGTATCATCAAGGCAAGACCCGCTGGAACTAAGTCCGGCGGCAAAAGTCTATCTTAACAAGATTATGGATGATGGTACATGAGTATCATCAAGGCAAGACCCGCCGGAACTGAGTCCGGCAGCAAAAGTCTATTTAAAATAGATTTATGCTACGGAATGGTTAACTAACATTTAAGTTACAAGCAAGCACTCTATGTTACTCCGCCGTGACTTGTCACAGAAATCTCATTGTGTCACATAATATGGAATTGGCGTAAATTGAGCCAATTAGAGTGTTCGCATATAGCCCATCTCTCAAATCGCCCAGGGCAGTAACCAAATAATGGAAACCGTAAAATATGCCGGAAACCATACCCACCGGAGTGGTTAAATGGACAATAACAAACGAGAGATCCGACTAGTCTGGCAGAGATTCCGCTGCCTCAAGCAGGCGGTAAACACAAAGTACTTTTAAAAACAACTAAATCTATCATATCGTAACTCTTATTTGCTTTCACAGGAAAGGTAGGTGAGTGGCGGAAACCCGACGGAACGGCGACCGGTCAGGTGGATGCACCCTCCGAGAAGCCGAGTACAACCTCCTATACGGAGGTGCCGAGCGCAAGCGATCGGCTTTCCTCTTATGAGGATGTCGCCCAGGCAACGTCGCCAGATTCTAATCGTTCAGGTAAAGAAGGACTAGGCTATATACATGAAAAAGCCGGAGGATAACCTCCTGTTCCTAGCTTACCTTCCAAAACCAAAAGTTTTTGGTCTGGTCAGGAAGGCTAGGATGAGCGCTACAGGTGTGGGGAGAGAAGAACCTTCGTACTAATCTAGCCTCACCCTCCAAAACCGAATCGGCCTGGTCAGGTGGCAAGGTATGAATTGAGGAGCCCTCTCACTATTCTAACCTCACCCTCCAAAACCTAACGGTCTGGCCAGGTGGGCTAAGTGTGAATGAGGAACTCTCTCACTAGCCTAACCTCACCCTCCAAAACCTAACGGTCTGGTCAGGTGGGCTAAGTGTGAATGAGGAACTCTCTCACTAGCCTAACTTCACCCTCCAAAACCGTAAAACGGCCTGGTCAGGTGAGCTAGGAAGCCTGAGCATCGTGTAAGAGCGCAAGTCATGCCTCGCCTAACCCTCCAAAACCGTATCACGGCCTGGTCAGGTGGGCTGGGCTAGTAACTACCAAATTGATAGAATTAAAAACCAACCTTGTTATTAGAGCAAATAATATATAATATAATGTTAACCACCCATGATGTGGGCTAGCCTAAAGATTATATATATATAAACATAATGATTTGGTGACAGAGAAGGAACCCGAAAATCATTCGTAGGTAACATTAGGTACCAAGATGGCCTACCTCTGATGCCAAATCACATGCATAAACTAATCCAGGAATGGACATGTCATCCATCCTTATACACATTAGCTATAATCATGATAATAATAATAACACCATCGAGAAGGCACCAACTCGCTGGTGGAGGAAAGGAAACTAATAAAAAGACTCAAAATCTATGATCAGAAATAGTTGAGCCTAGCTCAAGCCATGATACAAAAGTTCCTTTGCCTCAAAACCAGCGACATGGTAATTTCTCCAAAATATGCTCCAAAAACCGAAATGGAGTAAATGGAAAGTATCTAGCAGAATTTCGTTCTGCTAACGATAATGCGGAGACTGAAGGTCGAAAACGCAACAGAGGCAAGCATGGCCTACGTTCGGCTGTGCACGGTGGCGCTGGTGTCGCCGTCCTGGCGGGTGTTAGGTGTGGGAGCTGTAACGGCTCACCGCTCTTTTACGGGGGTTTTGATAAGGAGAGATCTTTCGAGTATATTTCCGTGGTAGTGGTATTTCACTCACCCTTCATTATACCGACGTCTTCTAAAGCGGTCGACTGAGGGTAATAACCCCAGCTTTCCTGAAAGCTCTTTTTCTCTGGTATATCTAGCATTGTTATACCTAGAAATTCGTGCTGTAATGGAATTTCACCGGGTGACACGGGACCTTCCTCAGAAATAGATTTTTCCTCTGTCAAAATCCCTTTTACGTACAGTTCATAAATACTGTGCCTCTCACGTTTAACAAACCAACCAGATAAAGTACTCAACTTAGATGGTGTGAAATCCTCGTGGGATGACATGATTAAAGCTGTAAATGGATCTAAATCACGAAGAAAAAAGAGACACGGTGTTCACGTGTTTGTGCTAGATTTTGGAATGAAGATGGCGGGCACGAGTGGTAGGTGGCAGCAGACGGAAGGTAATGGGTGGAACGGCCCACCCATGTTGGGGGCTTTGAGAATGGAGAAATCTGTTGGGCGAAGCATCTGTGATATTGGCTACCACTCACCCCTTAGTGCATACCGACACCATTGTGGTGATCGATCCAGGGGTAGTAACCCTGGCATTATGGATAGCTTTTTCTCTGGTATATTTAGCAATATTTATACCTAGAAATGTGTGCTATTGGAACCATTTCACTGGGTGACACAGGTCGATCCCAGAAATTGTTATTGTTTACCAAAAGGAGAATTATTGAGTTGTACTTTTATAACATTTTTTGGTGGTCAGTCACCCTCCTTGTATAATCTTTTAATTGTCCTGTCCCTGCTTCTGAGCTGTTGGGCCTAATAATTTGTAAAACCCCTTAAATATTTATCCCTGTTTTGGTAGGTCTACTAATTCTTTAATTGTGTTGGATTCCAGGTACGTATTTTTTCATTTGTAATCCCCATCTGTCATTTATACGAGCTTTCTTTGTAAACTTATTTTTTTATATTTCTTCCGTCTGCTAAGTAAAGGACAAGAAGTCAAAAGGCCTTGTAGTACTCCAGTGTTTCTCTCTCCTTCATGGATTTTGTCTGTTTATATATTCATCATGTTCCATATTTTTGGGATTCAGTTATACATAATGAGGGTTATGTTTACTTTCGCTATCCTGTTTCCTCTTTTGAGATGCATAGTCACTACCTTCTCCAAGTCTCTTTCGGCTGCGCATTTGACCAAAATTCAACTAAAGTTCCTGAAAAAGTGCCTGTCTGAACAATTGCTCCCTACATCCTTGCTACCACGCCATTTAAGAAGATTTGACCATCACCCATTCAATGAATTCAGAACTATGATGTTAAAACACCACATAGCAGCCACAAAGCAAGAAGAAAAAGAAAAATTTAATGAATTAGAAAAACCAGAATTTCATTCAGTTATTCTATCCTGGCTGATTGGAAGGACTCACTGTGACAAGAAATTTACTGAAAACTTCGTAGGACTGCAGGTGCCCTAACAAGGAAACTCGGCAGAAAACTAAAAAATCTTATTGAGAGCAGTGACTGGATTAATAGTGCACATAATGATTGTTATAAACTTATCAAGTAAACAAATAAGTGAAAATGTTGTGAGTGCACTCAGATATGGTTAATCCTTCTTTATATCAAATAAACCCTCTGCTTTAACAATTGCATTGTCCCTGTGTATATTTGAAAAATGTTGCGATCTTCCTCAAAATCATGTTGACATAATTAAAGATATTGTTTATGGAGCTGCCAGCGTTAAGCATGAAAGTAATTTCCCCGCTCTCTATAAGAAAAGTTTGACCAATCTTAAAAAAGACAATACAGCCCTCATCACAAAAGCTGATAAGTCGAACAGTATTGTAATTTTAGATCAAGCTTACTGCATATCACGTCTGAAAGCCCTACAGGATGATGATACGGCTTACAAAAACTAACAAAAAATCCCCTTGATCAAGTCATAAAAAATTTCAGTAGCACAGTTAAAAAAACTTAAATATTAAAAAGAACCGATAGTCAGTTGTCAGTAAAATTTCCCTCGTTACCTTACTTGTATGGGTTAGTAAAAATGCACAAAGTAAATTATCCTATGCGGCCTATTATCAGTACTGTTGGTTCAGTATCATATGACCTGTCAAAATATATTACCAAGGTTTTGTCCCCGTTACTTGGAACTATCTTGTATTCTCACATATATAATTCTCTAGAATTAGTTGATGAATTAAACAAAATCACTTTTTGCCCCACTAATAGATTCGTTAGTTTTAATGTTTTTTCTCTCTTTACTAAAGTCCCTATAGATTCTATTTTAGAGTATCTTAGTAATGAACTAATCCATGATGAATTACCTCTACCTGTAAATGATATCTCAATCACTGGGTTGTACATTTGTGATTGTAAGTTTATATTCAATGGTGAATTTACTAACAAATATTTGGTATGGCAATGGGCAACCCTTAATCCCCACTCCTCTCAAAGTTGTATATGGGATTCTTTAAAAAGCGATGTTTACCTAATATCATTTATACTCATTTAAAGTTGTATACGTATGTTGATATTTTAGCTGTTTTGCCTGCTGGTATTGATGTAAATGATATATTCTCTAATTTGAATAAGCAGGTACCATCCATTAAGTTTACTTTAGAATTAGAGAATATAAAACACTCAATAGGGAGACGGTTAGATAATTTGAATAGAAAATTCAATAAAATGAATAAAAAATTACCGATAATAGAAAGAACTTTACAAAAAATAACTGTATTATTACTAGAAATTGATACATTAAAACCTGTATACAACAAAATATCTGCAAAATTTAAAAAAGAAGCAATTCAAGGAAGAATCATTTCATGGAGGAAATACGTAACAGATCTCTCTAATAATACTCCCATACAAAAAATATGGGAAAAAATCAGGAAAATAAATGGTACCCATGTCAAACCACCTAGACATGCCATATTAAAAGATGGGAAAAGAACACTTGATCCAAAAGAAATAAGTAATATAATGGGAGAAAATTTAGCAAATGTAAGTAATGATAAGAATTTAGATGAACACTTCGCACAAAAAAAAAAAAAAAATAGAATTAACAACAATAAATTTTGAAACAATAGAAAATATATATTATAATAGAAAATTTAGTATGTCAGAGTTGGAATATGCACTCTGGAACAGCAATAAATCTGCTCCTGGAGGTGACAATATTTGTTTTGAGATGATCTGCCACTTAGCCCCTTTGGCAAAGTCATACTTATTAGAGTTTTATAATTATTTATGGCTTCGAAATTTATTTCCAGATGAATGGCGTAAAGCTTTAATAATTCCTATCCCCAAACCTGGAAAGAGTCTCAGTAACGTAAATAATCACAGACCTGTTTCTTTAACAAGCTGCTTATGCAAATTGTTAGAGAAACTGGTAAATGCTCGACTAACATGGCACATTCGAGAAAATAAAATTTTAACTCCCATTAAGTTTGGGTCACAGTGTAACAGATCTACATTGGATTCTCTGTGTAACTTAGAAGACCATATACATAGAGGTTTTGAACAAAAACAAATTACTGTAGCTGTCTTTTTTGACGTTGAAAAAGCACACGATACTACATGGAGGTATGCTATATCAAAAACTTTACAAAACAACAACATCCGTGGACATTTACCTAGGTTTATACAGAACTTTTTGACAAACTGCAATTTTCAGGTGAGAATTGATGATGATCTGTCTAGAACATTTCCACTTGAAAATGGTGTTCCATAGGGAAGCGTCCTTAGCGGCACACTGTTTACTTTAGCAATTAATGATATCAGTAAAAATCTACCTATTGGCATTAAAAGTACCTGTACATGGATGATTTTGCCATATATTATTCAGCATCCCGAATAAAACATGCAGAACGAATCGTTAATAAAAGCATAGTAAAAATAGATGGATGTGCCTCATCTGTAGGCTTTAAATTTTCCATAGATAAAACTCAAGCAATCATGTTTTATAAAAATAAAAAGTGGAAGAAAGGTGAAGAAATTGATTTAAAAATCAGAAACCATAGTATACCAATTGGCCAAACAGCAAAATTTTTAGGATTAGTATTTGATACCCACTTGAACTGGAGAGCCCACATTACATATGTAAAATCTAAAAGTAAAAGGGCATTAAATCTAATTAGAAAACTATCGAACACTACTTGGGGAGCCAATAGACATACCCTTACTGTACTGTACAAAGCAACAATTCTGACCATCGTTTGATTATGGAAGCAAAGTATATGGCTCGGCATCTGACGCAATGCTGAACATGTTAGACCCTGTTCACAATGAAGGCCTTAGAATATGCCCAGGAGCCTTTAGATCATCACCAAAATCATCGTTACAAGTTGAATGTGGTGAACTGCCTTTATCTCTCCATAGAGAGCTAGTAACAATGAAAAGTGCTTTAAGAATTCAAACTAGTGATTCTCCAACCAAAAAAATTATTTGAATTAAGAGATGTATTTATAAACAACCATCCACCACCTTTCCCAATTAGAGCTAGAAGATTGTTTGAGTCGCTGAATATAAATATACAAGTGCCTTTAATAGTAAAATCGCCTCCTCCCTGGACAATGAATAAAATGAGAATTTGCACACACCTGAAGTATTTATCAAAAAGTAACTCATATACACCAGAACACCATAGACAGCATACAATAGAACATATAAGCCGAAAAGGTCCACATTACGCAATATATACAGATGGATCTAAATCAGAACACGGAGTAGGATATGCTGCAGTGTCCCAAGACAAAACTTATCAGTTCTCTCTTCCTAATAATGCTTCCATATTTACAGCAGAATTGTATGGAATTGCATCAGCTATAAAAATAATTAAAGAATCATCATTCAATAATTTTGTGATTTTCAGTGATTCCAGAAGCGCTATAGAAGCTATTCAAAGTTACAAATCAATAAATAATATAGCACAACAAATTGAATTATATCTCCATAAATTATTTAATAATGGAAAAAATGTAGAAATATGTTGGATCCCTGCGCATGTAGGGATCAAAGGAAATGAAGATGCAGACAAAGCAGCTAAAGCAGCAACTCACATGACAAGATCAAATGTGAATATCCCTGGTAGTGATTATGTAACTCACATAAAACTGGGTATCATAAATAAATTGCAATATATACGGGATGAAGAACCTGAAAGTAATAAATTGAAAGAAATAAAACCTAATGTTAAAAAATGGAGTTCATCATATCAGAGAGAGAGAGAGAGAGACACTCACAAGTAATTTTAACATGTCTCAGAATAGGTCATACTCGTCTGACACATGGGTACTTAATGAGCAGCCCACTTGGCCCGGCTCCCGAGTGCTCAGAATGCAGAGTAATAATAACAGTCAGACATGTGTTATGTGAATGTCCAGAGTATGACCAACAACGAATGTATACTTTTGGAAATAGATCAAAGAAAGAAATTTTGTCAGAATCTTTCACATTTTCAGTCGTTCCAATTTTGATGTTCTTGAAGAACTGTAATTTAATTAATAAAATATAAAAATAAGTAAATAATAAAAACATGAAAACCCTTTTAACATTTGTTGAATTTTACAAAAGAGAAAAATTTTTCAATTTTGCTTAGTTTATATTCTGAATTTTAATATACCGTTTTAGTATGTATGCAAGGAAGTCTGAATAAATGTATTTATTGTATGTATGTGTTTCAGTATGAGAGGATATGCCTATGTGCAGTTTTTAATTTCATTTTAATTCATTCATCATTGTACTGAATGATCTATTGGGTCCTTGCACTTGGCCTCAAGCCTGGACCTAGTATTTTAATCAAATCCTTCGGGCCAGCCCTATGAGAGCTGAAAGTCAGCTCAGTGGTCTGGTTAAACTACTTTAATAATAATAATAATTAAGCTTTCCACTTGAACCATTCACTAATTCCAAGTGATGAGGACAACACTTCATGTAGCGTAAAGTAGATTTACAAGGTGCATTAACAAACCAAAACTTGAATTGAACAAGAGTTTTACTTATTTAAACAGGAGGTAATTTCATACACTTTGTGTGGTACAAAAAGCAACCAATAGAGGGCGCTAACAGTATATACATAACAGGTGGGTTATTACAGTTACTACATAATGATAGAGTTATTATAGTATGACAACAATGATAGGAGGGTTATCATAGCTCCCCCCTGTTAGGAATGAAATTACTGTGACATTTTCAGTTCTGATCAGGGCGTGATAATGCGTCTGCAATAGTGTTGCTTGACCCTCGAATGCTATGGATCTTAATGTTGTATGCAGACAGTATGTATGACTATCGAAGAAGTTTCTTGTTGGTAAGCTTGGCCCTTTCTAGAAAAGTGACAGGCTTGTGGTCGGTGTAGATGACGACACTTTCAGCTCCTTCCAGGTAGAGACGAAAATGAAGGACAGTTGCAACTATGCTAAACAGTTCTTTCTCGATCGTAGGCCATCCTAGTTGAGTGCCTTTGAATGCTCCAGAGTAATAAGATATAGGCAGCAGTCGTTCTAGCAAAGGAGGAAAAGTACTGGTTCCATTACTTGTTTCTTGTAGTAGGACACTGCCAAAGCCTGTGTTACAAGCATTTACCTGTATGAAAAAAGGTTTAGCAAGATTAGGAGCTTGCAACAAAGGAGATGAAGTCATGAATAACTTTAGCTGCTGGAAGGCCTTGTCGTGATCCTGATTCCAGTGAAACCTTACTTTACTTGATGTTAAGGCATGTAAAGAAGTTATGATGGCAAAGTTAGGACAAAATTTTGAATAATATGATACCATACCTAGGAATGTTTTGAGTTCTTTTTTATCACTAGGAGTGGGAAATGAAGTTATTGCCTTTACATTTGTATCCTTGGGTAATATGGAGCCACTGCCAATGACATGACCCAGGTATGTAACCTTTGCCTTACCAAATGAACTCTTAGCTAAATTGATAACGGGGTTAGCTTTCAGGAGTCTTCTGAATAGTTCTTTTAAGGTCTTGAGATGTTCGTCCCAGGTGTTACTAGCAATCACTATGTCGTCCAAATAAGCATACACGCCCTCCAAACCTCGTATGACTTCATGGACCATGCTTTGGAATGTAGATGGAGCATTAGTCATCCCAAATGGTAAAACTTTGTATTCAGAGAGACCGAAAGGTGTTATAAAGGCTGAAATCTCTTTTGCCCTATCTGTTAATTTAATTTGATAATAACCGTTCAGAAGGTCAATCTGGGTAAGATATTTAGAATTACTCACAGTCAATAATATCCGCAATTCTAGGTAATGGATAAGCATCCTTAACTGTTACAGAATTAACCTCTATAATTTGTACACATACGATAGGAATCGTTAGGCTTTTTGACTAAAATACAAGGTGATGCCCAAGGAGACTTACTTGGTGCAGCCAAGTCTAGTTTTAATAAATACTCAACCTCAGCCTTCAAGGCTGGTAATAAACGATGGGACACCTGATAAAAAGGTTGACGAACAGGACTGGTGTTGGGTTCTAGCACAACATGTTTCACCAAGGTATAGTAACCAGGAGTGTCTGAACATATAGCAGGATAAGACTTCAGAACAGCCTCCAGTTCTTCTCTTTCCACTTTAGGGAGATGACCAAGATACTGTGAAAGGAGAGAAAGAATGTGTGAATTACTAGCA
This sequence comes from Macrobrachium rosenbergii, assembly GCF_040412425.1. Taxonomy (NCBI): domain Eukaryota; kingdom Metazoa; phylum Arthropoda; class Malacostraca; order Decapoda; family Palaemonidae; genus Macrobrachium; species Macrobrachium rosenbergii. Next base: position 7,083,677 of record NC_089762.1, on the reverse strand, counting down.
TCTTTCCGTGACAAAATATAATTATAGGCCAAGGTTTCTTCTTCGTCTGGTTTGAGAGGATAGACACATTTCATATCAACTGCCTCAGTCACTGGGGTTTTCTGTATAGAAGTCCCCTCGATGGGAGGAGTTGTCATCCTTGAGTTTTGAGCAGAGTGATAAGTCCCTTTACCTATCAGGTGAACTACCTGTGGAGAAATCGTTGCAGATTGGTATGGTTTTATAAGATTAATGTGCACTAGCTGGCTAGGTTTCCTTTTATCTGGAGTTTCAATTGCATAAGTCGTTTTAGAGACCCTTTTGGTGATTTTACAAGGACCCATACATTTTTCTCTTAATGGAACTCCTGGAACTGGTTGATACACAAGTACATCATCTCCTACTTTAAAAGTTCTGAATTTGGCCTTTTTATCATAATGGTTTTTCATACGAATTTGACTGTTTGTTAAATTCTATTTGGCAAATTCATAAATAAGGTTAAGTTTGTCCTTAAGACTTTTAAGGTATTGAGTAATACTTACTTGCTGGTCTTTATAAGTACCTCCTAAGATGTTTTTTTTCACCATGCTAAGGTTTGTCCTGGGTCTTCGAGCGAACATCATCTCGAAGGGGGAAATTCCAGTCGACTCATTAGGTGTACTCCTAAGTACATACATAAGGAGATCCAGGTCTTCATCCCAATCTCGCTGAGTTTCACACATATACTTGCGCAGGAGACTTTTAATGGCTGATGTACCCGTTCGAGGGCTCCATTCGTTTGTGGGTGATATGCTGAAGCGAAAATATGGGAGATGTTGAACTGCTTTAAAGTTTGCTTAAACAAATCACTAGTGAAGTTTGTCCCCTGGTCACACTGCAATCACTAGTGAAGTTTGTCCCCTGGTCACACTGCAGTTCCTTAGGGAAACCAAAGATGGTGAATATTTCAAGGCGATTAGCAATAATTGTTTCGGCAGATATGTTTTTAATAGGTATGGCTAAAGGAAATATAGTAGTTGGGCACAACACAGTTAAGATGTACTCGTTTTGCTTTTTAGTTTTGGGAATTGGACCAACACAATCTACAATTACCATTTCAAAAGGAGAATTAGGTACTGTAATAGGAACTAATGGTGCTGGTGGTATTTTCTGATTAGGTTTACCCGTTACCTAGCACAGATGGCAAGATTCTATGTGGCGTTTTACATCAGCTTTCATACCAGGCCAGTAGTAATCTTCCAATAAACGCTTATAGGTTTTGGAAATGCCTAGTTGAGACTCTGCTGAATGAGCAAGATCCAATAAAGTTGTACGAAGATTAGAAGGAACTACAAGCTGATAAATATCATGCCAGGAATTTTGTCCTGCAATCTTCAGAGGTCTGTAACGTCTCATAAGGATGTTATTATCAAGATAAAAATATGGTAACCTATTTTCATCAGCATTGTCTTTTACTTTATCAAAATAATCTTTCAAACTATCATCAGACTTCTGATACTGTACAAATTCATCTGAGGGAATATCAACAATATCAGCAATGACTTTTTCGCTTAAAATACTTGGATCTACCTTACCTGTGGGTTTCTTCTCTTTAGGAGGAACTAAGGTTGCAGACGTGGTGACTACTTGACAGGGAAGCTCTTTCCCAGGAGAAAACACTACTTGGCTAGCTTTCTCGATCACTACTTCAGGCTGAGTGATGATAAGACTAGGAGTGCTGTTAGTTTGAGCCAGGTCATTACCAAGTATCATGTTCTTGCGAGGCAGGTCAGAATCCAACACGCCAACATTAGTTGAACCTTTAAAATAAGGACAATCAAGAGAAATCTGTACAATGGGCAAAACCTTTTGACAAGTCAAATCTGTGACAGTTACATATTGATCTGTTGGTTGGGCTAAATCTTTTAACTTTGAGCTAATGATAGTTTGAGATGATCCTGCATAGCTCAAAATTTGCACTGGAATATCATTAACTTTACCAGGATATGTAAATGCTGAAAAGTCTGATAGAGGTTGAGCACAATGAAGTGTAGTTTTATTTGCAGTGGGCCCTGATTTGTGTCCCTGTTGAAAAGCATTAAGAGAAGTCTTACCATGAGATGCTTTGCATTTGGGGCTAGGACAGTCTTTGATATGATGTCCTTCTTTCTTACAAAAAGTACAAATTTGAGTGGCAGATGAAGGGGAGGACGACTGTGGTTTATGTTTATGAATGAGATGGTAATCATTAGCTAATAGGGCAGCCCTTTTTCCATCTTTTTCTTGTTTTTCTCTAATAAACATTGACACATTAGCTGGTATACGCCTTAGGAATTCCTCCAAAACTATTAAATTCTTCAATTGTTCTAATGTAGTTATTTGTTCCTTATCTAACCATTTATTAAACTGCTTCAACTTCAGTGTGAAAAACTCCAGATAGGTTTGTGCTTGGTTCTTCAAAGTTTGTCGAAAGATTTGTCTGTACCCTTCTGCTGTCACACTGTAAGCATATAATATGGCTGTTTTAAAGACTTCATAATCCCTTTCTTGGACAAGTTGTGCTGCCACATATGCTGCTTTTCCTTTGAATGAATTTCTGATTAAGAGTACATATTGGTCTCTAGGCCAGTTGAGAGACGTTGCAGTGTTTTCAAAAGTAATGAAAAATACATCAAGGTCTTTTTCATCGAAGACAGGTAGGAGTTTGCGTGCTTTGCCAAGATCAAAAGCCTCGGGAAACTGTTTCTCTGCTAACCTTTCTTCCAGTCTTATGGCTGATAGTTCCTTTTCCAACTGAACTCTTTCTTTTCTTTCTAGTTCAAGTTGTCTTTGCTCAGTTTCTGCAATGAGGCTTGTAGCTTCTATTCTTTTTTGTTCAGCTGCTGCTGCAGCATTTGCAGCTTCTACCCTTTTTTGTTCTGCTGCTGCTGCAGCATTTGCAACTTCTACTGTTCACTGCTGTAGTTCAAGTTGAAGTCTCAGTTTCACTATCTCTGGGTCTTCAGTCGTCGTAACTTTATGAATAGCACCTCGTTCTAGTGTTAGAGGCCTTAAGGGAAGAGCCTCTTCTTCTGTTATGTTTCCACTATGTACCAAGAAGTCTAAAATCTTTCCCAATAGTTCAGCTTTCACAACAGCATGACTTACAGATATCCTTGCCCTTTCAGCTATTTGACGAAGCTGGTCTTTCTTGGTTTCCCGTAGTGTATTCAGGTGTTCCCTGGGAGAATTTAAAAATTTTTCAAGATCAAAAGGCATCTTTCAGTACTGACAAGAAAATATTAATAAAATGAGCAGTTCATGTGAAACTGCACTACTACCATACACAAGCTCATGTAACCACCAAACATCAAAACTTTAGGCCATTTGTAAAAAAAAAATGGTGTGAAGGCACCTATAAATCACGAATTACCGTAACAATCATTAAATGAAGCATGGAACACAATTGACAGCCAGACAATTATACCCTTTTAAATGAAGGAGCATTTGCTATAAGCGATTTTTAAAAAAATCATAATCAGAAAACGTAGTTCACCATTAATACACAACCATAAACAATCCAGAATGAAACAGATTCTAAATGAAGTAATTACGAGGTACCAGCTGTTACCTGAACAAGGAATAAACCTTTAATTGTCCGTCGAGCTAGAAAGTGAGGTTCCTGACGACATGGTATTATCATACGAAGACTGAATCCTTTTAAAGAGCAAGGGTCGTAACCTGTTTAGGAGGAACAGAGGTTTCTATGGAAGGAATCTTAATTCCTTAAGGTGAGGTTTTGAATGCCTCGAAGCACCTCGGCGAAGTTGGGGCGACTATGAAGATATCGCTAAGCGATGGTAGTCGACAGAGTCGAGGGTTAAAAGAATGATGAAGAAAAGGATGCCATTACCCTGCCTGCCCGTCCTCCAAAATCCCGATACATGCTTAAGATGATGTGTACCAACACGACATTCTCGTATGTGAAAGTGTGAGCTCGCTGGAGAACACTATCCGGTGGTAGTTCGTATTATAAACTTGCAAAGTATCACTAATACACTACACTCATGTTATCCATCATCACGGAGAAACAACAAAGTGAATATCACCGTCCTTCAAGATCGAGTGTTAGCATAACAAAAACCTAAGTATATCCCAGTCAGGCCCCCAATTTGTCACAACTTAAGCTTTCCACCCCCCTAAACTTGGGGCCACCTTGATGTGGTGAGAGGGCTCTTGAACCCCAGGAATCTGTTCCTGGGTTTAAGTCCAAGAGTCCCATATGGCATTATATATTTGTTTGGATTAAACTCTGTGGAATTTTCCACTGTTACTAAAATTTATTGGACCTGATAAATAGGAAAAGATATTATAGCTGGGAATGGTTATATATCCGAAGCTAAATAGTGGGAACTGTGGTAGGACCATCAACTGCCTGATAATGTTCGAACCTGAGAGATATCAGGCGGAACTATTCTTTAGGGCTGGACCACTGATACCAGGGGGGTCTGGTTCTAGGGATAGGACTCTCGGCATTCTATCCAGTTTGCCCATAACATGATTAGGGTGGGGATGATTGTATTCTTGAAATACTCTCAGTCCTAGCAAGCAGGTTTGGCTTACACTTGGGCCACTCTAATCATGTTGTGCCAGCCCCTATGGGGTAGGGTAGGGACGTGGACATTTGGGAGTCGGTTCTCACTTGTGCCATTGGTGGAAGAATAAACCCCATGAAAGGCTGATATCTTTTTGAGGTTTTCAGGTTTATTTGTTTATTTTTTAAATTTTTTTTTTATTTTTTACTTCAATCTTAATGCTCAGTTGTGTTAAAGATTTAAATATCCCTGGACCCTTTGATGGTAGCGACTCGGCACAGTTGACAACCGCAGGAACCTCCTCTGACCTCTCTCTGGAAAAATCAGGAAAAAATATGAATGTAATTACAGTGAACCCCCCATATTCGCGGGGGATGCGTCCTACACCCCCCCCCGCGAATAGGTCAAATCTGCGAATGCTTAAAACCCCTCTAAAAACTCTTAGAACTGCCCATTTTGATAGCTTAAACCAAGAAAAACCCTGTAAAAATGCTTATACCTGAGTATTTTAATAGTTTTATCACAAAAAGTGCATTTATTCATGAAAAATATGAGAAAATACAGTAATCAGTGAATATTTCTCAGTGAAAAATCCCATGAAATGGGCGAATTTTCCATAAATGATGCTAGTTATGTTCCACAGAGAAACCCAAATGCAGTCCATGAACCATGAGAACAAATCTGAGGGTTTACTGTACACTGGAGCCCTATGCTCCAATGAAAAACAAACCAAAAAAACCAAATACCTTCACCCAACCTTGACCCACTTCGACTCCCTCTTTGGGAGTGGAAGTTGGTCAAGATTCCTGACCTTAGAAACGGAGAAAAAAATATCGGCATTGAAACTGGAAAACTTTCTATTGAATCGACATTCAACTACTGAAATGTCATTCAGACAAGTAAAAGAACAGATGTGGTTAATAGAAACCACAACAAGAAATCAATCCGAAAATTACTTAAATATAAAAAATATTGACAATGTAAAAGTACATATTAAAAAACATGACAGTATGAACAGTGTACAGGGTACCATAGTACTCCCTGATAATGATGAACCAATAGAAAAGAAAATATTGCTAGATTCCCTTAAAAAAAGGTACAACAATGTACAAGATTGCGAAATATACGACATAGAAAGTAGACGGAGTAATGGAAAAACACTAAAAGTAGCAAAGATAAAATTTGAAGGCCATGAATTACCCTTAAAAATAAAATCTTGGGCAAAAGCAGAGAACTGAGACCATATGTTCCAAAACCACTGCAGTGCCAAAACTGTAGTATGTATGGACATACAAGGAAAAATTGCCGTAATACATCTGTATGAGCATACTGTGGAACTGACAAACATGCCACACAGTGGAGGTGTGGTGAACCAAAATGCGTGAACTGTAGACAAAATCACCATGCAAGATCTAAGGAGTGTATGTATTATATATACAATAAAGAATTAAAATTACTTCAGGAAAGGACAGGAATGCCTATAAAAGAGGCCATATTAGAATTAAAGGTTAGAGGAATGCATGATCCCGCTAAGAAACGAACTTTTTCTGCAGTAATAAGATCAAACAATGAAACAAAAATGGATATAAATAAGAGTAACAAAACCCTGATAGATCAGTCTCAAAGAAAATTAACCACTTTGCAAGAAGAAACTAATATAGCAAAGGACCAAGAAATGTATAAAACTCCTTGCTCAAATTCATTTGAGGTATTAAGAGAAATGGAATCACTAGAAGACAATACAAGCACCACAGAAATATTAGAAACTAAAGAAAAAAAGAGGCCTTTAGAGAGAACTCCACCCAAAACCAACAAAAAACCAACTATTATTAGGGATACATCCATTAAAATAAAGGCAGGAGACCCCAAGAAAGAAAATAAACCAAAAAATAAGAATATACCTTTGTCTCCTAAAGTAATAATAAAACCAATGGAAACAGATACCCAGAACATCAAAGAAATAGTAGAGGAACAAACCATTGACAAGAATGATTATGTGATGGGAGAAGGGATTACCCCATCACCAACAATAGGTGCAGCAAGAGTAAATGAAAAAACGATACACGAAAACACATGTGGATGTAATGAATGTTTCATTGAACTGTGCAACAAAAACGAAAGCATAACAAAGGACAGTTTAACAAACCCTATACGAAATTTTATAAGATACAGAAATAAAGAAACTACTAGTTAGACACTCACGAAAAGGGCTGTATGTGCATTGGACACATAATGTCTTATAAAGAAAAACAAATAAGTATTGTAAATAGGATTTTAGAAAAAATGCAAATTGATGATCCACAAAAAGAAAATAACACTTGAACACACTAACGTTATACTTTCAGTAATTATATTATACAATGGAACGTAAATGGTCTACAGACCAGATTACATTTGAGAGAAATACAACGATTACTAAAGGAATATGAGCCAATGATAATATGTTTACAACATGTCAACAAAACAATATCAACAGCAGGTAAATATACCTTAGTATCTACATCTAGAGAAGAAGAAGGAAATTTAGGGACTGCTATATATGTACATAACAAAGTATGTTATGACAGAGTACCTGTAAATTTTACTGACTTGCAAATATCAAGTATTAAAATACGAATAAAAAACGATAATTACATAATTTATAACTTATATAACCAACCTAATAAAAGTTACGACATTGATAAACTTAAAGATTTACTTAACAATACCAAGGAACCTACATTAATAGTAGGTGATTTTAACGCTCACAACCCAATATGGGACTCCCCTCGAGTAGGACGCCTTGACGAGGTGAGGGGCTAAGGGACCCTGGCCTTTGGGCCCAGGTCCTGACGAATCATCCTACATAGTTTTTTATTTAAATGGCGTGGACATTTCCACATTCGCAAAATTTTACTGCTTATGTGAGTCTGAGAAGGGATCGTTTTTTGGAAGGGGTTCGCATTCGAAGCTAATTGTGGGGGTTGTGGTGGTTGAGTCGCCAACCGAGATAGTTTGGACCTAAGAGATGGTGATGAGATTTTTCCCATTGCTATCTTGAGGGCGGAACCATTTCTGGGGATCAGCCCATCAGAATCCAGGGGGGGGGGGCTGGTTTTTGGAGGTGGGACTCCTGGCTTTTGTCCAGAAGCCCACCAGTACGGTTGGAGTGGGGAGTCAGTCCCCATTAGTCGGGGCAGAACTCCCAGCAGGCAGATTGGCTTATACCTGGGCCACTGCAAGCGTACTGGTGCTATCCTGAAAGGGTAGGGTATGGGGTGGACTGTTGGGAGTCAACTCTCACTTGTGCCATTGGTGGAGAATGCTAATACCTGACTGATCTACGATACTTTCTTGATATAACCAAGAAGTTTTGGGTGGGTGGATGAACCAGTTTGTGTGTGGTGGTCTGATGTGTGCATGCTTGGTATCTTGGGGTCTCTTCGCAGGCTTTGGGAGTTTGTTGGGGTGGGGAAACTGGGCAGCAGAGCTGCCCAGTTTCCCCTTTTTGATATGCTGTCGGGGTCTGTGCGGGGGCTCTTGGGTGTCAGGTGTGAACCTTTTGGACTTTTGCATGTGGACTGGTTTAAATTTATGGATTTGGCTATTAGTTCTCCCTCCCCTGGATCCAACGACTTAACGGCACAGGCAACGACTTCTGGCATGAACGTGGATACGAGCTTGGCTGTTGGACAGAACCAAACACTGAGACACCAGGGTGTTAATAAATCTGGTGGATTTGATTCAAATAATAGGGTCCTTTATTGCACTAATGTAAACATGTCATTGGATTATGAATGTTTATACAGTGTAGTAAAACAGTTCGGCTAAGTGGAAAGAATTAAATTAATTCTAGAAAAAGATAAGCAGTCATTTTCTGCTTTTGTTAAATTTTCCTCTTCCTTGGAAGCTAGTGAGGCACAACAAAGACTCCGTGGCCACATTCTAAATGACTCGGTTCTCAGCACGAAAGTGTTTTCAGTAAAAAACTTAAATGATGAGCCATATGACTTTATTCCAAAGACTGAAGAACATGGACCAGCTCCATGTACCAGAGCTCTTCCTCCCCCTTTATGGCATGTTGCTATCTACAAGGAGGGAGGGAAAAATTTAATAAAAACCGCTGAATGCATTGAGAGCAAGGTTGGTTTCATTCCCATTGGAAATTTAAAATAGTATGGAAAGAACCTTCTAATAAAAGCTGGTAATGAGACTCAAGCAGCTCTGCTATCTAACTTTAAACCTCCTGAAAGTGGAAATATTGAATGCATTTCATCTCACAGATTCTTCAACACGTTGAAAGGGGTAGTTTACTCAAAATACTTGCATGTTTTTAAAGAGGAGGAGATTATCCATCGATGTCCTCCTTGTGTATCGCATGTAAAAAAACTGGGTGGGGATGCAGCTATCCTTTTAACCTTTTCTGCCAATTACCTACCTGATACCGTCATTGTTGGCCATGAGAGGATGCAGGTTAAAAAATATAAAAGAAACCCTAAATAGTGTTGCAAATGCTTTGAATATGGCCACATTCAAAACTCTTGCGATAACAATAAAAGATGTCCTGTGTGCTCTGCAGTGCACGATAATTTTGACGATTGTGAAGCAGCCCGATACTGTTTTCTTTGTAAGGGTGATCACACTCCAAATTCTAGGGCTTGTCCCAGATATAAATTTGAACAAGAAGTGTTGGCAGTGGCTGATAACGAACATATCAGCATTAGTGAAGCAAAGCGCACGGTAATGGGGGCAAACAAAAGTGCCAACTCTACGTATGCTTCTGTAATAAAACTTATGAAAACTTCCAGCAATGTAAGGCCACCAATAACTGAGTCTAATAGTAGATATCACAAACCTGCTATTTATTGAACTACAAATAATAATGAAAATCTCCAAACTGGTCAGAAACTTTCGTCGGCAAGTGCTTGGAGTCCAATACCAAAAATTGTACTTCCAAAGGCACAGAAAATTTATCTTCCAAAGTCGATCTAAATGACACCTCTACGACAGCTGCCGATTCATCTCCAAAAATAAGGGTGCCAAAATCATCTAATAATTCAGGAAAATGTTCTGAAAATACTTTAGACAAAAATAAGCTAAAGGAACAATTCCAATTAGATAGAGCTAGTTGAGAGCCATCAATCGCCACAGCCACAAACAAAAATAATGATAAAACTACAGTTGCAACTACCGAGAAGCGCACAAGAAATACTTCCCCAAATAATGATAACTTTATAATAAAAATCTTCAAATGGGTTCAGTGTTTTGGAAGAGATCTCTCCTCCTAGAAAGGTGGTTCCAGAAGTAGATTCAGAATAAAAACATCTGAGTTCAGTTCAGTCTTGCCGCCCTAAGACAAATAGGATTAGTGGTGCACGGAACCACAGTAGTAATTCTGAACCTCAGGTTCATAATAAAAAAATATGAAGATCAATCAAAGACCCTGAACTCCAATTCAGATGAAAAGGGATTAGGAAAACAATCTCTTATAAAGGAGAATTTCCCACTTTACCCTAGGAACAGTACTTCCCCTCCAAGGAGTGGGAAGTAGCACATTTTACCACCTTAGCATTCTTGCTCGATATCCTTCAGTGGAACTGTAAAGGTCTCAGAGCCCGTACAGAAGACCTTAAAGTTTTAATGCATGAATTCAACCCAGGGATTATATGCATACAGGAAACAAAGTTAGGCAACTCTGCTTATAATCCTGGACTAAATTATTCAATATTTAAATCATATCCCTCAACTGGTGATTGTGCCCATGGAGGTGCTGCAGTTATTATTAATAAATCTCTACAGCACTCCACAATACAATTAAATACAACACCACAAGCTGTCGCCATTTCAGTCATTTTAGAAAAGAGGATAACAATCTGCTCCTTATACCTTCCACCAGACCTTGCTTTTAACATTGGAGATATTCAGTCGTTAATTGACCAACTTCCAGCTCCTTTACTTGTGCTAGGTGATTTTAATGCCCACAACCCCCTTTGGGGAAGTTGGTTTTTAGATAGTAAAGGGAAATTAATCGAAGACCTTATTGACAGGAATGATGCTACCCTATATAATAATGGGTCAATGACTTTCCACAACATTCACGATAATCATTTCTCTGCACTGGACCTTAGTATCTCTTCAGCTAGTATCCACCTTGATTTTAATTGGTCTGTTAATGAAGATTTAAATGGAAGTGATCACTACCCGATCCATTTGAAATATGCTCTGAATGCTCCATCTGAAGTTTTACCTAAGTGGAAGGTAGAGGACGCAGACTGGGATAAATTCAGTAAGGGTGTCAATCTAGATAGGGATTTTGAGTCCTTTCATTCTCATCTAGATGCCTATGATTACTTTATTGAATCTACTTTGAAGAGTGCTGAAAGCTCGATTCCAAAAACAAAAGGCAAACCTCGTAGACCTGCAGTTTCCTGGTGGAATAAGACGTGGTATTCTGAGAAAAGTGACTAGGAAGTGCTACAGACGTTACAAAACTAGTGGCTCCCCTCAGTCTAAATTAATCTACAAACGTGGTTTAGCCAAGCAGCGGCACTTCTATAAGAAAGCCAAAAGAGAATGTTGGCTTTACTATATTAATGAAATAAACTCCAAGACCCCACTAAGAGTGGTGTGGCGCAAAATAAGGAAACTGAGTAGAAAATTTGTTGCGTCACCATTACCCTCATTAAAAATAAATGACACTTTAATCACAGAGCCCACTGAAGTTGCCAATGAGCTAGGAAAACACTTTTCTAAAGTTTCCAGCCCTAACAATTATTCTCCAGAATTTCAAAGAATTAGGAATTCTGAAATGTGTCTGAAGTTTGATTCGGGAAAATCTGAATCATACAACTACAAATTTTCCCTAAGAGAACTTCATGAGGCGCTCTCCTCAAGTGAATCCACAGCTCCAGGTGAGGATACAATCATATATGAAATGCTGAAACACCTCCCAGATGATGCCAAAAAATATTTACTGAAGATTATAAACAAAATATGGGAAACTGGAATTTTACCCAAGGACTGGAAAATATCCATAATTGTCCCTATTAAAAAGATGCTTCCCAAGCCACCAGCTATAGACCAATAGCTCTTACCAGCTGTGTATGTAAGCTGATGGAGAAAATGATAAATACTAGACTAGTTTGGCACCTGGAAACCAAAGGATTACTATCGCAATTTCAATTTGGTTTCAGAAAAAACCGCTCCACCCTTGATCCCCTGCTGAGGCTGACTAACCAAATCCAGCAAGGATTCGCCAAAAAGTGTCAGACCATTGGCATATTTTTTGACTTGGAGAAAGCATATGACACTACCTGGAGAATTGGCATCATGAAACAATTGCACAAGATGGGCATATGTAGAAGAATGATCAGGTTTATATATTCCTTTTTAACAGACACTTTTTAAGGTAAGAGTGGGAAACTCCTTCTCCCAACTTTTTATGCAGGAGGAAGGAGTTCCCCAAGGAAGCGTTTTAAGTGTAACACTTTTTTCAGTGGCAATAAATAGTGTGGTTGAAAAAATCTCACCCCCTGTTAAATGCTCGCTTTTTATCGATGACCTTGCAATATACTGCACAGGATATGATTCCTTGTCTGTATGTAAACATTTGCAAAGGTCTATTAATGCTATTACTAAGTGGGCTGATGAGAATGGTTTAAAATTCTCCTCTTCCAGAACAGTTGCAGTAAGATTCACCGGGTGCCGGCGTGTGGAAGAGGTTCCCACACTTAGTTTAAAAGGGTCCATCCTTCCTTACGAGAGTGAAGTTAAATTTCTGGGGATGACTATTGACCATAAATTAACATGGGCTAGCCACATAAATGCCCTAAAGTTTAATGTTAAACAATCTATGAATATTTTAAAGGTTGTTTGTGGATTTAGTTGGGGGGCTGATAAGAAATCCCTTCTGAGGCTATATGACTCTCTGTGTCGATCTAAGCTAGACTATGGCTGTCAGATTTATTCCTCAGCCTGTAAAACCAAGCTAAAGGAACTGGATGTTGTACATAACATGGGGTTGAGAATATGCTCACAGGCTTTTAGAACTTCGCCTGTTGAAAGCATATATGTCGACACAGATCATTTACCCCTTGATCTAAGAAGACAAGAGCTAGGGTTGCAATACATGGCTAGAATGAAAAGTGCTCCCAAAAATCCCTCCTTTCAAGCACTAAAGGAAACAGACTCTCGAAGTTTTTCTGGTACAAGAGCTTCTAAACCATTCCAAATTCGACTGAATGAGGATGTTAGGAATAATCATCTTAAATCCCAGAAAGTCCTGGAAGTAGAATATCCTGTAAATCCTCCATGGCTTATCCCAGAAGCATCAATATGTAAGAAACTGTTTAACAAAAAGGACTGCACTGTAGAAGAGATTAGGGGAAAATTCTTAGAGCACGATGTTACCCATACTAATTTTACAAAAATCTATACAGATGGATCAAAGTCAGATAGTGGTGTTGGTTGCGCTGTTATCCTTGATGATACAGCGCAGCCTACACAGCTAAATTACCTGACTCTGCATCAATATTTACTGCCGAATTAACAGCCGTAGTGTCTGCCCTAGATTTAGTTTTTCAAAGTAGTGACTCTAATTTTGTCAAATACTCAGACTCTAGAAGCACCTTAGAAGCTATTAAAAAAATTAATAGCTTTCATCCATTAATTCAAAAAGTTCAGGAGTGGCTTTTTCGTATATATTGTCGACGTAAATCAGTCTCTTTCTGTTGGGTCCCTTCTCACGTGGGGATTCGCGGAAACGAGATGGCAGACAGGGAAGCGAAAGCTGCTAGTATTTTATCAGAAACCTCTTTCAGAAAAGTGCCTCATACAGATCTAAAAGGTCCCATTAGATCTTATGTTTTAAGTAAATGGCAAGAAAGGTGGACTTCTCCTCTTCTTGCCAATAATAAGAAGTATAGAAATATTAGGGATAATATACTACAGTGGTCTTCGTCGTTCCAGCTTGACAGACGAACAGAGGTTATTTTAACCAGATTAAGGATTGGGCACACTCGTCTAACCCATCAGTTTATTTTAGAAGGAAGCAGCCCTCCAGAGTGTGCTTACTGTGACGAGACACTAACAGTGGAGCACATTCTGGTAGTCTGCCCCAGATATTTTAACCAAAGAGAGAGATATTTTCAGGGTAAATCCCTGTCTGATATTTTGGGAGATGAAGCAGATATTTCTGCTATCATCTCTTTTATAAAGTGTACTAAAATTTTTAACGATATTTGATTTATTTAATATATTTATTACATCACGTAGAATTTTAATGACATTAAATTTTTTATGTATATATCACATCATTCATTAAACTTCATACCCTTATTTATTGGTCACATCACTTCATTTTATTTATTAATCATTTCCTTCATGAATTCATAACTTTAACATAATCTATTTTCTCTCCTTTACGGCGCTGAATGGCCTTGTTGGCCCCAGTGCCTGGGCTTTTGCCCTAAATATCATACATCCATCCATTCATTTCTGATAGATTGCAGTTTTCAGGTGGGAAGTAATGATGTTTTGTCAAGAACATTTCTACTTGAAAATGGTGTTCCGCTAGGTATTGTCCTTAGTGGCACTCTATTTACTTTAGTAATAAATGTTATCAGTAATATTCTACCTATTGGAATAGTAATGAATGTTATCAATAATATTCTACTTATTGGAATTAAAAGTAATTTGTATATGGATGATTTTGACATATATTATTCAGCATCTCGCATAAAACATGTGGAGTGAATCATTAATTAAAGCTAAATAATAATAGATGAATTGGCCTCATCTGTAGGCTTTAAATTATCCATACATTAGATGCAAGCAGTCATGTTTTCTAAAATCAAAACGTGGAAAAATGTGGAAAAATAGATTTAAAAATTAGAAACCATACTGTACCAGTTGGCCAAACTGCAAAATTTTTAGGATTGGCAGTGGCGTTCCTGAGGGGCGGGGGGGGGGGGGGTGTTTGAAATCGCTCCCCAGGCCCCAAAGTGAGGGGGGCGTCCCAAAATGCGAAATTTAACCATTGCTGCTATGACATAAGAGGGGTCCCAAGTGGGACTGTGCCCCCTGGGCCCCAAAATGTCTAGGAACGCCCCTGAGGGTTAGTATTTGATACTCACTTGAATGGGAAAGCTCACAGAACATACATGAAATAAGAATATAAAAGATCATTAAGTCTAATTAAAAAACTATCGAACATTACTTGTGGAGCCGACAAACATAACCTCACTAGATGTATAAAGCAACGGTGTTGTCTGTCTTTGGAGCCTTTAGATCATCACCAACCCCATCTTTACAAGTCGAATGTGGTGAACTACCTATCTCTGTCCGTAGAGAGTTAGTAACAATGAAGAGTTTCCTGAGAATTCAGACAAAAAATTATTTGAATTAAGAGATGTTTTTATAAAAAATCATTCACCACCTTTCCCAGTTGGAGCTAGAAGATTGTTTGAGTCACTGAATTTAAATGCACAGTTACCTTCAATAGTAAAATTACCTCTTCCTTGGACTATAAATAAAATGAGAATTTGCACACACTTAAATATGTATCAAAAAGTTGCTCATATACCCCCAGAATACCATAGACAATACACGATAGAACATATAACACGAAAAGGTCCACATTATGCAATATACACAGACTGGTCTAAGTCGTAATAGGGAGTGGGATATGCTGTAATATCCCAAGACAAAACATATCAGTTCTCTCTACCAGATAATGCCTCAGTATTTACAGCTGAGTTATGCGCAATTGCATCAGCTATGAAAATAATTAAAGAAACCTCATTTAATAATTTTGTGATTTTTAGCAACTCGAGAAGTGCTGTAGGAGCCATTCAAAGTTACAGACCAAAAAATAACATTTTACAACAGATTAAGGTATCACTCCGTAAATCGTATAATAATGGGAAAAATATAGAAATATGTCGGATCGCTGCCCATGTAGGGATTAAAGGAAACGAAGAGGCTGATAAAGCAGGCAAAGAAGCAGTCCATATTACAAGATCAAATATAAATAGCCCTATTAATGATTATGTAACACATTAATATAGGCATTTAAACATATAAAACCCAGTGTCAGAAAATAGAGTTTATCATACCAAAGAGAGAGACATATTCAAGTAATACTGACACGTCTTAGAATAGGCCACACTCGCATAACACACGGACGGACACTTCTTGAGTAGCCCACATAACCCTCCTCCCGAATACTGGGAATGCAAAGTGATAACAACAATTAAACATGTGTTATGTGAATGTCCAAAATATAACCAACAACGGTTATCAACTTTCCGAAATAGGTCAATTGTGAAACGGTATCACAATCTACAACATTGAAATTTCAGTTGTTCCAATTTTAATATTGATGAGGAGCTGTAAATTAATTGATAAAATATAAAATAATTTATGAAAATACAAAAGCTCTTGGGACATTTAAAAAATCCAAATTTTGAAAATCTTAACTTATTCTGATTTTTATCATTACTTAGTTTTTTTTATTGTGCAGATGGAAACTTGAGTAAATGTATTTAATGTGCGCGTGTGTTCAGTGTGGAAGCATATTCCTTTTTGCATTGTTATTTTAAAAAATTCATCGTCATTTATCATTTAGTCCCAAGTGCTTGGCCAATGGCCTAAACCTGGTACACCATTTCATTTGAATCGTTCAGGCCAGCCCTCTCTAGGAGAGCCGTTAATCAGCTCAGTGGTCTGGTTAAACTATTCTAAGATTTGTCATATTTATTTTATATATTAATTAAGTATTTTATACATAAAATTTTTATATATATTTATTTTTTATGGTTTTTATCGAGTATCATGCTTTATTTTTTACGTTCATATTTTAACACTGAATTTTACTAGTATAGTATGTTATCATTCACCTTTTCATTATCAATCACATCATTAATCTACATATTTCATCTTCATCGCTGCGCTGAAAAATCCTGATGAGTTCTGGCGCTTGGTCTTCAAGACTTAAATTTCATAATCAGTCAATCAATAATAATGATGATAATAATGATAAGATATATCTTGTAAAGCCACACAACCAAAAAGGCTTACTCATTATGTACAGTAATTAGTAAATCAAATGTATGTCTATCACCAGCTGAGGACTGGACTGGACTGGGCTGGATTTGCCCGTTTGTCTGTTTGGTGAGGCGATTGACTGGTCAAACTATTTAACTAACGTAAAATATTGAAGGTGCTAAAAGAGATTGTTATATTTTATCTATACATATATGCATCCATACATTTCTGTATACACGGATTAAATTTGTTAAAGGTCATGCAGCAACATTCACAATACAGACATCAGAAACTTACAAATATATACATTCAGACATAACAAGTATGCCTGAGGTCATCTGTGAAATGAACATCTCCAAAAATTTAACAGCCTGATAAGGAAAAGAGAAGAGATTTTGTAAATGTGTGACTGTAGAATCTTAAGATTCATAGTCAGAGTAAGGCGAGAAACCGTATTATGAAGAATTGGTGAAGAGGTGTTATTGAGAGAAAAGAAAGTCATTAAGTTCTATACGACTGAGATGGGTTGGTTATGTATTGAGAGGGATGAAGTGTAGTTAGTAAAAAAAATGTTAAATTTGGAAGTAGCAAGACGAAAAGCTGTAGAAAAACCCTGGAAATTATACAAAATGGTGATGGATGAAGATTCAAATCCAGCGGGAGTTCATGGTGAAAAAGAATACTGTACTGGGCAGAAAAGAGTGGAGAGAACTTATTTTATACGCTTGATCACTTAGGGAAAAAGCTGGTTAATCCAACAGATTGCTGAAAAAATCACAATTATTTATCCATTATTTAAAATGATCAAGATGCTAATTTTTTTAGAAATTTCTGTACGGACGCGAATTGAACCTTATTTACAAAGTACTATTAAATTATGGAGTTTGATCTGCTTTTACTGTTACTGAAATTCTGTTCAAGAACTATTTGGATTTCTGACGTAAAACGAGAGAGAGAGAGAGAGGTGGGGGAATCGGGTATTAGTGGGGTAACGAAATAATATAGTACCCCATTTTAAACATGCCCATTTTCTACATTGTGTAATAGAAAACGATATCAATATATTAGGATAGACTTCCACATGCTCCCTCCGAAACCTGCGACAAGTACAAAGAGAAATCAAATGACTAGTGTAACTTAAAAGTCGTGTAAGAGATTTCATAAAACCAAAATAGCCAAAGGTGACAAAGAAAAGTAGTGAAAGCATGGTGGGATGTTTTACAGTCTCGTAGGACCCAGCATGGAAAACACGCCAATGCACAGAAAATGAAGTGAATAGGTCTTCCTTCTCTAGATCGAGTACGGGTTATGCTGTATATCGGGTCCACAATAATATTCAGTGGTAAATTATGTTGATTTTATAAAAAAGTTACAAGCGCTTTCGAACCTGTCCTGGGTTGGTTCATTTTCAGTCTAACTAAAACCATCAATGCAAAAAGTAAATATGTAACCTCCATTGGTTCCATCCCTAAAACTGGAGCTTACATATTTACTTTTTTGTATCGATGATTTTAGTTAGACTGAAGATGAACCCCGGACAGGTTTCGAAAGCTCCTGTAACTCTTTTTTTTTTTTTATAAAATTAACATAATTCACCACTGAATATTATTGCGGACTTGATATACATTGAAGTGAATGCTAGACTTAAGATTAAAGCAACACACTGGCTTGCATAGAGGGAGGTCGACTTGCATCCAGTCAATCTACAGAAAACAAAAACCATTGACACGAAACCCCATTATGCAACTCACTTGCAATCCTCGTCCATTCAGCAGGTACTGGCTTGCAACCTGACTCTCTTAGGGGAGCAGGCTGAACAACACAACTCCCGAAGATAAAACAAGGTGAAAGTGGTCTGATGTGACCACACCTCAGCTCGTAACACCTGCTGAAGCTATGCCACTGACCTCGTGAGCTCTCGCCTAGACCATACCTGTCTTCCTTGCCAGATGAGGCGTATGCCTGCTTGATCGTCATACAGCCAGAAAAAGATTGTGTTCTTGGACACTTCTTTCTTGGTCAAGCCAGTACTAACAAAGAGGCATCAACACTTAGGTCTTAATTGTCGAGTTACCTTGAGATAGTACCCTAGCACCTTAACTGATCCCCTTCCCCTAGAGTGCTTAACATCAAAGGGGAGCCATGAAGCTCACCCACTCTCTTTGCCGAAGCCAGGACAAGCAAAAAAGCAGTCTCAAAGGTCAGATCCCTGTCTGACCACTCTCTCAACATCTCATAAAGGGTACGAGTCAGGCTCCTCATTACGAGAGTTACACGTCACATGGGGGCCTGAGTTCTCTGGGTGGGCAAGACTGTTCAAAGCTGTTCTCAGGAGCATGGAAATCTCCCATGAGGAACAGAGATCTACCTTTCAACCTAAAGACTGGCCAAGGGCAGAACTGTAGCCCTTATTGGCCGAGACAGAGAGAAGCTTCTCTCAGCAAAGTAAGACTAGAGAGTCTGCTACTCTGCTGAAGAGTTGCTTTGTAGCTGGTGTCGTTGTGGCTGACACCAGCTACAAAAGATGACCCATTTCCCCTGGTACAAAGTTGCTGAGGATTTCTGAAGGTATCCAGACATCTTTGCTGTATGGTGAGAAAAGCCTCTTGCTCTCAGGAGATGCTGGATAGTCTCCAGGCATGAAGTACCAGCACTTCCACAGCCTAGTGATATCTCTCCATGTGTGGCTGACATAGAAGGCTGTGCTACAGGGATCTCTTCCAGGACCTTGGGGGCCACCAAAGTCAACCTGAGATTTGGAGTATTCAGCACCTTGTTGATTACCTGATGAATCAGGCAAAACGGAGGGAAGGCATAGGCCACTAGGTTGTCCCATTGGTGCTAAAAGGCATCCCCATAACAGCCCAGGGGTTTGGCACTATATAACAAAACACTGGAAGCTTCCTGTTGTGCTGGGTTGCAAAAAGGTCTATACTCAGAGCCCCTAAAGTTTGAAGAGCCTCTCCACATTGCCTGGTGTAGGGACCATTCCGTCCCTGTCATCTGACTCTGGCAGCTGAGCTTGTTGGCCAATACGTTGCGAGTTCCCAGAAGTACCTGGTGGACAACTGTACCAAGTGAGCTACCGCCCACCTGTGCACTGCACTGCCAATCTGACAAGCTGGAACAATTCAGTGCAATATTGGATTATTAACGAGAATGCTCTTAGGAGAAGTTCAACGACTTATTAGCGAACATGAACCAGTGATTTTATGTATACAACACATAGGAAAACTTGTTAATATAGGTAAATATCTACCAGCCAAAACATCAAAGAGAAATGAAAATAATAAAATAATATACGACAAAGTAGATATAGATTACACTGAATTACAAATGTCAGCAGTAACAGTAAAAATAGAAAACAATATGTTTGATGTTATTAACCCATACAACCAGCCCAATAAAAAGTATGATTTAAATATTTGAGAATCCCATAGGAGATTTCAATGCCCATAATACAATATGGGATTATAACAATATTATACCAGATAAAAATGGAGAAAAAATATGAGACCTAATGAAGTAAATACACACTGTTCCAAAACCCATTGAACATTTTCCTCAACAGATGTCACCCTTTGTTCAACAAATATAGTTCACAAACTAGATTGGAATACATATGACGACTCCTACTCAAGTGATAATTTTCTCATAATAATATCCCTATTAAATGATAAACCAAAACCATGCTCTGCACATTGCAACATGCAAAAAGCAGATTTGGAAATATTTAACGTGCTTACCAGAAATATTGCGCCATATGATTATTTGAAAAGTCATAGTGAGGCAAATGAATTCTTTGTATCCGTCATTAACAAGGCACCAGACAAAGGTATTACTCATTGAATGAAAACCTCATAATAAAACACACAAATTCCCCTGGTGTTCAGATGATCTCTCTGAATCAGTACGAGAAAAACACCCTCTAGGAAGAAGGTTAGTTACTCTAAACAGAAGATTCAATGAAATAAATAAATCAATCAAAACCATTCCTAGAAGAAAACGTATTAAAAATGACAATTATATAATTAGAAATAGATGCATTAAAATCTTTATATAATAAAATATCAGCCAAATTTAGAAAGGAGGTTATAAAAAGTAAAATATCTTGGAGGTCCTATGTATCGGAAATAACAAGCGAAACATCAATTAAAAAAGTATGGGAAAATTTCCAAAAAATAAATGGAAAAAATATTAGATCACCCGGACAAGCTATGTTAGATAATGGCAAAAAATTTTTTTAGATCCCTTCGAAATTAGGCACATACTTGGGGAAAGTTTTGCCAAAATAAGCAGCGACCAAAATTTGGACAAACATTTCAAAAAATAAAGAATAAAGCAGTATCTATAATACTCAATTTTGAGACAAAGGAAGATATGTATTATAATAAGAAATTCAGTATGGAAGAGTTGGAATATGCTCTCGTGAACTGTAATAAATCTGCTCCTGGAGGTAATGATATTTGCTTTGAAGTGATCTGCCACCTAGCACCTTTGGCAAAATCATACTTATTAAAATTTTATAATTATTTATAGCTCCGAAACTTGCTTCCAGGTGAGTGGCGAAATGCGATAACAATTCACATACCCAAACCTGGAAGAGATCCTAGTAATGTGAATAATTATAGAGCAATCTCTTTAACAAGTTCCCCCTCGATGTGGGGCCACCTTGACGTAGTGAGGGGGCCTCTTGAATCCCAGGAATTTGTTCCTGGGTTTGAGTCAAAGAGTCTCTTGTATTATATTATTTTATATTTCTGTGGACTAATTTTGTGGAATTTTCCACTTTTTGTAAAATTTATTGACCTGATAAATAGGAAAAGACATCATAGCTGGGATTGGGTTTATATCCGAAGCTAAATAGTGGGAACTGTGGTAGGACCATCAACTGCCCGATAATGTTTGGTAATTTACTCTAGTCCTTCGGGCCAGCCCTATGAGAGCTGAAAGTCAGCTCAGTGGTCTGGTTAAACTACTTTAATAATAATAATAATAATAATAATAATAATAATAATAATAATAATAATAATAATAATGTAACAATGAAGAGTGGCCTGAGAATTCAGACAAGTGATTGTCCAAGCAAAAAATTATTTGAATTAAGAGATGTATTTATAAACAAACATTCACCACCTTTCCTTATTAGAGCTAGAAGACTGTTTGAGTCGTTGAATATAAATATGCAAGTGCTTTCAGTAGTAAAATTACCTCCTGCCTCCTTGGACTGTGAATAAAATAAGAATTTGATGCCCCAGAACATCATAGACAACGTACAATAGAAAATATAATCCGAAAAGGTCCACATTACGCAATATACACAGACGGATCTAAATCAGAGCATGGGGTGGGATATGCTGCAATATCCCAAGACAAAATGTATCAGTCCTCTCTACCTGATAATAAATGCCTCGGTATTTACAGCTGAGTTATGCGCAATAGCATCAGCAATTAAAATAATTAAAGAAACCTCATGTAATAATGTGATTTTTAGCGACTCTAAAAGCGCCCTCGAAGCCATTCAGTTACAAACCAAAAAAAATACACTGTACAAGAAATAAAGTTATTTCTCCATAAGTTATATATTAATGGGAAAAATATAGAAATATGTTGGATCCCTGCCCATGTAGGTATTAAGGGAAATGAAGAGGCTGATAAAGCAGCTAAAGAAGCAGCCCATATGACAAGATCGAATGTAAATAGAAGACATATAAAAGTAGACATTATAAACAAATGGCAAAATAAATGGAATGAAGAACCTGAAAATAATAAGTTGAAGCAAATAAAACCTAGAGTTAAAAAATGGAGTTCATTTTACCAAAGAGAGAGACATGCGCAAGCAATTCTGACACGTCTCCAACTATGCCATACTCGTCTGACACATGGACACTTAATGAGCAGCCCACATGAACAGCTCCCGAATGCTCAGAATGCAAAGTGATAATAACAGATAAACGTGTTATGCGAATGCCCAAAATATAACCAACATCGATTATCAATTTTTGGAAGTGGATCGATTGGTGAAGTTTTATCAGAGTCTGCAACTTTTTCAGTTTTAATATTCATGAGGAAATGTAAATTAATTGATAAAATATAAAAGGTAATTTATAAAAAATACAAAATCCCACGGGGCAACTAATATGTAAAAAAAAATCCGAATTTTAAAAATCTTAAGTTATTCAGGATGTTATCATTATTCAGTTTTATTTATTTTTTTAGTTGTACACATGAAACTTGAGTAATGTATTTAACGTGTGCATTTGTTCTAGTGTGGAAACATGACTTTTTGCATGTATTTAAAATTTCATTATTCATTCATCATTATTCCCAGTGCTTAGCCTATGGCTTAGACCTGGTACTCCATTTCATTTTAATCCTTCGGGCCAGCCCTATGAGAGCTGATAATCAGCTCAGTGGTGTGGTTAAACTATAATAATAATAATAATAATAATAATAATAATAATAATAATAATAATAATAATAATAATAATAATAATAATTAAAAAACTATCCAACACTACTTGACAGCTGATACACATACCCTTACTGTACAGTATAAAGCAACAGTGGTGTCTATCATTGACTGTGGAAACGAAATGTATGGCTCAGCATCAGACGCACTGCTGAAAACGTTAGACCTAGTTCACAATGAATGCCATACAATAAGTCTACGGGCAGATCCAGCACCGTTTTAGTGAAGTCCCTCCCACCCCCAGCCCCTTTGGTGCCCTTTGGTCCCCTTTGGTCCCCTTTGGTCCCCTTTGGTGCCAATGATGTCTTACCCCCACAGTATTGTTTTCCAGAGAGTAAGTCATATGCATTTTGGTTGAAATTGCTCAATACATGTCAGAGTTAATCTGGAACATATACAAACACACACACACACACTACAACATCCATGTGCATATATATATGTATATACAGTATATATATATATATATATATATATATATATATATATATATATATATATAAAATAATATATATATATACATATGTATATATTTATATATATATATATATATATATATATATATATAAACATATATATATACATATACACATATAAATGTAATTATATATATATGTATACATATGTATACATATGTGTAAAAAAGCCACAATAATGTACTTGATAAATTGTATTTTTTTAAGATACAAAAGTATACAAAAAAGGGGATAAAAACAAGGGAGCTTTCGACCGTTTGGGCAGCGGTCCTCTTCAGTGTTGGCTGAAGAGGACCGTTGCGCAAACGGTTGAAAGCTCCCTTGTTTTATCCCCTTTTTTGTATACTTTTGTATCTTAAAATATACAATTTATCAATTGCATTATTGTGGCTTTTTTACTCATTATTTTTGATCACAGTATAGTGACGCTCCGCAGAGATATATATATATATATATAAATATATATAAATATATATATGTACAGTATATATATATATATATATATATATATATATATATATATATATATATATATATATATATATATATATATAGGCTATATATATATATATATATATATATATATATATATATATATATATATATATATATATAAATAAATTTCTGACTCACATCAGGATCGAACCCAGGACTTTCAATTGAAAAAAAGATGGCCATAAATCAACTAGGCCATGCAAGTCATAAAAGACCTGGGTTCTGATTCTGATGTGAGTCAGAACTTTATTTCTGTTCCACACGTGATTATGTGTTGATAATATACATTATATATATAACATAATATGTATATATGTATATATATATATATATATATATATATATATATATATATATATATATATATATATATATATATATATATATTTTTATTTTTTGCCACATAAACCGTGACATTTATTATATTCATAGATATGAAGCCACATATATAGTTCAATATTCAATTCATTATACTTCGGGGAATTATGATTAATAAGTGCTTCGTCACCAGTGGGATTTGAGCAGCTGCCTGGTTTAAAAACAACAGTGTATAATGACTTTTAACCACTGAGCCATCATGAGAGGTATATTTTGATAGTGACTCCCTTGTACATTTCCCTGTTGATTCCAGGTTTTATGCATATTATTCGTGAATATTAAAATGTCATAGAGTATGTGACAAAAATTCATAAATGTCCACTTGATGCAAACTTACCAATCACCTTTCATGGGGAGGTGGGTTGATATCAGTTCTAAGAACAGTAACCTCAGTTCAACAGGCAAATGTAGCCTACAGCAGAATCGATATCAACTTTTACCTCTCTGAATTGAACATTGAATGATATTTGTTCCTCATATATATATATATATATATATATATATATATATATATATATATATATATATATATATATATATATATATATATATATATATATATATATATATATATATATATATATATATATATATATATATATATATATATATATATATATATATATATATATATATATATATATATATAATGTATGCATATGTATGTATGTATGTGTGTGTGTGTGTGCATGTGTGTCCAACTTTGTGTATATATATCCAGTTCTGTAGGGAAATATACGAAAAACTCAAATTCATTCTTCGAGGCTGGTATCTCTTGGGATTTTTGCACAGCATCGTTCCCAAACCTTTCGTCTCCCGACCCCTTAACATTAACTGTTCAAACGAAAAACCAAAAGAACGAAATTCTCAGAGCAACATTAAGGTTTAGTAGTGGCCTAGTAGTTGTAGGGTATAGCAATTAATGCTTGTTACTGAGGCGTTGGCGAAGATTGCATCATTTACAGCCTCATCAATTAGTCGGGGGCCACCGCTCATAAAACCTTCTGATAAGGAACTATATAGCTCAACAAACTCCGGATATTAACTAGACTTGCCCCCTAGCCATCAAGGGACAGAGAAAGAATCTAAAAAGCAGAAAGCCTTTGGCATTTCCAATTTTTTTTCTTTATTTTTTGGTGGTGGCGAAAAGTATGGAGAAGGACAGACAACAGAGTCGGAATAGTAGTAATAAAGCAGTTTAACCAGACCACTAAGCTGACTTTCAGCTCTCATAGCTATGGCTGGCCCGAAGGATCAGAATAAAATACCACACAGGCACACATTCTCATACTGTAACACATACACGCAATGAATACATTTACTCATGTTTCCACACTGAAAAGGTATATTAAAATTCATAATAAGTTAAGTAATACTTTAAAAAAATTTAAATTTAAATTCGACAAATGCTATAAGGGTTTTCGTGCTTTCGTTGTTTACTTATTTTTATATTTTATTAATTAAACCACAGTTCCTCATGAACAACAAACTCGGAACGACTGGAAATGTAAAAGATTCTGACATTTCAAGGTTGGGTCAAGATATTTGCCTTTTTTTGGTTTGCTTTGTACTGGAGCATAGGGTTCCAGTGTAACTGTATTAGGAATTTTATTTGATTTTTCCAGAGAAAGAGTGTCAGAGGACGGTCCAGCGGTTGTCAACTGTGCCAAGTCACTACTGTCAAAGGGCCCAGGCACTCGAATTTTTATTTCTACTTGTCATAAAGATTTGAGGTAAAAAAAACAGGAAAAATTAAACCTGAGAACTTTAATAAGATATTAGCCTTTTATGAAGCTTATTCTTCCACCTATGGCACAAGTACAAGCCGACTCCCAAATGTCCGCGTCTCTACCCTACCCCACAGGGGATGGCACAACATTATTAGAGGGGCCCCAGTGTAAGCCAGACCCGCTTGCTAGGACCGAAGGTATTACGAGAATACTATCATCCCCACCCTAATCATGTTATGGGAAAACTGGGTAGAATTCCGGAGAGTCCTATACCCAGAACCAGACCCCCCAGGAATCCATGGTCCAGTCCTAAAGAACAGTTCCGCCTTTGAGCTATCGATCTGATAACTCTCAGGTCCGAACATTATCGGGCAGTTGATGGTCCTACCACAGTTCTCACTATTTAGCTTCGGATATAAACCCAATCCCAGCTATGATATCTTTTCCTATTTAACAAGTCCAATAAATTTTAGCAAAAGTGGCAAATTCCACAAAAATTAATCCAAACAAGTATATATTAACATATGAGACTCTTGGACTCAAACCCGGGAACAAATTCTTAGGGTTCAAGCTCCCTCAACACGTGAAGGTGGTCCCACATCGAGGGGGAGAGAACGGAATAAAAGCTTTTATGAAAAATACCCAAAATCAGCCAAAATTTGAAAAGATTAAGTTTAACCTTGAAATTTACTTTAACCCAACATATTTCAAACCCATTTTTATATAAAACAACACTTATCAAAAGAATGGACCGCTGGCATTTTAAAGATTGAAGCAAGTTATCATCAGCAAAAAATAAAAGAAAAAAAAAAGGAAAGGAATCATATAAAAGAGAAGATAAAAATGCATAATGAAAGTCGTACATATACAATCAAGTACAATTCAAATCCTATTCCCATACGTCCTCATAGCATGCATGATGATTTGTTCTTGATCTGTATCTTTACTTATTTTAAAGGTTTAAAGTAGCATTCATGATATTTGGTTTAATAGTAACCCCATCTTTGGTAATCGACTGCCTAACCACGAATACGCGAGGACGTTATCGTATCGACAAACGATACTGCTTTACATATAAACATTTTTAAGCTGAGAAAATTCCTAATCAATTTCACCTTAACATTATTTTAAAGCAACTAACTCAGGAACTCACATTACATCCAAGATCATGAAAAGGCCACTCTTTTCGCTTCCTTGAAACCCCTGTTAAATTTGTCAGACTTGATTTATTGATTTCATTGAATGACAGCGAGGCTAGGACACTTTTGGCCATTCAGAGCTTGAAAACTTTCAGACGTTCAGTCTGATTATGATTTGGCTTACATGCATGGGAATGTAAAACCCCATAAACTTGGTAACCCATATGTCCAGTATAGGAATAAGCCTTTCTCCAGGCCCTATGTAACATCTGGTAAATAGTCTATATCAAATTCTGACATTATATGTTCCCCCAAAAGAGTATCCTTCATTCCTTGGCTGAATTCCTAGATATCTTGTAGGACTCTCCCATCAGAGTGGTGATTGTGCCCCTCAGTGTCGAGTCCTTGTTTACCATCATGCCCGTGTATGAAACCATGAAACTTAGCCTTGGCTGGGTATGCCATGTCAACACCATTTCTCACTGTAACATCCCTGAGGGCACCTTGAAACAGGCATTTGAGCAGTGTACTGTAGTGTTCATTACACTTTTGAGGATAGCACTGTTGGAAAACTAACCTCCCTCAACATCCTTGTTTTCCGAAATAGTTCATGGAGGCCAATGGAAATGCACACCAAATAGACCAAATTTACTTTATGTAATAAAGTAAACATTAATAAGTATCTGAAGTTATAATAATCATAATAATAATAATGAAAATTGTAATGATTAAATGTTACTGTTTAAATAATTTCTGTTAAGTAGTGAAGAAGTGAAAGAGAGAGTTAGATTGTAGCCCGAGGTGTTGTTTATAGAAAAAGATGCTTACCTTTTTATACATCAACAGGTCGTCTGCATCCGAAAGTGGCATGATCTGTGAGGTTATCAGTTTGCTGTTTCCCGCCATTATATTTATTTTGTTCGAGGATAATGAAATTGTTTTGTATTTTGCTCTAAAACCCTTTTGAAGAAGTCTGTTTGTAAAAGCGTATGTCCTGTGTGTTATGTGTTTTACCTCTTGTTCAATGTTGAAGATGTGTGAGTGCGTCAGTGTGTTTTCTCACCGAGGCCGGGGGGGAGGGTTGGTTGATCTTGATTACTTATCTCTTTACATTTGAACCTAATATCAGATGGTGTTCTCTGTAGCTTAAACAAATGAACCTTTCAACAGACATCTTTCAATGGAAAAAGTTAAGTATATCTTAGTTAAACCAGACCACTGAGCTGATTAACAGCTCTCCTAGGGCTGACCCGAAGGATTAGACGTATTTTACGTGGCTAAGAACCAATTGGTTACCTAGCAACGGGACCTACAGCTTATTGTGGAATCCGAACCACATTATAGCGAGAAATGGATTTCTATCACCAGAAATAAATTCCTCTTATTCTTCATTGGCCTAACGGGGATTCGAACTCGCGGCCAACAGGGTGGTAGCTGAGAACGGAACCCGCTCGCCCAAAGAAGAAACTATCTTTCAATGGAAACTCCCCAGCTATGAAATATGCCTTGATGGAGAGCAGGGGTGCTCAGAACACTGTAAGTGGAGCATATCGCTGTATATTTTAGAAGGGCCCTTTTACATTGTTGATTTTGGTATTCTACTTGCAAGCTTAACCAGTCTGCTCAGGAACTTGAGTAAAGGTTATTCAGCTGTGATATTGATAAAGAAATCAAGACGATTACTGATGAATGGTACACCCTCTTGTTGTGTAGGTAACATGAAGGTAAATGTGTCATAACAGAAATCACTGACATAAACCTTCAAACTGGAGAAGGCACTGTGAAAAAATACATGAGCCTTTATTGACCCAGCAGGATCTAATGGCCATCATAAATATTATGCACCATTTCCATGATATCTCCCACCTGTACATCATTCAGGCACTGCATATATTGATAAATAAACTCCCTTACTGCCAAGTAGAACTTTGGTAACAAAGGACCAAATGACTGATAAGAAATTGGTTTGTTCAGTGATCGACAGGCGCATCAATAGATATACTGTAGTAAAGATGTATGTGAGCACCCATTACTGTTAGGAGGCATTGCTACTGACACCTAGAATTTCCTGATAATGATACCACTGATCTAAACCAGGTGACAGTCGTGGGTAGTGATTATTTTGGCTAAGGAGGTGTACTAATGAAAACTAAAATGTTCTTTTTGAAAAGTGCATGTCATGTGAGCACCCAGTAGGTTTTTGTCCTGGGTATCTTTGCCCCTTGTTGCTTGTCATTTCTTCGTAACCCCGTGGGGTTTCCTTTCTGGAAGATTCGACGCATTATAAGCAAGATCTCATTGCAAACCTAGTAGAAGTTTCCAGTCTGGCATGGTCGGATGATCAGTTTTTGATTAGCCAACCAAAAGCAGAAATTTCAAGAATCTCCACGTAAGGAAATGATGGTCATCGAAAGTGTCATCATTAGTGCTGCCCAATGAAATCTATGTAATCTCCCATAGGATTACCCTAGTGAGGATGGAAGGACAGAGCAAAAAAAGCGGGAAGAGTACAGAAGGACAGAGGACGCAGTACAAAGGATGAAGGAGAGAGAGAGAGAGAGAGAGAGAGAGAGAGAGAGAGAGAGAGAGAGAGAGAGAGAGAGAGAGAGAGATGAGAAGCACTACACGTTATACCTGCAGGAGAAAGTCCCTTTACGATGGTTTGGTATGACAGTGAAGTTTATACCATGGATTGGCTGTCCCACCTTGGATGAAACCATCTGTGTTTTCTGCAGACTACCCCCTCGATTTGGGACCACTTTGACGTGGTGAGGGGGCTCTTGAACCCCAGGAATCTGTTCCCGGGTTTGAGTCTAAGAGTCCCATGTACCATTATATATTTCTTTGAATGAATTTTTGTGGAATTTTCCAATTTTGCAAAAATTTATTGGATCTGATAAACAGGAAAAGATATCAGAACTGGGACTGGGTTAATATCCGAGGCTAAATAGTGGGAACTGTGGTAGGACCATCAACTGCCCGATGATATTTGGACCTGAGAGATATCAGGCGGAACTATTTTTCATGGCTGGACCACGTCCAGGGGGTCTGGTTCTGGGGATAGGACTCTCGGCATTCTATCCGGTTTACCCGTAACATGATTAGAATGGGGATGATAGTATTCTCGTAATACCTTCAGTCTTAGCAAGCAGGTTTGGTTTACACTTGGGCCACTCTAATCATATTGTGCCATCCCTTGTGGGGTAGGGTAGGGACGCAGACATTTGGGAGTCGGTTCTCACGTGTGCCATTGGTGGAAGAATAAAACTCCATGTAAAGCTGATGATATCTTTTTTAGGTTTTCAGGTTAATATTTTTTCCTCCCTCAAATCTTTATGATAAGTGAAAATAAAGATTCAAGTACCCCTGGCCTTTTTGATGGTTGTGACTCGGCACAGTTGGCAACCGCTGGAACCTCCTCAGACAACTTTTCTTTAGAAAAATAAAAAAAGAATCAAAATGTAATCACACTGGAACCTTATGCTCCAGTACAAAACAAACCCAAAAGAAGCAAATACCTTTCTTGACCCAACCTTGACTCACTTCGACTCCCTCTTTGGGAATGGAAGTTGGTCAAGGTTTCTAACCTTAGAAACAGAACAACAAATTCCAGCCCTAAAGTTGGAAAACTTCCCATTAAAGAGACTCTCAACGACAGAAATGTCGTTCAGACAAATAAAAATAAAGACGTGGCTTATAGAAGCCACAACAAAAAACCAGACTGAAGACTATTTATCCGTAAAAAGTATCGACAGTGTGATTGTAAAAGTAAAGAAGCATGACACTATGAACAGCATTCAGAGTACTTTTGTACTTCCTGAAAATAATAACGAATTGGTTGAGAAGAATATTCTATTGGACACTCTTAAAATGAGATATCCCAAAGTTCATGATTGTGAGATATATATAATACCAAGTAAACGGAATAAAGTATTAGGAATTACAAAAATAAAATTTGAGGGTCAAGATCTGCCTCAAAAAATAAAAATTTTGGGCCAAACTAGAGAACTGAGACCTTATGTTCCAAAGCCACTACAATGTCAAAATTGTAGTAAATATGGACACACGAAGAAAAACTGTCGAAAGGAACCTATATGCGCTTATTGTGGATCTGACGAATATGCCACACAATGGAAATGTGTAAACTGTGGACAAGATCATCATTCAAGGTCCAAAGAATGTATGTACTATATATACAATACAGAACTGAAAATGTTACAAGAAAGAACAGGGATGTCTATAAAAGAGGCTAAGTTGGAATTGAAAGTGAGAGGAATTCAAGTTCCGCCTAAGAAATGTACATATTCTTCAATAACAAGAACGAGTAATTAGACAAAAAAGCATACAGACAGAAATAACGGAGCACAGAATAGTAAATCTCAAGAAGAAATTAATGCTTTAGAAATAAAAACTGTAATGGTAAAGAATAAAGAAACAAGTACAAATGGGATGGATAATATTTTATCCAATTCATTTGAAATATTAATGCATATAGGAACAAGGAGGATGCTACTACAGAAGTAACAGAAGAGGGTCGTGATGGAATGGAAATTAAAGATAAAAAAAGGCCTTTGGAGAGAACACCACCCAAAACGAAAAAACCAAC
The DNA here is from genome assembly GCF_040412425.1 of Macrobrachium rosenbergii. Lineage (NCBI taxonomy): Eukaryota > Metazoa > Arthropoda > Malacostraca > Decapoda > Palaemonidae > Macrobrachium > Macrobrachium rosenbergii. The sequence goes on along the minus strand of NC_089762.1, from coordinate 7,051,825 downwards.
TATTATTAGAGAAACGTCAGTCTAACCAAAGGTAAAGGATATGAAGAAAGAGCAAAAACAAAAGCAAGCTAAGAATATACCTTCATCTCCTAAAATAATAGTAAAACCTATGATGGCAGATATCCAAAACACCGAAGAAGTGAAAGAGAACCACACCATAGACGATAACGATTATGTCAAGGGAGAAGAGATTACTCCATCTCCAGTAATTGGTACAAGAACAAATGAAAAAACAAATATACATGATAATACATGTGGAGGTAATGATTGATTCATTGAATTATGCAGTAATAACAAAAGCATAACAAAAGATGGTCTAACAAACATTATAAGAAATATTACGAAATATAGAAAAAGAGAAACCACGGATTTGAGTACCCGTGAAAAAGGTTGCATGTTCATTGAGCAAAAAAAAAAAAAAAGTAAAACTCGACCGCTATAACATAATATTTTCAATAGCTATATTATACAATGGAACCAAAATGGTCTACTGTACAGACCAGATTACACTTGGGAGAAATACAAAGATTACCAAAAGAATACGAACCAATGATATTATGTTTACAACATGTTAACAAAACAATATCAACAGTATGTAAATATACCTTAGCATCTACATGTAGAGAGGAATAAGGAAATTCAGGTACTGCTATATATGTACATAACAAAGTAAGTTATGACAAAGTACCCGTAAACTCTACTGATCTGCAAATAACGAGTATTAGAATACGAATAAAAAACAATAATTATGTAATTTATAATATATATAATCAACCTAATAAAAATTATGACTTTGACAAACTTAACGAATTACTTAATAATTCCAAGGAACCTACATTATCAGTAGGTGATTTTAATGCTCAACCCGATGTGGGACTGTAATTGTACAGACTCAAATACAGCAGGAACTAAAATAGAAGAATTCATAGATTCATATGACATGTGCTTTATAAATAACAAAATGAGCACATATTTTTCTAAAACACATGGAACATTTTCCTCAATCGACTTATCTCTATGTACAACAAACATAGTTGACAGATTAGATTGCAAAACAGTTAACGACTTGCATACAAGTGATCATTTCCCAATATTAATTTCATTGTTACAAAATAATCCCACCAAGCATGTCCCTCAATATAACATTTATAAAGAAGATTGGGAGCAGTATGATTGCCACACTAGGATTACCCCACCATTTCAATATTTAAAAGACCATAATAAAACTAATAAATTTCTTGTTGATTTCATTAAAAATGCTGCTGATAGAGCAGTACCAAAATCAAAATCTCATCCAACAAAACAAAGTCCCATGGTGGTCTGAAAAACTAACAGAATTAGTAAAAATAAAACACCAAATTGGAAGACGATTAGATAATTTGAATAGAAAATAGTAAAATAAACAAAACATTACCGATATTAGAATGAACTTTACAAAAAAATTACTATATTATTGTTAGAAATTGATACATTAAAACCTATATATAACAAAATATCTGCAAAATTTAAAAGCGAAGTAATTCAAGGAAGGACAATTTCATGAAGGAAATATGCATCAGATCTCTCTAATAATACTCCCATACAAAAAATATGGGAAAAATTCAGGAAAATAAATGGTACCCATGTTAAACCACCTAGACATGCCATAATAAAAAATAGGAAAAGAATACTTGATTCTAAAGAAGTAAGTAATGTAACAGGTGAAAATTTAGCAAAAGTAAATATTGACAAAAATTTAGATGATCATTTCTGCACAAAGAAAAATAATATAGAATTAATAACAATAAATTTTGAAACAATAGAAGATGTATATTATAATAGAAAATTTAATATGGAAGAGTTAGAATTTGCTCTGTTGAACAGCAATAAATCTGCCCCTGGAGTTGACAATATTTGTTTGAAATGATCTGCCATTTAGCACCTTTGACAAAGACATACTTATTAGAGTTTTATAACCACTTATGGCTTCGAAATTTATTCTCTGATGAAGGGGTATAATTATTCCTATCCCCAAACCTGGAAAGAATCCCAGTAATGTAAACAATTACAGACCAATTTCTCTAACAAGTTGTTTATGCAGATTACTAGAGAAAATAGTAAATGCTCGACTAACATGGCACATTCGAGAAAATAAAATTTTGACTCCCACTCAGTTTGGGTCACAATATAACAGATCTACACTGGATTCTCTGTCTAACTTGGAAGACCACATACGAAGAAATCATTCCATACCAATTGGCCAAAAAGCAAAATTTTTGGGATTAGTATTTGATACCTTAACTGGAGAACCCACAAAACATACATGAAATCAAAATGTAAAAGAGCATTAAACCTAACTAAAAAACTATGGAACACTACTTGGGGAGCCGACAGACATACCCTTACTGTACTGTATAAAGCAACGGTTCTGTCTATCATTGATTATGGAAGCGAGATATATGGCTCGGCATCAGATGCAACCCAGTTCATAATGAAGGCCTTAGAATATGTTCAGGAGCTTTTTGATCATCTCCAACGTCTTCTTTACAGGTTGAATGTGGTGAACTACCCCTCTCTCTGTAGAGAGAGCTAGTAACAATGAAGAGTGCTCTGAGAATTCAGACAAATGATTCTCCAACCAAAAAATTATTTGGATTAAGAGATGTGTTTATAAACAATCATCCACCTCCTTTCCCAATTATAGCTACAAGATTTGTTTGGGTTGCTAAATATAAATATACTACCTTTAATATTAAAATTACCTCCTCCTTGGACAACGAATAAAATGAGAATTTGGACACACTTGAAATATTTATCAAAAAATTATTCATATACCTCAGAACACCATAGGCAACATACAGTAGAACATATAGTCCGAAATGGTCCACATTACGCAATATACACCGACGGATCTACGTCACAATACGGAGTGGGATATGCTGCAGTATCCCCACACAAAACATATTAGTTCTCTCTACCAGATAATGCCACGGTATTTACAGCAGAGTTATGTGCAATAGCATCAGCCATAAAAACAATCAAAAAAGCCTTATGTAATAATTTTGTGATTTATAGCGACTCCAGAAGCGCTATAGCAGTCATTCAAAGCTATAATAAAAAAAATAATATTGTACAAAAAATTAAGTTTTCACTCCATAAATTGTATAATAATGGAAAAAAATTGAAATATGTTGGATCCCTGCCCATGTAGGGATTAAGGGAAATGGAAAGGCTGATAAAGCAGCTAAAGAAGCAGTCCACATGACAAGAGCAAATGTAAACATCCCTATTAGTGACTATATAAGATATATAAAAACAATCATTGTAAGTAAATGGCAAAATATGTGGAATGAAGAACCTGAAAATAATGAACTGAAACATAAAATGGAAAATGGAGTTCATCATATCAGAGAGAGAGACACACACACAAGTGATTCTGACTCATCTTCGAATAGGCCATACTCGTTTGACACATGGACACTTAATGAACAGTCCACGTGGCCCTCCTCCCAAATGCCCAGATTGCAAAGTGTTGGTAACAGTCAAACTTGTATTGTGTAAATGTCCAAAATATAACCTGTAGCGATTATCAAATTTTGGAAATGGATCAATGAAGGAAATTTTGTGGGAATCTCCTACATTTTCAGCAATACCAATTGTAATGTTCATGAGGAGCTGTGATTTAATTGATAAAATATAAAAAGTAAATAATAGAAATACGAAAACAGTAGGGGTCTAATGAATTCTAAAACAACTAAATTTTAAAATTTTAATAAATTTATTTTAAATTTTAATATACCTTTGTAGTGAGTACATATGGAAACATGAATATAAATGTATTTATTGTGTGAGTGTGTTCCAGTATGAGAGCGTATGCCATTATGCAGCTTTTAATTTCATTTTCATTCATTCACCACCATATCGAATGACCTATTTGGCCCCAGTGCTAGGCTTCTAGCCTAGACCTGTCATTTCATCCAAATCCTTCGGGCCAGCCCTATGAGAGCTCATAGTCAGCTCAGTGGTCTGGTTGAACTGTTTTAATAATAATAATATTCCAAGTGATAATGCCTCGGTATTTACAGCTGAGTTATGCGCAATAGCATCAACCATAAACAGTGAAAGAAACCTCATTTAATGATTTTGTAATTTTTAGCGATTCTAGAAGCGCCATCGAAGCCATTCAGAGTTACAAACCAAAAACTAACATTGTACAACAAATAAAGCTATTACTCCAAAGTTATATAATAAAGGGAAAATATAGAAATATGTTGGATCCCTGCCCATGTACTGTAGGGATTAAGGGAAATGAAGAGGCTGATAAAGCAGCTAAAGAAGCAGCCCATATGACACGATCTAATGTAAACATCCCAGTTAACGAATATATAACACATATAAAATTAGACTTTATAAACAAATGGCAAAATAAATGGAATGAAGAACCTGAAAATAATAAGTTGAAGGAAATAAAATCTGGAGTTAAGAAATGTAGTTCATTATACCAAAGAGAGAGACATACGCAAGTAATTCTAACACGTCTCCGAATAGGCCATAGTTGTCTGACACATGGACACTTAATGAGCAGCCCACATGAACAGCTCCCGAATGCTCAGAATGCAAAGTGATAATAACAGATAAACGTGTTATGCGAATGGCCAAAATATAACCAACATCGATTATCAATTTTTGGAAGTGGATCGATTGGTGAAGTTTTATCAGAGTCTGCAACATTTTCAATTGACTCGGTTTTATTATTCATGAGGAAATGTAAATTAATTGATACAGTATAAAAATTAATTTATGAAAATACAAAATCCCACGGGGCAACTAATACATAAAAAAATCCGAATTTCAAAAAACCTTAAGTTATTCAGAATTTGATCATTATTCAGTTTTATTTATTTTTTTAGTTGGACACATGAAACTTGAGTAAATGTATTTAATGTGTACATGTGTTGTAATGTGGAAGCATATGCCTTTTTGCATATTAAAATTTCATTATTCATTCATCATTTAGTCCCAGTGCTTAGCCTATGGCTTAGACCTGGTACTCCATTTCATTTTAATCCTTCGGACCAGCCCTATGAGAGCTGTTAATCAGCTCAGTGGTGTGGCTAAACTATTTTAATAATAATAATAATAATAATAATAATAATAATAATAATAATAATAATAATAATAATAATAATAATAATAATAATAATAATACTTCTGTTTATGCTGAACCTACAAGCGAAGGTTTGTTTCTGAATGGCTAACGTGAGTGCCCTAAATGACACCTGAACACTGTAGTTCAAGTTTTTGCACAAAGGACCCTGTCCCATTGCATGATTAGGCAAGATAACCAGTGGGATATTTCCCTTAGTCAACAACAGCCTGGGTACCTCGCCTACCAAACACTAGTAAAAGGCAATGGATAAATGTTGTATTGGATAGGACCAAACCTCAACCAAGACACAGCTCCTGAAGAAATAAAACTCTTCTATAATGCACTGTGGATCTAAATCGAAAGCAAGACCGCGGTAAAAGAACAAATATCATCAGAATAATAGTAAAATAGCCTGAAGGAAAGAAAGGTTTGGAGAAATCAATGAACATGTTCCGACAAATATGCTGAAGAGCTGGGATCTCTAACTATTATAGTTTTTGAGACCTTATGGACAAATAATAAAGCACTGACCTTGAAATTGCCCTATAACCTTAAAAAGTTGTCAGTGTAAATACAATAGATGAAAATGAATCACCAACTCCCAAAGTACATGCATATCAATGTTTTCTCTAAAATCAGAGAATTAATTTTTAGCCTCCACGTTGGAAAAATAAACACCACTAACACCCCTCCCCTAAGTGACCTGGTTTCCAAATTTCGTCAGAATAAATGGTAGTCAAAATGCTCACAGGTAAATTAACCAGTGATTCTGAAAAATGAATCTGTCAAAATTATTTTTGGAAAGTAATTACCCAGTCCCACTGTAACTTCTACAAAGTTCCTTGAAAATCAGAGAAAAATTTCTAACTTGTTTCTGAAGTCTGAGGTTTCCTAAAAGTCTCGTTTTTAAACTGATCAGAAGTTACGAAAAATGGTCCACGAACAGAAAATTTCCTCTCAGGAAATAGCCACCAACCAACCCCGGAGTTAGGCACCGAAATACAAATCTTCATGAAAATCCGAAGAAAAACAGAACGAAGCTAATTATTATGATAATAATAATACCACCACTCTACACAGCCCATTTTTATTACTATTATTATTGTTATTATTATTAATAATAATTAAAAAAAAAGTACTCATGGTAGCATGAGTCTTAAAATGGAGAAGCAAATCCACAGTTATGTATATGCACATATATTTCAAGGTAAATCAGTATACTGTAGATAGCTTTCGTGAACTTGGAAAGGGAAACCCAACAAGTTCCCGAAAGCTATCGCTACTGATTTTATATGTACAGTACATCTACATAACTGTGGATTTAGCTTCAATAATAATAATAATAATAATAATAATAATAGTAATAATAATAATAATAATAATTATTATTATTATTATTATTATTATTATTATTATTATTATTATTATTATTATTATTATTATTATTATTATTATTCCAGGTGCACGATTCCTTATTACGTATGCTTCTAGTATCAAAATAAGCAGGAAAAATGTCACGCCAAATTCATAGGCTCAGTGTTCCAGTTTTCGGTTCAAAGTCAGAGCTTATCTTCGAAAAGCAGTTGAACGTTTCAGTGAGTAAAATTGCAGGTGTCATCTTTTTACTGAATCCCATCTAGTCCTGCTAATTCATTTGAATTCTAGGTGATGAAGGTAATGAATGCCCGGCTGCCATAGGTGATTCCACCGTATCACGTTCATTTTAGACCTCCGTCAATCGACTGGACGGCTAAGCTTATTCCATTGTAATTTTGCCCCCTAGATTCTGACCCCTTGTCGTGGGTAGGGGGCTTAGGGACCAGCAGAAGGGCCTTGACACCTGATTGGGATTCCTCTCCACTAGTCTTGAGACTCTGCTGCCGATCCAACTAAATTCGTCAGAACTATCTCTTCTTTCTAGAAATTTTCATTCTTACTACATCCTTCTCCTCCATGTCACATTTTTATTAACATTTTGGATTAATTATGTGGAATTTTCCACTTTTGCATAAATTTCGCTGCTTAGGTGAGTCTGAGAAGGGACCGTGTTTTGGGAGGGGTTGGCATCTGAAGCTAATTGTGGGAGTTGTGGTGGTTAAGTCACCACCTGACATGGTTTGGGACCCAAGAGGTAGTGATGGGACCCTCCCATTGCTATCTTGAGGGCGGAACCATCTCCAGGCATCAGCCCATCGGAATCCAGGGGGGGCTGGTGTTTGGGATGGGACTCCTGGCTTTTGTCCGGAAGCCCACCAACATGCTTACGGTGGGGAGTAGGTCCCCATTGGTGGGGGCAGAGCTCTCAGCAGGCGGATAGGCTTATACCTGGGCCACTGAAAGCGTGTTGGTGCTATCCCGTCAGGGTAGGGTATGGGGTGGACCATTGGGAGTCAACTCTCACTTGTGCCATTGGCGGAGAATCCCAATACCTGACTGATCCACGGTGCCTTCTTGATATAACCAAGCAGTATATAAAATGCTCTTCTCAAAATGGATTTGGCCTCATGTATTCCCTCCCCTGGATCTGGCGACTTACTGGCACGGAAACGACTTCTCCCTCCCGGCGAGACATGGACACGAGCTCGACCATGGATTGGACTAACTGTTGGACAGACTCCGAGACACCAGGGAGGTATCAAAACTGGTGGAATTGACTTAGATAGAGTGCTCTATTGCACTAACATTAGCCTATCATTGGACTATGAATGCTTGTTCAGTGTAGCCAAGCAATTTGGAAAAGTAGAAAGAATAAAATTGACTCTAGAAAAAGACAAGCGGACTTTTTCTGCTTATATTAAATTCTCTTCTTCCCAGGAAGCATATGAGGCTCAGAAGAAATTACATGGCCATGTCCTCAACGATGCAGTACTCAGCACGAAGGTGTTTTCAGTGAGAAATGTGAATGATGATCTATTTGATTTTGTACCAAAGGATGAAGAACGTGAATCGTCTCCATGCAGCAGAACACTTCCCCAATTTGGCATGTTGCTAGCTTTAAGGAGGGAAGGGATAATCTCATAAAAGGTGCCGAATGCATTGAGAACAAAGTGGGTACTATCCCCATCGGAAATTTGAAAAGGTATGGGAAGAACTTATTAATAAAAGCAGGAAACGAGACTCAAGCAGTATTGTTAACCAAATTCAAACCACCTGAAGATGGGAATATTGAACATATTTCATCCCATAAATTCTTTAACACTTTAAGAGGGGTGGTATACTCTAGAGATCTTCATGCCTTTAATGAGGAGGAAATTCTCAAACGATGCCCCCTTGCATATACCAAGTTAAAAACTGGGAGGCGATGCAGCCATCCTACTAACCTTCTCCTCTAGTTATTTACCTGACACCCTCATCGTCGGCCATGAAAGGATGCAGGTAAAAAATACAAACGAAAGCCAAAACAATGCCGTAAATGTTACGAATACGGCCATATTCAAATCTCATGTATTAATAAAAAGATGTTCTGTATGCTCTGTAGAGCACGACAACCCTGAGTGTGAAGCAGCCCGGTACTGTTTTCAGTGCGAAGGCGACCACACTCCAAATTCTAGGACCTGCCCCAGGCACAGGTTCGAAGAAGAAGTGCTGGCAGTGGCAGACAACGAACACATCAGCCTTAGTGCAGCAAAGCGGGTGGTAATGGCAGCAAACAGAAGTGCCAACTCCACTTATGCTTCTGTCATAAGGTTGATGAAGAATCCAATAAAGCAAAGCCTCCAATAACATCTACTAGTAGGCTCTGGAAACCTGCTTTTCATCGGCCAAAATACAATAATCAGAACCCTGAATCACGAAGTACTTTGAAGCCTAGTACCAAACACTGCACTTCAAAAAGCATGGACAATCTACACCACAAAGTGGAAATCTCCAAAAGTAAAGGCAGGAGATTCAGCACCCAAACAAAGCTTGCAAACATATGCTGAACATTCCCACCAAGAAAGAATCTAAGGAACAGCCCCAAATAAGGAGAGCAAACTCTAACCCTTCAATCGTTACTACCACTAACAAAAGGGATAAAACTAGCAGCTGCTTCCACAAGAAAGCGCACAAGGAACACATCCCCAGTGATGAGGGTTTTATAATAAAAACATCAAATGGGTTCAGTGTTTTGGAAGAGATCTCCCCTCCCAGAAAGGTGAGTCCAAATGTATATAAAGCCCAAAAACAGGTGAGTGCAATTCCAGTCATGCCGTCCTAAGACTCAAAGCAACAGCAACAACAATATTCAGAAGACCAGTGAACACCCTGACCATCAAAGGCATAACACAAAATCTGATGGTAAGCCAAAAACCCTGACCTTTAACAAGGACGAAAAGGGATCAAAAACCACCTCTGATAAAGGAGAACTTTCCTCTCCAACCTAGGATCAGCACTTCCCCTCCAGTGAGTGGGAAGTAGTACTTTAACTTTTTTACATTCACTTACGACATCCTCCAGTGGAACTGCAAAGGTCTCAGAGCCCGTTCTGAAGATCTTAAAGTTTTAATGAATGAATTCAGCCCAGGGATCGTATGCCTGCAAGAAACAATGATAGGAAACTCTCCTTACAACCCTGGACTTGATTATGCCATGTTTAATTCATACTCCCCCCATTGGTGATCGTGCTCATGGAGGTGCTGCAATTATTATCAATAAGTCTTTGCAGCACTCCACAATACAACTAAATACAACTCTCCAAGCGGTTGCAGTGTCTGCCATCTTAGACAAGAGGATCACAATCTGCTCACTATACCTCCCACCAGACCTTTCTTTTAACATTGGAGATATTCAGTCCTTGATTAACCAACTTCCCGCTCCTTTTCTCGTATTAGGAGATTTTAATGCCCACAACCCCCTTTGGGGAAGTCAGTGTTTAGACGGCAAAGGAAAATAATTGAGGACCTTATTGATACGAATGATGTTGCACTATATAATAATGGGTCAATGACCTTCCACAATATTCATCATAATCATCTTTCTGCACTGGACCTTAGTATTTCTTCAACAAATATCCACCTTGACTTTAACTGGTCTGTTAATGAAGATTTGAATGGCAGTGATCATTACCCGATCCATCTGAAATATGCTGTAAATGCCCCATCTGAAACATTACCTAAGTGGAAGGTAGAGGATGCTGACTGGGACAAGTTCAGTCAAGGAGTCAATCTAGATAAGGAATTTGAGTCATTTCATTCTCACCTGGATGCCTATGACTACTTCATTGAATCCACTCTGAAGAGTGCCGAGGGCTCGATCTCTAAGACAAAAGGTAAACCTCGCAGACCTGCAGTTCCCTGGTGGAATAAGACATGTGGTACTCTGAGGAAAGTCACTAGGAAGTGCTACAGACGATACAAAACTAGTGGCTCCCCTCAGTCTAAATTAATCTATAATCGTGCGTTAGCCAAGAAGCGGCGCGTTTTTATAAGAAAGCCAAAAGAGAGAGTTGGCTTTATTATATCAATGGAATCAATTCCAAAACTCCATTGAGAGTGGTGTGGCGCAAAATTAGGAAACTGAGTGGAAAATTTGTTGCGTCACCATTACCCTCATTAAAAGTCAATAACACTCTGATCACAGAGCCCACTGAAGTTGCCAGTGAGCTGGGAAAACACTTTTCTCAAGTTTCCAGCCCTGATAATTATTCTCTAGAATTTCAGAGAATTCGGAAGGCTGAAATGACACTGAAATTTGATTCAGGAAAATCTGAACCATACAACCACAAATTTTCCTTAAGAGAATTTCGGGAAGCACTCTCTTCAACTGAATCAACAGCTCCCGGGGGTGATTCAATTTTATATGAAATGCTTAAACACCTCCCAGATGATGCCAAAAAGTATCTACTCAAGATTATAAACAAAATATGGGAAACTGGAATTTTACCCAAGGACTGGAAAATATCCATAATTGTCCCCATAAAAAAGCCTAATAAAGACGCTTCCCAAGCCACCAGCTATAGACCAATAGCTCTTACCAGCTGTGTTTGTAAGCTGATGGAGAAAATGATAAACACCAGATTAGTTTGGCACCTGGAAACTAAAGGACTAATAACTCCATTTCAATTTGGTTTCAGGAAAAATCGTTCCACCCTTGATCCTTTGCTGAGGCTGACCAATCAAATCCAGCAAGGATTTGCCAAACGATGTCAGACTATCGGGGTATTTTTCGACCTAGAGAAAGCATATGACACTACTTGGAGAATTGGCATCTTAAAACAATTGCACAAAATGGGCATATGTGGAAGAATGATTAAATTCATATATTCCTTTTTAACAGAGAGATTTTTTAAGGTTAGAGTGGGCAACACACTCTCCCAACCTTTTGTGCAGGAGGAGGGTGTTCCACAAGGAAGTGTGTTAAGTGTGACACTTTTTTCAGTTGCAATAAACAGTATTGTGCAACAAATATCATCACCTGTTAAATGCTCGCTTTTTGTTGATGACCTTGCAATATACTGCACAGGATATGATGCCTCGTCAGTATGTAAACATTTGCAAAGGTCTGTTAATGCTATTACAAAGTGGGCTGATGAGAATGGTTTTAAATTCTCTTCCTCGAAAACAGTTTCTGTAAGATTTACTAGGTGCCAGCGTGTGGAAGAGGTTCCCACCCTTAGTTTAAAAGGATCTATCATTCCTTATGAAAAGGAAGTAAAATTTTTGGGAATGACCATTGACCAGAAATTGACATGGGCCAGCCACATAAATGCCTTAAAGACTAATGTTAAACAATCTCTCAATATTTTAAAGGTTGTCTCTGGATTTAGTTGGGGAGCTGATAAAAAATCCCTGCTGAGACTGTATGACTCGTTGTGTCGATCCAAGCTAGACTATGGCTGTCAGATTTATTCCTCAGCTTGTAAAACCAAGCTGAAGGAACTGGACGTTGTACACAATATGGGGCTGAGAATATGCTCAGGAGCTTTTAGAACTTCGCCTGTTGAAAGCATATATGTTGATACAGACCAACTTCCCCTTGATCTAAGGAGGCAAGAACTAGGATTAAGATACATGGCTAGAATTAAAAGTGCTCCCAAAAATCCCTCCTTCCAAGTGCTGAGGGAAGCAGACTCACGGGTCTTTTCTGGTACAAGAGCCTCTAGACCATTCCAAATTAGACTAAATGAAGATGTTAGGAATAGTCATCTTAAATCCCAGAAAGTCATGGAAGTGAAACATCCTGTGTATCCTCCATGGCTTATCCCAGCAGCATCCGTGTGCAAAAAAGCATATAACAAAAAAGACTGTCCTGAGGAAGAGATTAGGGGAAAGTTCTTGGAGCACGATACTGCCCATACTAATTTGACAAAAATCTATACTGATGGATCAAAGTCGGATAGTGGTGTTGGCTGTGCAGTTATCCTTGGTGATACAGCATATACAGCTAAACTACCTGACTTTGCATCCATATTCACAGCAGAACTAACAGCCATAGTCTCTGCCCTGGATATAGTTTTTGAAAGTAGCGACACTAATTTCGTCATCTACTCGGACTCCAAAAGCACTTTAGAAGCAATAAAAAAATTCAATAGCTTCCATCCATTAGTTCAAAAGTTCAGGAATCGCTCTTCCATTTGTATTATCTGGGTAAATCTGTCTCTTTCTGTTGGGTCCCTTCTCATGTGGGGGATTTGTGGAAATGAGATGGCAGATAGGGAAGCGAAAGGTGCTAGTGTCTATTCAGAAACAGCCTTTAGTAAAGTGCCTCATACAGACCTAAAAGGTCCTTTTAGATCTTATATTTTAAACAAATGGCAAGAAAGATGGACTTCTTCTCTTGCCAATAACAGAAAGTATAGAAAAATCAGAAATAGTATATTGCCGTGGCTTTCGTCTTTCCAGTCGGATAGACGAACAGAAATAGTTTTAAGCAGAATGAGGATTGGGCACACTTATTTGACCCATCAGTTTATTTTAGAAGGGGCAGCCTCCCAGAGTGTGCTTGGTGTGGTGAGATGCTAACAGTGGAGCACATTCTGGTTGTCTGCCCCAGATATTTTAACCAAAGAGAGAGATATTTTAGAGGTAAATCCTCTGATATTTTGGGAGATGAAGCAGATATTTCTGCTCTCATCCCCTTTTTAAAGTCTATAAACATTTTTAATAAAATTTAATTATATTTTATTAATCACATCATAGATATATATATATTTATTTATTAAGCATTTTCTTCATTAATTCATTCATTTATCATATTGTAATTTATCTATGAACCATCTTCATCATACACTCATTAACTCATTTTTCATAATATAATTTATTTAGTTTCCATTACGGCGCTGAATGGCTTCTTTGGCCCCAGTGCCTGGGCTTTTGCCCTAAAACTCATACATCCATCCATCCATCCATTGTAATTTTGTTTCATATGCAGGAGAGGCGACTCGGAATACGACTTTGAATGCCACAAGTATTTGTTGTCCAAAATTTGACCTCCTCATAACTATTCTCTTTAAATAACCGCCGACACGAAAAGTGGATGGGTCCGAGTCTACATTGAAGTAAGAGTTTCTACCGGTTGTATTATGTTTGTATGTTGGTGTCCATTGACCATGAACGTGTCGAGGGCAACAAACACTTTAATTCCTGTCGCTGAGATTTTATGGTGGTCTGGTTGCAGTGCACTTCTCGCTTCAATCGATTTTATGGCGTCCAGCGGCATAAAAAGCCTATGTGAATGATACTAATCACCCTATCCATAAAATTAATCAGTTTCGTCGAGGTGTGGGCAGATTCCCCGGGGCGACTTTTAGTATCGACCACCTCATCTCTCTTCCCTCACACACACACACACACACACACACACACACACACACACACACACACACACACACACACACACACACACACACACACACACACCTGCCTCCTTATGGAAGCCTCATACAACTCTTTCGCTGACGCAAGCCTCACGCCCTTCACCTTGCACCAGCCTCATGTGTCGCTTTCCGAATGACTTTTTATTTCATCGAATCACGTACAAGTTTGGGAATGTACGGTAGGTGGCGGGTACCGAGAGAAGCTGAAGTGGGAAGAAGCATTGACATCAGTGTTCTCTTTCTTTGCCAGATGGGGTTAGCCCGAAGTTCGATACGCGAGTATTACCATATTTGAAAGCCGTTTAAGAACACGGCAGCATTGAAATTGCAGCCGTTTCTTCCATAAAACTTGATATATGAACATAGGTGCGAAGTTCAAACGGTCGTGGTATCGTATAGTGTTTTATGGTGGAAATAGAGGCAGGAAAGGGAGGGAGCTGGGGAAGTTTGGCATATGTGTGTGTGGGGTGGGGGACCCATTTCGGCGAAGTCTACCACACTAACGAACGCTTAGTGCTTGATTCTACTCCCTTTGTATTTATTGCCGTTAGGTGTTCTAAACTGTTGGACATTTCTCGTCTTACGTTGCACCGTTCAGTATTTGATGCTCCAAAGTGAGACAAATTGACTTTACAAGACAGATTCTTCATGATAGCCATAAAATAAATGATGACATTGACAATAACGCTGCGGTGCATTTATCTTACAGTATCAGTTACGATGAATGCGGGTCACTGTTTCCATTTTTTAGTTGTTGTTGTTATTAGGTTTAAAAATTCTGCTTTAAGAAATGTTTTAGAGACACGGAATATTATTTGTGCTGTTTGACACCTTTAGTCCAAGGAGAAAAAACTGTTGGCTTACGTATAAAATATTGTTAGTATCTGTAACTTAGAATTTAGTTTTCCTGTGCTTTTCAGTTTGTCTATTGATTTCTCATATCCTAAACAATTATCATCCTCGCTCCCATATCCGAATGTCTGCTCATTCACATAGGGCTGATTTATTGAGCAAACCTCTGCGCAGCATACAATTGACTAATGCACCCGATATGTTGTTCTTTTTCTGAGAATTCTATTTTTACTGAAACTAATACTTTACAAACTAGTTATTATAAGTAAAAAGCGAAGTCTATTCCTTTAGAATTATGTTTATCTCGATGAAATTCTGTTTTTGTTCTGCCTAAGAAGTTCATCAAATGTTTTTCTGGCTGGTCTATACCGACACTGCAGGGTTCACAGATACCTTGCCCCCTCAACTTGGGACCACCTTGACGTGGTGAGGGGCGCTTCAACCCCACGAATTTGGTCCCGGGTTTGAGTACGAGAGTCCCATATATCATTATATATTTTTTTGGATTAATTTTTTGTGGAGTTTTCCACTTTTGCTAAAATTTATTGGACCTGATAAATAAGAAAAGATATCATTTATCCGAAGCTAAATGTGGGAACTGTGGTAGGACCATCAACTGCCCGATAATGTTCGGATCTGAGAGATATCAGGCGGAACTATTCTTCAGGGCTGGACCACGGATTCCTGGGGGTCTGGTTCTGGGGATAGGACTCTCGGTATTACATCCGGTTTGGCCCTGATGTGATTAGGGTGGCGACGATAGTATTCTTGCAATACTCTCAGTCCTAGCAAGCGGGTTTGGCTTACACTTGGGCCACTCTAATCATGTTGTGCCATCCCCTGTGGGGTAGGGTAGGGGGCGGAAATTTGGGAGTCGGTTCTCACTTGTGCCATTGGTGGAAAAATAAACTTCATGAAAGGCTGATGATATCTTTTTAAGGTTTTCAGTTTTATTTATTTTTGTATACTTTAATCTTTATGACAGGTAAAAATAGACTCCTGGGCCCTTTGATGGTACCGACTCGACACAGTTGATGACCACTGGAACCTCCTGTGACAACCTTTCTTTAGAAAATCCAAAAAAGATCTTAGTGTCATTACATTGGAACCCTATGCTCCAGTACAGAGCAAACCCCAAAAAAAGTAAACATCGTCTTAACCCAACATTGACTCTCTTCGACTCCCTCTTTGGGAGTGGAAGTTGGCCAAGGTTTCCAGCCATGGAAACAGAACGGAAAATTTCAGCCCTAAAGTTAGAAAACTACTTATTAAACAGACATTCAGCGGCAAGAATGTCGTTTAGACAGATAAGAGAAAAGACATGGCTTATAGAAGCCACAACAAAGGGTCAGTCTGAGGACTATATGTCTATAACAACAATAGATAATACAAAAGTAAAAATTAAAAATCATGACACTATGAACAGCATTCAGGGTACCATTGTGCTTCCTGAGAACAGTGACGAACCAATCGAAAAGAATATTCTCATGGACTCTTAAAAAGATATTCCAGAGTCCAAGATTGTGAGGTATATAATATACGGAGTAAGCAAAGAAATAGGCAAATGTTAAAAATCACCAAAATAAAATTTGAAGGTCAAGATCTACCTCAAAGAACTGAAATATTAGGCCAAAACAGAGAATTAAGACCATATGTCCCGAAGCCACTACAGTGTCAAAATTGTAGGAAACATGGGCGTGCAAAGAAATATTGTAGAAAGGAACCTGTGAGCGCGTACTGTGGATCTGACGAACATGCCACACAATGGAAGTGCAGTGAACCAAAGCAAAGTGTATAAATGGTGGGCAAGGCCATCATGCTACTTCCAAAGAATGTATGTACTATGTATACAATACAGAGTTAAAAATGTTACAAGAAAGAACCGGTATGTCTATAAAAGAAGCTAAATTAGCATTGAAAGTGAGAGGAATTCAAGGTCCGTCAGAGAAATATACATATTCTTCAATAACAAGAAGCATTAATGAAAGAAAAACGCATACAGATAGTAGTAACAGAGCACAGAAAAATAAATCTCATGAAGAAATTGATACTTTACAGAAAAAAACAAAAATTGTAAAGACTCTAGAAACAGGTGCAAATGATATGGGTATTTTATCAAATTCGTTTGGAATAGTAATGCAAATAGGAGCATAAGAAGATACTAGCACAGAAGTATCAGGAAAGTTGTGATGGACTAGAAAATAAAGATAAAAAAAAGGACCTTTGGACAGAACATCACCCAAATGCGAAGAAAACAACTATTATTAGACAAACATCAGTTAAACCAAAGACAAAGAACAAAAACAAAAATAAGCTAAGATTATACCTTTGTCTCCTAAAATAATAGTAAAACCTATGGAAGCAGATATCCAAAACACCGAAGCAGCAGAAGAGATCCATACCATAGATAACAATGATTAAGTCAAGGGAGAAGAAATTACATCACCTCCAATAATTGGTACAAGAACAAATGG
Organism: Macrobrachium rosenbergii; assembly: GCF_040412425.1. NCBI lineage: Eukaryota > Metazoa > Arthropoda > Malacostraca > Decapoda > Palaemonidae > Macrobrachium > Macrobrachium rosenbergii. The sequence goes on along the minus strand of NC_089762.1, from coordinate 7,034,577 downwards.
AATAAGAAATATGCATGATAACAAATGTGGCTGTAACGATTGTTTCATTGAATTGTGCAGTAGTAATAAAAACATAACAAAAGATGGTTAACAAACATTATAAGAAATTATATGAAATATAGAAAAAAACTACTGATTTGAGCACCCATGAAAAAGGTTGCCTGTGCATTGCACACTCAATATATTATAGAGAAAAACAAGTAAATGTCGTGAGAAAATTATTAGGAAAAAATCCAAATTGATAATACCAAAAATGAAAGCAAAACTCGACCGCTATTACTTAATATTTTCAATAGCTATATTATACAATGGAACGTAAATGGTCTACAGACCAGATTACACCTCGGAGAAGTACAACGATTACCAAAAGAATATGAACCAGTGGTGTTATGTTGGAACACGTCTACAAATCTATATCAACAATAGCTAAATACACGTTAGCATCAACATCACGAGAGGAAGAAGGAAATTTAGGTGCAGCCATATATGTACATAAAAATGGTGAAGAAATAGATTTAAAAATCAGAAATCATTCCATACCAATTGACCAAACAACAAAATTTTTGGGATGAACATTTGATACTCAGTTGAACTGGAAAGCCCACTTAACATACGCGAAATCTAAATGTAAAAGATCATTAAATGTAGTTAAAAAAAACTATCGAACACTACTTGGGGAGCTGATAAACATGCTCTTAATTTACTGTATAAAGCAACAGTGTTGTCTGTCATTGATTATGGAAGCGAAATATATTGCGCAGCATCAGACACATCGCTGAAAACGTTGGATCCAATTCAAAACGAAGGTCTTAGAATGTGTTCAGGAGCCTTTAGACCATCACCAAAATCATCTTTACAAGTCGAATGTGGTGAACTAGCTCTGTCTCTCCATAGAGTTAAGTATACCTTAGTTTTACCAGACCACTGAGCTGATTAACAGCTCTCCTAGGGCTGGCCCGAAGGATTAGACTTATTTTACGTGGCTAAGACCCAATTGGCTACTTAGCAACGGGACCTACAGCTAAATGTGGAATTTGAATTTCTGTCACCAGAAATAATTCCTCTAATTCATTAGACGGCCGGAGACTCGAACTCGGGCCTAGCGGGTGCTGGTCCACAACTCTATCGGCTTGCCTAACGAGGAACTCTCTCCATAGAGAGTTTGTAACAATGAAGAGTGCCCGGAGAATTCAGAAAAGTGATTCTCCAACAAAAAAAAAATAATTTGAATTAAGAGATGTATATATAAACAATCATTCGCCACCTTTCCCTGTTAGAGCTAGAAGATTGTTTTGAGTCGGTGAATGTAAATATGCAATTGCTTTCAATAGTAATTACCTCCTCCGAGGACTATGAAAAAAATAAGAATTTCTACACACTTAAAATACTTATCAAAAAGTTACTCATATACCCCGGAACATCGTAGACAACATACAGTAGAGCATATAAGCCGAAAAGGTCCACATTACGCAATATACACAGACGGATCTAAATCAGAGCATGGGGTGGGATATGCTGAAGTATCCCAAGACCAAATGTATCAGTTCTCCTTATCAGATAGTGCCTCGGTATTTACAGCTGCGTTATGCGCAATAGCATCAGCCATAAAATTAATTAAAGAAACCTCATGTAATAATTTTGTGATTTTCAGCGATTCTAGAAGCGCCATCGAAGACATTCAGGGTTACAAACCAATAAATAACGTTGTACAACAAATAAAGTTGTTACTCCATAAGTTAAATAATAATGGGAAAAATACAGAAATATGTTGGATCCCTGGCCATGTCGGGATTAAGGGAAGTGAAGAGGCTAATAAAACAGCTAAAGAAGCAGCCCACATGACAAATATCCCTGTTAACGATTATATAAGACATATAAAACTAGGTATTATAAACAAATGGCAAAATAAATGGAATGAAGAACCTGAAAATAATAAGGTGAAGCAAATAAAATCTGAAGTTAAAAAATGGAGTTCATCATGCCAAAGAGAGAGACATACGCAAGTAATTCTAACACGTCTCCGAATAGGCCATACTTGTCTGACACATGGTCACTTGATGAGCAGCCCACATGAACCAGCTCCTGAATGCTCAGAATGCAAAGTTATAAAAACAGTTTAACATGTGTTATGCAAATGTCCCAAATATAACCAACATCGATTATCAACTTTTGGGAATGGATCGTTTGGTGACCCAATTTTAATATTCATTAGGAAATGCAAATTAATTGATCAAATATAAAATTAATTTATGAAAATACTACAGCCCACGGGGCAACTAATATATAAAACAATCCGTATTTTAAAAATCTCAAATTATTCTGGTTTTTATCATTACTCAGTTTTATCATTTTTTTGTGCATATGAAACTTGACTAAATGTATTTAATGTGTGCATGTGTTCCAGTGTGGAAGCATATGCCTTTTTTGCATATTTTTAAAATTTCATTATATGGTCTCATCATTTAGTCCCAGTTCTTAGCCTATGGCATAGACCTGGTACTCCATTTCATTTTAATCCTTCGGGCCAGCCCTATGAGAGCTGTTAATCAGCTCAGTGGTCTGGTTAAACTATTTTAAGAATAATAATTTGCAGCAACGTTGTGAAATTGTTAGAGAAAATCCTATTTGTTGCTTGGGACTTGAGCTGACGAAGACATGTGAACATGAAGGAAACGATCCTTCACTCGGCATTTTAACCGTACAAAATCTTCTCAGCTTAGTAACGTTTCTATACAGGGTCGCCGATTTGGAGGAGCCGCTGCCATCTGCCTCTGTGGTGCGCTTCTGCTTTGTCAAGTCCCTTCTCTGTCAAGTCTCCCTCACACAATCTCTCCATCTCCTTCATGGTCTTCCTCGTCTTCTACCCTCTACTTCCATCTCCATAGCATACCTTCCAATATGCTCTTCTCTTTTCAGTGGGTGGCCTTACCATCTCAGTCTCACCTCCTGCACTCTTTTAGTTTTCTGTAAAATTAAACTATTGAGATGGCTTTGTCTGTCCATCCGCACTTTTTCTGTCTGCCCCAAGATCTTAAAAACTACTGAGGCTAGAGGGCTGCAAATTGGTATGTTGATCATCCACCCTCCAATCATCAAACATACCAAATTGTAGCCTTCTAGCCTCAGTAGTTTTTATTTTATTTAATGTTAAACTTAGCCATGATTGTGTGTCTGGCAGTTCTATAGGACAAGTCACCACTGGTCCATGGCTGAAAGTTTCATGGGCTGCAGTTCATACAGCATTATATGCTGTACAGAAAACTCGATTGCGCCAAAGAAACTTCTGCATATTTTTTACTTGTTTGATTTTTCAACCACCCTTGTTGGCCGGCCCTCTTATATACTCATTCCTAATCCTATCCTCCTTTGTTACACCAGACATCCATCTTAACATTCTCATCTTTGCTATATCCAGTTTCTTCTAATCTGTCTTTGTCAAACTTGCCGTTTATGTACCATACAGCATAGCTGGTCTTACCCTGCATTATGGAACTTCCCCTTTAGTCTTAGTGGCACTCTTTTGTCACAAAGTACTCCAGAGGTACCTCTTCAGTTGTTCCAACCTGCTTGCATCCTATGTTTTACCTCATCCATTCTCCCATCACCCCCTGCTATAGACCCTAGGTGTTTGAACTTGTCTACTTTCTTTATCGTCTACTCTCTTTATTTCTTCTCCATCCAACCTTATACTCTCCCTTCCATCCCCCCTCGATGATGGTACACATATTCTGTCTTTGATCTACTTATCCTCACTCCTCTGTCCTTCAGTGCTACTCTATAGAGGGATGAATGAATTTTTACTTAGCATTTCCCAACATTCTGTGTGTGAGAGAGAGAGAGAGAGAGAGAGAGAGAGAGAGAGAGAGAGAGAGAGAGAGAGAGAGAGAGAGAGAGAGTTTTGTTTGCCGTTTGAGATGGTTGTGTAAAGTAACTTAAGTTTTGAGAGAGAGAGAGAGAGAGAGAGAGAGAGAGAGAGAGAGAGAGAGAGAGAGAGAGAGAGAGAGAGAGAGAGAGAGTGAAATTGTCGTTAGTGAGTGTTTCGGTTGTTGGAAGAGGGATAGGGGTCGTTAGTTGGAGTTTGTCTGTCTGTGAAAATGTGAAGGAGATTTCGGTTTTGGGGGAGTCTGGAGTTGAGGTTCAACCTTGAAAGTGGACGGTCAGTTCGTCTGAGTTTTGGGTACCGGTTACCGACATTGATGGTGCATGTGTCTCTTTCTTTTTGCTCGTTGTTGGTTGAGAGTCTGTTTTCAGTTTTGTTTGTGTGGTTTTGTGTGCTGTGTTGGCGACCGTGGACACCTTAATCCATCTCCCAGCAACCGAGGATCAGGGTGAGTGTTGTGTGTGGTTATATGTTCTATGTATCTGTGTTGTGTGTTGCTTTTGTGTTTTTGAATTCCGCCACAACTCTCCACCTCTCCAACTTCCCCTCCAGAACTTCACTCCTCTCTGCACAAAACACAATGTCATCTGCATTTAATATGCTCCATGGCACTGTCTCTCTTACCTACCCCGTCATGCTATCCATCACAATGTTGAAAAAAAAAAAAAAATGGGCTGAGGGCTGATCCATGGTGTCAACCAACCCTCACCTCAAATCCCTCAGTCTCTCCATTGCTGTTCCTCACTCTGGTATACACATCCTGATACACCTGAATCATCTGTACATACTTCTTTGGGGCCATCTCCCTCAAACTCCTACAAATTTCCTGTCCAGAGAATTTTTTTTGAAGGTCTGTGAATATGTAAGTCCCTTTGCTTCCCTCTGAATTTCTCTATTAGCTGTCTCAGTCAGAAAATACCATCTGTTGTTCCAATTCCTTTCATACATCCCAGTTGTTCTCTCCCTATTTCTACTTCCTCTTTTAGTCTGGCATCTATCATTCTTTCTAATATTTTCAAGGTGTGGGACATCAGTTTAATATCTCTGTAATTACCACACTTATGAACATCCCCCTTGCCTGTGAAAATTGGCATCAATGTATTTCCCTTCCACTCCTCTGGTATCCTCTCTTGATCTAAAATCTTTACCATCAAAATATAAAGCGTTTCCTCTCCTCCATCTCTTAATATCAGGCCTTCCATACTTCACCTGGGATCAAGTCTGGTCCGGTCGCCTTCCCAGTACTTCTTGGCTAGGGAAACCTATTACCATTCCCATGTTCACATGTCCATCCTCTCTTATTAGTCTTCATTATCTTCATTCAGCAGTTGTCCAAAATACTCTTTCCATTTTTTCAAGATGTCTCCTTCCTTTCTTAGTACATGATGTTTAATTTTTTTGATATGTGTGATATCTTTGGTGCTTGTGTTTCTGGCCTTTGATAGTTTCAACATCTTCAGCTCTTCCCTTGTTCCCAGTTCTCTATATACGTCATATGCCCTTGCCTTAGCTTGAGCCACCACCTTCTTACCTCTCTGTTTTTCTCCCTAAGCCTGTCTTGTCCTCCCCTAACTGTGATTCTTCCCATCTCTTCTTTGCTTTCTTCTGCTCTCTCATTAGCTTCTGCATGTCTTCATCCCACCACCAGCTCTCCTTTTCCTCCCATATCATCCCAGATGTTTCCCCAAGTACATCCTTTCCATACTTCTTAAGTACTGCTGCATTATGTGTCTACCTTTCCAGGGCATTATCAGTTTCGAGATTAATTTCCTCCAACCCTTTCCTTTTAAACATGCTTCTCTTATCACCATCCTTTAATAATTTATACCACTTGATTTTCCTTATTCCTTTTGTTTTGGTTTCCCTTTCTCTTTTCAGCTTCAAGACCATACATAAAAGTCTGTGCTGGGGACCTATGTGGTTGCCTGTGATAACTTTGCAGCTTTTGACTTCCAATAGCCTTTGCCTTCTTTAAAGAAAGTAATCTTTATGAGAGCATCTACCACCACTCCTATAAGTAATCAGGTATTCCCTTTTCTTTTTGAAAATGAGTTTATAATTGCGCCATTTCACCTCACGTTTCCATTTCCCTCCCCTGGATCCGATGACTCACCAGCACTGGCAACGACTTCTGGCTTGGAAAAGGATATTGGTATTGACTTACAGATTCCACTTCAGAAAGAGGAAACTAAAGTTGATGCAGCCTCTCCACAAAGAACTCCACAAAAGAAAGATTCTAAGCGTGAAGAAAGTCACCATAGAAAATAAAAATTCTGCATGCATATGAAATACCCCTTGAATGCCAGTAAGAGTCTATTTTTGCATCATTTAAACAATATGGGAAGATTTTAGAGATACGTTTAAACTACAATGAAGCTGATGAGAAATGGGAAGCCTGGATCTCTTTTGAGAAACACAAAGATGCCTTTATGCCACATGTAACATAGAAAGTTTTCTTTTTCATAATTGTGATATAAAGGGAGCATTTTGTGACAAATTCCCTAGAAATTTAGATGTTTTATCGCCCAGTTGACCGAAATGAAAATGAGTCTCCGACTCTTGAAAATAATCTGCAGAGAGTACCTAAACTCCCCCAATGGCTTATAGCGACTGCAAAAGAGGAGAATTATAATTATTTTAAATTCAGTAAATATTTACAATAGAAAGTAGACACTATAGGAAATGGTGACATTTCTAGATTTGGTAAGAAATCTGTTCTTATGCAAAATCCAAGACACAAGCAGTTATGCTCTACAATTTAAAAGTAGAAGACAGTTAAATGTTAATAGATATCAAACCCCATATTAATTTTAGTTTTTGAAGAGGGATAATCTTAAACAGGGATTTATATGACTTCAAAGAAGAGGAGATATTAGATATGTGTCCAAAACAGGTATGGCAGGTACGTAAAATTCCAAAAACTACAATGATAATTATCGCTTCTGAGTATCGCTTTTGAGGATCTTAGTTGTAGGTACGCCCATACAAACAAAAACCCTTACCGTGCTTCAGTTGTTTCAGATATGGTCATTCTTCTTGAGTCTAAAAATGACAAATTGTGTGACAGTTGTTCTGCACCAGCACATGACGAATGCACATTAGGCACTCAGTGCATTAATTGTAATTTGGGTCATAAGTCCATTGATGGAAAATGCCCATGGTTTCAAATGGAAACAGGTGCTCTACTAAAATCAGATGCAGAGCATATAAGTGTGGGTTATTCCAGAAAACATCTAACTAAGGAAAAGAATTATGCTAAGGCCTTGAAATCAAATATCAGCAAGCAAGATAAACAAAAAATGCCAGGTAGGCCAGTGAATGCAAACATAAGTTCAGATATAAATGCTCAGCCCCCAGTTCAGGAATCAGTGCCTCCAATTTTTGATATTACTCCCTTTCCCTTTGCACCTTCTTTTCCTAAGATGAGCAGCCCTAGGCTTTCATCTTGGGTGCTCTCTCTGCCCGATTTAGGAGAGGATTTCGGCACTCAAGAGCATGTTAATGCTCTCATAACAGAGGGGAAAATACCAACATACCTCTCCACTTTCCAATAGGAAAAGAGGAAGACCACCTTCCTTTTCCCCTTCTGTTACAAGACATGCTGAAATGCCTAGCAATAGGTATGAAATATTGTCTCTAAACAAAGTTATTGGATCAAAATTGCCTAATGAGATAATTCACTCAAAAACCACTGTTGATAATGCACCACAATCCTCGCCAATCAGATAGGAAGACCTAGACAAAAATATATGGATGGATTGGTGAGGATGACTGGAGGAAGAATGTCTGCAGCTCAGTTGCTGCAGAGAGCTGGAAATAGAGAGGAGTGGCGAGCCATGATTGCCGACGTCCTTGGGGATATGGCACCTGGATGATGATGATGATCTGCTTTCTCAGTAGGACAACGGCAATCTGTGAGACTGAAAACAACTTCGGTAAGGCCTAAAGAAAGTACAAACAAAGCCAAGGTAAACCAGGTTAAAGGATGTGCATGTTGCGGAGGTAACCACATATGGACACAATGTAAATCTTATGTAACCAGAGGAGGAAAGATAGAGTGACTCAGAGTTCTGGTTTGTGTTTCATATGTGCATCCAGTAAACACTTTAGTTCTGACTGTGACAGGCAAGGTTGTAATAACGGTTGCACTGTTAGACATCATAGTGCTATATGCAATCGAAACCAGCCAAATAAATCAAAGGTAGGTGGGGTACAAGTTGGAATTCTCTCTCTGACAAATACCAGACAGGGAAATAAGGAGACTAGGAAGTCGATCTTACCTATAGCCACAATAGCCCTAAAAGGTAAAAAGGGTCGCATTGTGTGAAAAAGAGGGTTGTTAGATACCTGTGCCGAGAGATCGTTTATAAAGAAATCTGCTCTTGAGGGACTCCACTATAAAAGCAAAGGAGTTGAAAACATAACATTGAGAGGGTACTTAACTACTACACCAGTTAAGGAATATGAACATCGCTGTACCTCGTCGGGGTAGATTAATAAATATGGATTGTTTAGTGGTAGACGAGTTACCAGAATATACAAAGAAATTCGGCGTTAAGAAGAACTTAAGGTCGTTGTGTAAAATGAAAATGAGCTTAGCTGATAGAGATTTTGATCTACCCATAGAGAAGCAATCACCTATTGAATTGTTAATAGGGGTTGACAATGTGTACAACATCTTACACCCAGGGTTTAGAAAATTTGAAAATTTAGTATTGCTGCCAACCATATTTGGTTACGTGGTAACTGGAACATGTAGTTCTCCTCCCACCAAGGAGACTTATGTTGCCATTTTAAAACTGGTAGTGGAAACAGACGACATAATTATGGCTGAAGGGGCTACTCAATTAAAGGATCCAAGGGAAGATCTTGAAAGGTTGAGGAATTTGGATCATTTAGGTATTGACTGCAGTGAAATAACGAAACAGGAACGGAAGGTATTAAAGAACTTTGAGAGTACTATAACTTATTCCAAAATTGACAAACAGTATGCTGTGGCATTGCCTTGGAAAGGCAATAAAAGGAGATTTAACTTCCAACTTTGGGTTGGCCTTAAACAGATTAAAACAACAGTGTGTCAAGTTTCAGAAAGACACTCAGTATCTAGAACACTATCAGAAAATCCTGAAGGATCAGGAGGATAGGAGATTCATAGAGAGAGTGGAATGTTTTAAAACAGAAGACTGTCATTTCTTGGCACACCATGGCATTAAGAAGGACAGTGCAACAACCCCTATTAGGATAGTATTTGACTGTTCGGTTAGACAGGGAAAAGTGGGTTGAGCTTGAATGATTGTTTGTGGATGGAACCACATATAACAGCTGACTTACTCAAAGCTCTACTGCAGTTTTAGGCAAGGATATACCTGCAGAATTTGTGGAAGCAACAACTAGATTGGGATGAACAACTCCCAGACCCGTTACAGAACTAATGGGTTGAGTTATCCGAAGGTTTAGAAAAATGTCTTGATATTTTCTTTCCTAGGAATACTAGCCTAGGAAAGGGGGATTCCTTACACATATTCTGCGATGCCAGTGAGTCAGCATATGGTTGTGTAGCTTATAGAGTAAAGAACGAAAACTCTCAATGATAGCAAAGGCAAGAGTAGCACCCATTAAAGAATTAATTGTTCTGAAACTTGAGTTGATGGCATTGTTGCTAGCAGCAAGAATGGCCAAATTTATTAAAGAATCCTTTGAGAAGGATGCATTTGTAGAACTGTTCATTTGGTCAGACAGTAAAGTCGCCCTAAGTTGGCTAGTATCGAAAAGTGTTCTCCCTGTGTTTGTGAAGAATAGAGTATAGGAAATAAACTCTTTAATTCCAGAGGTGGTCTTGTCCTGTGTGCCTACAGATGATAATCCCAGTGACTGGTTGACAGGTGGGAAAAGGACAGAAATGATCTTGGATAGTTCTTACTGGTGGGAGGGACCCCCTGGGTTAAAAAATTCCTCTTGGCCAATAGATAGGTCATGGGTAGGGAAGAGAACATTTTGGTCAATACTGTAGGGGACAATCTGAATGGTAATACTCACTTGCTGAATTGGGAGAGATTCAGCAAAGTTAAAAAGGTCCATAGGACCACAGCATGGATCCTACGATTTTTTAATAATTGTAGGAGTTCAATCAGTATGAAGAGGCATGGTGAATTGGCCTTGGAAGAACTCCAAGAGGCAAAGAATAAGACCATTGCCATCATACAGAGAGAATATTTCCAAGAGGAAAATGAGAGTTTGATGAAGGGGGTAAGAAAACCAAAACTGGCTCTCGTACACCAGTTGAATCTTTACCCGGACAATGGGGTAATAAGGTGTGAGGTAGACTAGGACACACACAGTTACCCAAATCTGTTACACAGTTACCCGAATCTGTTAAGTTTCCCATACTATTGCTGAAGAGTTGCTATGTTACTCGGGTAATTATTAAAGAACATCATGATGCTAATGCTCATATGGGTGTAAGTGCCACTGTGGCGAGTGTCAGACAGGAGTTCTGGATCCCACAGATAAGGCAACTAACTAAGAGTATAATACACCATTGTGTTATTTGTTGGAGAATGCAGGGGAGGCCGTATAGGCCCAATATAGTTCTTCCATTACCCGAGTTCAGGGTGCAATGTAAGCAACCGTTCAATACCACAGGCGTGGACTACACCGGCGCATTATGGACTAAGGGAAAAGGACGAAGCCCTGAGAAAGTTTATCTCATCCTATTTACGTGCCCGATAACCAGAGGCATACATGTGGAGCTAGTTGACAACCAGTCCTGTGATGCGTTCCTCATGAGTTTTAGAAAATTCTGTAGCAGAAGAGGTTTCCCAGCACTTATGTTGAGTGACAATGCCACCACGTTTGTAGCGGCATCAGAATACCTTAAGACCATGTTGGAGAATCCCAGGGTAAAAGAATATCTGTTAGATATAGAGTGTAACTGGAAGTTCATTCCAGCGAGAGCACCATGGTTTGGTGCTATATTGGAAAGGCTGATAGGACTTCTGAAGTCATGCCTAAAAAAGATCGTAGGCCAAGCCTTACTCAGTTGTGAGGAACTGACTTGTATACTGGTGGAGCTGGAAGGAATTATCAATGACAGACCATTAAGTTACACGCCTGGGGGTTTGAATCAGCTGGAAATTTTAACCCCTAACCATTTGATCCGAGGACAAAAGGTCAAGTCCTTCCCAAGAGAAGTAGTAAATTGGGAAGAGATCTCCGGTGACCCTACCTATGGACGGAGAGAGTTCACCAAGAAAAGATTCCTGTATATATATATCCAAGTTGTGTGTCGACTTGTGGAAAAGATGGGAGAGGGAGTATTTAACAATGTTAAGAGAGACCCATCAAGTAGGAATGGAGCATGGCTCCGGGCCCAGGATCGGGGAAGTTGTCCTCATTCATGACGAGGGGCCAAGGAGCAAGTGGAAGTTGGGCCAAGTGATTGAGTTACACTTGGGGAGGGACAAGGTCCCAAGAGTGGCTACTCTAAGAACGGCACACAGCCAGCTTATGAGACCTGTAATTAAGTTATACCCCCTAGAGCTGTGGCAGGAGATAAGGGAAACTAATCCTCCGACAGATGACATTCAGTCAAGCACCTGCCCGAGCAGGAGGACTGCTCAGATAGCTGCAGAAGCCAGAAAGGCATTGATAAGGACAGGACTACTGTAAATAATGTAGGCATAAGTTTCTTACGGGGGAGTATGTCGAAACTTCGACAAGAGAGATTGTACTTTTGAGCAAGATGCGGTATGGTTTTAAGTATTCTCTTTAAGTTTAGGTAAAGTGGAAATGCATATTATGTAGAAGAAGGATATTGTTTCGTTGTTTGTATTTAGTAGTAAAAAATGTTGTCTTAGTTGTTTTGTGTGTTTGATTGTAGGTATACTTGTAGTATTGTACACACTTGAAATATTTATCAAAAACTTATTCATATACCCCAGAACACCATAGACAACTTACAGTAGAACATATAATCCGAAAAGGTCCATATTACGCAATATACACCAACGGATCTAAGTCACTATACGGAGTGGGATGTGCTGCGGTATCCCCAGACAAAACGTATCAGTTCTCTCTACCAGATGACCCCGTCGTTTTGGGACCACCTTGACGTGGTGAGGGGGCTCTTGAACCCCAGGAATCTGCTCCCGGGTGTAAGTCCAAGAGTCCCACATACCATTATATATTGGTTTGGATTAAATTCTGTGGAATTTTTCACTGTTACTAAAATTTATTGGACCTGATAAATAGGAAAAGATATCATAGCTGGGAATGGGTTTATATCCGAAGCTAAATAGTGGAAATTGTGGTAGGACCATCAACTGCCGGATAATGTTCGGACCTGAGAGATATCAGGCGGAGCTATTCTTTAGGGCTGGACCACGAATTCCAGGGGGTTCTGGTTCTAGGGATAGGACTCTCGGCATTCTATCCGGTTTGCCCATAAGATGATTAGGGTGGGGATGATTGTATTCTTGTAATACTCTCAGTCCTAGCAAGCAGGTTTGGCTTACACTTGGGCCACTCTAATCATGTTGTGCCATCCTCTATGGGGTAGGGTAGGGATGCGGACATTTGGGAGGCGGTTCTCACTTGTGCCATTGGCGGAAGAATGAAAACCATGAAAGGCAAATGATATCTTTTTAAGGTTTTCAGGTGTATTTATTTATTTTTATTTTTTGTTTTTTTGGTTTTACTTCAATCTTAATGGAAAGTTGTGTTAACGATTTAAGTACCCCTGGACCATTTGATAGTAGCAACTCGGCACAGTTGACAACCGCAGGAACCTCCTCTGACCTCTCTCTGGAAAAATCAGGAAAAAATATGAACGTAATTACTGTACACTGGAGCCCTATGCTGCAATAAAAAACAAACCAAAAAAAAAAAAATATCTTGACCCACTTCGACTCCCTCTTTGGGAATGGAAGTTGGTCAAGATTCCTGACCTTAGAAACTGAGAAAAAAATATCGTCATTGAAACTGGAAAACTTCCTATTGAATCGACACTCAACTACTGAAACGTCATTCAGACAAGTAAAAGAACAGATGTGGTTAATAGAAACCACAACAAGAAATCAATCAGAAAATTAGTTAAATATAAAAAATATTGACAATGTAAAAGTCCATATTAAAAAACATGACCATATGAACAGTGTACAGGGTACCATAGTACTTCATGATAATGATGAACCAATAGAAAAGAAAATATTGCTAGATTCCCTTAAAAAAAGGTACAGCATTGTACAAGATTGCAAAATATACGACATAGAAAGTAGACGGAGTAATGGAAAAACACAAAAAATAGCAAAGATAAAATTTGAAGGCCATGAATTACCCATAAAAATTAGAATCTTGGGCCAAAGCAGAGAAGTGAGACCGTATGCTCCAAAACCACTACAGTGCCAAAACTGTAGTATGTATGGACATATAAGGAAAAATTGCAGTAATACATCTGTATGTGCGTACTGTGGATCTGACAAACATGCCACACAGTAGAGGTGTGGTGAACCAAAATGCGTGAACTGTAGACAAAATCACCATGCAAGGTCTAAGGAGTGTATGTATTATAACTATACAGAATTAAAATTACTTCAGGAAAGGACAGGAATGCCTATAAAAGAGGCCAAATTAGAATTAAAGGTTAGAGGAATGCATGATCCCGCTAAGAAACGAACTTTTTCTACAGTAATAAGATCAAACAATGAAACGAAAATGGAAATAAATAAGAGTAACAAAACCCTGATAGATCAGTCTCAAAGAAAATTAACCACTTTGCAAGAAGAAACTAATATAGCAAAGGACCAAGAAATGTATAAAACTCCTTGCTCAAATTCATATGAGGTATTAAGAGAAATGGAAACACTAGAAGACAATACAAGCACCACAGAAATATTAGAAGATAGTTATGATGAATTAGAAACTAAAGAAAAAAAGAGGCCTTTAGAGAGAACTCCACCCAAGACCAACAAGAAACCAGCTATTATTAGAGATACATCCATTAAAATAAAGGCGGGAGACCCCAAGAAAGAACATAAACCAAATAATAAGAAAATACCTTTGTCTCCTAAAGTAATAATAAAACCAATTGAAACAGATACGCAGAACATCAAAGAAATAGTAGAGGAACAAACCATTGACAAGAATGATTATGTGATGGGAGAAGAGATTGGCAGGGAGGGATCGATGATGGCACAGTAGTGGTTCCTCCTGACATTCTGCTAGCCGTTGTCCCTGTCCCCACTCATATTTCTAATGAAGTCAATGGTAATGTTCGCAGGTACTGTCTTCTTATCAAGACTGAATCAGTATTTACTTCTTTTCTATTCTGGCAAGCTTCTCAGGAATAAGGAAAAATTATTCATTATTCTTTCTATTTACTTTTTGTTTTTCTAGTCAATGGACCATTTACCCACCTCTCGGTGATGTCATCAGGCCTGGATTACAAATTGACATACGAGGTTTTTATTACTGCCGATCTAAAGAGTTACCATACAAGCCTATGAAATATATGCCAAATACAAAGAAAATATAAAGTATTCTTTGAAAAAAATTTTTTAGTCTTCCCCATGATAAAAAAGTAAATTAACTTGATTGTATCCAGATTCAAATGGGATGTCTAATTTTGTCCCAAGTATACAGTACACTGGCTCACTGTGCATAGTAAGATTTACCAGCAAACCCTTTTAACATGTCGTACATTTACTTTTGTCAGTAGTAACGTTCCCAGATCAGAGTCATTTGAGTAGAGTGAAAATAACGGTGTATAACGATGTAAAACACGTAAGCTACTATAGTCCATTGGCTGCTGTGGGAAAGAATCTTTGTGCCAAGGGTACATGCATTTCTCTGTTTTTCTCAGATCTTCTTTAACAACATCCATCCACCTTTGCTTCGGTCTTCCTCTCACTCTCCCACCAGGCACCTCCATCTGTATCACTCTCCTCCCTGCATATATCTCATCCCTTTTCATCACATTGCCATACCTGTCCATTTTTGTTACACCACATATTCATCCAAGCATTTTCATCTCTACTGCATCCAGTTTCTTATCTTGCACGCTCTTTACTGGCCATGTTTCAGCTCCATATATCAAAGCTGGTCTCACTACTGTCTCATACTCTTCCTTCAACCTTTATGTTGATTCTGCTGTCACACAAGACACCTGACATCTTTCTCCAATTTTTCCATTCAGCCTGCACTGTGTGTGTTATTTCTACATCCAAATTTCCATCACCAGCTACTGTTGAATCATGGTACCTAAATTTTTCTGCTCGGTTCAACTTTGTCCCTTCCATACTAATCTCAGAGTCTCGATCTTCATTGAACCTTATGTATTCAGTCTTCTTTCTACTGATCTTTAATCCTCTGTCTTCCAGTACCTTCCTCAATAGCTATAGTTTTGACTCCACTACCCCTCTGTTAGTGCTGCATATCACAACGTCATCAGCAAACAGCATGCACCGATGGGCTTGATCTCTTATTCCTTGAGATAACACATCCATAATCAAGTCAACAAGATAAGAACTTAAATTAAATCCCTGATGGAAACCAATTCTTACTGGTATCAATTCAGTTAACCCAACACTGTTTCTAACCTGCATTTTTGCTCCTTCATACATATCTTGGGCCAACCTCATATACTTTGCTCGTTTACAACTCCAAATCTCTTGGCGTGGGACTCTATCATGTGCCTTTTCCAGATCTATGAATACTATGTGCAGTCCTTTCTGCTTTTCCTGGTGTTTTTCCATCATCTGTTGAAGGGCAAACACTGCATCTATCATTCCTCTTCCTGACATGAAACTAAACTGTTCTTCACCTGCAGATGTTTCTTTTCTAATCCTCTGATCCGTTATTCTTTCCCAGATTTTCGTGGTGGGAGACATTAGATTTATTCCCCTGTAATTTGCACAATCCTGGATGTCACCCTTCTCTTTATAGATAGGCACAATAAAGCTTTCTCTCCATTCTTTTGGTATCTTTTCCTGACTGTATATTTTCTATGGTAGGTCCCACAGCTTGTATATTCCTTCTCTCAGGCTCCTCCACACTTCTGCACCTGGTCCTATTTCTTTACCATTTTTCATCTTTGGTGCCTTCTTTACCACCTTCCTGCTAGTTGTATGTGTCATACTCAGGTTCTGGAATCCAACTTCAAAGATTTTTTCAGGATTTTCTTCATTTAACAGGTGTTCATAATATTCTTTCCACCTCTTCTTTATCTTAGCCTTGTTCCATAAAACTACTCCGTTCTCATCTTTAACCTGTTTTATATGGGAGTAGTCTTTGGTGTTCCTGAATTGAATTGAGTTGAATAAAGAATTTAGGCCAAAGGCCAAGCACTGGGACCTATGAGGTCATTCAATGCTGAAATGGAAATTGAGAGTAAAAGGTTTGAAAGGTGTAACAGGAAGAAAACCTCACAGTTGCACTATGAATCAATTGTTAGGAGACGGTGGAAAGTAAGATGGATGAATGAGAATATGAAAGGAGCTAGAGTAAAAGGAATGAAAGGGGTTGCAGCTAGGGGCCGAAGGCACGCTGCAAAGAACCTTAAGTAATGCCTACAGTGCACTGCATGAGGTGCACTCCCCTCGAAGTAGGTTCCTTCACGTGGTGAGGGGGTAAGGGGCCCTGGCTTTTCTTCTTCGTTCTTACGAAGAATAAGAGCCCGGGCCCTGACGGATCACCTACAAACCTTTCGATTTAAATGGCGTGGATATTTTCACTTTCGTACAAATTTCTTGGACCTGGTAAATAGGAAAAGGTATCATAGCTGGGATTGGGTTTATATCCGAAGCTAAATAGTGAGAACCGTGGCAGGACCATCAACTGCCCGATAATGTTCGGACCTGAGTTTTCAGGCGGAACTATTCTACGGACTGGACCACGGATTCCAGGGGTCTAGTTCTGGGAATAGGACTCTCGGCATTCTGTCCGGTTTGCCCATAATGTGATTAGGGTGGGGATGATTGTATTCTAGTAATGCTCTCAGTCCTATCAAGCGGGTTGGCTTACACTTGAGCCACTCTAATCATGTTGTGCCATCCTTTGGGGTAGGGTAGGGATGCGGACATTTGGGAGTCGGTTCTCACTTGTGCCATTAGTGGAGGAATGAACTCCATGAAAGGCTGATGATATCTTTTAAGGTTTTCAGGTTTACTTTTTTTTTTTTTTTTTTTCCCCTCCTCAAATCTTTATGGTAAGTGAAATTAAAGATTCAGTACCCTGGGCCATTGATGGTAGTGACTTGGCACAGATGACGACCACTGGAACCTCCTGTAACAACCTTTCTTTGGAAAAACAAACAAGAATGCAAATGTAATCACACTGGAACCCTATACTCCAGTACTCATTAAATAAAAAAAAGTAAATATCGTCTTGACTCCAACCTTGACTCACTTCGACTCTCTTTTGGGAGTGGAAGTTGGTCAAGGTTTCTGACCATGGAAACAGAACAGCAAATCTCAGCCCTAAAGTTAGAAAACTTCTTATTAAAAAGACACTCAACGACAGAAATGTCGTTTAGACAAATAAAAATGAAGACGTGGCTTATAGAAGCCACAACAAAAAACCAGTCTGAGGACTATCTATCAATAAAAAGTGTTGACAATATAAATGTACAAGTAAAAAAGCATGACACTATGAATAGCATTCAGGGTACTATTGTACTTCCTGAAAATAATGACGAACCGGTTGACAAAAATATACTGTTGGACTCTCTTAAAATGAGATATACCAAAATCCAAGAGTGTGAGTATATACAATACCAAGTAAACAAAATAATAAGGCTTTAAGAATTGCAAAAATAAAATTTGAGGGCCAAGAGTTACCTCAAAAAATAAAAATTTTGGGCCAAAATAGAGAACTGAGGCCTTATGTTCCCAAACCGCTACAATGTCAGAATTGTAGTAAGTATGGACACACAAAGAAAAACTGTAGAAATGAACCTGTATGTGCTTATTGTGGATCTGACGAACATGCCACACAATGGAAATGTAGAGAACCAAAATGTGTAAACTGTGGACAGGATCATCATGCTAGGTCCAAGGAGTGTGTGTACTACATATACAATACAGAACTGAAAATGTTACAAGAACGAACAGGGATGTCTATCAGAGAGGCTAAATTGGAATTAAAAGTGAGAGGAATGCAAGATCCATCTAAGAAACATTCATATTCCTCAATAACAAGAGCAAAAAATGAAGCAAAAACGGAAACAGATAGAAATAACAGAGCACAGACAAGTAAGTGTCAAGAAAAAATTAATAATTTAGAAATAAAAATAAAATAGAGAATAAAGAAACAGGTACAAATGAGATGGATAATATTTTATCCAATTCATTTGAAATATTAATGCAAATAGACACACAGGAAGATGCTGCTACTAAAGTAACAGAAGAGGGTAGAGATAGACTGGAAATTAAAGATAAAAAGGCCTTTGGAGAGAACACCACCCAAAACGAAGAAACCAACTATTATTAGAGAAACATCAGTTAAACCAAAGATAAAGGAGATGAAAAGGAACAAAAACAAAACAAGCTAAGAATATACCTTTATCTCCTCAAATAATAATAGAACCTATGAAGGCAAATGTCGAGAAGACTGAAGAAGTGAAAGAGAATCATACCATAGATGATAATGATTATGTCAAGGAGAAGAGATTACTCCTTCTCCAGTAATTGGTACAAGAGCAAATGAAAAGAGAAATACACATGATAATACTCGTGGATGTAATGATTGTTTCATTGAATTATGCAATAACAACAAAAGCATAACAAAAGATGGTTTAACAAACATTATAAGAAATTTTATGAAATATAGAAAAAGAAAACACAGATTTGAGTAACCATGAAAAGGGTGCATGTGCATTGAGCACTTAGTCTATTATAAGGAAAAACAGATGAATGTCGTGAGTAAATTATTAGAAAAATTCCAAATTGATAATACAAAAAAGAGAGTAAAACCCGACCGCTGTAAAAATATTTTCAATAGTTATATTATACAATGGAACGTAAATGGTCTACAGACCAGATTACACCTAGGAGAAATACAGCAGTTATTAAAAGAATATGAACCAATGATATTATGTTTGCAACATGTCAACAAAACAATATTAACGATAGGTAAATATACCTTAGCATCTTCATCTAGAGAGGAAGAAGGAATTTAGGAACTGCTATATATGTACATAACAAAGTATGTTATGACAAAGTACCTGTAAACTTTACTGATTTGCAAACGTCGAGTATTAGAATACGAATAAAAACGATAATTATGTAATTCATAATTTGTACAATCAACCTAATAAAAATTATGACGTTGACAAACTCAAAGAGTTACTTAATAATACTAAGGAACCAACGTTAATAGTAGGTGATTTTAATGCCCACAACCCAATGTGGGACTGTAATTGTACAGAATCAAATAGAGCAGGAAATAAAATAGAGGAATTCATAGATTCATATGACATGTGCTGTATAAATGATAACGAAATCAGCACATATTTTTCTAAAAACACATGGAACATATTCCTCAATCGACCTAACTCTATGTACAACAAACATAGTAGACAGATTGGACTGGAATACGGTAGACAACTTGCATACAAGTGATCATTTCCCCATATTAATTTCTTTTATTACAAAATAACCCCACCAAACATGCCCCTCGATATAGCATTTATAAAGCAGATTGGGAACAATATGAATTCCACACCAGGAATATCCCACCATTTGAGTATTTGAAAGACCATAATGAAACTAATAAATTTCTTGTTGATTTCATTACAAATGCTGCTGATAAAGCAATACCAAAATCCAAATCTCATCCAACAAAACACAAAGTCCCATGGTGGTCTGAAAAACTAACAGAATTAATAAAACTAAAACACCAGATTGGAAGACGACTAAATAATTTGAATAGAAAATTCAGTAAATTAAACAAAACTTTGCCGATATTAGTAGGAACCTTACAAAACTAACTATATTATTATTAGAAATTGATACATTAAAACCTCTTTATAATAAAATATCTGCAAAGTTTAAAAGAGAAGTAATTCAAGGAAGAATCATTTCATGGAAAAAATATGTATCAGATCTCTCTAAAAATACTCCCATACAAAAAATATGGGAAAAATTCAGGAAAATAAATGGTACCCATGTCAAACCACCTAGGCATGCCATAATAAAAGATGGGAAAAGAATACTTGATCCTAAAGAAATTAGTAATGTAATAGGTGAAAATTTAGCAAAAGTAAGTAGCAACAAATTTTAGATGAGCATTTCCGCACAAAGAAAAATAATATAGAATTAATAACAATAAATTTTGAAACAGTAGAAGATATATATTATAATAGAAAATTTAGTATGGAAGAGCTGGAATTTGCTCTGTTGAACAGCAATAAATCTGCCCCTGGAGGTGACAATATTTGTTTTGAAATGATATGCCATTTAGCACCTTTGGCAAAGACATACTTGTTAGAATTTTATAACCACTTATGGCTTAGAAATTTATTTCCTGATGAATGGCGCAAAGCCATAATTATTCCAATCCCCAAACCTGGAAAAGATCCCAGTAATGTAAGCAATTACAGACCTATTTCTTTAACAAGTTGTTTGTGCAAATTACTAGAGAAAATGGTAAATGCTCGACTAACATGGCACATACGAGAAAATAAAATTTTAACTCCCACTCAGTTTGGGTCACAGTGTAACAGATCTACATTGGATTCTCTCTGTAACTTAGAAGACCATATACGCCGAGGTTTTGAACGAAAACAAATTACTGTAGCTGTCTTTTTTGACATTGAAAAAGCATACGATACTACATGGAGGTATGCTATATTAAAAACTTTACAAAACAACAACATCTGTGGACATTTACCTAGGTTTATACAAAACTTTTGACAAATCGCAGTTTTCAGGTGAGAATAGATGATGTTCTGTCTAGAACATTTCCTCTAGAAAATGGTGTTCCACAGGAAGCGTCCTTAGTGGCACACTGTTTACTTTAGCAATTAATGATATCAGTAAAAATCTACCTACTGGTATTAAAAGTAACCTATATATGGATGATTTTGCCATATATTATTCAGCATCTCGAATAAAACATGCAGAACGAATCATTAATAAAAGCATAGTAAAATAGATGAATGGGCTTTATCTGTAGGCTTTAAATTTTCCATAGATAAAACCCAAAGCAATCATGTTTTATAAAAACAAAAATGGAAAAAAGGAGAAGAAATAGACATAAAAATCAGAAACCATAGTATACCAATTGGCCAAACAGCAAAATTTTTAGGATTAGTATTTGATACTCACATGAACTGGAAAGCCCACATAACATACATGAAATCAAAATGTAAAAGAGCATTAAACCTAATTAAAAACTGTCGAACACTACTTGGGAGCCGATAGACATACCCTTACTTTATTGTATAAAGCAACAGTGCTGTCTATCGTTGATTATGGAAGTGAAATATATGGCTCGGCATCAGACGCAACGCTGAAAACGGTAGACCCAATTCATAATGAGGGTCTTAGAATATGTTCAGGAGCTTTTCGATCATCACCAACATCATCTTTACAAGTTGAATGTGGTGAACTACCTCTGTCTCTCCATAGAGAGCTAGTAACGATGAAGAGTGCTCTGAGAATTCAGACAAATGATTCTCCAACCAAAAAATTATTTGGATTAAGAGATGTGTTTATAAACAATCATCCACCTTCTTTCCCAATTAGGGCTAGAAGATTGTTTGAGTCGCTAAATATGTATATACAATTACCTGTAATGTTAAAATCGCCTCCTCCTTGGACAATGAATAAAATGAGAATTTGTACACACTTGAAATATTTATCAAAAAATCATTCATATACTCCAGAATACCATAGACAACATGCAGCAGAGCATATTATCCGAAAAGATCCACATTACGCAATATATACTGACGGATCTAAGTCACAATACGGAGTGGGATATGCCGCGGTATCCCAAAACAAAACGTATCAGTTCTCTCTCCCAGACAAAGCTTCTGTATTTACAGCTGAGTTATGTGCAATAGTATCAGCCATAAAAATAGTAAGAGAAGTCTCATATAATAATTTTGTAATTTATAGCGACTCCAGGAGTGCTATAGAAGCTATTCAAAGCTATAATAAAAAAAATAATATTGTACAACATATAAAGTTCTCTCTCCATAAATTGTATAATAAGGGAAAAATATTGAAATATGTTGGATCCCTGCCCATGTAGGGATTAAGGGAAATGAAGAGCTGATAAAGCAGCTAAAGAAGCGGTCCACATGACAAGAACAAATGTAGACATCCCTATCAGTGACTATACAAGATATATAAAAACAGTCCTTGTAAAAAAATGGCAAAATATATGGAACGAAGAACCTGAAAATAATAAATTAAAACAGATAAAATCCAGTGTTGGAAAATGGAGTTCATCATATCAGAGAGAAAGACAAGCACAAGTGATTCTGACACGTCTTCGAATAGGCCATACTCGATTGACACATGGACACTTAATGAACAGTCCATGTGGCCCTCTTCCCAAATGCCCAGATTGCAATGTGCTGATAACAGTTAAGCATATACTGTGTGAATGTCCACAATATAACCTGCAGCGATTATCAAATTTCGGAAATAGACCGATAGAAGAAATTTTGTCAGAATCTTCAACGTTCTCAATAGTACCCATTTTAATGTTTATGAGAAGCTGCAAATTAATTGGAAAAAATATAAGAAAAAATCAGAATAATGAATTTTAAAACAAGTAAATTTTATGATTTTACTAATTTATTTTGAATTTTTATATACCTTTTTAGCGAGTATGTATGGAAGCATGAGTTTAAATGTATTTATTGTATGAGTGTGTTCCAGTATGAAAGCGTATACCTTTTTACAGCTTTTAATTTCATTTTCATTCATCATCATTGACAAGTGACTTACTAGGTCCCAGTGCTAGGCTTCTAGCCTAGACTTGTCATTCCATCCTAATCCTTCGGGCCAGCCCTATGAGAGCTGATGGTCAGCTCAGTGGTCTGGTTAAACTATTTTAATAATAATAATAATGAGGTGCACTGACAGCACTACCTCCCTATGGGGCTTTGGTGTTTTTGCCCCTTGACTTTGCAGTTCTGTGAATTTTTCTCTCCCCCTCAGATGTTTCCAGCTCTTTGTACATGTCATCTAATGCTTTTGCCTTTTCTTGTGCAGCCGCCTTGTTTACTTGTTTCTTATGTCTTTTGTACCACTCCTTATCTTCTTGCTGTCTGTACTTTTCCCAGACCTTTTTTTGCAATTTTTTTTTTTTTGGTTTTCACCACCTCTTTCCTTTCATCAGGAGGTTTCTTCCCAAATGTCTTTTCCAACACCTCTCCACCCACTCTCTTTGTCACATTACTGTTGTGATTCCATCATTCTTGCACTTCCTTTAGCAATCTAACTTCTCTCAACACTCTCCTTAAATTCCTGCCTCATTTTCTCCTCTTCTGTCAGCTTCCATCACTTGATTTTTGGTGGGACATGTGCAGGCCTACCTTTTATTGTGCTTTTTATTTCAAAGTCCATTACCACCACCCTGTGCTGTGCTGCCACACACTCCCCATTTACAACTTTACAATTTTTCACCCTCTCAGATGTGGTCTTCTGCACATGAAGTCAATTTGGTATTCTCTTACTCCACTCTTGTATGTAATGTATTGATTTACTTTCTTTTCAAACCAGGTGTTGACAATAGCCATATCAAATGACACTGAGCAGTTCACAACTCACTCTCCCTTGTCATTTCTCTCTCCAGTTCCCCAGCCACCATGCCCCTTCTCAGTACCCTCTCTGGTGCTTCTTACATGTCCATTCATGTCACCACCAATAATTAACCTCTCATCTGCTGGTATTTCACTCAACTGTTGGTCCATTTCCTCCCAAAATGTCACTTTCTCAACTTCATCACATCCTGTTTGAGGGGCATAAGCACTCATGAGGTTTACTATTTTTCCCTCTAGGCACAGTTTCACAACCATTACTGTCACTTGTCCTCGTCACACTTGTTATGCTGTCTTTTAAACTTTTTGTGAATTATTCCCACTCCATTTTTACCTTCCTCATTTGCTCCACTATAAAGCAAGTTATATCCACATCCCAGCTCTCTAGCTCTTTACTCCTCCACCCAATCTCCTGCTTATCCTTCTTCACTTCATCAGATCTGCCATCTATCTGCCCTTTCCAGTCATCGTCCCCACGTTCTAAGTTCCAACCCTCAAAGCTACCACCCTCTTCCTTCTATCACGCTTCTTCTTCTTCTCTGGGCTTGCTTCTTTAACCGGGTGCGCCCACTACCCAGTAGCCCTTGCCCATTTGTCACAGGGAGCAGGTGAGGCCCCTGTATCTTGCCCGTGGAAAAAACCTAGCACTATCTGATTTCTGATGGAAGTACCCTGTTATATTTGGTTTTGGCTGATCTCTACGGCTGGATGCCTTTCCTGCTGCCTACCCTCCCCATTTATCCGAGCTTGGGACCAGCACTGTGTAGACTGGCTTGCCCCCCTTCCCCAGTGGCTGGGTTAGGCATTTTTCTGTTTTTATGATAATTTTTTATTTACTGTTTTTAAGAATAATTTATACACTTCATTCAAAGGTCATATACAGTAATTCTGATTAATATTTAGCAACCTTCATCTAGGATTAGGATAGGCCTTTCAAAAACTTGACCCTTGGCCTCTTGGAAGCATTTTAAATTTCCGAAACTTACTTTAGGAAAACATAGCGTCTTCCACACCACCAAATGCGGCATATATATATATATATATATATATATATATATATATATATATATATATATATATATATATATATATATATATATATATATATGTATACATACACACACACACACACACACACACACATACATATATATATATATATATATATATATATATATATATATATATATATATATATATATAAATTTAAGAGGCAAGGGTCAAGTTTTCAAAGGCCATATATATATATGTGTGTGTGTGTGTGTGTGTGTGTGTATGTATGTATGTATTTATCAGTGTGTAGTTGTGTATGATTCGCCAAATGAAATATTTAAGGAGCTCGTAGACAGTGGAGATCGTTATTTGTTTATGATGACACGACTGCCTGTGGTGGGGTTAACGACATATTACGAGGCGCCGTAAATCTCTTTTTGTAGTCGGGATTGTTGCCAGAAAAAGAGAATTGCGGAGCTGTAAGGCGTTTCATCCCGCATCGATTGCCAGGCGATGGCTCTGATTATATCACGGTCATTTTTAATGTTTTAATGAGTCTTTGTGTGTTGGTGATGTGCGTCGTCTGAACGAGACGTGCCTAAAGATAATTACAAAAGAAATCTTACAATAATTTATTCGTTATAGACAAGAATAGTTACGCGGTTGGAAATATCTACAGTGAATGGTTTTATAATGATAGAGCGCTTTGGCGTGCTACATATCTCTGTGCCTGGTAGACATAAAATTGTAACTGATGTAGTGAATCCTTCTGAATTTCTTGCGTATGAGTATGGTGGTGTTGTGGGGCGGAGGGAGGGGTGGGAGAAGGTTGGGCAGTGACGATGGTCGAGGATGGTCGGGAGCGCTGGTTCTCTTTTTGCAGGTTGTGTTCTATTGCTGCAGATCATAAACTAGTGCAACAATTTATGCTCCAGTGGTTTCCTTCTTTGCACGTGATAGGACAGACAGGGCCTCTACGACCTTTCACCCGCTCTTGTTTTCGGAGCTTTCTATTCTAAGTCTTCTTTCTCGGGAAAGAGAAATTGGTTTTACCGTACAAATTCACGATGATGATTTCATATGTTTTCCAGTATCTATTCGTTAGGCAGGAGGGGGAGGGGCGGGAAATGAGTAATTTTGCAGGTGAGTGAGAGAGTGTTTTCGTGATTCACTTCTTAGACTCTTTGGCTACAGCGACTGAGTCAGTTTCTTCTTGCAGCAGGACGTGGTCCTCGATTTCTCTTACTGCTGTAAACAGGGTTTTCCCCTCTGCACAGACCACAGAGCTTCTCCTTGGAAAACAAAGGTCATGTTCATTTCTAGTTAAAAGTTTCCCCCTGCCGAAGTGCTCTGCAGCTTCCTTCTAACGTCGAACAACTGCAGAGATGTCAGCACTTTTCTGCTGGATAAACATCAACTTTCGGACTTGGCCTGCAAGGAAACAATGTTCTGCTCATGAATAGTATAACAATAATCCTAAATTCTGATGTAGAGATTTTGTTAGTGACAAACTTCTTTTTTTCTGGCATTTAGAATTATGTAATGAACGTTGAATCTTATTTTGTCATGCTCCCTTTCGGAGGCATTATTTTCAGACCCGGATAATGAGTATAATGCATTGTGCATTTGTGTTATGTTACATTCATTCAGCCTGTTTATTTGTGTATTCTTTTATTGCGTTGCATATCGGGAAGTCACTGAGACATATCTGATCGCTATAATCAGCTATGAAACTGATATTTCCGGCATTCCGGTGCGGCCACAGCAAATAACCTGTTTGAAACTTGTAAATATTACTGAACGCTTATTCGCTGAATTGCAACACCAGTATGCAGTAAATGTGCCTTGCTGTTGAACTTCTCAGTTCCAGAGGTCCTTTATTCCTCTCACCGTTGGACTGTGGAACAGTCTCCCAGAGGCTGTCGTGCAAATGGAACTTCAGAAGTTCAAGCGAAGATGCAATGCATTACCACCCTAAAGCTATTTTCCTTGCATATTAATACATGTTTAACTACTAATTTATTAATCTAGTTTTTCTTTTTTAATAAGTGGGATTTCTTCTTTATGTATTTCCCTTTACCTCCTCTTACTTCTTCCCAGTGAACACCTTAATATTCTGTGGAAGCTCGACTTTCAAGTCAGTGGCCCCTGTGGCCTTGTTCTATATGTATAGGGTTCATCTTCTGAAATAATAATAATAATAATAATAATAATAATAATAATAATAATAATAATAATAATAATAATAATCCTTAGAGGAAGCCACATGGTCATACAAGTTAGTGGATAGCTTCCTCAGAATAGAATGTCAAAAGGTGAAAAAGTAAGTAAAAATACAAAAAAAGGAATTATATAATAATATATATATATATATATATATATATATATATATATATATATATATATATATATATATATATATATATATATATATATATATATATATATATGTTACAGTCATCATGCGTAATCAGTCATTACGTGTAATGACTGAAATTTCAGTCATCACGCGTAATGCACTTTAGGGGACATTTGATCCCCAGGAGCTAGTACTAAACACGGCGAAACAGTGAGTCACCTACACTGTTTCGCCGGGTTTAGTACTAGTCCCTGGGGGTCAAATGTATTTCGCCGTGTTTAGTACTAGCTCTGGGGGATCAAATGTCCCTAAGTGCATTACGCGTGATGACTGAAATTTCAGTCATTACGCGTAATGACTGATTACGCATGTTGACTGTAACATATATATATATACGATGTGCGAATTTTCATCACATCACCCGTGACTTTTTAAGCTATGTATGTCGTTTAATATCCAATTCGATCTGCCTCGGGAATGTCACTGAAGGGGAGTTATGACTGATAAACTATATTATAGTTGGCCGCTGACAGTGAGTACCGACGACTTCAGGGACAGTAGCCACTCTGCTGTTAAGTTGGCACTGGCTGTTTAAGTTGGCAGCCATTCCCGGGTGTCGAATCGTTTATCGATTATAATTCGCCTTCCATGATATTCCAGAATGCAGAGGTGCAGCGAATTGGATGTTAAACGACATTTGTAGCTCAATGTTCGTGAATGCAAAAGGTACGGTGTATGTGATAATTTATAAATAGCTACGTGTTTCAAACGTGCCAGTCGGCTAACATGGTGGAATGAATTTTTATTTATGCTTCTACTTGTGTGAATGGATATGCTGAGATGTGCCAGTACACAGGGGAACAAATAACACACCGGTAGAATTCCAAGCACGTTTTGTCTTAATACCCTATCATTATTTCCGTATGGTGCACATTCATATATGCTTCACCCGTTTCAGTGATTTCAGGCCTGCATATTTGTGTGTGTATATATATATACACAGTACTGTATATATGTGTGTGTGTGTATATATATATATATATATATATATATATATATATATATATATATATATATATATATATATAAATCACTGAAACGGGTGAAGCATATATGAATATGCACCATAAGGAAATAATGATAAGGTATTAAGACAAAACGTGCTTGGAATTATACCCCGTGTGTTATTTTTTCCCCTGTGGTATTGGTACATCTCACTATCCACACAAGTAGAAGTAAAAATAAAAGTTCATTCCACCATGTTAGCTGATACACACACACACACACACACACACACACATATATATATATATATATATATATATTAATAAATATATATACATATATATATGATTATAATCACTTTCACGTGATTCATTTATCACACACACACACACACATCAATATATATATATATATATATATATATATATATATATATATATATATATATATATATATGTATATATAGATGTGTGAGTAACAAAGTTAGGAAAGTTGTGGTTGGATGTACTCATAGGTGAAGGAACTCAACCCGTGGAAAAACGGCTATGGCAACCCAAGTCTGGGAATATTGGTTATAAGGTCATTGCCTGCTGAGAGGCAAGTGAACGTTGTATCTGAGATTACCGAGCACCTACAGGTTACGGCACGGCACAGATACTTCAGTCAGGTAAGCAAAACCAATTGCTAATAGTAGTTCCTTAAATAAGTACTTCAACAAGTCTGCGTTATTTTCATGAAGGAGGTCTGGAAAGCGTCTTAGCCTTCGTACTGAAGGGGACAGGTGTCCGTTTAACCTTCCAGTCTCAGAACAAACGTCTCAACCACCTCACTTGGATTGCGGTCAGCTGGAGAGGCTTGGAAAAACAAAAGTGACTGAGGCTCTGGGTTGCTCTGTTGAAGTTGGGCATTTTGTCGTTTGTTTCGTAGAGCCTCGTTCGTGGCATCTGGTTTTTGTTCCTGCCGTCAGAGGTAGATGAGTGAATGCACAGCGTGCGCTTTTGAGGGCTATCGCTTAACTCTGCTCAGCTTCAAATCGAGACGACGTCGTAACAGTAGATTTAAATCGCCTTCAAGTTAATTCTCCAAGAGGATTAAATTGCGGTCGGCTTTCTGCTCTTCATCGAATGGCTCCTCTCCGGTTTTACGATCTCATTATACTCCGTATTTTTTGAAACTTGTTTTTACATTGCTGTGTGCTCTGTCTTGACACTACGGTAGAGATATATATAATGCCAAATAGTGCGAAGTACACAGTAGCGACTATTTGTGTGGCTTTGAGAATGCTTTCCTTTCTTTTAAGAGCATACTTAGGGTACATTATATGACCCTTATGCCCTGATTACGCCCCATCTAAGAAACTGAATTCTCCGAAATGACTTTCAAATCCAGTAACCTTTTCCTGTATGTATTATCATTCAGATAGAATTCACCTTTGTATTCCTATTCCTTGTTATCACAAATAAGGCTACTTGAAGAAAAGCTAAATTTCCCCCTCTCACCCTCTTTTGTGTGTGTGTGTGTGTGTGTGTATGTAACGCAGCGATTGCAGCGTCGATTAAAAAACGAGGAACTTCGAGTTCGATCTACTGATGAGGAAAGGAGCGGTATGGTTGTGTGCCCAATAATTCACCCTGCCTTTGTTGACCTTGGCAGTTAGTTATAGAGCCAGTTAGTTGCTAGTGGACTGTTGCGATTTTCAGCGGAAGGTGGATGGAGACTGGTTGAAGAGAGAGAAGAAGAGAGCCCAAGTGATCAGTTCCCATTGGAAGAAAATCGCTTCCATCATGATTAGAGAAGAGAGTCGTAGCCGGGTGACTGTCTTGTACCTTGCTCGAGATTCCAGTTTCGTGGTCACATTCATACTTGTGATACGGAGGTTCATTCCGCACTAACAATTCTTGCAAGGTTTTGAGAGTTGCTCCTGAATAGGCCTCTTGATAAACTTATTTTCAGATTAAACTACTTCATAAGCATAGAAATATTTTTTATCTTCCAGAACAGGTTAGTTGCTGAGATCTGCAAGCGTAATCTCAATCAAACTTTGTAGGCGGCGGTAGTTATGAAACTGATTACCGATTCTATTACATGAGGCCTGGCCGGGTTTCATTTTATAGAAATTTTGTTCAGTGGAGTCGAGTTAGTTTCCATGGCCATAAACTCAAATCCTCCTGGATGCTCTGTAAAATGCAATGTGTGTAGTGGATCACTAAGTTCATGTTTCGGGTCCAAGCCAGTCAAAAACCATCCTTCAGATATCTTAAGATCATTATTGTTGTGTTAACCGAGATTCATAGATATGTCTGAAAACGTAACTTCATAGCAGAGGCAATGAAGTGTTTTCTCAGGCACCGCAAACTGGTTTTAGAAATAGGTTGGATGAAATTTCCCCCACTGGAAATTAACGCTGTCTTGGATCCGCATCAAAGGAACCGGGAAGAGTGTGCTGTGTATGGCTTTTTCTTACACGTTGTCGGATAATGAATTGTTCTGTAATGTTTCTTGTTTCAATTGATTTTCTGTATAGCCATAATGTTTTTGGAGTCGTCTAGTTACTTAAACATATCGTTAGTCATAGTAATTTCTTGGGGAGTAGATCTGGAGGAATGTGATGAACGTCAGTTGGTGTGTATTGCAAAAATAGTTTCCAGAGCCAAGCCCGGGAGGTTTCCAGTGACAGAATTGGATGATCTTTTTGATAAATTGCCTAATACTCCAACCTCGTGAATGTATTGAGTTTCTCCAGGACAAAAACTTGAAGGTTTCTCTGGAAGGCTTAATCACAAGGGCTGTTGCTCTTCAGACACTTGTGAGAGTGAGATGAATTATGGTGACTAGTATGTTCCAGGGTTTTTTGGTAACTTTAGAGTAAGCTGGCCTTATGCCAGCACAACCTAAATTCGACACGGAAGTGTGATAAGGTGTTAATGGTAATAAGAAGTTTGATTGGATCTCTGGATTCGGTCAGCTGACCGAGGCAATGTCAGGTCAGTCTTGGATCGCCTTCAATTTTAGAACCTGGAAATCATTCATGTCCTCTTTAGTTTTCTGTAGAAGAAAACTATTGAGATGGCTTTGTGTGTCCGTCCGCACTTTTTCTGTCCGCCCTCAGATCTTAAAAACTACTGAGGCTAGGGGGCTGCAAATTGGTATGTTGATCATCCACCCTCCAGTCGTCAAACATACCAAATTGCAGTCCTCTAGGCTCAGTGGTTATTATTTTATTTAAGGATAGGCCACCACCGGGCTGTGGTTAAATTTCATGGGCCGCGGTTCATACAGCATTATACCGAGACCACCTTGATTATACGCTGCAAAGAAAACTCGATTGCGCCGAAGAAACTTCAGCGCATTTTTATACTTGTCATATTTTAGCGTCTAATCTCTTTCTTATGCGAAGTATTTCATCATATTGTAAGAAGAACAACTGAAATCTGAGTACTTCAGGTTTTCATTTATGGGGGAAAGAAAAAAAAGAATGACTACCGTGGAATCCAATTTTTATAGCCACAGATGATGATTGACATCACTCTTCAGTATATTTCTTATCATTGAACTTATCCCTCACATTGTGTGGCCGTCGAGAGAGGATCGCTTGTGATGGATATTTTTTCTTCTCTGTCTCACTGAACGAGGTACAGTAAAAGTGATTGCAGTCTTCCGGGGTAGCGAAGTAAATGATTGTGGTGGGGAGCTATTGTACTGTCCGTCTTCGACCGATTTCTCCTTTTTCTGCGGGTCTCTGAAGAGGGGGGAACTTTTTTCTTTAAACCTCATTTTATGGGAGGGGAAAAAGTGTCATGGACGCTGCGGAAACACGAGAAAGATCCTCGACACGCACAAATGCACTTGCATCCACGTTTGAAGGCACAGAAGAGCACCATGTGTATATG
This sequence comes from Macrobrachium rosenbergii, assembly GCF_040412425.1. Taxonomy (NCBI): domain Eukaryota; kingdom Metazoa; phylum Arthropoda; class Malacostraca; order Decapoda; family Palaemonidae; genus Macrobrachium; species Macrobrachium rosenbergii. The sequence goes on along the minus strand of NC_089762.1, from coordinate 7,002,679 downwards.
CAGTATGTCTTTGAAAAGGTACCTGGTAGTTAGAAATATATTATTTTCGGTAGGTTTTCCTACTCTGAATTCATTCTGTTTAAACACCTGACGAGTTTACAGTACATGACAAATCAGTTTTTTAAGTTTTACTTCGTCATGAAAAGTGGCTCAGCTCTTGCAAGCTGCAAATCCATAACGCAAGAACGTCCTCACTGCCCGGTTCTGCCCCTTTTAGACCTAACTAATGAAGAAGTTGTAATGAGGCAATCTCCTGGCAAGACAAATTTTTCGAAAAACGTGTTGAAGAAAAATGGTGGGGCTGAGGGCAGGATGGCAGGCAGATACAGTATTCTGTAAGTGGCTGTACAGTAATTGTCTTAACAAGCTCATCAACTTGACCGTTTCTGTCGAAAAGAACTTGGCGTCAAACACAACTTGAAGATTCACAAAACGCTGACCATATTGTTTCAGTTTGTATTTTGTCCGACAGACTGCATATCCTGTGGATCCTTTCTGTCTGCCTGTACATTTTCCGCTATAAATATATATATATAATATATAAATATATAATATATAAAAGAGGCGCAGTGCAATAGCCATTGCCACATTCATCCTTTTCATTGGCGATTCATAATAAACCCCTTTGGAGAAAACTTGCACAGTATATCCATTCACACATCCATATCTTGCCTACTCCCCCGTGCTTGCTGGACAAAGCTGCTTCTGTCGCTCTATCTCTTCCGCTCCTTTTCAGCGCTTCTCAGATGAGACCCCCCCCCCTACCTGAAGTAGCCTACAGTACTCCCGACCGACCAAGGTCTATAGTCATACCTTGCTCCCGCCCGACACTCAGGAATTATGCGCTCTTTCACGAATGCACCTTCTCTCCTCTTCACACATGGAAGTCTCTGTAATGTCCGGTCTGGACACGCTTATTCTACAAGTTTATATCCAGACCGGGAATTAATGAAGTCAGAAACTCGATCTTCCCTGGCTGGACTCGACCTCAGCATGAGAGGGTCTAGCATTCATCTCACATATACTGTGTCGAATTCCGATACATTTTGCTAGAGCTGACTTGACCCATTTGCACCATCCTGCTCTACTAATTATGCTCCTATTGCTTTTCAGACTGAAGTATATTTAGAATCTACTGGACATTATATATATATATATATATATATATATATATATACATATATATATATATATATATATATACATATATATATATATATATATATATATATATATATATATATATATATATATATATATATATATATATAATATATATTTATATATATATATATATTAATATATATATTTATATACAGTATATGTATATATATATATATATATTTATATATATATATATATATATATATATATATATATATATATATATTGTCAATTTGTGTTCATATATATACACATGTATATTGGTCTAATATAAATATGAGCCCGACTGACATAATTTCTCGACTTCCTCACACGTTTTTGGATATGCGATTGAGTCTAGTCAGCTTTAGTGAAATATAATACATAGGCATTCAGTAGATATATGTAGTATATGAGCTGAACTAGTCTTATTGGTCTCAGTAGCCGAGCCCATCACTGCGTTGCTACTAGATCTTCTGGCACATGGGGTCGAGTCCTGCCGCGGAGGGGAAGTTTCTTCTTTTCATCGCGACCAGGATAAAGCCTCTTTGTGATAAGTGTATATGAATACGAGCGAGAAATTAGAGAAGTAAAGACGTCAGTGTATGCGTATATATATATATATATATATATATATATATATATATATATATATATATATATATATATATATATATATGGTGTGTGTTTGTATGCATTAATAATTCAGAGGCAGGCACAACTCTTAATGCTGAATACCACAAGGACTAAATGGAACGAAAGGTTTGCTGTTCACCGGTTTCGTCAAGACATTTTCAAGGGAACTACAGTAGCATTGTATGTAGTAGCTGGAATATGCGATAGATAATTATGCTGTGATGAAAAAGAGTAGAAAACTATTCTACAGAGTGGGAACATTAGAGGGGTAAGCAGAGCGCACGGTGAAAGTTAAGAATGTGAATTTCGATTATGTTTTTAACAGGTAGCTGACATGTACTTTGTTAGTCTGTAATGGGAATTTCGCATCAATTTCTGTTGTGCGTCGTTTGACTTTGTACGTAAATGACAGACTTGTAAAGTGGGCAAAATTCTCTTTCTACTTTTAACTTCAAGCATGAAAAGAAAGTAAAGCTTTCGAATAGTACCTTTTTTTCTAGTAGAAGGAAATTGAGCATATACATATATTAGTTTGGTTTAGATAAAAGAAAAATGCATGGCTATCACTTCCCACTTCAAGAATAAGTATACTTCCCACTTCAAGAATAAGTATGCAATGCAATGCTATTGACATTTTACGTACGAAAACGTTTTTGAGGAATGCGCTTTCTCGGTGAAGCCACATTGTTTGTCATTACCGAATATACATACAAAACTGAAGTATGTGTGTGTGTGTGACTGTGCGTGCATTTTGGGCAAATGACATTGCGTGTTGTATCTTTGTGTGCACATGTGATAGGGTGGGATTCTACTGTATATGTAACCGCCTGAGTGTATCCTGTAAGCCAGCAAGAATCCATAAAAAGTGTCGGTGTTTCTTTGATGGATTAGTGAGGGATCGTTGGCGGTTGTGTTGGAAGGAGAGAGAGAGAGAGAGAGAGAGAGAGAGAGAGAGAGAGAGAGAGAGAGAGGAGGAGGCTGGGTGGAGATCAGATCTGAGGTTGAGTTGGGGTCGGTTTCATCGTTGTGTTGCCTCTCTCTCTCTCTCTCTCTCTCTCTCTCTCTCTCTCTCTCTCTCTCTCTCTGTATTATTGATTGTTATTCGGAGTGAAGATGGAACTGTAACATTTCATAAAAAGAAAAGAAAACAGTCGCAATTTATTTACTATAGGAGAAGCAGCGTAATGGCGAGATTAGAATTATTTGAGACACCGACTCATGTCACTGAGGAGAGTGAAGGTATTATATTCTACCAAACGATATTTATGTGTATATACGTATGTGTGTGCGTGTGTGTGTGTTTTGTGTAGATGTTGAAAATGAATAAAATTACACATTTGCTTAGGCTGTTCAGATGAATTGATTTTGCAGTGCATGTGAAAAGTATGATTGAAAGGACAAGATACAGAGAGATGCAGTAGTGTCTAAAGGTTTGTGTAGGCGTAAAGTTAGATGATGTTTTGAGATGATTTAGTTTTGTGGAGAAACAGAAGACAATAGCTAGGTGATAAGAATGTATTGCTACAAAATGTTGGGAGGAGAGGAAGAACTAGGAATGCCAGGTATATGAAGTGGGAAAGGCATGGACTGGAAAGACCTTCATATCCAGAAGGCAAGAGAGGGCGGATGAAGTAGGTTGAATCCCCCTGGAGTTTGTTCCCGGATTTGAGTCTAAGAGTCCCATATACATTGCATATTACTTTAGGTTAATTTTTGTGGAATTTTCCACTTTTGATAAAATTTATTGGACCTGATAAATAGGAAAAGTTATCATAGCCGAGGCTGGGTCTATATGTGGAACTAATAGTGGGAATTGCGGGAGGATTATCAACTACACGATAATTTTGGAGCTGAGAGATATTAGATTGGTAGCTCAAGGGCGAAACTATTGGGCAGGGCTGGACCATGGATTCCAGGTGGGTCTGGTTCTGGGGGTAGGACTAAAGCATTCTGTCTGGTTTGTGCTTAATATGATTAGGATGGGGATGATTGTATTCCTGTAATACTGTGTCCCAATAAGCGGGTTTGGCTTACACTTGGGCCACTCTAATTGTGTTGTGCCATCCCTGTGGGGTAGGGTAGGGGGCAGACATTTGGGAGTTGGCTCCTACTGGGGCCGTTCATGGAAGAATAACCTCCAAGAAAAGCTGATGATACTTTTTTAAGGTTTTTGGGTTTACTTAATTTAAATTATATTCAATCTTTATGAGTAGTGGCAATAAGGTAGCAATAAGGAATCAAGCACCCCTATACCCTCTGATGATACTGTTTTGGCACAGATTACGACCTCTACACCCTCCTGACAACCTATCTGGTAAAGGCTAGGAACACACCTAGTGTAGTTACACTGGAACCCTATGTTCCAGCACGGGGCAAGGGAAGTTGACCAGAAGTGTATGTGAAATAGGACCAGGAATATTTGAAACCTCTTATGATAAGTATTTGACCTTTAATCTGGAAGATTCTAACTGTGACATTTTTAATGTGCACAGAGACATTGTGAAGTCTTGTGGTCAAGAGCCTAAGATGTCATCTGGAGGTCGAGGAAAACTGACACTAGAATTGGCCTCAGTAAAAGAAAGTGAAAAATTAAAAGCATTACTGCATCTTGGAGGAGTTAAAGTAGACTGCTCGGTACATGCTTTTTTTGAATCATCGCAAGGGAATGATATTTGCACCCCAACTGACGATGTACTCAGAACAGAAACTTGTAGAAGAATTTAAAGATCAAGGTGTGATTAGAATTGAAAGGATGAAGAAGATGATCAGTGGGGCCTTCGTTCCACTGCCGAATTTAATTATTACATTCAATTCGACCTGCTTAGCATGGTTACATTTTAAGGTTAAGCAATATATCCCAAGACCAAAGAGGTGCTTATATTGTCAAGAATATGATCATATGTTAGGGTCTTGTAGGCAGAGGTTACAAGGCAAGCCTGCTAACATGTGTTAAGTGTAGTGAACCAGAGTATGTTATAAAAAAGCAGTGTATACTTTGTGGAGAGAATCATCCATCCTCTTCGCAAATTTGTGATGTTTACGTCATGGAAAGGGAGATACAGACTGTAGGAGTAACAACGCATCACATTTAAATGCTAAACATAGAGTTTTAAGCCAATATGTTAGACTAGGAATATCCTTTTCGAGCATTACTGAGAATCATAGAAGAAATGTAAATGTAACCAGAAGTGGTTCCTTTGGTAATACGAAGGAAAGATTAGTGGTGACATATACTCCTGCCTCTTTAGAGGCTGTGCCAGTGATTTCTGGCATTCCTTCCTCTTTGAAGGCTATGCCAGTAATATCTGGCACATTTGCCTCTTCAGAGGCAGAGCCATGGATTTCTGGCATTCCTGCCTCTTTGGAGCCTGTACCATTTGTTTGTGGTGCTCCTGTCTCTTTGGAGGCTGTGCCAGATATGCCTGGCACTTCTGCCGCTCTGGAGGCTACACCAGTGATACATGGTGTGTCTGCCTCTTTGGAGGCTGTATTAGCTGCATCTGGTCCTTGTGTCTCCTTTGAGCCTGCACCAGCTTTCACTGGCACTCCTGATGCTTCAGAGGATACACAAGTTGCATGTGACATTTCCACCTCTCCTCAGGCGGTGCCTGCTTTGTCTGGTGCTCCTGAGCTTGACATTCCCTTGACAAAAATGCCATCAAAGCTGCCCAACACTCATAATACTGGGGAGGCTGGGCCACCTGCAGCAGGTTCCTCCTCCATAGAAAGGCACAGTCATCAACCTTGAAATGGAAGGCAGCAATAAGCAATCAGTCTCCTTCCAGAAAAAAGCAGGTGCAAGGCAGTAAGTTAAATCACTGAAAAGGTGTTTCAGTTTAATGGCCTCAAATTCTAATTAAAATTCTTCAGTGGAACTGTCAGGGATTAAAAGCTAAAGGATGGCAGTGGCTGAATGCCACCTTCATCTCTTCATTGATAATAGTAAAGTGGCTGAGATGAATGGTTTTAGGTTTTCATCTAGCATCTGGTAAAATGGTAACGATGCACCTTTGCCATATAAGATGATTCTATCTTCATCCAGATCTGTTCATACATGGACAGAGAATTCCATGTGTTTGTGAAACAAAGTTTCCTGGGTTAATTTTTGATTGCAAGCTGACTTAGATCCCACATCTGAAATCTATCAAGACAAAATGCTTGAAAGCAAAGAATGTGCTGAAAGTTATGTCCCACGCTTTGTCGGGTGCAGACTGAACTCAGATGTTGAGACGATATAAAGCTTTGGTCTTTTCAGTTGGCTTCTGGGTGGGAAGTGTACACCTCAGCAAAGCCTAATAGTCTTAAAATGCTTAATTCCGTCCATCATGGAGTAAGATTGTGTACAGGACCATTTAAATCATCTCCCTCTGAAAGTATACTGGTAGATGCTGGTTAGGTGTTTCTGGATCTTCATTACCCATGTCTGCTTGTTCGGAGCTAGTACAGATTTCTGAGGCTCCCTATGTCTTTGTATCCGAAGTGAAAAGCATTGTCAGTTCTATGTAAACCACCCCCAAGTAACCCCAACCATTTGCTTTTAGAGTGCAACTTATAACCTGTCAATTAAATATCCCAAGAACAGCGATTTTTCCAGCTATGTATTTAATTAGCCTCCATGGAACCTTCCAGAGGTAAAATTTTGTAGATATTTTCAGTTAACAAAAGCTGAAATGTCCAGTGAGGCAATGAAATAAGTATTTTTGGATTATTCCTCTCAACATGATAACTCTATTGCACTTTTCACAGATGGCTCAAAGTCAGATGCTGGCTGGCATTGGCTTTGGAGTGGCCTTCCCTAATGTAGAAAGAAGCAGGAGATTATCATGTGTTGCATCTGTTTTTACAGCAGAACTGATTGCAATTTTAAAGGCCTTAAAGGAAATTTTGACTCGGAATGGGAATAGCTTTACTATATATTGTGGCTCAAGAAGTGTTCTTCAGTCTTTAGAATATTTTAACTTTTTTAAATGGCTGCTTTTAGTGAAAAGAAGGGGTAAAGAAGTGGATTTTTGCTGGGTGTGTTCCCATGGTCAGAATTCATCTCCCCAGAACCCAGAAGATCCCTGGTAACATAATGGGATTTATATTCTGTAGTAGACCAGAATCTTTAAAAGCTTTGGCAGTCCCTTTGGGAAAATATTGCAACCAGTCAAAAAATGCTCAGTATTACGCCATCAGTGTCTCCTTGGTCATATCTCTATATGCCCAGGAGACAAGAAACATTGTTGTGCTGGCTAAGGATTCGACATAAAGACTCACTCATGGGTTCTTGATGTCCGGCGAAAATCCTCCATTGGGCGATGATTGTTTGTTCCCTTGACTGTGAGACATTTGCTGGATGTGGTGAAAAATTACGCATTTCACTACCTTGTTGGGCCCCTGGGCGCCAAAAACCACGTTGTCTTTCCTGATCGCACATGCGGCCGCACTAACATAGCTCGATCTCGTCTGGACGGCGCTGGTGTGTGACTTACACGTGTCCAGTTGGTGGGAAAGTAGCAATTACGCATCGTTGAATGCTAATTAACGAAGCACCTATGAGGGTGAATCTCATTTTTTCTAAGTAACGTCATCAGTAATAAGTATGTGAAATTTGAGCCTTGTTGGATAAGGCATTCTAATACACAAATTGGCACAACTGGAGAACCTTCCCGCCCTTCTCGAACGACTGTAAAGAGTGGGAGCAGGCTCAGATGACCGGCTCTCCGATCCAGGACATCATAGAGATAACTTGCAAAGTGTAAGCACTACAAGGTTCTTTGTTATATCACCCGTCCTATGGTACGGCAAGTAAGGAAGGATAAGTAATTGAATTCTGTAAATGTGTCCACCGAGGTTTAATTGTAACTTATTTCAAACCAGTAGTAAATATTTAAAGTGAATTTCTTTGCTATTCGAGTGTGGTAATTGATATTTTGAACAACGTAACGAAGCCTGTGTCGGCTTCACGTGTGCTGTGTAATTCGTTTTACTATTTGTGATATTATTTAGCTAAGAGAATTCCATTGTGATTATGCATCCATTAGTGATGAGTGTTTATATGTAAATAATTGTGTAAGTAAAGTAGTTTATAAGTCAACATTTTAAAAACTGTTGTCTCATTGAGCCTTCCCTAGATTGTAGACGTTCTCATCATCTTTCGTAATCCTATAGCTAATAGCATCAGCAAGAAACAGTGCGTTGTGACTGAGTTTTCACAACACTGGACGAATGTCCCAATCTAAGACAGGTTTCTCTCTTGGGGAAGTGACAGAGAAGGACATTTTATCTTTGCAACGATTCTCGGGGAGGATTGTAATTTAGGGCAGCTATATATCTTTGTTAGGGAGGCGGGCCTCCTCAACTCAATTTAGATCATACATATACATGTATTTACAGATAATTATGATTACATATACATATATATATATATATATATATATATATATATATATATATATATATATATATATATATATATATGCATATCGATATTTTTTACATGAAACTCCTTCTAAACTTATTTATCTTTTTAATTTTCTATGTCGCTATAGTTTTAATAGACGCAAATCAATCAATCAGCCAAATAAGGTGAATAGCAAATTGTGTTGGGATGTTCACCACTCTGCTAAGGAGGTTATGCGGTGTATGAGGCCAATACACATTGACAGCATGATAGTAGTGTCTTGTGTGTGTTTGTGTTTATCTTCAGCCACCCACAGTTAGGCAAATTACTGAAAGTTACTTTTCAGGACGGTACAGCAGTTGCTATACTGCTGGCTGTTGGATAAACGAAGTTGAAAAACGCAGGGTGTGGTCGTCAATGCTTACGGGTCTGACCACCAAGAAGGGCAGGCGCCGGTGGTGCATAATAGCACTGAGCATCCACCCTCTAATTATATAACATACCAAATTGCGGCCCTTTGGCCTCAGTAGTTATTTTTTATTTAAGGTTGAAGTTAGCCATGATAGTGCGTCTGGCACCGCTATAGGTGCCAACAATACAGGCCACCACTTTCAAACTTGGAGTCCTTGCAACTGTTGAGAATTTCTATCACTTTCAAACCTGAAGTCCTTGCAAGTGCTGAGAATTTCTATCACTTGCAAACGTGGAGTCCTAGCAAGTGCTGAAATTTTCTATCACTTTCAAATGTGGGGTCCATGCAAGTGCTGAGAATTTCTATCACTTTCAAACGTGGGGTCGATGCAAGTGCTGACAATTTCTATCACTTTCAAACCTGGGGTCGATGCAAGTGTTGAGAATGTCTATCACTTTCAAACATGGGGTCCTTGCAAGTGCTGAGAATTTCTATCACTTTCAAATGTGGAGTCCTTGCTAGGGCTGAGAATTACTATCACTTTCAACCCTGTGGTCCTTGCAAGTGCTGAGAATTTCTGTCACTTTCAAATGTGGGGTCCTTGGAAGTGCTGAGAATTTATATCACATTCAAATGTGGGGTCCTTGCAAGTGCTGAGAATTTATATCACATTCAAATGTGGGGTCCTTGCAAGTGCTGAGAATTTCTATCACTTACAAGGCTGGGGTCCTTGCAAGTTCTGTGAATTTCTATCACTTTCAAACGTGGGGTCCTTGCAAGTGCTGAGAATTTCTATCACTTACAAGGCTGGGGTCCTTGCAAGTGCTAAGAATTTCTATATCTTTCAAACCTATGGTCCTTGCAAGTGCTGAGAATTTCTATCACTTTCAAACGTGGGGTCCTTGCAAGTGCTGAGAATTTCTAACACTTTCAACCCTTGAGTCCTTGCAAGCTCTGAGAATTTTTATCACTTTCAACCCTGTCCTCCTTGCAAGTGCTGAGAGTTTCTATCACTTTCAACCATTGGGTCCTTAAAAGTGCTGAGAATTTCTATCACTTTCAACCCTGGAGTCCTTGCAAGTGTTGAGAATTCCTATCACTTTCAAGGCTGGGGTCCTTGCAAGTGCTGAGAATTTCTATCACTTTCAAGGCTGGGATCCTTGCAAGTGCTGATAATTCCTATCACTTTCAAGGCTGGGGTCCTTGCAAGTGCTGAGAAATTCCATTACTTTCAACACTTGGGTCATTGCAAGTGCTGAGAATTTCTATCATTTTCAACTCTGGAGTCTTTGCAAACGCTGAGAATTTCTATCACTTTCAACCCTGCAGTCCCTGCAAGTGCTGAGAATTTCTATCACTTTCAACCCTGTGGTCCTTGCAATTGCTGAGAATTTCTATCACTTTCCACGTTTTCAAACGTGGAGTCCTTGCTAGTGCTGAGAATTTCTATCACTTTCAAATCTGGAGTCGTTGCAAGTGCTGAGAATTTCTACCACTTTCAAACGTGGGGTCCTTGCAAGTGCTGAGAATTTCCTTCACTTTCAAACCTGGGGTCCTTGCAAGTGCTGAGAATTTCCATCACTTTCAAACCTGGGGTCCTTGCAAGTGCTGAGAATTTCCTTCACTTTCAAACCTGGAATCCTTGCAAGCGCTGAGAATCTCTATCACTTTCAAACCTGGAGTCCTTGCAAACGCTGAGAATTCCTATCACTTTCAACCCTTGGGTCCTTGCAAGTGCTGAGAATTTCTGTCACTTTGAGACATAGAGTCCTAGCACGTACTGAGAATTTCTATAACTTTCAAACTTGGAATCCTTGCAAGTGCTGAGATTTTCTATCACTTTCAAACGTGGGTTCCTTGCAAGTGCTGAGAATTTCTATAACTTTCAAACGTGGGTCGTTGCAAGTCCTGAGAATTTCTATTACCTTCAAAGGTGGGGTCCTTGCAAGTGCTGAGAATTTCTGTCACTTTCAACCCTGGGTTCCTTGCAAGTGCTGAGAATTTCAATTACTTTCAACCCTTGGGTCATTGCAAGTGTTGAGAATTTCTATCACTTTGAACTCCGGAGTCTTTGCAAGTGCTGAGAATTTCTATCACTTTCAAACGTGAGGTACTTGCTAGTGCTGAGAATTACTATCACCTTCAACCCTATGGTCCTTTCAAGTGCTGAGAATTTGTCACTTTCAAACGTGGGGTCCTTGAAAGTGCTGAGAATTTCTATCACTTTCAAACCTGGGGTCCTTGCAAGTGCTGAGAATTTCCATCACTTTCAAACCTATGGTCCTTGCAAGTGCTGAGAATTTCTATCACTTTCAAACGTGAGGTACTTGCTAGTGCTGAGAATTACTATCACCTTCAACCCTATGGTCCTTTCAAGTGCTGAGAATTTCCATCACTTTCAAACCTGGGGTCCTTGCAAGTGCTGAGAATTTCCTTCACTTTCAAACCTGGAATCCTTGCAAGCGCTGAGAATCTCTATCACTTTCAAACCTGGAGTCCTTGCAAACGCTGAGAATTCCTATCACTTTCAACCCTTGGGTCCTTGCAAGTGCTGAGAATTTCTGTCACTTTGAGACATAGAGTCCTAGCACGTACTGAGAATTTCTATAACTTTCAAACTTGGAATCCTTGCAAGTGCTGAGATTTTCTATCACTTTCAAACGTGGGTTCCTTGCAAGTGCTGAGAATTTCTATCACTTTCAAACGTGGGTCGTTGCAAGTGCTGAGAATTTCTATCACTTTCAAACGTGGGTTCCTTGCAAGTGCTGAGAATTTCTATCACTTTCAAACGTGGGTCGTTGCAAGTGCTGAGAATTTCTATCACTTTCAAACGTGGGTTCCTTGCAAGTGCTGAGAATTTCTATCACTTTCAAACGTGGGGTCCTTGCAAGTCCTGAGAATTTCTATTACCTTCAAAGGTGGGGTCCTTGCAAGTGCTGAGAATTTCTGTCACTTTCAACCCTGGGTTCCTTGCAAGTGCTGAGAATTTCAATTACTTTCAACCCTTGGGTCATTGCAAGTGTTGAGAATTTCTATCACTTTGAACTCCGGAGTCTTTGCAAGTGCTGAGAATTTCTATCACTTTCAAACGTGAGGTACTTGCTAGTGCTGAGAATTACTATCACCTTCAACCCTATGGTCCTTTCAAGTGCTGAGAATTTGTCACTTTCAAACGTGGGGTCCTTGAAAGTGCTGAGAATTTCTATCACATTCAAATGTGGGTTCCTTGCAAGTGCTGAGAATTTTTATCACTTTCAACCCTAGGGTCCATGCAACTGCTAAGAAATTCCATCACTTTCAAACCTGTAGTCTTTGCAAGTGCTGAGAATTTCTATCACTTTCAAATCTGGGGTTCTTGCAAGTGCTGAGAATTTCTATCACTTTCAAACGTGGGGTCCTTGCAAGTGCTGAGAATTTCTATCACTTACAAGGCTGGGGTCGTTGCAAGTGCTGAGAAAATCTATCACTCTCAAACCTGAGGTCCTTGCAAGTGGTAAGAATTTCTATCACTTTCAAACCTGTTGTCGTTGCAAGTGCTGAGAATTTCTATCACTTTGAAAGGTGGGGTCCTTGCAAGCGTTGAGAATTTGTCACTTTCAACCCTGGGTTCCATGCAAGTGCTGAGAATTTCTATTACTTTCAACCCTTGGGTCGTTGCAAGTGCTGAGAATTTCTATCACTTTCAACTCTGGAGTCTTTGCAAGTGCTGAGGATTTCTATCACTTTCAACCCTATGGTCCTTGCAGCTGCTGAGAATTTGTCACTTTCAAACGTGGGGTCCTTACAAGTGCTGAGAATTTCTATCACTTTCAACTCTGGAGTCTTTGCAAGTGCTGAGAATTGCTATCACTTTCAACCCTATGGTCCTTGCAAGTGCTGAGAATTTGTCACTTTCAAACGTGGGGTCCTTACAAGTGCTGAGAATTTCTATCACATTCAAGCCTTGGTTCCTTGCAAGTGCTGAAAATTTCCATTACTTTCAACCCTTGGGTCGTTGCAAGTGCTGAGAATTTCTATCACTTCCAACTCTGGAGTCTTTGCAAGTGCTGAGGATTTCTATCACTTTCAAAAATGAGTTCCTTGCAAGTGCTGAGAATTTCTATGACTTTTAGACGTGGGGTACTTGCTAGTGCTGAGAATTGCTATCACTTTCAACCCTATGGTCCTTGCAAGTGCTGAGAATTTGTCACTTTCAAACGTGGGGTCCTTACAAGTGCTGAGAATTTCTATCACATTCAAACGTGTGGTCCTTGCAAGTGCTGAAAATTTCCATTACTTTCAACCCTTGGGTCGTTGCAAGTGCTGAGAATTTCTATCACTTTCAACTCTGGAGTCTTTGCAAGTGCTGAGGATTTCTATCACTTTCAAACGTGGGGTCCTTGCAAGTACTGAGAATGTCTATCACTTACAAGGCTGGAGTCCTTGCAAGTGCTGAGAAATCTATCACTTTCAAACCTGGGGTCCTTGCAAGTGCTAAGAATTTCTATCACTTTCAAACCTGTGGTCGTTGCAATTGCTGAGAATTTCTATCACTTTCAAATGTGGGGTCCTTGCAAGTGCTGAGAATTTCCATCACTTTCAAACCTGTAGTCTTTGTAAGTGCTGAGAATTTCTGTCACTTTCAAACGTGGAGTCCTTGCAAGTGCTGAGAATTTCTATCACTTTCAAACGGGGGGTCCTTGCAAGTGCTGAGGATTTCTATCACTTACAAGGCTGGGGTCCTTGCAAGTGCTGAGAAAATCTATCACTTTCAAACCTGGGGTCCTTGCAACTGCTAAGAATTTCTATCACTTTGAAACCTGTGGTCCTTGCAAGTGCTGAAAATTTCTATCACTTTCAAACCTGTAGTCTTTGCAAGTGCTGAGAATTTCTATCACTTTCAAATCTGGGGTTCTTGCAAGAGCTGAGAATTTCAATCACTTTCAAACGTGGGGTCCTTGCAAGTACTGAGAATTTCTATCTTTTTCAAATGTGGGGTCCTTGCAAGTACTGAGAATTTCTATCACTTACAAGGCTGGGGTCCTTGCAAGTGCTGAGAAATCTATCACTTTCAAACCTGGGGTCCTTGCAAGTGGTAAGAATTTCTATCACTTTCAAACCTGTGGTCGTTGCAAGTGCTGAGAATTTCTATCACTTTCAAACCTGGGGTCCTTGCAAGTGCTGAGAATTTCTGTCACTTTCAACCCTGGGTTCCTTGCAACTGCTGAAAATTTCCATTACTTTCAACCCTTGGGTCATTTGCAAGTGCTGAGGATTTCTATCACTTTCAAAAATGAGTTCCTTGCAAGTGCTGAGAATTTCTATCACTTTCAGACGTGGGGTACTTGCTAGTGCTGAGAATTACTATCACTTTCAACCCTATGGTCCTTGCAAGTGCTGATAATTTGTCACTTTCAAACTTGGGGTCCTTGCAAATGCTGAGAATTTCTATCACTTTCAACCCTAGGGTCCATGCAAGTGCTGAGGATTTCCATCACTTTCAAACCTGTAGTCTTTGTAAGTGCTGAGAATTCCTGTCACTTTCAAATCTGGGGTTCTTGCAAGAGCTGAGAATTTCTATCACTTTCAAACGTGAGGTCCTTGCAAGTGCTGAGAATTTCTATCACTTTCAAACGTGGGGTCCTTGCAAGTGCTGAGAATTTCTATCACTTACAAGGCTGGGGTCGTTGCAAGTGCTGAGAAAATCTATCACATTCAAACCTGGGGTCCTTGCAAGTGGTAAGAATTTCTATCACTTTCAAACCTGTATTCCTTGCAAGTGCTGAGAATTTCTATCACTTTCAAGCCTGTGGTCGTTGCAAGTGCTGAGAATTTTTATATCTTTCAAACGTGGGGTCCTTGCAAGTGTTGAGAATTTCTATCACTTTCAAAGGTGGTTTCCTTGCAAGTGCTGAGAATTTCTAAGACTTTCAACCCTTGAGTCCTTGCAAGTGCTGAGAATTTCTATTACTTTTATGCCTAGAGTACATGCAAGTGCTTAGAATTTCTATCACTTTCAACCCTTGGGTCCTTGCAAGTGCTGAGAATTTCTATCACTTTCAACCCTGGAGTCCTTGCAAGTGCTGAGAATTCCTATCACTTTCAACCCTGGAGTCCTTGCAAGTGCTGAGAATTTCTATCATTTTCAAGGCTGGGTCCTTGCAAGTGCTGAGAATTCCTGTCACTTTCAAGGCTGGGGTCCTTGCAAGTGCTGAGAATTTCCATTACTTTCAACCCTTGGGTCATTGCAAGTGCTGAGAATTTTTATCACTTTCAACTCTGGAGTTTTTGCAAGCACAGAGAATTTCTATCACTGTCAACCCTGCAGTCCCTGCAAGTGCTGAGGATTTCTATTACTTTCAAGCCTTGGGTCCTTGCAAGTGCTGAGAATTTCTATCACTTTCAAAACTGTGGTCCTTGCAAGTGCTGAGAATTTCTTATCACTTTCAAACATAACATCCTTGTGAATGCTGAGAATTTCTATCACTTTCAACCCTGGGGTCCTTGCAAGCGATGAGAATTTTTATCAGTTTCAACCCTTGGGTCCTTGCAAGTGCTGAGAATTTCTGTCACTTTTAACCCTGGGGTCCTTGCAAGCGCTGAGAATTTCTATCCCTTTCAACCCTTGGATCCTTGCAAGCACTGAGAATTTCTATCACTTTCAAACCTGGGGTCCTTGGAAGTGCTGAGAATTTCTGTCACTTTCAACCCTGGGTTCCTTGCAAGTGCTGAAAATTTCCATTACTTTCAACCCTTGGGTCATTTGCAAGTGCTGACGATTTCTATCACTTTCAAAAATGAGTTCTTTGCAAGTGCTGAGAATTTCTATCACTTTCAGACGTGGGGTACTTGCTAGTGCTGAGAATTACTATCACTTTCAACCCTATGGTACTTGCAAGTGCTGATAATTTGTCACTTTCAAACTTGGGGTCCTTGCAAGTGCTGAGAATTTCTATCACTTTCAACTCTAGGGTCCATGCAAGTGCTGAGAGTTTCCATCACTTTCAAACCTGTAGTCTTTGTAAGTGCTGAGAATTCTTGTCACTTTCAAATCTGGGGTTCTTGCAAGAGCTGAGAATTTCTATCACTTTCAAACGTGAGTTCCTTGCAAGTGCTGAGAATTCCTATCACTTTCAAACGTGGGGTCCTTGCAAGTGCTGAGAATTTCTATCACTTACAAGGCTGGGGTCGTTGCAAGTGCTGAGAAAATCTATCACTTTCAAACCTGGGGTCCTTGCAAGTGGTAAGAATTTCTATCACTTTCAAACCTGTGGTCCTTGTAAGTGCTGAGAATTTCTATCACTTTCAAGCCTGTGGTCGTTGCAAGTGCTGAGAATTTTTATATCTTTCAAAAGTGGGGTCCTTGCAAGTGTTGAGAATTTCTATCACTTTCAAAGGTGGGGTCCTTGCAAGTGCTGAGAATTTCTAAGACTTTCAACCCTTGAGTCCTTGCAAGTGCTGAGGATTTCTATCACTTTTATGCCTAGAGTACATGCAAGTGCTTAGAATTTCTGTCACTTTCAACCCTTGGGTCCTTGCAAGTGCTGAGAATTTCTATCACTTTCAACCCTGGAGTCCTTGCAAGCGCTGAGAATTCCTATCACTTTCAACACTGGAGTCCTTGCAAGTGCTGAGAATTTCTATCACTTTCAAGGCTGGGGTCCTTGCAAGTGCTGAGAATTCCTGTCACTTTCAAGGCTGGGGTCCTTGCAAGTGCTGAGAATTTCCATTACTTTCAACCCTTGGGTCATTGCAAGTGCTGAGAATTTTTATCACTTTCAACTCTGGAGTTTTTGCAAGCGCTGAGAATTTCTATCACTTTCAACCCTGCAGTCCCTGCAAGTGCTGAGAATTTCTATTACTTTCAAGCCTTGGTTCCTTGCACATGCTGAGAATTTCTATCACTTTCAAAGCTGTGGTTCTTGCAATTGCTGAGAATTTCTTATCACTTTCAAACATGACGTCCTTGTGAATGCTGAGAATTTCTATCACTTTCAACCCTGGGTTCCTTGCAAGCGGTGATAATTTCTGTCAGTTTCAACCCTTGGGTCCTTGAAAGTGCTGAGAATTTCTGTCACTTTCAACCCTGGGGTCCTTGCAAGTGCTGAGAATTTCTATCCCTTTCAACCCTTGGATCCTTGCAAGCCCTGAGAATTTCTTTCACTTTCAACCCTGGGTCCTTGCAAGTGTTGAGAATTTCTGTCACTTTAAACCATGGGGTACTTGCACGTGCTGAAAATTTCTGTCACTTTCAAACATGTGGTCCTTGCAAGTGCTGAGAATTTCTGTCACTTTCAAACATGTGGTCCTTGCAAGTGCTGTGAATTTCTATCATTTTCAAACCTAGAGTCCTTCCAAGTGCTGAGAATTTCTATCCTTTTTAAGGCTGGGGTCCTTACAAGTGCTGAAAATTTTTATCACTTTCAAACCTGGGGTCCTTGCGAGTGCTGAGATTTTCCTTCACTTTCAAACCTGGAGTCCTTGCAAGTGCTGAGAATTTCTATCTCTTTCAACTCTTGGGGCCTTTCAAGCGCTGAGAATTTCTACCACTTTCAAACCTGGGGTCCTTGCGAGTGCTGAGAATTTCTATCACTTTCAACCCTTGGGTCCTTGCAAGTGCTGAGAATTTTTATCACTTTTGACCCTGGGGTCCTTGTAATTGCTGAGAATTTCTATCACTTTAAAGGCTGGGGTCCTTGCAAGTGCTGAGAATTTCTATCACTTTCAGGGTTGTGGTCCTTGCAAGTGCTGAGAATTTCTATCACTTTCAAGGCTGGGGTCCTTGCAAGTGCTGAGAATTTCTATCACTTTCAAGCCTTGGGTCATTGCAAGTGCTGAGAATTTCTATCATTTTCAAAGCTGGGGCCATTGCAAGTGCTGAGAATTTCTATCACTTTCAAGGCTGGGGTCCTTGCAAGTGCTGAGAATTTCTATCACTTTCAACCCTGGGGTCCTTGCAAGTGCTGCAGATTTTTATCACTTTCAACCCTGGGGTCCTTGCAAGCGCTGAGAATTGCTATCCCTTTCAAACGTGGGGTCCTTGCTAGTGCAAGAATTTCTATTACCTTCAAGGCTGTGGTCCTTGCAAGTGCTGAGAATTTTTATCACTTTCAAGTTTGGGGTCCTTCCAAGTGCTGAGAATTTCTATCACTTTCAACCCTGTGGTCATTGCAAGTGCTGAGAATTTCTATCACTTCCAAGGCTGTTGTCCTTGCAAGTAATGAGAATTTCTATCACTTTTAAAGTCTGGGGTCCTTGCAAGTGCTGAGAATTTCTGTCACTTCCGACCCTTGGGTCCTTGCAAGCGCTGAGAATTTCTATGACTTTCAAACCTTGGGTCCTTGCAAGCACTGAAAATTTCTATGACTTTCAAACCTGGGGTCCTTGGAAGTGCTGAGAATTTTTATCACTTTCACGCGTAGAGTCCATGCAAGTGCTGAGAATTTCTATCATTTTCAACCCTAGGGTCCTTGTAAGTGCTGAGAATTTCTATCACTTTCAAACGTAGGTTCCTTGCAAGTGCTGGGAATTTCTATAACTTTCAACCCTGGGGTTTTTGCAAGTACCGAGAAATTCTATCACTTTCAACCCTTGGGTTTTTGCAAATGCTGAGAATTTCTTTCACTTTCAACCCTTGGGTCCTTGCATGTGCTGAGAATTTCTATCACTTTCAAGACTCGGGTTCTTGCAAGTTCTGAGAATTTCTTTCACTTTCAAACCTGGGGTCCTTGTAAGTGCTGAAGGCTGCGCCTCCCTTGACTCTTGTCACCTTGGGTGAATTCATTTTGATAATTATTTCCACATATCTGCTGTGGGCTCCAGAACACTCCGAGACACAACAGGTTACAAACTTCGGTTCATTCTTCTGTATCGTTGAGCCTTTTTGGATGTCTGAAGGGTGAGTTTCTAATCCCTTAAACCAGGGAAATTCACAGATAGTAAGTAAAAATTACAATGTATTCTGGCAACAATACTCCCATATTTTCGAGATTTGGAACGTCAATTCCAATTTTTTTAATACAGCACTAAGTTTAACACTATTGACGCAGGATTAACACTAATTTAATCACGAAAATAGCAAGACACAAAGACAAATGAATATACATAAATAACAAGGATGAAAATCGGAAATAAAAAATCATGCCCGACACATTACAACCCACGGTAATATTTTACGTATAAACAACACAGTTGAACAGAAAAAAGAAAAAGAAAAGAAAACAAAAGAAATTAAATAAATATCAGAACAAAGCACATTCTCATGTACAGCAACACTTATATTTACTGCGTTCTATTCTCCGGCCGGCCAATGAAGAATTAGAGGAATTTATTTCTGGTGATGGAAATTCATTTCTCGGTATAATATGGTTCGGATTCCACAATAAGCTGTAGGTCCCGTTGCTAGGTAACCAATTGGTTCTTAACCACGTAAAATGAGTCCAATCCTTCGGGCCAGCCCTCTCTAGGAGAGCTGTTAATCAGCCTATAGTGGTCTGGTTAAACTAAGGTATACTTAACTCGGTGTCAGCTGATCTGTCATCGAAAGATGTCTTCAATAAACATTTGTGGCAACACTGC